>NC_089264.1:19691504-20378658 GCF_963930625.1 Muntiacus reevesi | reverse complement strand
CAGGAAGATAGAGAGAGGAAGAAAAGACATTCAAATTGGAGAGAAAAAAGCAAAAATTGTCCGTGTTTGCAGATAGGATGATATTACTAAAGGCTAAAGATTCTACTAAAAAAAAAACTGATAGAACTAATAAAAATGTAGTAATGTTGCAGGGTATAAGAACAACATACAGAAATCAGTTGTGTTTTTATACATTAGTAACAAATCATCTGAAAATGAAATAAAGAAAACAATTCCATTTACTATGGCAACAAAAAAAGTAGCATACTTAGGAATAAATTTAACCATGGAAGTGAAAGAGCAGGACACTGAAAACTATAAAACACTCAAAACAATATGGTACTGGCATAAAAATAAACATGTAGAACTGAGAGCTCATGAACATAAACTATATCATGGCTATCGTGAAAGAAAGTGAAAGTGAAGTCGCTCAGTCGTGTCCGACTCTTTGCGACCCCATGGACTGTAGCCCACCAGGCTCCTCCATCCATGGAATTTTCTAGGCAAGAGTACTGGAGTGGGTTACCATTTCCTTTTCCAGGGGATCTTCCCAACCCGGGGATCGAACCCCAGGTCTCCCGCATTGTGGGCAGACGCTTTACTGTCTGAGCCACCAGGGAACCCCAATCATGGCTATAAACCCATGCTAAAGGGGTCAATATTTTACAAGGGTGCCAAGAATACTCAATGGAGAAAATATAGTCTCTTCAATAAATAGTATTGGGAGATAGGATATTAATACACAAAATGATGAAACTCTATCTTATACCAATCACAAAAATTAACTTACATTGAATTAAATACCTAAATGTAAGATCTGAAACTATAAAACTCCTAAAAGTAAGCATAATGAAAAAGCTCTTTATAGTCTTAGCAATGATTTTATGAATATGTCACCAAAAGCACAAGCAACAAAAAGAAAAATAGACAAGTGAGATTACATCAAACCAAAACCTTCTGCAAGTCAAGAGAAATGATCAACAAAGTGAAAAGGCAATGAGCATAATGGGAGAAAATATTTCCAAACCACATAACAATTAGGAGTTTATATTAAAAAATATATCTATAAATAACTCATATAACTCAATAGCAAAAAAAAAAAAAAAAATGATTAAGAAATAGGCAAAGGAACCGAATAGACTTTTTCCAAAAAATGGCAAGCAGTTACATAAAAAGGTACTTAATCATCAGGGAGATGTAAATCAAAATCACTATGAAATATTATCTCACATCTGTTAGAATGGCTGTAACGAAAAGGATAAGATATAACAAATGCTGGCAAGGATGTGGGGGAAAGAGAACCCTTGTATATTGCTGATGGGAATGTAAATAGTTATAGCTATTACAGAAAGCAGTATGGAAGATTTAAAAAATTAAAAATAGAACTACCATATGATTCAGTAATCCCACTTCTAGTTATACATCCAAAGAAAACAAAATCAGTTTTTTTAAAATGATATCTATACTCCCATGTTCACTGTAGCCAAGACATGGAAACAAGTGTCTATTGATGAATGAATAGATAAAGAATGTACGTGTATACAATGATGTATATAATTCAGTCATAAAAAAGAAATTCTGTCATTTGCAGCAGCATGTACAAACCTTGAGGGCCCCATGGTAAGTGAAATAAGTCAAACAGAGAAAGACAAAACTTAGAGGTCATTTATATATGAAATCTGAAAAAAATTCAACGATAATTTCTATTCATATAGACAGTCCAAATGATGGTGCTGAAACAACCTATCAGCCTTTTCCAAAGATAGCTCTTTGGAAAAATCAAGAACTGAAAATCCTTTCTAATACACAAAAATTAGCTGAAATATTACAGACTAAAGCATAAAAATTGAACTTCTGGAAACAAATACAGATGTATTTGGAGGAGGCAAATTTTTCTTAGGAAATAAAAGCACAATTCATAAAACAAACAATAATATAAATGAACTTTAAAAATTCACTTCTTCAAAAGCCATATTGGGAACATGAAAAATCAAAACATAGCTTGGGGATAAGATATTAACATATTATCAAAGTAATTATATCCAAAATACAGAAAGACAAGACATAAAAAACTCCAAGTTTTGGAGGGAAATGTAAGAAACTTGAGCTCATACATTGCTAGCTAGAATTTGAACTTGTACAATTACCTTCAAAAAGAGTTGAGCAGTTTCTTAGAAAATTAATTATGTAGCTCCCACACAAAAACAAATTCTAGATATTTATAAATATCTAGATATTTATAAATATGCTTCTAGATATTTATAAAAGAACTCCCAGAGTCCACACAAGCCCATGTCCTTGCAACACATGAATGCTCATAGTTGCTTTAATTTTAATAGTTAAAAACTGGAAACAGCCCAATGTCTATCAACAGATGAATAAATAACCAAATCGTGTATATCTATATTGTGAAATATTATTCAGAAATTAAAAGAAACTAATTACTTTTTGTTCTTTTTAAGTTGATATATATTTAACATATCTCTGTCCATGGAATTTTTCAGGCAAGAATACTGTAGCAGGTTGCCATTTCCTTCTCCAGGGGATTTTCCTGACCCAGGGGTAGAGCCCTGGTCTCAAGCATCGCAGCAGATTCTTTATTGAATAAGCCACCAGCGAAGCCACTATTTCATATATAACATTCTGTAAATTTGAAAAGTACCAAGACTGGGAATAACCTTGGTGGATCTGAAAAAATATTATATTGAGTGAAAGAAACCAGATATAAAATAAATTCTAGGAGAGGCTGATCTACTCTAAAGTAATAGAAAGCAGAACAGTAGTTGGAGGTGCCTAACTTTGCATTTGTAGAGGGTTTAAACCAAGAAGTGGTATAAAGGAATTTGGGTGGAGTGATGAAATTCTTTTATACTTTGATTGCAATGATGCTTTTACTGGTGTATGTTCTTCTCAAATACAATAAATGGGCACATTCTTTGTTAATTATTTCTCAGTTAATGATACAAGGTTGGTAGTAACAATTTTATCTCAATTTAATTCAAAAGTCTTACCCCTGGAAAAGCCAGAGCATCCTGAAGAATGAAAATATTGCAAACGTAACCAAGCATTAGCCCCAGCTGCAGTCATCACACCACTCCTAGAGCAGACAATAGAGTCTCAGGTACATGTTGTATGATCATTTACTTGGTGAATGCACCTTTTCTACTCCTATATAATCTAAAAAGGATTCGAAACAGCTCACATTCATATGGAATGGACACTAGTATATACTCACAGTAACACTGTGAATGCTACTCCTACTACCTGTCATAGCATAGCATGAGTGATCTGAGCCATTTGGATCACTTGCATACATCATATTGATATAATTGAGCTAATTAGATTAAAGAACAATAAATAGCATGTTAAAAGTTTTTGGTAAGTCATAGGTGCTTCACAGGGTTGGAATAAACTCTTCAAAGTTTCAGGAGGGTGGCATGTCAGTGAACTCTTCAAAGGTCTAGTTATCTAGGGCAGGCCTAATATCACATCTAAAATAAAAGACAAACTATTGCATCTTCACCTTTCATCACAAAATAGGAAACACCTCATTGGCTTCTTCAAGTTCTTGAAACAGCAAATTGTACACCTGACGATATGACTCAAGTCATATACTGGTAACACAAGAAGTTTGCAGCTTTGAAAGGGACTTGAAGTATGAGAACACTCTGAAGTATACTCAGGCTGTAGGGCAAGTAATATTACTCAGCAAATGCTAAGGTATTGGAGATAGTAGTAAGAAAAAATACCCTGTGAAATTTGTGAACTCTGGGGGAGTCACAGCATCCAGGAATTTTAGTGCTGTGTGGCATGCGATCTGTGGTTCATCATTAGTTCAGTTCAGTTCAGCCGCTCAGTCGTGACCGACTCCTTGAAACCCCATGAACCACAGCACGCCAGGCCTCCCTGTCCATCACAACTCTCGAGGCCACCCAAATCCATGTCCATTGAGTCGGTGTTGCCATCTAGCCATCTCATCCTCTGTCGTCCCCTTCTCCTCCTGCCCCCAATACCTCCCAGCATCAGTGTCTTTTCAAATGAGTCAGCTCTTCGCATCAGGTGGTCAAAGTATTGGAGTTTCAGCTTCAACGTCAGTCCTTCCAATGAACACCCAGGACTGATCTCCTTTAGAATGGACTGGTTGGATCTCCTTGCAGTCCAAGGGACTCTCAAGAGTCTTCTCCAACACCACAGTTCAAAAGCATCGATTCTTTGGCAATCAGCTTTCTTTATAGTCCAACTCTCACATCCATACATGACCACTGGAAAAACCATAGCCTTGACCAGATGGACCTTTGTTGGCAAAGTAATGTCTCTGCTTTGTAATATGTTGTCTGGATTGGTCATAACTTTCTTCCCAAAGAGTCAGCATCTTTAAATTTCATGGCTGCAATCAACATCTGAAGTGATTTTGGAGCCCAGGAAAATAAAGTCAGGCACTGTTTCCACTGTTTCCCCATCTATTTGCCATGAAGTGATGGGACTGGATGCCATGAACTTAGTTTTCTGAATATTGAGCTTTAAGTCAACTTTTTCACTCTCCTCTTTCACTTTCATCAAGAGGCTCTTTAGTTCTTCTTCACTCTCTGCTATAAGGGTGGTGCCATCTGCATGTCTGAGGTTATTGATATTTCTCCCAGCAATCTTGATTCCAGCTTGTGCTTCCTCCAGCTCAGCGTTTCTCATGATGAACTCTGCATGTAAGTTAAATAAGCAGGGTGACAATATACAGCTTTGACATACTCCTTTTCCTATTTGGAACCAGTCTGTTGTTCTATATCCAGTTCTAACTGTTGCTTCCTGACTTGCACACAGGTTTCTCACGAGGCAGGTCAGGTGGTCTGGTATTCCCATCTCTTTCAGAATTTTCCACAGTTTATTGTGATCTACACAGTCTATGCAAAGGCTTTGGCATAATCAATAAAGCAGAAATAGATGTTTTTCTGGAAGTCTCTTGCTTTTTTGATGATCCAGTGGATGTTGGCAATTTCATCTCTGGTTCCTCTGCCTTTTCTAAAACCAGCTTGAACATCTGGAAGTTCACGGTTCACGTATTGCTTAAGCCTGGCTTAAAGAATTTTAAGTATCACTTTACTAGTGTGTGAGATGAGTGCAATTGTGCAATAGTTTGAGCATTCTTTGGCATTGCCTTTCTTTGGGATTGGAATGAAAACTGACCTTTTCCAGTCCTGTGCCCACTGCTGAGTTTTCCAAATTTGCTGGCATATTGAGTGCAGCACTTTCACAGCATCATCTTTCAGGATTTGAAATAGCTCAACTGGAATTCCATCACCTCCACTAGCTTTGTTGGTAGTGATGCTTCCTAAGGCCCACTTGACTTCATATTCCAGGATGTCTGGCTCTAGTTGAGTGATCACACCATGGTGATTATCTGGGTCGTGAAGATCTTTTTTGTACAGTTCTTCTGTGTATTCTTGCCACCTCTTCTTAATATCTTTTGCTTCTGTTAGGTCCTGACCATTTCTGTCCTTTATTGAGCCCATCTTTGCATGAAATGTTCCCTTTGTATCTCTAATTTTCTTGAAGAGATATCTAGTCTTTCCCATTCTATTGTTTTCCTCTATTTCTTTGCATTGACCAATGAAAGAAGGCTTCTTTCTTTTTTCTCCTTGCTATTCTTTGGAACTCTGCATTCAAATGGGTATATCTTTCCTTTTCTCCTTTGCTTTTTGCTTCTCTTCTTTTCACAGCTATTTGTAAGGCCTCCTAAGACAGCCATTTTGCTTTTTTGCATTTCTTTTTCTTGGGGACGATCTTGATTCCTGTCTCCTGTACAATGTCACGAACCTCCATCCATAGTTCTTTAGGCATTCTGTTTATCAGATCTAGTCCTTTAAATCTATTTCTCATTTCCACTGTATAGTCATAAGAGACTTGATTTAGGTCATACCTGAATGGTCTAGTGGTTTTCTCCACTTTTTTCAATTTCAGTCTGAATTTGGCAATAAGGCATTCATGATTGAGCCACAGTCAGCTCCCAGTCTTGTTTTTGCTGACTGTATAGAGCTTCTCCATCTTTGACTGCAAATAATATAATCAATCTGATTTTGGTGCCGACCATCTGGTGATGTCCATGTGTAGAGTCTTCTCTTGTGTTGTTGGAAGAGGATGTTTGCTATGACCAGTGTGTTCTTTGGCAGAACTCTATTAGCCTTTGCCCTGCTTCATTCTGTACTCCAAGGCAAATTTGCCTGTTACTCCAGATGTTTCTTGACTTCCTACTTTTGCATTCCAGTCCGCTCTAATGAAAAGGAAATCTTTTTTGGGTGTTAGTTCTAGAAGGTCTTGTAGGTCTTCATAGAACTCTTCAAATTCAGCTTCTTCAGAGTTACTGGTTGGGGCATAGACTTGGATTACCATGATATTGAAAGGTTTGACTTGGAAATGAACAGAGATCTTTCTGTCATTTTTGAGATTGCGTCCAAGTACTGCATTTTGGACTCCTTTGTTCATCATTAGAAACCATTTAAAAGCAACTCCTGACTTGCTACTCAGAACCCGTAGACATGGACTGCCTTACATGGGGCAGCAAGTGAGAAGCATCAGCTAGGTTCTGTCAAACACACCGGGTTAGAAGGTCAGAGGGCTCAGCAATGATATATTTTAGGATGAAATGGCTACAAGTGGTGGCGAGAACAAATAGAATTAGAGGTCATACGCAATCCTCCAGAACAGGAAGCTGAAACTGCCATATCATCTACCATAATTACATCAGTGACTAACCTCTAACCAACATTTTGGTAATATTGGGGATAATTTATAACCAGCTAACAGAAGGAGTTCTCACTGATTCCATGGAGCATTCCTTGAGGATAACAGCAAGTCACTTGGTCACACATCACATTGTGCTTCTTCCTCTCTGGAAGGACTGGCAATTTATTCAGATAAGAATAGGCTCTATTCCATGAATAAGTTTCTTTCTATTCCAGGAATGGTCTTCCTTTTGTCTTTCTTTCTTTTTTACCTGCAAGGTCTCAACCAGCTTATTGTATCAGGGCTTACAAAATTTTTGATCTATTAGCATGTGACCTTATATAATCAGAGTCACCACTATTCAACAAAGAATTTACACAATTGGAACCATGATTGTGAGATCTACAGGCTGTATCAATGCTAAAATAATCAAAAGTTTCACTTTGTGGAGTGTTGGAATGCATCAATAATGGTGCAACTGAAATACCAGTTCAGAAGCAATACTGGGCAAGAAAGAGAAAACCATCTCCTAGAATGCAGTTTACATTTACAATCAAAGCTCTGTATCTATGCTGGGTCCCCAATAAGAAGAAAACATAGTCTGAGAATCTAGTAGCAGAATAAAGAGCATCTTTGCTAACCTTCACTCTCAGACATCCACACAGGGCTTCCTGTGTCTTATCCCTGAGTTCTGCATGTTTGAAGATCCTGGTTCCCAAAGAGTAATCTTTCACTAAGAGAGGCCCAGAAAAAAGGGCATTGAATTATAAGTTAAAATTGACATCTGGGAACTCTGGGTTTATTGGACCAAGAGATGAGCAGGCAGAGAGAAAAGTCACCATCTTTGTAGAAGCAGTTGACTGTGCTCATCAGAATGATTTAGGCTTGATGCTCCATCATGGGAGCAAGGAAGAATGTGTTTGGCATCTAGACAATGCACTTGGACACTTTTTACTCATTTGCTCAATTACAGAATCAAGAGACAAATATGGCAACCTGACTCAGAAAAGGCAGTGACCAGAGGTTCGGACTCCTCAAGGATGAAGGTCAGGAAAAACACTCAGGCTAACAGAGGGATGAAGGTTAAGGGCACTTAAACAGGCCAGTGAAAAGAGAACATGGTTAAAGCTCTTGAGTACTACTTTAGAGCTGCAGCAGCCGTGGCTGTGGTTCATCTCATTAACCTTGCTATTTTAAATTTCCCTCAAAACTATTTCAAAAAACAGTTTTAAGATACAAATGAAGAAATGGATCCAAGTAGCACAAGGTGGCTGTGGTAGGGTTGGTTGATGTGTAACCTAGATTCTCCTTCAAAGAATGACATAAACATTTATGTGAGTCTTTTATTCACTCAGCAGATAGTGGTTGAACACTTTTATGCAATAGGTACTGATCTATGAGTTGGGGATATAGTTATGACAAAGCAAAATTCTCTTCACTTGGTAAGTTTACAATGCAACTGATTTCAAATCATAGGGATATGTCCCATATACAAATTAATACAAGTTACATTAAGTAAAGGGTGTAGAAGTGAGGAAAAAATTCCATTTAAAGTGCTTCACAGGGAATTTAAATTGTTTACAAAGAAACCAAATTAAACCTAGTTTTCTACTATCATTTCCATTTCAAACTGAATGTTTATTTAATGTCTATCTACCTAATAATTCAACATCTATGACAGAATAAACAGTAATTTTTCTACTTTACTGCTACAACCCCAGGACTCCTCATAACCTGAGGACTCATCAAAGTGCTCAACACCAAGTAGTCACTCAATAAATAATGTATTAATTGAATGAATGGATGAACCCCATTCTTACTTAGATTCCAATAAAGGAAATATTCACAAAATTCATAGTGCCAAAATATCTACCAAAACTCTTCACAGAAGCACCCAGATTAATTTGAGATTGAATAAATGGGGGGGGGGAGATGTACATATATGTACATATATATATATATATATATATATATATATATATATATAACCTGAAATATGTATAGGCCACCCTAACCTGAAAAGGGAATTTGGGGAGAGTGTAGTTCAGCTCAGACAAGTTGACATATCACAAATCCAATACATTCATACATAATTGAAATGAGTTCATTGATTTATATTCTGGAAATCCAATAGAAAAATCCTGGGAACATCAAATTGCAACATTTATGCTTTTAACCAATATTCTAATTACTCATTTCCACCCAAGTTGTCCTCTACAAACTTTAATGAAATTGGATTATGGGATTATATTTTGTAATCTATGCTAAATTGTTTTCTTCAGGTCAGAATTTCTCCAACTGAAGGTTCTTACTAAGGGGATTTGTACTTTATTTAGCATGTCTGATTCCAAAATTGGCGCTCCAAGCTACAACACTGCTTCTTTTCTTTTTTTTCCTTTTTCAGGAGAAGACTATCCAATTGTAAATGCTAATTATATCCTCTGAGCAATTTTATTAAAGTTCCAAGTGGACAGGATCTCACAGGTGGTTCTGGGGCCTTAATATGTTGATATCATATTCCCTGGAGGTTTGTCTCCTTCATACCAGCGACCTTTACTCATTTTCTGTCCCCAGTTTCCTTACTTACATTTGGGCTGACCATTAGATCTATACTGTATTTATATTGCTATTTTAGAAAGAGAGAGAGTGCTCTTTTTTATAGCCTATAGCTTACTTAATTTATGCAGCCACATTTCTGAGTTGTAAATTTGAGCAGAAACCAGAATAAAGAAAGGAAACAAGCCACTGGACAGACTGGGTGGTAATTCTCAAAAGAAATCTGCCTCTTAGGGTTGTTTTCATTTGCCATCATTACTGGAGAATAGCACTATTGGTATCCAGCAAACAGAGGCCTGGCATTGCGGTCACTCTGCCATGTGTGGGCAGCCTGTGCAATGAGGAATTGTGTCGCATTCCTTATGTCCTTTAAATGGCCCCACAGGACATACCGGCAAATAAAATACCTGCTCATAACTATCTGAGCCTAGAAGCAAACCTGAGCCAAGAACTTAATATTTTACAAATAATCTCAAAATATCTTTGGCGTGGATTTCACATTTATGAAAATTTTACAGAAATGACACTGCCTTATAAATTGAGAAAACAGATTTTTTTTTCTTTTTGAGGAATATCACTATCAACTATTTTGAAAAAGCACATCACTGTTAAGAAAGTTCTGGGACTTCCCTGGTGGCCCAGCAGTTAAGACTCCTCACTTACAACGCAGGGTGTGGGGATTCAATCCCTGGTCGAGGAACTAACATCCTGCATGCTGCATGGTGTGGCCTAAAAAAGAAAAAAAAAAAAATCCTAATAAATGGTGTTCATTGGAAGGACTGATGCTGAAGCTGAAACTCCAGTACTTTGGCCACCTCACAGAAGAGTTGACTCATTGGAAAAGACCCTGATGCTGGCAGGGATTGGGGGCAGAAGGAGAAGGGGATGACAGAGGATGAGATGGCTGGATGGCATCACTGACTCGATGGGCATGAGTTTGAGTAAACTCTAGGAGTTGGTGATGGACAGGGAGGCCTGGTGTGCTGTGATTCATGGGGTTGCAAAGAGTCAGACACAATTGAGCGACTGAACTGAACTGAACTGAAATTCTGTTAAAAAATAAAGGTCTTCCCTTTGTCAGTGGTTTGCATACTGTTAGACTCAATACTACCTTTTCATAACGTGCAGTTTTTAACTATTTCATTATGAAATAAAATTCACAGGTAATACAACATGCACATATATAACCTAGTATCACACCTACAAGGAAAGGCTTTGAGTTTGGAACAAATTTGGTGTGTTTGAAATTAACAACAAAAAAAGCCAGTGTGACTGAACAATAGTACAAAGAGGTAGAAAGGTGTGTGTGTGTGTGTGTGTGTGTGTGTGTGTGTTTGGGGGTGGGGGAGAGACAGGGAGAATAATTTTGGAAAAAAGAAGCAGGTATTAGATTATTTAGAACTTTCTACAACATAGTTGGGAGTTTGTGGATTTTAATTTTGAAAATAATATGAAACTGTTGGAAGGTTATTAGCAGGAAAGTATCAATATTCATTTATTAAAAATATTAAGCAACAACCATGTACCATATTTTGATCTGTGTGTGCATGCTGTATGCTCAGTCATGTCCAACTCTTTGCTACCCTTTGGACTGTAGCCCACCATGTTCCTCTGTCCATAGGATTCTCCAGGCAAGAATACTGGAGTGGGTTGCCATTTCCTCCTTGAGGGGATCTTCCTGACCCAGGGATCGAACCTGCATCTCCTGTGGCTTCTGCATGGCAGGCAGATTCTTCACACACTGAGCCATCGGGGAAACCCATGCTTAGATTTAGTAGGAAAAAAAAAGTCTTTGTGAATCTTACATATTTAGATGAAGATAAACAGTTAATAATAATTATGCCTTTCTCTGCTAGAATGTAAATTTTAGGAGGGAAGGCATTTCCTTCTTTTTAAAATAAGAACATGCATTTGTTAGGGAACTTCATGCACTGCTCAGATCAACTCATGCTGGACCTGAAAACCACTTTATTATTGACGCTTCAAGTGATGGCTGGTTGAGTTATCTGAGAAAAGAGAAAGACTTATGACAGGAAGGTTGTTAGGTAAGTTATATTCTTTATTATCAGAGAAGGCAATGGCACCCCACTCCAGTACTCTTGCCTGAAGAATCCCATGGACAGAGGAGCCTGGTAGGCTGCAGTCCATCAGGTTGCTAAGAGTTGGACACGACTGAGCGACTTCACTTTCACTTTTCAATTTCATGCATTGGAGAAGGAAATGGCAACCCACTCCAATGTTCTTGCCTGGAGAATCCCAGGGATGGGGGAGCCTGGTGGGCTGCCGTCTATGGGGTTGCACAGAGTCGGACACGACTCAAGCAACTTAGCAGCAGCAGCAGGATTCTTTATTATGGCAACAGGTCTTGAGGCCATAACTGACATTGATCACACCTGCATCTCTCTGCCCCGCCACCAACTCACAACCATGCAATCAGATTTCTCAAACACTTGACCAGCTATTCAGCTGGTCTGTTGCTTTCATGGCTTAAAGAACAAGATTTCATTCATGAAGTGTGAGCATTTGGTTGCCTTGACCTTCTCAGGCCACACTTGCTTTAACTGGCCTTCTTCTGTTAATCACTAAGCATGGAAGCAGAAAGAGAGGTTCCTGTGAATTCCCACAGTCCAAGACACACTCCTCTCTGTCTTCATTCTCTAGTGCAATCCTAGATTCATATGAAGTGAGATTAGAACACTTTTTCTGAGTAGTACAAAGACCAGGCAATATGTGGAATCTTATATTCAGTGGAACTCTATTATGATTTCCAGGATTCCTGACCTGGTGAGTACAACCTTTCTATTCCCATCAAAATGAGAGGTCACACTCATATGGAATGGGCAAAAGTACACCTTCACCATCCCCCTCTAACCACGTCTATGTTAATATACCACTTCCCTTCAAAAACCAGCAGAGGCTTGAGGGAAAATCATCCTAATTACTAAATTAATTATTATAAAATATGCCTTGATCTTGACTTCTAAGTCTCTTCTGTGAAGTAATTTTAATTCTCATGAAAAATAAGCTCTATAGTATTGTCCAAATTATAATATATGACTGCACTAGTATTTTATTGCATCCTGTGTTAAGTATTGCTTGAATAATATAAGCTGTTAACTACAGCTCTACTAAAATGCTCTTTTTATTAGCATATATTATACCATTTTTATATGTTCTTCAATGATATTAATATATAAAGATCTATTATTATCCATTTACAAGGGTAGTTTTAGAGCTTACCAACACTAATCTAAGCTTCTAATTAATTTTTATTCTTAATAGTGTCCTCAGCTATTTAAAAATATTAAAAAATCATTCATTTTTACATTGATTAGAATAATACTATACATATCAAAATCATAAGAATTCATTCATTTTTTTCCAAAATAGGTACATTCATCACACATTGTATCAGTTATAAATTAGGCACTGGTAATATAAACACAAATTAAACATAATTAAGATATGATGAAGATACTTGTTTCTAAATTTCATGTGGCAGAATATATAAAATTTAGAGGAATTAAATATATTTTTTAAAGGAGAAGATGCCAAGATATGTCAGAATAGACATTTTGCAGCATAAATGAGTAAAGATTGAAGCTATACAAAATTTTGGTAATGATTGCTAGGAACTGGCTCCTTTCCATTTTATTAGGAATCTGAATTTAGCTTCTGTTCACTTAGAAGTTCATTACCTTTCCAGACAAAGCTAATCTACATTTTTAGGTCATTCTCTACCCTTTCCATTCACTCTCATGAAGATCTAATGGGATATCAGCTCTGGAAAATGCCATTTTCCTAGTCTCATGCAATTAACATTCTTGATTGAGTACACAGGTTATGGGCTTAAACGTTTTAAGATAGAAGAAGATATTGAGGATGCACTTTTAGTTTCCACTGCTGTGAGGGTAGGAAGTTTAAAGTTTGGGGGAAATATGTGTGTTTAATACTTAGAACTTTGTCAACAAAAAATGAGGAAACAATAATATCTTATTAACCCATCAGTTTAACAGAGACACATAAGAGAAGGGGCTTCTTTTAAGGAGTTTACTGTCTAGAGTTTGCAACAAGATATGGTACATAATTTCTATTTTTCATACTTTGAAAATGTTGGGAAATGCTAGTCAATAGTCATAAACTTGAAAACCCTTCTCATTGTACCTAACATCATTTCAGGTTCAATGTATGCCCATGGCTCCTCTCTAGCACCTTAATAGAATAAGAATTTATAGACCTCTGTTCCTGCACTGCCTATTACCTATGTGAAAAAAATCCCTGCTAATCTACACTTTAAGACCTATTTCAATTTTCATCTCCTCTAAGCAGAAAAATATTCTAAATTTTGGTGTAAGGTAAACTTTCCGCAAGTCACTTTGATGTAAAGAGGAAATCTTCTGCTACTAAAATCCTTATGAAGTCTTTAGTGTTACAGGGTGCTCTCATTTTTTCTTTATTTTAAAAATAAAGTCTTACTTATTGACAATAACTCCACTTGAAAATTGTTCAATCAAAAACAGTGTTGGATGGTTACAGAGTCTCCATTATGGAAATTTGAATTGAGAGAAAGGGAGAGAGAAGAAAAGAAATTTAATGTAAATTTAGTTATTATTCATTTTCTTCTTGAAATGTGGCTTGAAATCATGATACTTTGATAAGTTTTTTTAAAAAAGTGAAATAAATGATACACTGAATGATCAAGTTGCAGGAATCACAAACTTACACCTACAGGATAAATGCTCAAAAACTATGAGAATGGATACCTGTGACTTGACATCATCATGCGAAATGCTGGGCTGGATGAAGCATGATCCAGAATCAAGATTGCCGGGAGAAATATCAATAACCTCAGATATGCAGATGATCGCCACCCTTATGGCAGAAAGTAAAGAGGAACTAAAGAGCCTCTTGATGAAGGTGAAAGGGGAGAGTGAAGAAGTTGGGGCTTAAAACTCAACATTCAATTAGCCTCCAACTAATAAAAATAATTGGGAAAAATTTTTTTTTTAAAATAAGGGTTTGAAAACAGAAAAAAAAAAACCTCAACATTCAAAAAACTAAGATCTTGGCATCAGGTCCCATCACTTAATGGCAAATAGATGGGGAAACAGTGGAAACAGTGACAAACTTTATTTTCTTGGGCCCCAAAAGCACTGTGGACAGTGATTGCAGCCATGAAATTAAAAGACACTTGCTCCTTAGAAGAAAAGCAATGACAAGCACAGACAGTGTATTAAAGAGCAGAGACATTACTTTGCTGATAAAGTCTATATTGTCATAGCTATGGTTTTTGCGGTTGTCATGCACTGATGTCAGAGCTGGACAATAAAAAAGGCTGAGCACTGAAGAACTGATGCCTTTGACCTGTGGTGCTGGAGAAGACTCTTGAGAGTCCTTGGATTGCGAGGAGATCAAACCATTCAATACTAAAGGCAATCAACCCTAAATATTCACTGAAAGAACTGATGCTGAAGCTGAAGCTCCAATACTTTGGCCACCTAATGTGAAGAGCTGATTCATTGGAAAAGACCCTGATGCTGGGAAAGATTCAAGGTAGGAGGAGAAGGGATGACAGAGGATGAGGTGGTTGGATATCATCACTGACTCAATGGACATGAGTTTGAGCAAACTCCGGGAAACAGTGAAGGACAGAGAATCCTGGCATGCTGCAGTGCATGGGGTCACAAAGAGCAGGATATGAATGAATGACTGAACAACAATAAAAGAGGAGTTTCCAGCAACCAAAGTACAGACATATACATAGAGCATCCAAGCAAACAGAAGCAAGGCAAAGTGTTGCAGATAATATATCACTAACATGGCTTTGGTAATTAAAAAGACATTAATGTCAAAAATAACTTGTAAAGAGGTAAATAAACTTGTTTCATAAATATAAAAGACGAAAAAAGTAACACTGTATTTTTCAGTAAAGATACAATTTTTGTAACTTGTGAATCTTAAAATCCCCCTCCATGTGAATAGCCCTAAAAAGCTGATAAACTTAAATTGTCTCTTAAAAAATCATGTTTGGATTGTCTCAGTGGAACATAAAGGTAAACTGCCTTCTTGAGATTCAAAGTTCATTGTTCTATTATAAGTCCATAACTGTCTTTACTTTTGATGGGTATTCAGAGAATTATAGTTGACTATATATTCACAGATCTCTTTCTTTCTCCTACCCACCCCCACCAAGATTATGAATTTCTTGAAATCAGAAGCCATCTTTGACATATCAGTATATAACAAAATGCCTGACCAAAAAAAAAAAAAAAGTTCCCTGAATGATAGAATAGTAATATTCAAGCTATTTCAAAGATACATAATTCAAATAAATCAAGTCCTATTAAAAATATACCATTAAATGACATAGAATCTGGGGCAATGAAAGTTAGACTTTGAAAAAGAATAGTCTCGAATGAAATTTGACCATGGCATTTTCTTCTAAGTAAATAAAGCCCTAGATCAATAGTACACTAAAGTCCAGAACCTGTGGTCCAGTTTAAAATGGCATCTTTAGGATCTTTAGGTCCAAAAAGTAGATATTTACTCATGCCTGGTTGCTGGCTTCCCTGGTAGCTCAGACAGTAAAGAATCTGTCTGCAATGTGGGAGATCTGGGTTTGATCCCTGCGTTGGGAAGATCCTCTGGAGAAGGGAACAGCTTCCCACTCCAGTATTCTTGCCTGGAGAATTCCATGGACAGAGGAGCCTGGTAGGCTACAGTCCATGGGGTTGCAAAGAGTTGGACACAACTGAGCCACTTCAATTTTCCAATAGCCAGCAATCATCCTTCTGCTCAATGATAATAAAAAGTTCTGATTAAAGATGATATAATGCTTGACCTGTCAAATTAGAGAAGATTCACAGTGATATTATATAATCCTGGCAAGGGTACTCTTCATGATTGGCATTTTCTTTCCTACTAGTAGCTGTATAAATTTGCACAGAGATTTTGGAAAGCAATTTGGCAATATATGTTAACTTTTAAAATCTTCATCTATTTTGACTCACAAATTCCAATTTTAGGAAAAATATACTAAATTAGTATTTAGAGATATAGTACAAACTGGCTCTACATTTGTATTATACCTATAGTTGCAAAACTTGATTTCATGTCCAAATATAGTAGAATATGTAAACACATTCCAGTAAATCAATTTGAATATTGTACAGATATTAAAAATATATTTTTAGAGAATATTTAAGCATGTAAAATTTTCATTGCATAATGTGAAGTGAAAATAACCAGGGTATAAGCCTAAGAATGGCATGAATGCTCAAAATTTCTACTATAAACACTAGTTCAGGAAAGAGTGAAGAAACAATTTAAGTAGTTTTGTGATGTCATCTTCGCTAGATACAACTCTGATTTTTAAAGATAGAGTTCATAATTTTTATTCAACTTACCCCTTAAATGTAATAGCAGCAGGTCACAAATTTAACTCACACGGTTACTCAGATGTTCACAGAAAATATAACAATTTTATTTTTTGTCAATAACTAATCTGGCCTTCCCTCCAATCTCCCATCTCACTGGCTAGCAGGGGAGATAATTAAATTAAGTGTCTTATCTGTAGCCAATGATTTAAATAAGTCTTTATTATTGATTTTGACTCTTAAAAACAAATATTTCCTTCTTTCTTTTCTTTTTTTATTTAAGTATAGCTGATTTACAATGTCAAGTGTGCACCATTAGTGATTCAGACATATATATGTGTGTGTGTGTGTGTATGGTTTTTTATATATATATATATAATATATATATATTATATATATATATATTCTTTTTTAGAGTCTTTTCCATTATAAATTATTTTAAAGTATTGAGAATAGTTCCTTATGCTATACATAGGCCCTTGGTTATCTATTTTATACATAGTAGTGTGGATCTGTTAATTCCAACCTCCTGATTTATCCCCCTCCTCACCCTCCTTACACCTTTGAGGACATACATTTGTTTTTGTTGTTTTAGCCTTGCTGGCTAGTAGGATCTTGCTGTCTTGTAGGTCAGTTCCCTGACCAGGGATTGAACTCAGGCCATGGAAGTGAAAGTCCAGAATCCTAACCACTAGGCCACCCATAAATTCCCCATAAGTTTGTTTTCTATTAAACAAGCCTTTAGACAGTGTTTCAGGTGAGTATCGTTTTGTCTATTTCTTACCTGAAATGACACTTAGGTGACAAAAGGAGAGAAATACTTAAGTGGGTTTGAAGTGCAAAGCAGGAGCATCCACTTCCCAAAGGCCCCATGCCCCTCTCCCGTGTGTGTTGGCTACAGTATCTGCTCTTCTCAAGGACAAATGGCGCCTTGCTCACGGGGCCAGTCTGCTCCAGTGCCATTTGTTGTTGAACTCTGTGACTCTACAACTGTGTTCTCGTTTTTCCTGGCTTGAATGTCTTTCCTAGTCCTCCTGAGCTCTTTAGGCTTCACTTCATGTTGGCTCCAGGTAGCACAATGGATCCCCTTAGGTCAAGCATCGTTCCCATTTTTATCCTGGCTTTGGCAGTCCTTTCAGAACCCATTTGTATGACATACTCTACTCCATTATCTTATATTTGACAAGCCACCCAAATGGAGCTATTTCTGGAGCCTATATATGACATGTAGTCATACATTACAGTAGATTAGGAGGACTAATTTCAGAGCTTTCGTCTTTTTGGCCTCAGTCATGCACAAAATTTATTTTAATGTGCTGCATCCCAGGTTGCTATTGCACCTGGACCATCACACAGTAGAAGGGCTTTTCTTTTACTTGTTTACAGTTTATCTTTTTCACTTCTGATTCAACCTTGCCTTAATGATCTTCAAATCCAGCTTGTTGCTGATATGCTAACAAGGATGCTTAAAGGAAATTTAAAGCAACTGTGATCACAATCAGAACAGCAGTGGCTTCTGATGATAGTGGTGCTTGGAAAATTTCAGAAAGGAATTTTTTAATAGAAATTTTTAATATGTATATTGCATAGTTTGACCAGGTGATTGTTATAGAGTCCATATGTTTGTCAAAATTGAGCAAACTGTACACATAAGTGTTATACCATAATAAAAAGTACATAGAAGAAAAAGATAATTAAAAATTATAAGGAAGGGACTTTCTTCACTGTCCAGTGGTGAAGAATCTGTGCTTCTACTGCAGGGGTCATGGGTTTGATCCCTGGTTAAGAGCTAAGATTTTGCATGCTGAATGGTGTGGCCAAAAGAAAAGAAAAAAATCCTAAGGAGAACATTATCTTTCCTTATATTCAGTTCAGTTCAGTTCAGTCGCTCAGTTGTGTCCGACTCTTTGTGAGCTCATGGGCTGCTAATATTACTATCTGGCCAAATACTTATAGATATGCATGTTGGAGGCTGAACTGTACCTCTCATGGACTTTTTAAACAACTTGAAACATTTTTCTTATGGTAAAATATACATAACACAAAATTTGATATTTTAACCATTTTTAAGTGTACAGTATAGTGGCATTAATTATGTTCATGATGTTGTATGACCATCATCATTGTCTATTTTCAAAATTTTCCATCACTGCAAACAGAATCTCTATATACCTTAAATGATAACCTCCCATTCTTTCTCTCCTCAGTCCCTGGTAAACTCTAATCTACTTTCTGTCACTATGAATTTGCTTATTCTATATATTTTATGCAAGCAGAATCATATAATATTTGTCCTCTTGTCTTTTTATTCCCTCACTATAATGTTTTCACATTTCATTCATGCTGCAGCAGATAGCATATATTCTTCTCTTTTTAACAGACCTTACTTTTTTACAGCAGGTTTAGGTTTGCAATAAAATTGAATGGAAAGCACAGAGATTTTCCAAACACCCACTGCCCTGACACATGCACAACCTCCCCCGTTATCACCATCCCACAAAACAGTGATAAATTTGTTATAATTGATGAACCCACATTAACATGTCATAATCACCCAAAGCCCATAGTTCATGTTATGGTTCATTCTTGGTAGTATACATTCTTTGGGTTCGGACAAATGTGAAATAACATATATTCACAATTAGAATAATGTTGACTTAAACAACAAAGATGGACTTATTGGGGATCAGTAGAGAATTGCAATTCAGGGTCTGCAACCAGGTGGTAAGTTCCCCCATGGCAAGGGAATAACAACTTATAGAGACACAAAGAAATGGGGAGAGAGCTAGTAAACAGAGTCCATGGCTTTCATTGGCCGAGCCCTTGCCAGGAAAGAACAGGAGTCTTTATTCTTCCTGTTGAGATCTGCTATACTTGCAGGGCATGCCATCTCTTCTTCTGGCCTCTCAACTCTATTTGATTGAAGTTTCTGTTTATTAAATTTTTTACAGTATCATAAAAAATAGTTTCACTGTCATAAAAATCTTCTGTCCAACTATCCATCTCTCCCTGCTCTCTAACCTGTTAAAAACACGGAATTCTTTACTGTCTCTATTGTCTTTGTCTTTCCCAGAGTGTTGTGTGGTTGGAATCACATAGTTTGTAGCCTTTTCAGATTGACTTCTTCCACTGAGTAATACTCATCTGTGTTTTCTCCATGTGCTTTCATGGTTTGACAGTTCATTTCTTTTTAACTTTAGTAGTATTACACTGGCAGGATTATGATAGATATATACAAAATAAATACACAATAGATATATACAGTAAACACATCCACTCACCTATTGAAAGACATCTTGGTTGCTTCCAAGTATTGACAATTATGAATAAAACTGTTATAAACATCCAATTGATAGTTTTTCTTTGAACATACATTCTCAATTTATTTGGGTAATACTGATGCTGAGAGTTCAGTCACTGTGAGTGCATGCTCAGTTGTTCAGCTGTGTCTGACTCTTTGTGATTCTATGAACTGTAGCCCACCTCTGTCCATAGGATTCTCCAGGCAAGAATACTGGAGTGGGTTATCATGTCCACCTCCAGGGGATCTTCCCAATCCAAGGATTGAACCCACACATGTTTTGCATCTTCTGCATTGGCAGATGGGTTATTTTACCACTAGCACCACTTGGGAAGCCCCACTGTGCACTGGTACTGAGTTGAATCTCAGAGACAGAGTTTAAGGTGATGTAGAAAAGAATAGCTTTATTATTTTAGCAGGAAAAGGGGGACAGATTGGGCTCCTGCCCTTGAAACCTAAGTGTCTCAACTGGGAGGATTTAATGAGGATTTTTATAGCAAAGACTCAAAGGTGTGGTTGCAAAAGATTAGGGTGTGTGCAGGGTCTGCACTTCTTTAATCTGGTCTCAGGTAATCTCTTGATGAGCTTCTCTGGTTCCTTTAATGTAGCCTCAGATGGTCTTTCTCTGGTGTGAAGAATGCTGACATCCTAAAGAGTTTAAAGAAAGCTGAGCACTGAAGAATTGATACTCTTGTGAACTGTGGTGTTGGAGAAGACTCTCAAGAGTTCCTTGGACTGTAAGGAGATTAAGCCAGTCAGCCCTAAAGGAGCTCAACCCTGAATGAATATTTATTAAAAGGACTGATGGTAAAAAAAAAATTAAAATAAAAATAAAAGGACTGATGCTGAAATTGAAGCACCAATACTTTGACCACCTGATAAGAAGAGCCAACTCATTAGAAAAGACCCTGATGCTAATGCTGGGAAACATTGAAGGCAGGAGGAGAAGGGGACAGCAGAGGATGAGATGATTGGATGGCACCACTGATTCAATGGACGTGAGTCTGAGCAAACTCCGGGGGATGGTGAAGGACAGGGAAGCCTGGAGTGCTGCAGTCCATGGAGTCGCAGATTCAGACACTACTGAGTGACTGAGCAACAACAAAGAGTTTAAAGACATTGTTCTGTGCATATGTTGAGATGGAGCCCAAGGTTGCACTACTGTTTCTTGGTTGCCTCTTCCTTGTCTTTGCACCCCTTCCCTTCTCAAAATAATAACTGTTAGAATCTGTCCTTTGGAACTCAAAGAAAGTCATGGAAGCTAGAATCAAGCAACAGGGGATAGAAAGGCTTCCATGTCCAGGAGCTCCACAGGGTTCTGTTCAGTTTCAATACCAAGGAGTGTGATGCCTGGATTGCATTGTAAGAAAATGTTTAGTTTTGTAAGAAAATGCTAAGCTATCTTCTAAAATGGCTGTACTATTTTGCACTCCTACCAGTAATTAATGAGAATTCCTGTTGCTGCACATCCTTGCCTGCATTCATCATTGTCAGTGCTTTGGATTTTGGCCATTCTAATAGATATGAAGTGGTATCTCATTGTTATTTTAATTTATAATTCTGTAATGACAAATGATGTTGAGTGTCTTTTCCCATTCAACTTATAATTTGTATAGTTTGTACTATACAGTCCACAGAATTCTCCAGGTCAGAATACTGGAGTGGGTAGCCTTCCCCTTCTCCAGGGGATCTTCCCAATCAGGGATCGAACCCAGGTCTCCCACATTGCAGGTGGATTCTTTACCAGTTGAGCCACAAGGAAAGCCCAAGAAAACTGGAGTGGGTAGCCTATCCCTTCTCCAGGGGATCTTCCTGGCCGAGGAATCAAACTGGGGTTCAGCATTGCAGGTAGATTCTTTACCAACTGAGCTACCAGGGAAACCCCTTACTTACTTAATTCTTAAATTCCTAGAGTGAGCCTATAATACTTACATAATAAGGAAAATAAAAGCAATAACAATTGTTTGGCAAATGCAATTTCACCTAACTTTCACCCAAAATAGAATGATAGGGAAAATTTTTTTTTTTTAAAAACACAACCCTGAAAACTAGGAACTATAAATTACAGTCAATTTGTTTTCAGCATCTTGGAGAAATTTCCTTTTGGTTTATGATAGATATAAGAGGAATGGGATTAGAATGGAAATTGGCTCTCCCAGTTCATAATGCTGAAATCGAAGAAAACTAAAATTCAAATTGTTTCTACCCTCACAAGGAGTTATGAGTAATAACTCAAGTAATAACTCAAAGTAATGCTCAAAATTCTCCAAGCCAGTCTTCAACAATACATGAACTGTGAACTTCCAGATGTTCAAGCTGGATTTAGAGAAGGAAGAGGAACCAGAGATCAAATTGACAACATCTGTTGGATCATGGAAAGCAAGAGAGTTCCAGAGAAACAGCTACTTCTACTTTATTGACCACGCCAAAGCCTTTGACTGTGTGGATCATTACAAACTGTGGAAAATTCTTAAAGAGATGGGAATACCAGACCACCTGACCTGCCTCCTGAGAAGTCAGTATGCAGGTCAAGAAGCACCAGTTAGAACTAGACATGAAACAACAGACTGGTTCCAAATCGGAAAAGGAGTACGTCAAGGCTGTATATTGTCACCATGCTTATTTAACTTATATGCAGAGTACATCATGCGAAATGCCAGGCTGGATGAAGCAGAGGCTGGAATCAAGACCACCGGGAGAAATATCAATAACCTCAGATATGCAGATGATACAAACCTTATGGCAGAAAGCAAAGAAGAACTAATGAGCCTCTTGATGAAAGTGAAAGAAGAGGATGAAAAAGCTGGCTTAAAACTCAACATTCAGAAAAATAAATCATGGCTTCTGGTCCCATCACTTCATGGCAAATAGACAGGAAAACAGTGGAAACAGTGAGAAACTTTATTTTTGGGGGCTCCAAAGTCACTCCAAATGGTAACTGCAGCCATGAAATTAAAAGACAGTTGCTCCTTGGAAGAAAAACTATGACCAACCTAGACAGCATATTACAAAACAGAGACATTACTTTGCCAACAAAGGTCTTTCAAGTCAAAGCTATGGTTTTTCCAGTAGTCAAGTATGGATATGAGAGCTGGACTATAAAGAAAACTGAGCACAGAAGAATTGATGCTTTTGAACTGTGGTGTTGGAGAAGACTCTTGAGAGTCTCTTGGACTCAAAGGAGATCCAAACAGTCCATCCTAAAGGAGATCAGTCCTGGGTGTTCATTGGAAGGACTGATGCTGAAGCTGAAGCTCCAATACTTTGGCCACCTGATGCGAAGAGCTGACTCATTTGAAAAGACCCTGGTGCTGGGAAAGATTGACGGGAGGAGGAGAAGGGGACAACAGAGGATGAGATGGTTGGATGGCATCACCGACTCAATGGACATGCGTTTGAGTAAGCTCTGCGTGTTGGTGATGGACAGGGAGGCTGCAGTCCATGGGGTCACAAAGAGTGGGACATGATTGAGAGACTGAACTAAGTAACTAATAACTCAAGCAAAGTTTGTTTTCTTCTATGTATTCAGTTATTCCAATTCTTTAAGATTACTTTCAAATTATGAAATGAGTGTTTTGAAAGCATCAGATATATGCTCAGGATTAAGTCCATGCGCCCTGTCAAGCCACATCGACTAGGGTGGCATGTGCATGATACTGCCCCTACTTTCTGTGGCTCTACAGTCACCTTATCTCCCCATTGCCTGGAATTGCAGTTGCAGATACTAAGTCTGCCCTATACTTTGCCACCCAGTTGCCACAGCACTTTGGAATAGGCTTGGGGATTCATGTTGCTCAATACCACTGAGCCAGCAAAAATGACCCTTAGAGTGTTGAAGCTGTGAGGGAGTCTGTAATAAAGAAGAAAAATTGCCATGTTTGTGTATTGAATTTATTAATTTTTAATATTTATTTAACTAGTTTTGACTAAGCCCCTGAGGTGAACAATTAAGGTAATATTGATGTGAACATCTTAGTTCCAGTTTATGCCTCTGTGAAATTTATGTGTTTTAGAAGAGAGGTAAGTGTATTGGGGAAGCTTACAGCAGTAAATAAGCTAAGATGTGAGGCTGGAGAAGGGTTTCCTGTAATCAAAGAGGAGTAATCAAACCTCCACCCAAAGAGGAGGTTGTGGGTACCTCTGATCTACAGCCAGTTGTCACAAATGTGGGTAACAACCTTCACTTGTGATTGGCATCTGAATTCCAAGATGAGGGGATGGGGCAAATTGTTGCAACCTTCAACCTATAGTCAGTTAGTCAGAAGCACAGGTGATAGTCTGGGTGGGTGACTAATCTCTGAAGTTGGAGGGAGGGTAGTCTTATAGGAATGAATCCCTAATCAGTGGAATCTGAAGAAAAGGCAGAGGAAGGAGAGCAAATATACTTTAGTAAGGCTTTTACTTTGGCCAATACTTTGGCCACCTGATGCAAAGAGGGGACTCATTGGGAAAGACCCTGATTCTGGGAAAGATCGAGGGCAGGAGGAGAAGGGGACGACAGAGGAGGAGATGGTTGGGTGGCATCACTGACCCAATGGACATGAATTTTAGCAAACTCCAGGAGATAGTGAAGGACACGGAAGCCTGTGGTGCTGCAGTCCATGGCACCACAAAGAGTCAGACATGACTTAGTGATTGAACAACAAGGCTTTTACCATCAGTTTGCTGCTAGACATACACAAAAATGGTTAAAATCAATTGGCATGTAGCATCAATCTGTGGTTCACAATAAAATGTCTATTAAATTTTTATTAAAGTAATTATAAAAATATTTAGTTCCTCATGATATATTCTTAATTCAGGTAGAATTGTAACTAACAAAAATTGTGGTAATGTTTCCCTTACTACTTGAGGGCTGAGATATTGAGGGACTCAACGGTGGTAATTCTCTCTCTTTCCCATTCTCACCCTTGAATTAGATGTATTTTGACATGTAATCAGGTATTTCTACTCATAGAAACAAATGGGGAGAAAGCAAAGGGATGCTGGTAGGGAGGTGGTTTCTGTGTGTGTGTGTGTGAGAGAGAGAGAGACAGAAAGGAGAGGAAGAAAGAGAGGGAAAGAGAGACATCTATTGGGCCCATTTGATTCTGGAAAATATTGTCCTGTATATAATATATCAAGGATAAGTGTATGAGCAGCTGCTTACTTGCATGTATTACCCCTTCCGGTAAAAGCACCTGGTTTCCCTTGGGACCCAAAGTAATTTATTCTCAGTCCAAGAATTTTGATGTATCTTATCTTAAGTGCATACATTCCCAGCCAATTGAAGCACTACATCTCTTTGCCATAATAATTGTTTCAGAGATGGGTACAAAACCTAAGCCAGAGCAATCAGAGCCTGAGACTTTATTCTTAGATATTTGTTGGAGTTAACAGAAGGAAGCATACCTTTTATTTTACTGAACATGCTGAGAAGTAGAATATAAGGCTAGAGCTGATGGCAACTATTTTGTCATCATGAGAAAGAGGCTGCTTGAGAATAGGTCCACCACATAAGAAAGTGAAGTTGAGACAGTGCTAGAGAGCAGACTTAATAAAAAAATTTAAACCTTTGGATCTCTCTCTGTATATAGTCTTATGGAAACAAATTTCTTTAGTGTTTTCAATATATTCCCTAAATGTTGACTTTTATTTCATGAGTAGAAAAAATATACATTACAGAAAATATACATTCCTGAATTCTGTCATATGTCAGTGGTGAAATATGCCTTATTTCCGCTTGACAATGATTAGGAGCTCATTTTATGGAAAAGTAACAAAGAAAACAATTCATTGATATATTATTTTATACCATGGCTTTATGCATCTAAAGAGTCTCCAGAAACCAATATTTTCTACAGATAGCGATCTAAAAATTTAAGAATAAAATTAAAACTTCTACTACCATTTTTCTCAGCACATTTTTATCATTAATTAACTACCTCAGCATAGGACTTGCTGTGTGATTAGAGATGGAAAAAGTACAAGTCAGTGAGAAATTACCCTAAGCTATCTTATAGTTCATGTGATAATCCTATTCACACGTGACTCACTTTCCCTCTTTCTTTAGGTCTCCATTCAAACCTTAGCTGAAATAAGGTCTTTCCTCACACATTTCCATCCACATTCATCCATCTGTCTCTGTTTTGATTTATTCCTTGGTATGTATTATCATCTAGAATAATAAGTAATTATATTTAATTGTTTTTCTTCTTAATAGTAAGTTTCATAAAATCAGAAGATTTTATTTTGTTTTCTCTATTCACAGGGCCTTAATAATGCCAGGCATATAATAGACAAAAAATAATTTTGTGTTGAGTGAATGAGTAAACAAATATTGGAGTTAGTAAAGAAACTTCCTAGGACTCTTCCACTGTGCCTACTTTATTTTTTATTATTCCCTGGCTTTGTCATGAAATATGTATTTATTGAATAATAAATACAGTATTTGCTAAAACATCTTCCCAGTCTCCTCTTTGAGTCCTCTTTGGGAATAAGAGTCCATGCAGTCCAAAAAGTTTAAGGACACTACTTTAAACTGATCTGTAGCTCTTGAGTCATTTTCCACTAGATTTCATCTTCATCTTAGTCATTTTGTTAAAGTGATGAATACATACATGACTATGTTGTCTTTTGTGGGCTCTGTCTCCTGAAGACACTACTGCTAGAGAATCAACCATTTGGCTATCCATGAGGTCATGTGTTAGGTTTGAGTCAAACTTCTCTAGCCATCTTCGATACCCACATCTGGCTGGTTACATTGCCTTCGTCAGGGTTCCTCCAACCCTAACAATGCACTGTCCAAGTACAAAACTTCTCATGATACAGCTTATGGCAAATATAAGCTTGGCTCTTTGGTCTAGAGAAGTAGCTCATATGTGTCCTTACCAATACACTAATAAAATGTGTGATTGCCAGCATACAGCTCTTTGAGTCTCACATACGGCATCTGGGTCATCATGTCTCCATATGATTTGTTCTGCCCTTTGTCTGTAATGTCTTCTCATGTGTGAAAGCAGAATTGTGAGAGACCAAGCTGCTGCCCATTCCAATGACCATCTTCACTAGAGATGGTTATCAGAACAACTGTGAGCAATTGTCTTCTTCAGAAAAAGGAAATTTTGAGTGAGTAGAAGAAAGGACAAACTTTTTTGGACTGCATGTACTCTTATACCCAAAGAAGACTCAAAGAGGAGACTGGGAAGATGTTTTTGCAAATACTGTATTTATTATTCAATAAATACATATTTTATGACAACTATAGGCCAGGGAGTAATAAAAAATAAAAAAAAACTCAATAGTAGATAACAGCTGTCTATGAATTTATATTCTAGAATGACTCACAAGATGAGTGGTGAGAGAGTTAAAATGAAGAATAAAGAGGTTACCCCCCAAAAAAAACAAAAACAAAAAAACAACAACTGAAGATCGTAAGAGGACAGAGAGTGATGGGATTGGGATAGAAGTCTATTTTAGATATTGTGGTCCAGGACAACCTCTCTGATAATCTGATGACAATTTGGTAGGGCTTCCCTGGTGGCTCAGAGGTTAAAGTATCTGCCTCCAATGCAGGAGACCTGGGTTTGATCCCTGGGTCAGGAAGATTCCCTGGAGAAGGAAATGGCAACCTGCTCCAGTATTCTTGCCTGGAGAAGCCCATGAATGGAGGAACCCGGTGGGCTACAATCCACGGGGTCACAAAGAGTCGGACACGACTGAGCGACTTCACTCACTCACTCACTCATGAAGGTAGTGGGGGGGGGGGGTGGGTAACCAACAAGTGAGTATTGAAAAGAAGAGAGCATAGATCTAGGAACTCAAATGTTTAGAGGTCTGATAGATATGGGGAAGCAATGAAAGAGAGCAAAAAAGAGTGGCCAGTAAGGTAAGAAGTAAACCAAGAAAGAGGTAAAACAAACAGAAGCCAATCACAGAAAGTATTTCAAGAAAGTGAGATTGTGCCATGTTAAATATAGTTTACACAAAATGAGGGTTGAAATTTGACCATTGAACTTGCTTTTGTGGAGGTCATTGACTCTGATAAGAACATTTTTCATGAAGCTATAAGTTAGAAACTTGGATTGGGACAGCTTCAAGACAGAATGAAAAAAGGGGAATTGAGGACTGACTGATAATTACTATTAACAATTCTCTTAACAATTTGCTGCAAAGGAGCAGAGTAGCTAAAATGGCATGTGGGGTTCAGGAACTTAGTTTTAAGATGGGAAATACACAAACACACACAAAGAAACATCTGTTCACTAAAGGGGCACACTTAACACGAAGGAAAGAAAAATGCATTCTGTTGTGTTGTGCTTAAGAAGCTTTAAAAAAAATCCTAACAACACCAAGTGTTGGCAAGAATGTGGAGCAACAGGAACTCTCATTCATTACTGATGGGAGTATAAAGTAGTATAGACACTTTGAAAGATAGTTGGCAGTTTCTTGCAAAACTAAACATAGTATTACCATCTGATCCAGCAGTCATGCTCTGTGGTATTTACCCAAATGAGTTGAAAACTTATATTCACACAAAAACCTACACACAGATATTTATGACAGTTTCACTTATAATTGACAAAACCTTTAAGCAATCAAGATGTCTCTAGGTAGGTGAGTGGAAAAGTAAAGTGGTACATCCAGACAACAGAATTCAGTTCTAAAATGAAATAAGCTAACAAGTCACAAAAAGACATAGAGGAATCTTAAATACATATTGCTAAGTAAAAGCAAGCTGTCTGAAAAGGCTACTGATTGTATGGTTCCAACTATAAGATGTTTTGGAAAAAAGGCAAAATAATGAATTCAGTAAAAAAGATCAGTGGTAGCCAGAGTTTAGGAGTGAGGGAGTGAAGAGAAGGTCAAGCACAGAAGAGTTTTAGGGCAGTGAAATTATTCTCTAGGATACTGTAATGATGGATAGATGTCATAAAATATTTGTTCAAACACATAGAATGTCCAACAGTGAACCACAATGTAACTCGCACTATATGTAATAATGATGTGGTAATGTAGGTTTAACAGCTATAAAAAGTGTACCACTCTAGGTGGGGGGTGTTGATGGTGGGGGAAGTTGTTCATGTGGGGAACAGGAGTGTGTGGGGATTGTGTGTGTGTGTGCATGCTTAGTCACTCAGTTGTGTCTGACCCTTTGCAACACCATGGACTGCAGCCTGCCAAGCTCCTCTGTTCACGGAATTCTTCAGGCAAGAGTACTGGAGTGGGTTGCCATGCCCTCCTCCAGGGGATCTTCCCAACCCAGGGACCAAACCCAGGTCTCCCACATTGCAGGCAGATTCTTTACCATCTGAGTCACCAGGGAACTCTCCTTCAAATATGCTGTTAACCTAAAACTGCTCTAAATATTAATGTCCATTAAAGACACATATATCCCTTCCATGAAAGTATCTTCCTATTTGACCTTCTATGTTATGCACAAATTATTAAATATTATTTATCAAAGTTAAAGCATAGCTATTTCAGAAGTTCTCAAATGAAAGTAAGTGACCATAGAGAGGTAAAAGTATGGTATATAATATAATCACAAGCAGACAACTTTATGTGGATAAGATTACATACATAGTTACATAGATAAAGTCTCAACACCCCCCCCCCCCTTTTTTAGGCTGTGTAAGTTGCTTGGATTCTTCCAGTTCCTTACACTGTTACTTATGTTTTGTTCACTGTGGCTAGATAATGGTATGCTCTTACAATTCCAGCCTCTTCCAGATTCACTTTTTTTAGCCCTTTTCCTTTCCTTCAAAAGATTGGAAGGGTTCAGAAGGCATTTTGAGTGGGAATCCAAACTTCACACTGTACTAACAAGTGGCTCAAAATACCTGTTTTTCCCCATGGCTTTATTTATTTTTTTTCATTCAAAACAAAATTACCTTTCCCCTGACCACTGTATGAGTATTTTCTATCGATTTTTTAAGTCAGAAGAATGGTACAGGGTATGAAATGAGAAAAGCTTGTCTTGCTGACTTGAAAGGCAATGCATAGCAAAAGTAACCTACCCCTTCAAGGAAACCAAATAGACCTACTTTTTTTTTTTTTTAACCCAAGAAACAAAGAAGAAATTTCTCCTCAGAAAATGTCTTATATTTAATCTTTTTAAGATTTCCTATCTACTTAAAGAGCAGAGAAAAAAAGAAAGAGTAAAAAAGAAAGGCAATCGTCTAATGAGAATAAATGTGAGTTTAAAAAAAATGATGATCAGGAAAAAAATAATTAGTAAGGGCATCCAGGGGACATATAAAACAGCAAAGCTATAACAGATTACCATTAGCAGAGGATATAAAGGGAAGCACATTGAGAGATTAGAAGTGATTACAAAGTCGAAGCACATGGTTGGAAGAGTGGGCTCATACTTTTCAGGGACAGGAGAAAAAGCAGAATGTGTCAAGGTGAGGGCTGAGTTTCTTAATAGCTACTTTACCTCACTCATCGACAACAATTACAGCAGGAACAGGATGCTCAGGGCAATAAGAGTTAATGAGAAAAACATGTAACTGGGCAAAATTTGAATCCCACTTAGTTGAAAAAATATCTAAGTAACTTGGAAAGTATTCAAATTCGCAGAGTATAGGATATCTACTATAGAATACTAATTTTTGAAGAAGGTAAACCTAGCAATTAGAATCATTACAACACATACTAGAACATTACAGTTCATTTTTACAAACTTTTTTTTCTCTTTAAATTATAAAACTCTTATAGGAGCCTTTTTAAAGTCTAGTAAAAAATAAAAAGTTTTCTTCATTTTTCAACTTTGTTCAGATCTTTTCATTCCCTGAACAATTCCATGGTCTAATCCTCCAGTAACAATTATTGACAATTTAGAATACTTCTAGACTTTTTTTCTTTTGAAGTCTCTTAGACACAGACTGCACACACACACATATATCAGATATAAATCTTCATTCATAAATTTAGGTGTAAAAGAAAAACAACTTATTTTCTATAATAGGATAAAATTATATAAGGTGCCCCAGTTAGGAACCTAATCTCTATTGGTTTTAAATTCCTCATCCCTTCATCTGGGACTGTGTCATGGATCTAGGGAACCTGCGTATTATCAAGGTATCAAGAGTGGACCTGAGTGCTGTCATCTGAGTCAGCCTTTGTCCACAAACTAGCCTTCATTTCACTGAGATCCTTCCCAGACAATCCCTCACTTTCATTTTCAAGTTCTTTCCACTTCTACCTGTTTTCTGTCATATCCCTTCTGGTTTGGGGTACACCTAAATAAATGCAATGATCTCAACCATTCTCCTTCTAACTTCCTTTTCCCTACAGTTTGTTTTACGTAATATTGAGGGTAATTGTTAAAGTAGGAGCCAAATCATGTGAATCCTCTGGTTAAATCCTTCCAAAAGATTCCTCCCCTCACCCTGAAAAGTGAAAGAAAGTGAAAGTCAAGTCGCTCAGTTGTGTTTGACTCTTTGCAACTCCATGGACTGTAGCCCACCAGGCTCCTCCATCCACGGGATTCTCCAGGCAAGAGTACTGGAGTGGGTTACCATTTCCTTCTCCAGGGGATCTTCCCAACCCAGGGATAGAACCCGGGTCTCCTGCATTGTAGGCAGACACTTTACCTTCTGAGCCACCAGGAAAGTCCCCTTCACCCTGAGTGCAGCTTAATCTCTTGTGTGATTCACAAAGCCCTTGTAATCTGGTCTCTCTATCCACTTGGCTCACCCTCTTCCACTCTCCACTCAATCACACTGCTCTAGACACACTAGTCTTCCTGGTTCAGTGAACCCACCAGGTGAGCCGCCACTTGAGGCCTTTATATAATCTCTTAATTTTTTCTGCTTATAGTGCTCCTCACAGAGATATTCCTAAAGCATTCATTCAAGAGTCACCTTTTTCATGGAGGTTCTCCATAGCTGCTAGACCTAAAAATCTGTTCTGCAGCTAATTCTTCATACATCCCTTAAAAGTTCTTATTAATGCATTTTATTTTCTACTGTGCTTACTATGTTTCCAACTCTACAATGTAAACTGTGAAGGCAAGTAATCTCATTCATTACTATATTCTAAGGCTTTAGTAATGTGTCTGTAACATGGAGGGCTTCCCAGGTGCAGTTCAGTTCAGTTCAGTCACTCAGTTGTGTCCGACTCTCTGCGACACAATGGACTGCAGCACTACAGGCCTCCCTGTCCATCGCTCCCAGAGTTTTCTCAAATTCACGCCTATTGAGTCGGTGATGACATCCAACAATCTCATCCTCTGTCATCCTCTTCTCCTCCTGCCTTCAATCTTCCCCAGCATCAGGGCCTTTTCAAATGAGTCAGTTCTTCACATCAGGTGGCCAAATTATTGGAGTTTCAGCTTCAGCATCAGTCCTTCCAATGAACACCCAGGACTGATCTCCTTTAGAATGGACTGGTTGGATCTCCTTGCAGTCCAAGGGACTCTCAAGAGTCCTCTCCAATACCACAGTTCAAAAGCATCACTTCTTCAGCACTCAGCTTTCTTTATTGTCCAACTCTCACATCCATACACGACCACTGGAAAAACCATAGCTTTGACTAGACGGACCTTTGTTGGCAAAGTAATGTCTTTGATTTTTATTATGCTCTTTAGGTTGGTCATAACTTTTCTTCCAAGGAGCAAGTGTCTTTTAATTTCATGGCTGCAGTCACCCTCTGAAGTGATTTTGGAGCCAAGGAAAATTATGTTTCTCACTGTTTCCACATCTATTTGCCATGAAGTGATGGGACCAGAAGCTATGATCTTAGTTTTCTGAACATTGAGTTTTAAGCCAACGTTTTCACTCTCCTTTTTCACTTTCATCAAGAGGCTCTTTAGTTCTTCTTCACTTTCTGCCATAAGAATGGTGTCATCTGCATATCTGAGGTTTTTGATATTTCTCTTGGCAGTCTTGATTCCAGCTTGTGCTTCTTCCAACCCAGCGTTTCTCATGATGTACTCTGCATAAGAGTTAAATAAGCAGGGTGACAATATACAGCCTCAATGTACTCCTTTTCCGATTTGGAACCAGTCTGTTGTTTCATGTCCAGTTCTAACTGTTGCTTCCTGACCTGCATACAGATTTCTCAGGAGGCTGCTAAGGTGGTCTGGTATTCCCATCTCTTAAAGAATTTTCCACAGTCTGTAGTGATCCACACAGTCAAAGGTTTTGACATTGTCAATAAAACAGAAGTAGATGTTTTTCTGGAACTCTCTTGCTTTTTCAACGATCCAACAGATGTTGGCAATTTGATCTCTGGTTCCTCTGCCTTTTCTAAATCCAGCTTGAACATCTCCTAGTTCACAGTTCATGTACTGTTGAAGCCCGACTTGGAGAATTTTGAGCATTACTTTACTAGCATGTGAGATGAGTACAATTGTGCGGTAGTTTGAGCATTCTTTGGTATTGCCTTTCTTTGGGATCGGAATGAAAACTGACCTTTTCCAGTCCTGTGGCCACTGCTGAGTTTTCCAAATTTGCTTTCCAGGTGGCTCAGTTTGAAGAATCTGCCAGCCTATGCAGGAGATGCAAGAGACTCAAATCGGGAAGATGCCATGGAGGAGAAAATGGCAACCCACTCCAGTTTTCTTGCCTGGAAAAATCTCATGGATAGAGGAGCCTGGTGGGCTATAGTCCATGGGGTTGCAAAGAGTTGGACATAACTGAGCAACTGAGCATGCACTGGCATATGGAAGGCCTTCAGTAATGCCCTTTAAAAGAACAAATGAATGATAGGAAACTTATTACTGCTCTTATCCTATGGTGTGGTTCTAGAAAATGTCTAAAGTTGGTTCAGACTTGTTTTGTTTGTTTCACTATATAATTATTTTCATTACTGTAGTATTTATACTTACTATATAAGTATTTTCATTACTTTCATACTATATTGAGTAGAAGTCAGTTAAGATCTTGTTTTTAGGGTGAACTTCCCTGGAAATGACTAAAGATCACTTCTATCCTAAGACTCACTAAACATGTCTGATAACTACATCATTGTGAAAAAGATGCAACCAGAGAGCACTATTTCAGGAGACTTCTACCATTCAAATTCTCCTAACTTTCAGTGCTTTCACAATTCCTAGAATAATTTCAGAGAAGGGGAATGGTGAAAGTCTGAGTTCTTTTGGTCATGAGAGTGTAGGACTCAGGCTTTTCAAATTCAAAAGCCAAGACTGACTCATTTACTCAGAAAAACTTTGTTATGTGGAGCATTTTGAATGAATGAAGAAGCATAAGTTCCTGGCCACTATTAAGGGAAGAATCAAACAAGATTGATTGATATGGCACAAAATGACAGAAACAACAAAACCTACCAGATAATATATCAAAGCATTATTATATTTACATAGTTAGGTCTGACTATATAATATTTTAATATGACTGAAATTAAACCAATCCTCGCTTGTTTTTTTTCCTCACTAACAATGTACCTTGAAAAGTGTTCTTTAATAGAATCAAAGAACTTTGCTTACTCTTTTGAAAAGTGCCATGGTACTTAGTCCTGGAGAAGGGCATGGCAACCCATTCAGTATTCTTGCTGGACAATCCCATGGACAGAAGAACCTGGTGGGCTGCAGTCAATGGGGTTACAGAGAGTCAGACACAACTGAAGTGACTTAGCATGCATGCATGGTACTTAGTATAATTGTACTAAATTTTTATTATAGCTGCAACATGAAAAAAATGACACAAATGAATGATGATAATTTGAGAAGGGCTTAATAAAGGGTCTATTTGCAAGTCTAGCTGAAGTGTAAGGAAACCAGAAAAGCAACACAGAAATCTGAAGGGGAGAGGTGGCAGTTCCTGAAACTCAGGGAACCTGAAATGAGGAATGACCCTGGGAACACACAATTTGAATTCACTCTCCTTAATTTCTTGGATCCCCAATCAGGATACCCTTTGATCAAGTTCAATAAAAAGCCAAAGCGCAAGGAAGCTCATTGATTTAATCTGGGCTGACCAGCCTCCTAGTGGAGAGAGAAAAATAAAGGAGAAAAAGCAGATTATGATATATCTTCCAGAATAATTGCAATGAAACATACCATACACATATACACCTTCACACTTATATCTACACCATGATATTTTTGTATCCATAAATCTATTTCAGGATAAATAGACTTTCTCTTCCCATATCAACCTAAATGCAGCTGTACCATGAAATAGTCAACATAATTCATTCTTTGTAGACGTTTTAGATTGTTTCCAGTCAATTGTTATTAACAAAAATGCTGCAATGCTTATATATACATTTTCCACTCTTGTGAAAATCTATAGACTAAATTACGAGACCCAGGATTGAACACATATCTCTTAAATCAGCTGCAATGACAGGTGGGTTCTTTACCACCAGTGCCACCTGGGAAGCCCATGTGCAGCTCTAAGCTGACATTTATTTAATCAATACTCATATCAATAAAGAGAAAACTGCTAGGACTCAAGAAGCATTCCTTGACCCTTCTGCAATCCCCATAAAGCCTAACTGCCATCTCCATTTTTGTGATAGCTATTTCTTTACAGTTACTGATGATTGCATTTATATATGTTTTAACTTCATATAAATGTAATCATAGTTTTGTTGTCTTTTTAAATTTTCCATTTTACTCAACTTGTTACTCAACTTGTGGGTGAGAATCTTCCATGTTGTACATTTAGCTATGACTCAGTCATTTTTGTTGTATAGCATTTTCTGTGCCATAATTGATTTAGTCATCCTAATGTTGGTGGATATGTGGGCTTTTTATAGTTTTCTTTTTTCTGTTCTAAAACATGTTAATGTGAATAATATTGCATATGTATCCAAAAGAACAGGGACCAAATTTTTTTCCGAGTCATTTCTCTGGGAGAAGTGTGCAGATTTTCAATTGATTACATACTGACAAACCATTTTTCTAAGACTTCTATAATTTATGCTCCTTCCATCAATGTTGAAGTATTTCTATTTCTCTGTTCTCATTGATATTTGATGATGTTAGGTGTTGGCTTGTTGAGAGTTTAGCTAATTTTACTCCATAACATTGCTGCTCTGAAAGCCTTTCTGTGTGGAAGTTAGCTTCCTCCCTAAATGAAAACTACCCATGGAAGTGGCCAGGTGCTGCTCTGTGCTGCAGAGGTTCAACATGCCAAGGCACTCATTCCATGCCCTCAGGGTCTGGGAGCCAGCCTCAATGATCCTGCCATAACTGTACTAGTGGAGGCCGTTCCCAATCCCAGTGAGGTCAACTGGGATACCCTGGAGAGGGACACGGCCACTTACAAGTTCAGCCACTGGGGACACCCACTGCAGATCTTTCCAGTGACAATTATTAAAGTCAAATCATTGGGGGATAATAGACAATTAGAAACTGAAACTTAAAACCTTATGAGTTTCGAGAGTTGAGATATTTTAAAAGATTTTGTGGAGCAGAAGGGAGAAAAAGGTGTTGACTGGCTGTTGAGAGTGTTTAATACTGGCTCTGAGCTACTATTCACTGCCACAAGAATAAGATAAGTTGCTGGCACTTCCAAGGACCCCCAAATGGATGTTAAAATGGATGTTTAAAGACCTTCAAAGCATTACCCTAGGGACTGACAGCTTCCTAGAGCTTATCCCATCTTCTAAGGACAATTACACATTTACCACCCTGGAGGTTCAAGGAGTCAAAAGTAATAACCAGATATTTCTGGCTCTTTTGGACAAAAGAGGCCAAGTCATGGTACTTTCAGACAACGTCACTGAGGTCCCCCAGAGGAACCTCAGACAGCTTACAAGGTAAAGCAGGTAAAAACTTAAAGGAAGTACAAATGAAACCACATATGTCTACTGGTATCATATTTCTGAAGCATATCTGATATGAGTCAGTAAATTCTGTATAACCATGCCCTCTAAGCTGTTTGGTAAGGGTTTGCCCCCTTGGGCTCTCTATTATTGCTCTCAGGTTGCAACTGTGTGGAAGATTGTGAGACCATCAAAAAATCAAGATGGTAGAGGGATCATTTATCTGGTGAGCAGATGTGAATGGCGTCCTCTAATGCCAAAGGAGTGGGGGTTTGCAGTCAGGATTAATGGGAGAATCTTTGGAGAAGACCACTAGTTGGTGTGTGGGGGTTGGAGAACTGAGGACCAGTGAATTAAGCAGTCCTACTGCCTGGGGTAAAACTTCTGTTCATTTAGGGGATCATCTATTGCTTCAAAGCTTGAGGAATGTGTCTTTGAGTAAGCCATTGTGCCTCTCTATCAATCCAACTGCTTGAGGCAAGTAAACCAGATAGAAATTACACAGGATTCTATGTTCTAGAGCCCAAGATTGACTCCTTTGGGAGGTGAAATTGGTACTTTGATTTGAGTCTATAATGGCTGGTGGACCAAAGGGAAGGAGGACATGCCTGGTTAAGAAAGATTACATGATGGCCAACAGCATTACTGGAAGGAGCTACCAGCAGGAAACAGGAAAAGTATGATGGTGGTTGTATTCCTATCAGCTCCAGCAGTGGCCGCGGAAACCATCGCTAATGGTTTCACGCTTGCCATCGCTAATAAGATCTGTCTCCCTGGGGCACATGTCCCATATCCCCACCAGGGAGCCTTCCAGAATTTTGTTGAGGCACAGAGGAGGCAGTTATTTAGTACCTCCTTTTAGTAAAGCTGGGATGAGGGGGTGCTTCATCTCTGTGCCCAGTCAGTGAGTGCCGTCCCTTCCCGCAGGACCTGATGTACCCTGGGCCGACTCTGCTAGTGGGTACGGCAGATACCCGGATTGCCATCTCCACAGCCTACTCGTAACCCCTACTGTACACCATAACCCTGCCTCACACTCTGCAGTGGCTGATTTGTTACCATGGTTCTTACCATCTGCCAGGGAGAAATGACTGAGTGGTATTCAAACAGTAGAGTCTTTTCATCAGAGGCAGCATCATTATTGCTTTAATTAAATGCGCTTTAAATTGACTTCGAAAAACAATACCTGTGCCCTTTAACATACCTGCTACACAGGTGATTGTTATTCTTGACACTAAGTCATCACTGGATGAACTGTTAAGAGTTTAGCTAAAGGATTACCCCTTGTGTGGCCAGGAAGCCTACAGGGTTCTTGAACTTACAGTAGCCCCTGCTCTGAGCACCTACCCTAGAAAACAGCCTGCAGAATCTTAAGTAAATATAAATTCCTGATATGACACCATCGCCCGCCCCAACCACCCTTGTGGTAAGCTCTCTTGCCTACCTCCCAGGCCTTTTCTTTGTGTGCCGCTCAGCTAGAACCCCTGTGAAGTTTATCAAAATCTCACTCCATCTGGCTTGAATTCACCAGACTGGCCTTAGCCCGGAGCCCCAAAGTGCTCTCACAGACCCTAGTGAAGGCCTGTGGCCCAGGTCCTGTCTCTCTCTTTATACTCTGCCTTGACCTCACCATGTGGCCCCTTAAGTTGTGTGGCTATATATGCCATCTTCATAAATGTGAAATAAATTCTATTGTGACCTTAATTGGCATTTCCTGGATTTCAAATAAGATTGAGTACTTACCTTTTCACATGTTTATGAAGCATTTGAATCTCTTCTATATATATATCTACTGGAATATTTTGCTGAATTTTTCAATGAGTTGTCTTTTTTCACAGACTTGTAGGTGCTAGTCTTGTATGTGTCTCAAATATTTTCTAATTGTAGCTTGCCTTTTATCTCTCAATATGTATATAAAAATTCATAATTTGGGACTTTTGCATGTTCACTTTTTAAATTAAACAAACGAAGGCAGTGGTCATTAAGATGTTATTCCATATTATTTTCTAAAAGTTAACTAGTTTTGACTAGTTAACTAGTCAAAACTAGTCCTTTCATATTAGGACTATAATTTACCTGGTCTTGGTTTTTTTATGTATGGTAGATGCAAGATTTCAATCTTATTATTTTGCATACAGGTACTCATTTTTGTCAGCAGTATTAATTGGAGTCCCCTCTTTCCTATTGATCTTGCAATTCATTGTCATAAATGAAGTTTCCATACATGTATAAGAGTTTTATAGTCGATATTTAATTTCATGGACCTAGTTCCAAATAATTAGAGAAGGAAATGGCAACCCACTCCAGTGTTCCTGCCTGGAGAATCCCAGGGACAGGGGTGCCTGGTGGACTGCTGTCTATAGGGTTGCACAGAGTCAGATACGCCTGAAGCGACTTAGCAACAGCAGCAGTTCCAAATATTATACTGTCTTCATAACTATAGTTCATGTTATGCCCTGTCTTTATACATGTTAAGATAGCTCTCATTTTTTCCTATTTCTTCAACAGTATCTTAGCCTTTGAATATCTGAATATATTTTAGAAATGCAAATATGAACTTGGGGAAAGCTGATATCCACAATATTTAATGTTTCAGTCTATGGTTATGGTATACATATTCATTGATTTAGCTTTTCTTAAATTTCATTCAATAAAATTTAATGATTTTATAACATTCTAAGAATGATGTAGTAACTTAAGAAGTAAAATGTCCTCACTGAGAACAATTTAAAAACTGGTTGAAATAGGTTAAAAATTTTTTGAAGACATCAGGTGCTATCAAGAAACCTAGGATTAAGGGAACAAATTTTAAAAAGAACTGTGAGTTTGAGTTGAGCCAACATTTTATGAGAAATCCAGAAAGACAACTAATAAAAATAACGAAGAAATGAGAAGTAGACAGTAAGTCTCGTGCAACCGGAGTGGTGTGCAGACACAAGACATGACAAGTTGGAAACTTGATTCCAGTTATTGTGAAAATTTACCTTAATACATTTATTATATTCTGAAGCTTAGAATACAAGGTGGATAAAAGGCTCAGCCAAACACCTCTGAAATTCATAATGGTATAGTGAGGGTTTTATTTTGCATGCTTACAAGTAATGACAAATATTAAAGCCCTTCAGAACTTAAAAAATTAGTCTTCCACTGATTTCTGGCCTTTACAAATCAAATGAGGACTTTTCCTTTATTTGAATCATTGTCTCCCTGTGTAAAATGTGTCATTTTTCTCTGGATGCTTTCAAGTGTATTCTTTATTATTGATGATCAGTAGATTGATATGATATATACCCAAGCAATATTTGAGATTTGTACTGACTCTGGATTTTATAGTAATTTTCAATAAGCATTATATTTTTATCTTCAGTTCAATTAGTTCAGATCAGTCCCTCAGTCGTGTCTGACTCTTTGTGACCCCCATTGCCAGGCATCCCTGTCCATCACCAACTCCTGAAGCTTGCTCAAACTCATGTCTATTGAGTTGGTGATGGCATCCAAACATCTCATCCTCTGTCGTCCCCTTCTCCTCCTGCCTTAAGTATTTCCCAGCATCAGGGTCTTTTCCAAGGAATCAGTTCTTCGTGTCAGGTGGCCAAAGTATTGGAGCTTCAACATCAGTCCTTCCAATGATTATTCAGGACTGATTTTCTTTACGATTGACTGGTTGGATCTCCTTGCAGTCCAAGGGACTCTCAAGAGTCTTTTCCAACACCACAGTTCAAAAGCATCAATTCTTCAGCACTCAGCTTTCTTTATAGTCCAACTCTTACATCCATACTTGACTACTGGAAAAACCATAGCTTTGACTAGATGGACCTTTGTCTGCAAAGTAATGTCTCTGCTTTTTAACGTGCTTTCTAGGTTGGTCATAGCTTTTCTTCCAGGGAGCAAGCGTCTTTTAAAATCATGACTGCAATCAACATCTGCAGTGATTTTGGAGCCCCCCAAAATAAAGTCTGTCACTGTTTCCACTGTTTCTCCACCTATTTGCCAAGAAGTGATGGGACCAGATACCATGATCTTAGTTTTCTGAATGCTGAGCTTTAAGCCAACTTTTTCACTCTGCTCTTTCACTTTCATCAAGAGGCTCTTTAGTTCTTCACTTTCTGCCATAAGGGTGGTGTCATCTGCATATCTGAGGTTATTGATATTTTTCCTGGCAACCTTAATTCCAGCTTGTGCTTCATCTGGCCCAGCATTTTGCATGATATATTCTGCATATAAGTTAAATAAGCAGGGTGACAACATATAGCCTTGACATACTCCTTTGCCAATTTTGAACCAGTCCATTGTTCCTTGTCCAGTTCTAACTTGCTTCTTGACCTGCACATAGGTTTCTCAGGAGGCAGGTAAGGTGGTCTGGTATTCCTGTTTCTTTAAGAATGCCCCACAGTTTGTTGTGATCCACACAATCAAAGGCTTTGGCATAGTCAATAAAGCAGAAGTAGATGCTTTTCTGGAACTCTCTTGCTTTTTCAATGATCCAGCGAATGTTGTCAATTTGATCTCTGGTTCCTCTGCCTTTACTAAATCCAGCCTAAACATCTGGAAGCTCTCAGTTCACATTCTGTTGAAGCCTAGCTTGGAGAATTTTGAGCATTGCTTTGCTAGTGTTTGAGATGAGTGCAATTGTGAGGCAGTTTGAACATTCTTTGGATTTGCTTTTCTTTGGGATTGGAATGAAAACTGACCTTTTCCAGTTCTGGGGCCACTGCTGAGTTTTCCAAATTTTCTGGCATATTGATACAGCACTTTAACAGCATCATCTGTTAGGATTTAAAATATGTCAGCTGAAATTCCATCACCTCTATTAACTTTGTTCGTAGAGATGCTTCCTAAGGCCCACTTGACTTCACATTCCAGGATGTCTGGTTCTAGGTGAGTGAGCACACCATTGTGGCTATCTGGGTCATTAAGGTCTTAGCAGGCAATTAATTTGTCTATGCCTTTTTTTTTTTTTTTTAGTTTGAAGATTTTATTAATATAATTTAAATTCAACATCATGACATAAATGGCTCAGAAAACCACATTTTATTCCTTTTCATTTGTTTGTTTGTTTGTTTATTTTTTATTTTTTCCCCATCCTGATCCCCCCTCCCACCTCCCTCTCAATCTCATCCCTCTGGGTCTTCCCAGTGCACCAGTCCTGAGCACTTGTCTCATGCACCCAACCTGGGCTGGTGATCTGTTTCACCCTTGATAGTATACATGTTTCAATGCTATTCTCTCTGAACATCCCACCCTCGCCTTCTCCAAAAGAGTCTAAAACTCTGTTCTATACATCTGTGTCTCTCTTTCTGTTTTACATATAGGATTATCGTTACCATCTTTTTGAATTCCATATATAGGCATTAGTATACTGTATTGGTCTTTATCTTTCTGGCTTACTTCACCCTGTATAATGGGCTCCAGTTTCATTCATCTCATTAGAACTGATTCAAAGAATTCTTTTTAATGGCTGAGTAATATTCCATAGTGTATATGTACCACAGCTTCCTTATCCATTCATCTGCTAATGGACATCTAGATTGCTTCCATGTCCTGGCTATTATAAACAGTGCTGCGATGAACATTGGGGTGCATGTGTCTCTTTCAGATCTGGTTTCCTCGGTGTGTATGCCCAGAAGTGGGATTGCTGGGTCATATGGCAGTTCTGTTTCCAGTTTTTAAAGGAATCTCCACACTGTTTTCCATAGTGGCTATACTAGTTTGCATTCCTACCAACAGTGTAAAAGGGTTCTCTTTTCTCCACACCCTCTCCAGCATTTATTGCTTCTAGACTTTTGGATAGCAGCCATCCTGACTGGCGTGTAATGGTACCTCATTGTGGTTTTGATTTGCATTTCTCTGATAATGAGTGATGTTGAGCATCTTTTCATGTGTTTGTTAGCCATCTGTATGTCTTCTTTGGAGAAATGTCTGTTTAGTTCTTTGGCCCATTTTTTGATTAGGTCATTTATTTTTCTGGAATTGAGCTTCAGGAGTTGCTTGTATATTTTTGAGATTAATCCTTTGTCTGTTTCTTCATTTGTTATTATTTTCTCCCATTCTGAAGTCTGACTTTTCACCTTGCTTATAGGTTCCTTTGTTGTGCAAAAGCTTTTAAGTTTTGTTAGGTCCCATTTGTTTATTTGTGCTTTTATTTCCAATATTCTGGGAGGTGGGTCATAGAGGATCCTGCTGTGATTTATGTCGGAGAGTGTTTTTCCTATGTTCTCCTCTAGGAGTTTTATAGTTTCTGGTCTTACATTTAGATCTTTAACCACTTTGAGTTTATTTTTGTGTATGGTGTTAGAAAGTGTTCTAGTTTCATTCTTTTACAAGTGGTTGACCAGTTTTCCCAGCATCACTTGTTAAAGAGGTTATCTTTTTTCCATTGTATATCCTTGCCTCCTTTGTCAAAGGTAAGGTGTCTGTAGGTACATGGATTTATCTCTGGGCTTTCTATTCTGTTCCATTGATCTATATTTCTGTCTTTGTGCCAGTACTATACTGTCTTGATGACTGTGGCATTGTAGTAGAGCCTGAAGTAGGAAGGTTGATTCCTCCAGTTCCATTCTTCTTTCTCAAGATTGCTTTGGCTCTTCGAGGTTTTTCGTATTTCCATACAAATTGTGAAATTATTTGTTCTGGTTCTGTGAAAAATACCATTGGTAGCTTGATAGGGATTGCATTGAATCTATAGAATGCTTTGGGGTAGTATATTCATTTTCACAATATTGATTCTTCCAATCCAAGAACACGGTATATTTCTCCATCTATTTGTGTCCTCTTTGATTTCTTTCATCAGTGTTTTATAGTTTTCTATGTATAGGTCTTTTGTTTCTTTAGGTAGATATACTCCTAAGTATTTTATTCATTTTGTTGCAGTGATGAATGGTATGGTTTCCCTAATTTCTCTTTCTGTTTTCTCTTTGTTAGTGTATAGGAATGCAAGGGATTTCTGTGTGTTAATTTTATATCCTGCATATTTACTATATTCATTGATTAGCTCTAGTAATTTTCTGGTGGAATCTTTAGGGTTTTCTACATAGAGGATCATGTCATCTGCAAACAGTGAGAGTTTCACTTCTTCTTTTCCTATCAATTTGTCTATGCTTGAACTTCATGTTCTGTCATACTTCTCAGTGGTTCATATATCTGTTAAGAATGCTTTCATTCTGTCCCACTCTGATGAGCATTGTTTATACACAGAATTAGAACTTCTCTTTTTGGCTTTCTCCTTTCCCCTTTTTTACCCACAATCTGACATTTTCCCACAGATCTTCCACCCAGAAATAAATTGACTTTTCTGCTTCCCTCTGTCCTCCCCACAATTGCAGGGCCACAGAAATAAATAACTTATGATGTACTTCTCACTCCATTTTCAACACTTTTCCAAAGTCTGAATGCTTTGATCACTTTCCACAGCCCTTCAGTAATTGAATTATTGTTTTGCCAGAGTTACTATTGTTATCTATGGAAGGGTCAACTTTTTTTTTTTTTAAGCATATCATCCTAGGACAAAAACAGGACTATCTTTATCCACTTGTACCATGGTTTCTTTTTATCTGTTGGACTTCCTCATCAATTCAGACACATCGTCCAATTTTCCACAAGATCCTTTAACATATACACCTTAGTTAGTTCATAGTTCAGTCACTCAGTCATGTCCGACTCTTTGTGACCCCATGAATCACAGCACGCCAGGCCTCCCTGTCCATCACAAACTCCCGGAGTTTACTCAAACTCATATCCATAGAGTCAGTGATGCCATCCAGCCATCTCATCCTCTATCGTCTCCTTCTCCTGCTCTCAATCCCTTCCAGCATCAGGGTCTTTTCAAATGAGTCAACTCTTCGCATGAGGTGGCCAAAGTATTGGAGTTTCAGCTTCAACATCAGTCCTTCCAATGAACACCCATGACTTATCTCCTTTGGAATGGACTGGTTGGATCTCCTTGCAGTCCAAGGGACTCTCAAGAGTCTTCTCCAACACCACAGTTCAAAAGCATCAATTTTGGGGTGCTCAGCTTTCTTCATAGTCCAACTCTCACATCCATACATGATCACTGGAAAAACCATAGCCTTGACTAGACAGACCTTTGTTGGCAAAGTAATGTCTCTACTTTTTGATATGCTATCTAGGTTGGTCATAACTTTCCTTCCAAGGAAATCACCATCTGCAGTGATTTTGGAACCCCCCAAAATAAAATCTGACACTGTTTCCACTGTCTCCCCATCTATTTCCCATGAGGTGATGGGACCAGATGCCATGATCTTAGTTTTCTGAATGTTGAGCTTTAAGCCAACTTTTTCACTCTTCTCTTTCACTTTCATCAAGAGGCTTTTTAATTCCTCTTCACTTCCTGCGATAAGGGTGGTGTCATCTGCATATCTGAGGTTATTGATATTTCTCCCGGCAGTCTTGGTTACAGCTTGTGCTTCTTCCAGTCCAGCATTTCTCATGATGTACTCTACATATAAGTTAAATAAGCAGGGTGACAATATACAGCCTTGACGTACTCTTTTTCCTATTTGGAACCAGTCTGTTGTTCTATGGCCAGTTCTAACTGTTGCTTCCTGACCTGTATACAGATATCTCAAAAGACATGTCAGGTTGTCTGGTATTCCCATCTCCTTCAGAATTTTCCACACTTTATTGTGATCCACACAGTCGAAGGCTTTGGTGTAGTCAATAAAGCAGAAATAGATGTTTTTCTGGAATTCTCTTGCTTTTTCGATGACCCAGCAGATATTGGCAATTTGGCCTCTGGTTCCTCTGCCTTTTCTAAATCCAGCTTGAACATCTGGAAGTTCTCGGTTCACGTATTGCTGAAGTCTGGCTTGGAGAATTTTGAGCATTACCTTACTAGCGTGTGAGATGAGTGCAATTGTGCGGTAGTTTGAGCATTCTTTGGGATTGCCTTTCTTAGGGATTAGAATGAAAACTGACCTTTTCCAGTCCTGTGGCCACTGCTAAATTTTCCAAATTTGCTGGCATATTGAGTGCAGCACTTTCACAGCATCATCTTTCAGGATTTGAAATAGCTCAACTGGAATTACATCACCTCCACTAGCTTTGTTCGTAGTGATGCTTCCTAAGGCCCACTTGACTTCATATTCCAGAATGTCTGGCTCTAGGTGAGTGATCACATCATTGTGATTATCTGGGTCGTGAAGATCCTTTTTGTACAGTTCTTCTGTGTATTCTTGCGAACTCTTTTTAATGTCTTTTGCTTCTGTTAGGTCCCTACCATTTCTGTCCTTTATTGAGCCCATCTTTGCATGAAATGTTCCCTTGGTATCTCTAATTTTCTTGAAGACATCTCTTGTCTTTCCCATTCTATTGTTTTCCTCTATTTTTTTGCATTGATCGATGAGGAAGGCTTTCTTATCTCTCCTGACTGTTCCTTGGAACTCTGCATTTAAATGGGAATATCTTTCCTTTTTTCCTTTGCTTTTCCCTTCTCTTCATTTCACAGCTATTTGTAAGGCCTCCTTAGACAACCTAAAGTGTTAGTCGCTTAGTCACATCTGACTCTTTGTGACCCCATGGACTGTAACCTGCCAGGCTTTTCTGTCCATGGAATTCTCCAGGCAAGTCACTGGAGTGGATTGCCATTCCCTTTTCCAGGGGATCTTCCTGACCCAGGGATCAAATCCAGGTCTCCTGCATTGCAGGCTGATTCTTTACCATCTGAGTCACCAGGGAAGCCCTAGTCATAGTAAAAGCTTTGTCAATTTATCTCAATGCCTGCAGATCTCTGGGTCTCTTTCTATTAACTCTTGCCTTTCTGTTATTTACATGTCATATATTCTTTCTTTTTTGCATGCATTGTAACTCAATATTATGCATTATATTGTATTAACTTGATATTATATTCTATTAACTTGATGTTATATATATAATGGTATATTATATATATTATGTATATAATATTATTGTATTATAACTTGATATTATGGTTGGAATTATCTTTTTATAAATCACTGAAGAAAATAATTTACACTCCAAAAAACGACATGCCGTGTTCCTGATAGGCAAGTACTGAAGGCCAAGCCAGTCCAAGCTGCTGCTGAGCTGGGTCTGAGCTCTATTACATCTGCAGTTAGACTCACTTCACCACATGCTTCAAATATTTTGAGGGTAGGATCAGGGTTTTATTTTCAGTAGAACTTTGAGCCTCAGCACTTATGAGACTTTACATATCTCTTTATAATTGACAGCTCAGCAGCTAACTTTCAAACTTGTAGCAGACCTTTCTCTACATTACAGCCTATCTATTAGCTTTCTTTCTTTTTTTTGCCCTCTACCAGGGAGTTATCTTTGTTCCTTAGACTTCCTCTGGGCTTTTTTGTTTGTTTGTTTTTTTAGGAGAATTGTCTTCACCCTGCTGCCCTGCTCCGAGCCTTTGTCGGGCCATTTTTATGTCCTTGCTAAGGTCTTGGTGGCCTCAAAGGAACTGCTCTCAGCATTCCTGATCAGTTCCTAGCCTCCCAAGGTATGCTATGTTTTACTCAGTCCTGTGTGCCCAGAGAGACTTCCTTCATCTCCTGACCTGTCCTGTGTACAGACATGGGGAAATACGTTGAAGGGAAGGCATTTATTTCAGCTCTCTTGCCTTTTTGCAGGCTTAAATTCACTAAACTCTGTTCATCCAGTGAAGGCCTGTGGGAAGCTGTGGATGCAGACATCATTATTTGGGTTCCTCTAGAGGCTAATCCCTGAAGACAGGCTACATGTTGACATTAAGCTCTGGACACAGGGCTAAAAGGGTGGCTGGTTTTTCCTTGGGTTTCCCTGGTGACTCAGTTGGTAAAGAATCTGCCTACAATGTAGGAAACCTGGGTTTGATCTCTGAGTCAGGGAAATCTCCTGGAGAAGGAAATGGCAACTCACTCCAGTATTTTTGCCTGGGAAATCTCTTCCTTACCCCATTTTAAGGTAATCCTTCCTATATCTACCTGAAAGCAGTTATGGGTATCTTTTTCTCTAGGAAAGACAACTTTTTACATCTTCAGGAAGGTAGTTATTTTAGACTCTGCTTATTCTGCTCAGTAATGGTTAAATAAAACAAAAAGCTAAATGATTTTTGTCTTCAGTTTTTTGTCATTGTTAGGATGAGAACAAGTGGAACAACAGTTCCATTTGATTTTTTAAAAATTATAATTGGGAGCAGAATTGTGTCCATGTTTTTTTTTTTTTTTTTCTTCTTATATAGTTACTTTGCCTAGTTTTATTAGAATATATAAAGAGATTAAAAATCTAGTCTTGTACCACCACCATCTTCCCTAAATTCCTGCTTGTTTTGTATACTTAATTAATTATAAGAAATGTTTATGTGCTGGAAAAAACCTGTTGTTTCTCATATTTATTACAAAGTTTTGAACAAGCATCATGCTGAATTGAAAAGAACATGAATGATTAGACTCCCAACATTACATGTGGAAAATTGATTTCTTAATTTTTATATTTAATGTTATAGAGATTTTAGAGAAATTATATTCTATATTAATTTGAATGTATCTCAGTGGTAGATAATCTGTGTGTAATGAAGGAAACCCCAGAGATGTGGGTTTGATCCCTGGGTGAGGAATATGCCCTGGAGGAGGAAATGGCAACCTACTCTAGTATACTTGCCTGGAAAATCCCGTGGATAAAGGGGCCTCATTGGCTACAGCCCATGGGTGGGGTTGAAAAGAGTTGGATACAACTGACTTGACTAAGCACTCACTCACTCATATTCATTTAGATCTAATTTAAATAATTTATGATATGTATTCCAATCCCTTTATATTTAAGAGAACATTTAAAAACATGACAAATCAAAACATGCAAAGAGAAAAGAAAATTAAAGGAGATAAATAAACTAAAGCTAGAAGTAACCCAAATATAAAACAAATATAAAAGCAATATCAATATATATGATATACATATAATATGTATAATGCATATATAATTTAAAAGCTAGAAGTAAGGCACATTTTAAACAAATAAAAAACCCACAAAATACTTTATTAATAAAATTATGTTAGATTTATAGCAATATCTAATAGTGCTTAATTGTTCTAAGATTTCTGCCTTTCATTATTTTGATATCTTTTTTATACATTAAGAAATAGTCAGCAGAAAGGGATAGATTGGGAGAGTAGGCATTTAAATGATGTCTCAGAGGACTTTCCTGGTAGTCCAGTGGTTATGACTTTACTTTCCAATGCAGGGAATGTAGGATCGATCCCTAGTTGAACTAAGATCCCACATGCCTCACATCCAAAACAGAAGCAATGCTGTACAAGTTCAATAAAGATTTCATAAGTGATCCACATTAAAAAAATCTTATAAAAAGTAAAAAGCAAATGATATCAGTTACCAATCTATTTTCCCTTAACTCCAGATCCACATTTAATTGTCTGCCAATGATATTGGAATAGTTCTCCCTTACCAGCTAGCATGATGTTAAGCTTCATCATTAGTGGGCACTCTGATGTGTGATATTCTTGGCAGGCTTCCCACCTCCCTGTGGGTAGCTTTCTCTGTCACTGAGAGGGTGGATCCCCAGTAAGCTGCACTCCTAAATGGTATCGCCCCATGTATGGTTGCTTGGCACCTACTTCGGTGGCTTAACAATGAGTTCTGAAGTGTGACACTTCCCCATGGGTAGCTTTCCAGCAAGTACTGAAGATGTAGCACTTCACTAACTTTTCGACCTTCCAGGAGGTCACAGCTCTACCCTCTACAAGGAGGTCTGATTCTCAGCTCTGGGGTCCTACCACTTTCAGATGTGTTCCTTGTTTAGGTGCTATGCATCAGTGCTGGGGCTAGCGGCTTCTTCGTAGAGCCGCTGTCCCTGTATTCTGTAGAATATGTTTTGTAGCTAATCCAAAACTCGTCTCTTGTTTTAAATTAATGCTTAATTTCTGTCTCCTAATAGGACCCTGAGTAATTCAGATGGCAGCACCACCAGTGAAGTGGGACAAGCTCTAGGGAGAGGGTTGTCCATTCTGGTTTACAGAACTCATAAGGAAGAAGAATATGTTAATAAGCAACATGATTAGAAAAACAAAGGATGGCGATTTTAAGAAGTTGTAGAAGAGAAATAAAGCAAACTTAACCTGTAAATGGAGATTCTAAAAGTTTATTTCAGAGACACAAGGCAACTTCAGAGAAGTTTTTTTATTGGAGATTAGGGATCAAATAACTGGATTAAATACAGAGCCATTCTGTACCACTGAGAATAGGCAGTGCTCCTATTCTTCACATGACTGGAGATTAAGGCAAGTTATCAAGAAACACTGAAGCACAAGGGAAAAGTTCCAGCCACAGCTGCTAGATTACCAGCAATATTTGGTTTCTATTTATACATTTGTATATTTTTTTGTATTTTACATCTTTGGCAGCCAAAAATGGAGAAGTCCTATACAGTCAGCAAAAACAAGACCAGGAGCTGACTATGGATCAAATCATGAAATCCTTATTGCCAAATTCAGACTTAAATTGAAGAAAGTGGGGAAAACCATGAGACCATTCAGGTATGACCTAAATCAAATCCCTAACGATTATACAGTGGAAGTGAGAAATAGATTTAAGGGATGAGATCTGATAGACAGAGTGCCTGATTAACTATGGATGGAGGTTTGTGACATTGTACAGGAGACAGGGATCAAGACCATTCCCAAGAAAAAGAAATGCAAAAAAGCAAAATGGCTGTCTGAGAAGGCCTTACAAAGAGCTGTGAAATGAAGAGAAACAAAAAGCAAAGGAGAAAAGGAAACATACACCCAACTGAGTGCAGAGTTCCAAAGAATAGCCAGGAGAGATTAGAAAGCCTTTCTCAGTGATCAATGCAAAGAAATAGAGGAAAACAACAGAATGGGAAAGACTAGAGATGTCTTCAAGAAAATTAGAGATACCAAGGGAACATTTCATGCAAAAATGGGCTCAATAAAGGACAGAAATGGTAGGGACCTAACAGAAGCAGAAGATATTAAGAAGAGGTGGCAAGAATACACAGAAGAACTATACATAAAGGATCTTCACAACCCAGATAATCATAATGGTGTCATCACTCACCTAGAGCCAGACATCCAGGAATGTGAAGTCAAGTGAGCCTTAGGCGGCATCACTATGAACAAAACTAATGGAGGTGATGGAATTCCAGTTGAGCTATTTCAAATCCTGAAAGATGATGCTGTGAAAGTGCTGCACTCAATATGCCAGCAAATTTGGAAAATTTAGCAGTGGCCACAGGACTGGAAAAGGTCAGTTTTCATTCCAATCCCTAAGAAAGGTAATCCCAAAGAATGCTCAAACTACCACATAATTGTACTCATCTCACATGCTAGTAAAGTGATGCTTAAAATTCTCTAAGCCAGGCTTCAGCAATACATGAACCATGAACTTCCAGATGTTCAAGCTGGATTTAGAAAAGGCAGAGGAACCAGAGGCCAAATTGCCAACATCTGCTGGGTCATTGAAAAAGCAAGAGAATTCCAGGAAAACATCTATTTCTGCTTTATTGACTATGCCAAAGCCTTTGACTGTGTGGATCACAGTAAACTGTGGAAAATTCTGAAAGAGATGAGAATGCCAGACCACCTGACCTGCCTCGTGAGAAATCTGTATACAGGTCAGGAAGCAACAGTTAGAACTGGTCATGGAACAATGGACTGGTTCCAAATAGGACAAAGAGTACATCAAGGGTGTATATTGTCACCCTGCTTATTTAACTTATATGTAGAGTACATCATGAGAAATGCTGGGCTGGAAGAAGCACAAGCTGGAATCAAGATTGCCAGGAGTAATATCAATAACCTCAGATATGCAGATGACACCACCCTTATGGCAGAAAGTGAAGAGGAACTAAAGAGCCTCTTGATGAAGATGAAAGAGGAGAGTGAAAATGTTGGCTTAAAGCTCAACATTCAGAAAACAAAGATCATGGCATCTGGTCCCATCACTTCAAGGCAAATAGGTGGAGAAACAGTGGAAACAGTGGCAGACTTTACTTTTTTGGGCTCCAAAATCACTGCAGATGATGGTGACTGCGGCCATGAAATTAAAAGATGCTTACTACTTGGAAGGAAATTTATGACCAACCTAGAGAGCATATTAAAAATCAAAGACATTACTTTGCCAACAAAGGTCTATCTAGCCAAGGCTATGGTTTTTCCAGTGGTCATATGGATGTGAGAGTTGGACTATAAGACAGCTGAGCAAAAAAAAAATAAATAAAATAAAAAAATAAAAAATAACAAAAGAAAGCTGAGCACTGAAGAACTGATGCTTTTGACTGTGGTGTTGGAAAAGACTCTTGAGAGTCCCTTGGACTGCAAGGAGATCCAACCAGTCCATCTTAAAGGAAATCAGTCCTGAATCTTCATTGGAAGGACTGATGTTGAAGCGGAAACTCCAATATTTGGGTCACTTGATGCGGAGAGCTGACTCATTTGAAAAGATTCTGGTGCTGGGAAAGATGGAAGGTGGGAGGACAAGGGGACAACAGAGGACGAGACGGTTGGATGGCATCACCAACTCAATGGGCATGAGTTTAAGTAAACCCCAGGAGTTAGTGATGGCCAAGTTGGCCTGGTGTGCTGCAGTCCGTAGGGTTGCAAAGAGTCAGACACGAACGACTGAATTGAACTGTATTTTACATAATTAACATATATTATGAATGTAATTAGAAAAATATGAATTTAAGAAAATTTGTAAACAAATGCTCTGAGGTACAAAAAATTAGATTCTGTCTCAAAGCAAGGCAAAAACAGAATCATTAGAACTGACGATTCATAGCTACTGAGTGAAAACAGTAAGAATGCTGCGGTGCTAACAGTAATGGTATTAATTTTGATAACAGATGTATTTTCTACCCTAGTTCGAATGGGATCAGATTAAGCTGGGAGGTGGAGATACAACAGTCTCCAGACTGGTGGTGGCGGGCAGTGCACTACGGTGATGAAAAAGCAACTGTGTGCCACACCAATTTCCTCCTCATGAGTAGTTCTTATAGCAGCTACTAAAAATCATCAGAAAAGAAGTATATGTACCAAAATGACTTCTTGATATCCATGATGAATCCAAGAATGTGAATCAAGGTTTCTTATACCTACTGTGGGAAATGGAGGGAAAAAAAAGCCATTTGTCCAGTTCCCCAGTATGACAACTGCATTTTGTTCTTTGTAACTTTTGGAATATTGGCCTAGAAATCCTGGATCTACTTTCTTTGGTACCTAAATATTCTGGACTTACTATATTCAAACAGAACCACAGATGCTTTCTGTGGCAAGTCTGAACCTTTCAGTTGGCAATGAAATTGATGAGAGAGATTGTGTTGTAACTAATGATCCTTTCAACAATTATTTATTTTCTGTATCTGGATGCACTAGGACCGCAACACTGTATTAAACAAGGAAGGCACGGACCTGCTCCTTAGGGCATATGATCTTTGGGAGGTTAGTCTCGAATATATGAAATTCATCCAGGCTTAAAACTATTCCTGGGTGTTTAGGAAGAAATTTCAGGATTACTAAAATATACTTATTGCATAGAATTTAATTATGTCTAAAACACTGTTTCATAATTATTAATTTTAAAAACTGTCTAAGAGAGCCCATGAAATGAGCAGTAGGCATTAGAGGTTCTTGTCTATCATTTTGTTCCCAGCTCTTTTGCAAATGTTTCTATACACCAATGATGGGGTGTATGGAGACTGCCAGGATTCCATCTTCCTAGTTGTACAAAGCCCTTGGTCATTGTAAAGTCAACGCAGTCTCTTTAAAATTCCAATGATTTCCCATCATAAAAAGATATTCTCCAAAGTAACTTCAAGTCTCCACTGAACAAATTTTAAATAGCAGTTTCTATTACTAAAACTAAAATAAATCTCTTACTCAATAGTTATCCTACCATTATACAGGATGAATTATGATACAGGATGAGTAAGTGGGTGATTGAAAAAAAAATCAAGCATTTTAGGAAGTCTTTTTTGGTGAACTTTATCCAGTCCTTATAAGAATATCTTGCTCCAGAGAACAGCACATTCCATTGTGTCAGAGGCTACTGAGTGAATAGTAATCTAATTTAACTAAACAACTTGTAAATTTAGAAAAATGCCCTGGAAATTGAACAAAATTACCATTATATTAATATTTTTGACCCAGTTGAGTGATTTTGTTGACTATATTGATCAAATTGATTGCCTAGGTTTAGTTTTGTTTTTTCATCCTATGAAAATATCCAGAGTAACCAATGGAATAAAATCATGAAGTGATTTTCACATGGAGGAAACCAATAAAATTAAAAGTGACAAGGACAAGAATTGCAAGTCATCTGATTTAAAAATTAACACATTTAAATTGTAAATCAATGAATAGCCTCTATGTGGGATATATTAAAATGGCCATAATGATGTCTTAAGAAGCCAATAATTAAATTAGACAAATACTGCTATGCCTTGCTTATTGTCCTTGGGTAATGAAAGGATATTTAGCTATTTTAATTTTCTCTTGAGGCAGATATAGTAAAGTCACATTTTATTTATAATGCATATTTTGCTACTTTTTGAAATAGCATATTTAAATGAGAGAGGATATCATGTGACCACCTTTAAATGGCATGGGAAGGTTTTGTGTCCTAGTTGCTTTTTCTCAGGGCATTGATATTTTCACAAGTTGAAATCCTGCCAAGCTAACATAGATCTTAATTCCTCCAGAACCTTTATATTTTAACTGTGGCCTAAGGACAAGCAGCACTGTTACGACCTATCAGCTTTTCAAAACTGTGGAATTTTAGGTCCCATCCCAGATGTACTCAACCATCACCTGCCTTTTAACGAGATCCCTGGAAGCTGTGTATATACAATAAAAGTTATAGTATGGATTTTCCTTCTCATTCTTGCTTCTTTTAAATAAATATAGAGCTTTCTAATGAAACAGATGATCATTGAGCATAAACTACAGAGCATACACTGGACAATGGAGACATGAGCTAAATCACATGGTTCTAAAAGCACAGCCCTAAGTCTATGGGAAGACTTGACTATGTTCCCTAAAATGCAATTTTGTCTTCCTGTCACATTGGAAGTGCCTGATCATAGACAACTCTTCAAGTCCTACTAGCTTTTTCAACTATTCCTTTCAGACAGAATTGAGGATATCTCTACTTGGAAGTTGAGCTTTGACAATCCAATGCTCTAGGATTTTGAAAAGAATGGAAGGCAGGCTTTTGTCACATAAAATAAATGATGAGCTTCAAGAGACATGGTTTCTGGACCTGCAACCTCAACTACCTAGCATAAGACATACTTATATTTGACCTTATATTTCATGTGCTAAGATCCTTGACTACCACTTAGTAAGTATACAAATATACTTTTGTTTAAGAAAATGATTAAATAATGAACCAACCTTAAGAGTGGATCTTAAGCAATCATTTAGTCTTATTGGGCTTTAGGTTTTATTAAACTTAATATTTTTAAAACATCTTCCAGATCTAGCATTCAAGGATTCTGTGAGTTCTGCTATTGTTTTGTGCAGTGACATTGGGGTGGGGGGTGGAAATTACCACTGTATTACACTGCAAATTTTTTATAAATTTCCATTTAAGTGATACATAAAAAGGAAAACTTAAAACTACTTTGTCTTTTAAATATATATATATGGTCCATTTCCTTGCATGGCTTCTTTTTTGATTCTTTTATCATGTGTAGACAAAGGCAGAAATAATAAATAGGCTAAAAGTGAATGATAATTAAGACTTTAACTTGTTGAATATTTTATTTTGTTTCTTTTGTTGCTGATTTTGGCAGTGGAGGTCAGTCAGACATTGAAAAGAATCCAAGTTCAGAGAATCTCAAGCATGCTTCTACCATGGAATAACACATCTGCAATCAATGACCTCTTCAAAGGACCATACAAGCAAATATGAAATGTGTTTGCCACTATCTTAACTTATGCATTTAGTAAATGGACTTGGGTGAGATTCTACTTACATTTCTACTAGCTCTACTGAATGGCAGTAAAGTAGTTAATATAAATTGTCATACTCATCAAAAAGCTACTATTCCATTCTCTCACTGTTGTTTTGGCCTCCAGTGAAACACTGCAATTAGGTTGTAGCATCACATTTCAAAAGAGATATAGAATAGAGAGTTCAGAGGAGAGCTACAAAGATGATAAAGGGTTTGGAAAATAAGACCCATGTGAAAGGTTCAGGGAAGTGGGCATGTTCTGTGTGGAGAGGAGACTGGAGGGAAACATAACTGTCTGCAGATTCGTTTAGGGATGTTATAAAGAGGACAGGGACCAATTCTCATTAGTCAATGAGGACAGAACAAGAAGTAATAGGCTTCAATTCCACAAGGGAAAATTTAGGTTAAATATAAGTACTAACTTTATAACAATATGAATAGTTGGGAATGGCACCAGCTGCCAGGGGAGGCTGTGGAATCACCATCATTGGAGAGATTCAAGGCTGAAACCCCATATCCATTGATCAAAAATGCCTTAGTAATAATAAAATCAATCCCACTGTGATTCACAGGGATAGATTAGTGCCCCAGCATAGGTCCTTCCAACTCAAATGATTATATGATTAAGATACCAGCACCCAAGGGGAATCGATCTGTGTATAAGGAAGGGAAGAGAAACTTTACAAGCCACAGCTGTAAATCTGAAAATTAAGTAATCCAAGATGTTTAGCTAAGGGAAAAACTGAAGCTGTTTAGGAGATGTGCAGGGAGACTGAATTAAAGAGTGTAGCCTTTACCCTGAAACATTAATCTGACTTTTGTCAGTGTTCCAAGTGGAAATACTGAGACCTATGGCATTATTAATTTTCCTGGCTGGTATTTAACTGGTATGCTGCAACAATGTTTTAATTTATCAATCAGAACTTAGAATTTTCTCATGGTCAGAAAAAGAAAACTGAAAGTAGAATAATTCTTAAGAAAATAATTTCTCCATGTCATATTTAGGGTCTTTTATTTATTAAAAAAAAAATTAAATACTATTTTTGCTTCACATACACCTGAGAGTTTTACTCGATGGGCATACAACGCTAAGATTCACGATCCACGGAATTCAATCCCAGTGTGGGCCCAAAATTACCAATTCAATTTTTTAATCTTAAAATTGATTTCTCCATCTGTGATTCCCAGAGTGACTTTCAGTATTAGCCACAGCATTCTATTTCTCCATGCTCTCTGCCTTATCACATTGCCTCTTGCCAACACTGCAGTAGTAATTTTGAATCTTTGAAAAGGCAGTATTTAATTTTTTAGTTCGATTTCCCCCTCTCCACCTTTCCAGTTTACCTTTAAGAAAAAAACACACTGCCTTTGGCTCCCCTGAGTAGACTGTGTTATTACTACCATCCACATCATCAGAGTTACTGCGCCTGCTGTAGCAGATCATCTCTGCGCTGTCATGGTGATGATAGATGATGGAAAAAGCCATCCATCTGAAGATTCGAGGCACAAAGCCTGGAGCAATAATGAGGGAGCCCAGCACAGGCCTGGCATGCACAGCAGTGGACATTCCCCCTCAAATAAAAGTGGACTACTCTGTAAACTGAGAATCTTTAGATGGAAACGAAAAGCACTGGAAGTTTTTTTTTTTTTTTTTTTTTTTTTTTTGCTTAGAGACCTTTTATATATCCCCAAACATTAAAAAATAATAGGTTCCTGAATTAAAAACCTTTCAAAGCTCCTCACTGCCATTCTCTCCTTTTTTTAAAAATCTTTTCTATCTCTTGTATATATTTTCCTGTCTTTATTCCTCTGCTGCTACCCCTAACTCAGGCTCTGAGTATCTTTCTCTGGTCTACTGAAGTGTTCACTTCACCCTGTTTCTACTCTAATATTCCTTTCTTACCACAGCTAAACAAATGCTGGTAAATGCGACGCTCATCACAACACTCTTCTAATCAGAGAGTATAAAATCTTCCTCATGTTTTATCAAACAGAGTGCACATTCCCGTGCTTGACATTCAAGGCCCTGTAAAATTTAGCTTAAGCTTGTTTTTCTAGCTGCAAGGTCCCCTACATTGCCAAATAGGACTCTTGGTCTTTCAGGATTTGCTTTCTTATCCATATGCTCCCTTGACGAACAGGACACATAGTATTTCAGAATATGTATTGACTTTATATATCTTTATTCCTTGCTGGACTCTTCACCTGCGGTGCAAAGTAAATAATAAGGCAAGCTTTATTGCAAACTATGCCTGAATTCAAATGTACTGGTTAAGACCTAGGACAAAAACTTTGTGTCTCTGCCCTTAGTTTCTTCACCAGTAAAATGGGACTAACAATGCAATTTCAAAAATCCTTATGAGGAATGAATGAGAAAATGTGTATAAAGCATTTAGTACATGACAGTCAACAAGGGCAGCTTCTATTGTACTGTCTTGACATTATTATTCATATTTGAGTTCATTCTTTAATGGAATTCAAATGCTACCTTCTCTGTGAGGCTTTTTGATCTCATTTTCCATTTCAATTTTGTGTTCCCTCTTCTATCACAACATAGCATTTCTACATGGCATCTGTTATATCCTGCCATCTCTTATATTTCACGTGTAGGAAATCAAAGTTCTCCCAAAATGTCTTGGTGGTAGAAACTTTATATGGTAGAAACTGTATCTCTTACCTGTCTTCCATACCAACAATAAGTGATCAATACATGATTGGGTATTCAACATATTTTCTGAGTGAATCATTGCTTTTATATGTTCCTTGCCTTAGTGCCAGCGTAGAGAGATTTTGGATTTTCCTGGAACAATATCTAACTAGGATGGAATAAAAACTCAAGCACATGTTGGTTGGCAGGACAGACTAGTGCAATTGGCTGTTGAGCTCTCAGGATGAAAGTCAAGTTAAAGCTAGTTTGTGGTAAGACTCACATTCTACCTTCATCTCTTAAATATAATTTTATGGAAAAAAATACAAAAATCTTAAAGTCTACTGGTGTATACTAATTTAAGTAATTGCAGTTCTTCGAGCTGCTCTGTACTTAGTGGTACTATTTCTAAACCCAAGCAACTGGCATTCTGGTAAGCTTGTCCTCATTTCAGGTTTTAGTCCTTTAATTTTAATCTACTTGGCTATAAGAAATCTATCTACAACTCTACAACATGAAAAGTGCATCCTTTTCAAGATTTCTTAAGTACTTTCTATAAATTAACTCCCCCCAAAACATATTTATCAGCTATATTTCTTTTTTCTTATCCAAGTTAAACATTGATTTGATTACCAGTAAAATGGAAGTGGGGCTAGAAGGAAAATAATTTTTTTCTTTAATTAGTCAATCAATTATTAACAATATAGCACTTATGCTTTTAAGATCACCGCCATCAGCAGGGCTGTTGAAGTCAAAGATTAACCCCTTTGCTACTTTTGGGTTACTGGTCACTCTATGTCACTAGCGTATGATGCTGCCTGTGCACTAGTCTTGTCCACCAGCACTTTCCCGTTTTCTGCTTCAGCAGGCTGACCTCTGCGACTTCATAGTTGCAGAGCCTGAACTCTGCCAGGCTTCATAGACTTTGCCTGTGCTTTCCTTTCTGCACTTAAAACACTTTCCCTCCATCACTGTTGCTATTGTTTAGTAGCTAAGCCATGGCCAACTCATTTGCAGCTCCATGGACTGTAGCCCGCCAGGCTCCTCTGTCCATTGGATTTCCCAGGCAAGAATACTGGGATGGGTTGCCATTTCCTTCTCAGGGGATCTTCCCAACCCAGGGATCGAACTCATATCTTCTGCATGAGCAGGTGGATTCTTTACCATCTGAGCTCCCAGGGAAGCTCCTTCCTCCCATTACTTTCTGCCTCAGAAAAGCCTTACCTAACTTATATTACTCCCCACTCCATTGATCAACCTAGATTAATTTCCACTGCTAAAAACATGCTGTCCTTCTCCTTTAAGATATGTAATACAATTGAAATAAAAATAATTTGCTTACACACTTGCTTAAGAGATATTTCCCTGGGTAAAACCTAAACTCAATGAGTGAAGAGAATATGTTTACCCTACTTACATTTGTATCTCCAAGGCCTAGCAAAGAAAAAAGCCCTCAATAAAATTTTCTTGAGTGACTGGAGACAGTGTATCATTAAACTGGTTATTTCCCAGTGAAAAGTCAGGCAATGGGCCATCCATTCCTCCTGTCATCTGCTGATATTTAAACAAACAAACAAAAATCCCTCTTATTTCTGCAAAGAAAACATAAAAGTCTTGCAGAAACTTTTATTTACTATGATAAAATGAACAAGATAAATCAGGCAAAAAAGAAAAAGAATCACCCCCCCCCCAAAAAAGCAAGTAAACAAAAAATAAAACAAAAAAACCTTTGCTTAGATTCAAAATGGGGGAATCATCACTTAAATGGCACTAATATTCTGTAGGTAACTTAACATAATTTTGAGCCAGGAAATACAGTAAAAATAATTTTTCTTACTTATGGGGGAACTTATGTCTGTAAAGCTTTTCCTGATTGGTAAGATTTTTTTAATTGAAATATAGCTAATTTAGGATTTTAAATAGCTTAGCTGGAATTCTGTCACCTGCACTAGCTATGTTCATAGTAATGTTTCCTAAAGTCCACTTGACTTCATACTCCAGGATGTCTGACTCTGAGTGACCAGACCATCATGGTTATCCAGGTCATTAAGACCTTTCCTATATTGTTCTTCTGTGTATTGTGGCCACCTCTTCTTAATCTCTTCTGCTTCTGTTAGGTCCTTACTCTTTTTGTCCTTTATTATGCCCATTCTTACATTAAATGTTCCCTTAATATCTTCAATCTTCTTGAAGAGATTTCTAGTCTTTCATATTCTATTTTTTCCTCTGTTGTTCATTGTTCATTTAAAATGAACATTTATCTCTCTTTGCTATTCTCTGGAACTCTGCATTCAGTTGGGTATATCTTTCCCTTTCTTAATGTTGTGTTAGCTTCAAGATATATATTCATATAATTGGCAAAATCTTCCTAAAGAGATGACATAAGAGTATTTAAATCTTTCAACTAATTTGAGCTGTTTGTCTAATGATTATAAATTTCACCATCTAAATGAGAGCTTTCATATCTCTGGTTATCAGAAAAAAAAATGTTTATGTGATCTGTGAGTTTCAAATATCTGACTGACACAACTCTTCTATGTGGCTTTAATTGTCTGAATGTAACTACTTTTATTTCTTCAGTGTTAGAGTGCTTTGGGGTTGGGGAGCAGATAACAAATGGGGCTGTGCATCCTTGGGTGGGCTCCATTTCTAGCAACAAATTTTTTCCATCTCTACTTTTTGTATAAATATTTTTAATGTAAGCTTCTCAAGCTTGGATATGCAATAAAGAATATTTGCCTAAGTCACACCGAATAAATTTACTGTATGGAGAGTATTATCAATAATGAAATTCTACATGAGTTTATCATTGTCCCTCCTAACATTCAAACTAAGAACTTTTTGGGAAAAGATTGTTATAAGTGAGAAATGAAAGGCAGGAATTAATGCATGTTCCTTAGTTAGAGGTAGATAAGGCCCTGGTTAAGTCTTGCTATCATGACATGTTTCAAGTTATTGTCTTCTGGTTCCCTCCTCTTACTGTGTATATAATGAAGTTTTTGCCTATCAGTTACAAATATGGCCTGTGCCAGATTCAGTTCTGGGCAATCTCCTTACAAGATGTTTGGCATTGAGCAGACTAACACTGTGTGTATTGTCTGCCTTATTTAACCACTAACAGGCTTCCCTGGTGGCTCAAGATGGTAAAGAATCTGCCTGCAATGTGGGAGATTTACATTTGATCCTTGGGTCCAGAAGATCCCCTGGAGAAGGGAATGGCTACCCACTTCAGTATTCTTGCCTGGAGAACTCCACGAATAGAGGAGCCTGGTGGGCTACAGTTCATGGTGGCACAAAGAGTCAGACATGATTGAATGACCAACACTTTCACTTTTTCAGTACCTACTTCACAGAACAAAATAAGGTAATCTATGTGAAATCTTCAGTATGGTGCCTTACAGGTATTAAGTGCTAAGTATTAGCTATGCTCATTGTGCAATACTGTGGATTCTAGTTTAAGTCCTTGCAACAAAATCTTCATGCAGTCATCTCTTTTCCTTACATTCATTATTTAAATACTATTTTTAAAATTCTTCTGCAATTTCTCTCTCCAGTTATCTCACTCTTTTAGGTCAGTCTAGGCACTGCTGCTGCTTTTCTTTGCACAAACAGCCTTTTGGGCATCTCTCATCTCATGGAGTTTCTTCATTACAATGCTGCATGTAGGTTCACTGTGCTCATTGCGATCCCCTCGTCCCCTCTCCCCTCAAGACTGTGTTTTCTACAGCCACCAAAGGCCTTGCTATAGTCTGAATCCCAGAGTCTGCTTTCCTGGCTCTGCATGGCTCCCACGCCTAAGTTGACTACTCCAAAATCTCTCTCTTTCTAACCAACAGTGAGAAGAACTATATTATTACTACAGAAAAATCCCATAGTTTGACAGTGCTGGAGGAAAAGTAATTACTCCTTGGAAAAAATATATATGTACAGATATTAGTAAAACTATCCCATCCAATAATAGTACTTAGTCTCCAAGTACTTTTTAAGTTCTGACTTTAAATCATCCCAACATAACTAAGCTGCAGAATCAAGAAGTTTTTTTCTTGTTTCTTCTCTACTACTGTTTGAAAGACCAGATTGAAATGAAACAGGACCCTATGATCCTGCCTTTTGTCTATAGATAAACTTTAGCCAAAGAATAAATGTAATCACAGAAGTGAGAAAATGCAGAAACAAAGGGAAATAGAGACAAAATAATAATAGCTTAGTCATTAAGCAATGTCAAGGACTTTTAGTTCCTTCTCAATGGTTATAGATAGTATTTGGAGCCATATCCTATGAGCTGTCATAGATGCTGAAACCCCCACCAGATGGAAGAACTACATGATGAACAGACTGTAGCCTTGACATGCTGCTAATATTGCTAAGTCACTTCAGTCATGTCCAACTCTGTGATCCCATAGACAGAAGCCCACCAGGCTCCGCCATCCCTGGGATTCTCCAGGCAGGAACACTGGAGTGGGTTGCCATTGCCTTCTCCAATGCATGAAAGTGAAAAGTGAAAGTGAAGTTGCTCAGTCGTGTCTGACTACTAGCGACCCCATGGACTGTAGCCTATCCTCCATGTAGGTTCCTCCATCCATGGGATTTTCCAGGCAAGAGTACTGGAGTGGGTTGCTATTGCCTTCTCTGAGCCTTGACATAAGCTGCCACAATTCCAAGAACTGACCTCAAAGAAATGGAAATAAACCAACCCTGGAACTGAAGATAATTATATTTAAAAAATCAAGATAATGCTGGTCAGACAACCAAAGATCATTTTCAAGATGACTGTCAGAGCTGACTGTGCTGTTTCTGCATGTAGCCCCCTCCCTCTGCCTATTAAATCTCTTGCCCATTGATTGTCAGTAGGAGGGAGTCTGTCATTGGACAGGCATCCTCCTGCCCTATTGCGCCCTGCCTGTCCCTTGTTCAGTTGAGTTCAGTTCAACCTCTTGGTCATGTCTGACTCTTTGTGACCCCATGGGCTGCAGCACACCAGACCTCTCTGTTCATCATCAACTCCCGAAGTTTGTTCAAACCCATGTCCATCCAGTCAGTGATGCCATCCAGCCACCTCATCCTCCGTCGTCCCCTTCTCCTCCTGCCCCCAATCCCTCCCAGCATCAGGGTCTTTTCCAGTGAGTCAACTCTTCGCATGAGGTGGCCAAAGTATTGGAGTTTCAGCTTCAGCATCAGTCCTTCCAATGAACACCCAGGACTGATCTTTAGGATGCACTGGTTGGATCTCCTTGCAGTTCAAGGGACTCTCAAGAGTCTTCTCCAACACCACAGTTCAAAAGTATCAATTTTTCATCACTCAACATTCTTCACAGTCCAACTCTCACATCCATACATGACCACTGGAAAAACCATAGCCTTGACTAGATGGACCTTTGTTGGCAAAGTAATGTCTCAGCATTTTAATATGCTCTCTAGGTTGGTCATAACTTTCCTTCCAAGGAGCAAGAATCTTTTGATTTCATGGCTGCAATCACAATCTGCAGTGATTTTGGAACCTCCCCAAAATAAAGTCTGTCATTGTTTCCATTGTTTCCCATCTATTTGCCATGAAGTGATGGGACCAGATGCCATGATTATAGTTTTCTGAATGTTGAGTTTTAAGCCAGCTTTTTCACTCTCCTCTTTCACCTTCATCAAGAGGCTCTTTAGTTCTTCTTTGCTTTCTTCCATAAGGGTGGTGTCATCTGCATATCTGAGGTTATTGATATTTCTCCTGGCAATCTTGATTCCAGCTTGTGCTTCCACCAGCCCTGCATTTCTCAAGATGTACTTTGCATATAAGTTAAATAAGCAGGGTGACAATATACAGCCTTGACGTACTCCTTTTCCGATTTGGAACCAGTCTGTTGTTTCATGTCCAGTTCTAACTGTTGCTTCCTGACCTGCATACAGATTTCTCAAGAGGGAGGTAAGGTGGTCTAGTATTCCCATCTCTTAAAGAATTTTACACAGTTTATTGTGATCCACACAGTCAAAGGCTTTGGCATAGTTAGTAAAGCAGAAGTAGATGTTTTCCTGGAACTCTTTTGCTTTTAATGATCCAACAGATGTTGGCAATTTGATCTCTGGTTCCTCTGCCTTTTCTAAATCCAGCTTGAACATCTGGAAGTTCACGGTTCATGTTCTGTTGAAACCTAGCTTGGAAAATGTTGAGTATTACTTTACTCGCGTGTGAGATGAGTGCAATTGTGCAGTAGTTTGAACATCCTTTGGCATTGCCTTTCTTTGGGATTAGAATGAAAGCTGACCTTTTCCAGTCCTGTCCTTTGTTGCCAGCATCTAAAATAAGGCAAAATTTCCTTTCCACCAACTTGGCCTCTTTAATGGCTTTTGAGTGGCAAGCAGCCAGACCCTACTTTCAGTTAGAAAGTGAGTCTATTTTCATTTTTAATTGTATACTATTCACTGCTTGTTTGTTAAATATGCAGGATCCACATGGCTACAGTCTACTTATCCTCTCAACTATTCCTAGATATATTAGTACCTATACCTAGCGGTTCTGTGATGAGAACTAAGTTAACACATGAATAGTAATCATCACAGTGCCTGGAACACAGCTTGCACTCAAAGAGCATGTGATCACTCAAGCTTAGTGTGTAATTTTCACCTTAACACGAAAATTAATTTTTCCTTCAGGAGAAACAATGTCAAGTTTTTATGATGCAACATATGTCAGAAAATTTATAAAATACAGAGCTGTTGTTTAGTCACTAAGTCATATCTGACTCTTGTGACCCCATGGACTGTAGTCTGCCAGGCTCCACTATCCATGGGATTCTCCAGGCAAGAATACTAGAGTGGGTTGCCATTTCCTTCTCCAGGGTAACTTCCTAATCCAGGGATCAAACTTGCGTCTCCTGCATTGTCAAGCAGATTCTTTACCACTGAGCCTGGGTTCTTTACCCCCCAATGAGGATTACCAAGAAACTGGAAATTAGATCCTTGAAGTAGACTCATAATAGATACGGTTCAACTAAATTGTTTCATAGTTCTACCACAGTTCCTCATGATAACTCTCTGGAAAGTTTCTACAGAAGAAAACAGAAGCTAACTTATTATTGTTCTAGGAAATCCAAGGAAACTTTAGGTAGAATTGATAAAATGACTTTCAAGGTGACTAGTACAATCTTATTTAAAGAAGGGCAGAAACAAAATGACATCCAATTTTGCCTTGGACAGTCCAACCCTAAGATAATAGTTATATTAACTTTATTTCTTATAGACACCTTTATGTATAAATGATTAATATTTACTGAGAAACAATAATTTTCCTCATATTGAGAGCAAAACCTGCCTGCCAATGCAGGAGACATTAGAGACATGTGTCCCATCTGTGGGTCAGGAAGATCCCCTGGAGGTAAGCATGGTAACCCTCTCCAGTATTCTTGCCTGGAGAATCCCATGGACAGAGAAACCTGGCAGGCTACAATCCATTGGGTGACAAAGAGTCAGACACAAGTGAAGTTACTTAGCATGCACACATGCTGCAGACACGGAGGAAAGGGCCTGCCATTCTCTCCTCCCATTCTCTTACCAAGGTAGATAATTCCATTTCTGCCAGAGAAGCAGTGCCTTTAAAACAGAAATTTACTTTGCACATCCAGTGTGTGAACCCAAATAAAAGTTCCCAAATGAATGTCTCTCAAAGGTAAGAGGTTCCTTGAAGAATGGTGTAAGGAATGCAGTCTTTGCACACCCACACGTTATTAAAGTTCTCAGACCTACACACTGATGGTCATGTTAAAGGCTAGAACTCTCATGGATCGTGGGGAAACATCTGCTTCTGAACAAAAACATAGCTAAGTTCCCATTATGTGTTTTTATGATCTGGCTCCTTTTGACTCTAGAAAATGAGTATGAAATTCATTAAGTACCATAAAATCTGACATAAGATAATATAACCTGCACTCATTGATCTAAATCTTTGTTCATTTCTTGAAGAAAATCTATCAGCATTTTAACACAAAAGTCACAATACTATGAAAATTGAATTTAAATCTTCTCAAGGTCCTCCATTAAATTAAGGAAGAACTAAAGCAATACAGTTTAGTTTATGAAGCAATTTGGAATAAAACTCATCTTTTCCTCAGACTTAAATAACTGTTAAATATTAGAATATTTTAGAAAGAAAATCCAACACTTGGAGATGATACTTAACATGGTTAGACTTGCCAAATAAACAAGTAAATACAAAAAAGAAAACGTGGAAGAAAAAAGAGAAATAATTTAAACAGAAACAATTTTGGAAAAAATAAAGAAAGAAAAAAGAAAGCAATTTATGTTCAAAATGGAATTTAAAAATATATAATTCATTGGACCATAAAATATACCTTAACAAATTTAGAAGACTAGAAATTATATAATGTATGCTGTCAGACTTGAGTGGAACTAAACCAGAAATCAGTAATAGCTGGAAAACCTTAAAATATGTGGAGATTAAGCAATACATGTCTAAATAAAATGGAGGTCACAGCAGAAATCTCAAGAGAAATTTCAAATATTTTGAACTAAATTAAAATGAAAATAAAACTATCAAAATGTGTGAAGTGCAGTGAAAGGAGTACTTAGAAGAAAATATTAACATTGAGTTCACATATTAGAAAGAAGAAAGACCTAAAACCAATAATCTAAATTTCCACCTTAGAAAACTAGGAAAAAAGAAGAGCGAATGAAATTCAAAGCAGAAGAAAATAAATATTAAAAATTAGAGCAGAAATCAATGAAATTGACTGTAGAAAATCAATAGAGAAAAACAACAAAACCAAAATCAAGATGTTCTCTATATACCACCAATATTTAGTTAGAAAATGTTGTCAAAAGAATATTTTATTCATAGTAGATGGAAAAATATAAAATTTTCAGTACTAAACTTATAAAAATGTACTTTAAAATGATTCAGCTACATAATTTAATAAATTTTATAAGATAAAAGCTATCAATGTGTACACTCAGAAATTAGCATGATAACATTTAAGGAACATTAAAATATAATTTTTATGTTTACTTATTAATTCTTCAAAATAAAATCATTTAATACATCATCAGAAAATAAATAAGATTAATGCAAGCATTTAAGGGGAAAAATTAGATAATTTTACTCTTAAATGTATTTAAATATAGAATAAAACTAAATTATGTGAAGTGTTAGAATAATTATTAAAATCAATAGAAAAAAAATCAATAGAAACTTCATAAATTGATTTAACTATTTACATTAATTTGATATACAATGAAGATATGATTTTTAAATCAGTGGGCAAAAAAGCAATACTTTATTAATTGACTTGGAGCTATTGAAGGATATATAGCATGCTCCTAATTTTGTATAACCTATTAGAAAAAAATATATAAATGATTGTATGTTTGCAAAGGTATAGTTGTATACAAATAGTAATGGTTACTCTGGATTTTAAAATTGTGGATGGTTTATGTTTTGCCTTTCTGTCCAAGTTTTCTGCTTTGGAAAAAATTGATTCAAACATTAAAACTTGAATTTTGACCTCAAATAAATAAAAATTAATAAACATGCAGCGCTGGTTAAAGATGAGGTAGCAAAATACAATTAACAGTATTTCTAAAGAGGAACACTTTTTAAAACTCAGTGACTGCTATTTAAAAAATTACAGCACATGTAGAATGCAGTGTTAAAGGGGTGGTAATTGACTAATACTACTTTACAAAATGGTATGCATAATGGTACTGTCAAGTGTTATTCCTCTAAAATGCAATAATTTTCAACTTTCAAACTATTTTAATTAGATAAATTTAAGAATCATGAGAGCAATATTCTAAGGCACCTTCTAAAATCATTGATTATCTTGACTATCACTACGGAGCATGCTATTTCCCAAACCAGACTTCACCGTTGCTATGTTACAGAGGCAGATACTTTAGATGAAGGTGAAAGAATACACAGCCCATCTATAAACTTCAGCGTAAAAGTGCTGAATAACAAGACCAGTGTCCATCGTTGTACCTCCCAGAAGGTATCCAGAGGACAAAAGTAAGGCACGGAATTGGACAACCCCTGTTGGTAACTTACATCCCAAAACAAGAGATTTGATTACCCTTATCATTATCTCTGCTTGCTGAGCAGAGCTCCCAAAGCTATTAGTGGTCATAAAATTACCCAGCTGTTTTTTAAATTCAACCATAGTATTTGACTCAGTGACCTTTTCGGTCAATGAATTTCACAGGTTGACTATACACGTTTATAAGGCATTATTTACCTCAATTTGTTCTGAATTTACTGCCTCTTATTTTTTCAAGTATCTCCTTGTCCTCATTTTATTATGGAACAAGGTTAAAAAAAGGATGTCCTTTGTAATTTTGAATGCTTCAATCAAGGACTTTTCTAAAATATACCAGATTTTAGAATATTTTATTAGGAAAATGAAAAATCTAGCTATATTCCATCTAGTCTCTATTAATATTTTATTCTCACCATGATTTTTTATTACTTGACTGTTAGTTCAATGCCTGTTAGACCTCATCATTCTATTTCTTTCATATTATTAACAGCACAAAAATGACAATCATGAATAAACATCCTTTTCCCATAAGAAAAACCAAGTTTGTAATGTGAAATGATTAAACTCTTACTAATACCATGTTTTTCTATTAATTGAAATGTTTGTCTTGGTAAAACCAATACAGTCAAAACACTTAAATGTCAAGCTAACTGAACCAGAGCTTTAAAAAGTTACCTTCTTTAAGGTATTTTGGACATTATCTTATTTAGAGCAGATTCTTTTTGCTAGATTGTTCTGAAGTGATTAATCATAGAAATTGCCATATTGAATGCCAGAGATGAGAGTATGATTTGCAGCTTTATGTTCTTCAAATTAAAGCATCAAAGAAATCATTCTGTTCTTAAATAGTGGCTGCTTTGAAAGTTGAAAAAAAGTGTCATTACTTTCCAGCCATTATATTAGTAATTGCTTTGGATTTTGAGTTTAAAATTATTCATTTTGTCCCAAATATACCAAGGGTCTCACTTTAACATTTTGTGGTGGTCCTTCACTGTAGTATTCTTATATATTTTTTAAAAAATACAATTATCATACCTAGGCACTTTATTTTCAACTGACAATTCCTCTGCAGAAATAGCCTTAATACTTGAGCTCATGAAGACAATTACAGATTTGAAAAACAAACAAACAAAAACAAGATTTTGGAAGAAAAATACTTTGATTTTCATGTTGCTTCTTTCAAGCCCTTTTCTTTCTTGTACCTATTTCTTTCGGGTCTTTACAAGTCACTTCTTCACTTATCTTTTTAATTGTTCAATCCAAGACTGGTTTTACAAGTCCTTAGGAATAAACAGTTGAGTGTGGTGCTATTACATGGGCAACCTTATACAATAAGCCAAGCAAAATCACAGACGATTTAAGGAGCTTGTCCCAAGCCATATGACAACATTTTTTTAAAAGAAGCAGTTACCAAAGGAGCGTATTTGGATTCTGTCTTCAAAATCTTCTGAAACTTGACTTGGAGTCAGCAGAGTAGGCTGTGGCCGCGGACTTTAGCACAACTATATATATACATAAAAAAATAAATAAATGTGTATTGTTATTTAGTCCTGTCTGACTCTTTGCAACTCCATGGACAGTAACCTGCCAGGCTCCTCTGTCTACGGAATTCTCCAGGCCAAGAATACTGGAGTGGGTAGCCATTCCCTCCTCCAGGACATCTTCCCTGGGCCCCAGGATTGAGCCTGTGTCTGTCTCTTCTATTTGCTTCATTGGCAGGTGGCTTCTTTACCGCTGGCGCCGCATGGGAAGCCCCATGTGTGTGTGTGCGTGTGTGTGTGTGTGTGTGTGTGTGTGTGTTAGGTGCACAGCAGTGTCCAGCTCTTTGTGACCCCACTGACTGGAGCCCTCCAGGCTCCTCTGTTCGTAGAATTCTCTAGGCAATAATACTGGCACAATTTTAAATCTTATTTCCAAGAGAAATCATCAATAAGATTAATCTTGGACAATGAGGAAATACAGTGCATAAGAACCACAATCTGAGCTAAGGGGTTTTGCCCAGGGGAAAGATACAAGTAACAGATTTAAGTTACATATGTAGCTTTTATGTAACACACTCAGGGGCTTCCCTGGTAGCTCAGACAGTAAAGAAAGTGAAAGTGAAAGTCATTGTCCGGCTCTGTTCGCTCTGCGACCCCAGGCTATGGGGAATGGCTATACAGTAGCCATTCCCTTCTCCAGCGGATCTTCCTGACCCAGGGATGGAACCGGAGTCTTCTGCATTGCAGCCATTCTTTACTGTCTGGGCTTCCCTAATAGCTCAGTTGGTAAAGAATCCACCTCGATTCCTGGGTTCGATTCCTGGGTTGGGAAGATCCGCTGGCGAAGGGACAGGCTACCCACGCCAGTATTCTTGGGCTTCCCTTGTGGCTCGGCTGGTAAAGTATTGCCTGCAACTCGAGAAACCTGGGTTCGATCCTTGGGTTGGGAAGATCCCCTGGAGAAGGGAAGGGCTACCCCCTCCAGTATTCTGACCTGGAGAATTCCACGGACCGTATAGTCCCTGGGTTCGCAGGGCCTTTGTCACCAGAAAATGTTAAAATGACAACATTTAGAAAGGCTTAAGAAAACAGATTGTTTAAATTCTTGCAAGAAGAAGTATCCAAGAAGTAGGGGAAAAAATGGAAAGGGAACAAAAGTATGTGGGAGTCAAAGAGGGAGAGAGTGAGAGGGGTAATGTTATAGATCACGTGGAATGCTTAGAATATTAAACAAAGCAGTATTTCCCAAATGATAGAAAAAAAGGCAGAGGACCTTTGAAAATTTACATTTCTTAAATGACCAAATAAACTTCATTATAAGAAGAAGAAAAAAGATATAGACTTAGGTGTGCAAAAGAAACTGAGGATTCAATAATATACAATTTATTTAAACTTGTGGTTCAGTGGTAAAGAATCTCCCTGCAACGCAGGAGACTCAGGAGATGTAGGTTTGATCCCTGGGTTGGAAAGAGCCCCTGGAGGAGGGAATGGCAACCCACTTCAGTATTCTTGTCTGGAAAATCCCACGGACGGAGGAGCCTGGTGGGCTGTATAGTCCATGGGGTGGTGAAAGAGTCAGACATGACTTAGCGACTGAGCAGATGTGATTTTATTGATGCTCTTGTTTGAAAAATGAGGCATTTTTCTCATATAGCTTGGCTTTGTTTTTATTTTGCAAATATTATGCTTCACTTGGCACTATTCATTCATCAAAACTACTGAGCTTTTTCAATTCATTCTAGGAAATTTTCTTCTATGATTAGAAAACAGTCTACTGGTTATTTTCTGAAGAGTTCCATAAACACACAGGGATTGTTATTTGCTTGCTATGTTTCAGACACCATTTTAACTGTAAGAAAATATTAACATGCTTTGTGTAATTACATAGCTAGTGTAATTACATGAGGCACAGATTGACATCACCTGTGCAAATCACTCAGCTAGGAGCAAACCTAGCTTCCAAGCCCATGACTCTGACTCCAGAGTCTTGTGAGCTATGAATCATTACATTAGACAAGCCAGAGAGAACAAGGAAAGAAACCTAATATTTTTTTCTAACATTATTTCAGCTTTATCTGAACTTGAAAGCAATCACAAACAAATAAAACAAAATAACAAAAAAAATTTTTGATGTCGTAGCTAGTACACCAAACAAATAATCAAACAGGTGATCTTACAATGATTATGCTAGTTCACATGACCTTAATTTTATACAAATGCTCAAAAAGAAGCATGATCTAGGTTAGCGCTGAATTCTTTAAAGCTAGAGCTGTTGTGTTCACAGTTTGTAAATGGCCAGAGGGCCTCCCATCTTCATTTCATGAAAAGTGGAAGGATTATATATATTATATATTATCTGAAGGGATTATATACATTTTCTGTTACTCATTTCATTGTATTTTGATGTAACAAAGACATAGATTTAACTAAGAACAGTTTAAAAAAAGAGAGAGAAGGATTTAAGAAATGTACATAACTGTTTAACCTTGAACATTTCAGGGGTAAAGAACATCACCCCTCTCAAAAATCCATGTATAACTTATAGATGGCCCTCTGTGTAAGCAGCTCCTCCCTCCACATCTTCAGGTCTTCATTCATGGATCATATAGTACTATAGTATTTACTACTGAAAAAAAAACCCCAAAACCTGCATACAATCAACCTGTGTAGCTAAGCCTGTGTTATTCAAGTCTCAGTGGAATATTATACATATCCATTAAATATATTATAATCCTAAAAAGTATTTGAAAGCTAGGAAAGCAAAGGAAATAAAACATAGAAAAGAGTGATCTGTCAAATTTTTCACACCATTCATATTAGGATAATATTAAAGGCCCTTTGAGGAAGAAGGCCAGGAATGTTTTTCTTCTCATTTTAAGACCTACAATTACATAATCTATTCCTTTGAGATCTTGATGTCCAATCCTTTAATCATCTTCAGGATCCTCCTATTTATCTTCCCATATACTCAGCTTAATTTTTGCAGGTTGAAGCCTTGTTGCTTTCTTGTTGGAAGCCCTTTTTTTATTTCATATTCAAACTATGTTTTAAAAAATCTACTCTTGCAGTAAAAGCTTTCCATGAGTAATTTCTTACATTTTTTATTCCGAATTTTTGCTGCAATCCATAATTGATATCTATTTTACTAATAAAGACTCAATTTCTCCTTGTAGTTTCTTCAGTCTTAGCTTTTTAATATATTGATTAGTTCTGTAACATATACCGGAAAATGCCACCATTTATTTGCAACAAGTTTCAGTAAAAAAATAAAATAAAATAAAAAATTAGTAAACATTCAAAAAAGTCAATAACTATCAGGTACATTTTTCACAAGGTTTTTATTACTGCTGTTTTTATTAAGTCTGTAAAGTTTAGCCTAATACAAAATACAATAATCTGTTTTCTTTAACTAATTTAACAAATCTCTATTGTGAACCTGCTGTGTGGTCTATGTTTATTAAGGCTCTGAGAATAGAGTATCAGTCTCAAAACAAGCTTTAACTTGGGAAAAGTGGTAGCCAATTAGGAAAACAAATAGAGCTAACTCATTACTTCAGTTTTCACTGCCTCTTTGGCCTCCCTAAATTGGAACTAGTCAACATTTTAAATGTAAAAATAAAAGCATAAAGGTGTTAAAAAATGATATTTGAATTAAAAATGTAATATGTGTGTTAGTCGCTCAGTCGTGTCTGTCTCTTTGCAACCCCAATGGACTATACAGCCCACCAGGTTCCTCTGTCCGTGGGATTCTCCAGGCAAGAATACTAGAATACTGGGAGTTGGTTGCCATTCCCTGTTCCAGGGGATCTTCCTGACCCAGGGACTGAATCCAGATCTCCTGCATTGCAGGCAGATTCTTTTACCATCTGAGCCACCAAGGAAGCCCTAATCTTATGGTAGACAAAATTGTAATGGCTATAATATACAGAGATATCTTAGAATTACATTAAGAAAAATAAAATTCAAAATGAGCATAACATATAAGCAGAAGTTTTAAGAAATATACAGAACAAAGATCCATTTCAAAATGTGCATTGAAAACAGGAAAAGGGAATTTAGACCTCAACAAAATACTAATAAACCAAATTCTCAACATATAACAAGGATTGTATACTATGACCAGTTGAGATCTATTCCAGGAAATCTGGGTTGCTTCCACATTTGCAAATCAATTAATAGAATACACTATATCAATAGAATAAAGGATAACATAACACATAATCTTCTCAATAGATGCAAAATAGCATTTTAAAACATACAGCTTCCTGCTATGTTAAAAACCTTCAGCATACTAGAACCAGAAGAGAACTGCCTCAGTCAAATAAATGGTATCTACCAAAAATAAATAAATAAACAAAACAATAGCAACTGTCATACTTAATAATGAAAGACTGAACGTTATTTCCTGAAAGTCAGGAGGAAGGTAAGGATGCCCACTCTAGCTACTTTTATTTAACATTGAAGGATCTAGAAAGGAGAATTGAAAGAAAGAAAAGAAGGAAAGGAGAGAAAAGGAAAGAAATGTAGGAAGGAGGAGGGAAGGGAAGGAAGGAAGAGAGAAGGCTTTGAGATTGGAAAGAAAGTAGTGAAACTATTTATATTTTAGATAACATGATTTATAATTAGAAAACCATAGAGATCCACACAAAAATGAATGTGATTGAATAATCGTGTTCTGCAATATTTCAGATTATAAGATCAATATACAAAACCAAATGTATTTCCATATACCAGTAACTAATAGTTTCAAAATAAAATTCAGAAAATAATTCCATTTAAAATAGCATAGGCAGGTTAAAATTTAGGAATAAGTTAAAAGAAGTGCAAAACTCATACTCTGAAACTACAAAATGTTGTTTGAAAATAATTAAATAAGATGTAAATAAATGGAAAGATACCCCATGTTTATGGGTTAGAAGACTTACTATTTTAGATGGCAATGTACCCCAAATTTATCAGATTAAATGCAAACACAAATTCTCAGCTGGGTTTTTTAAATTGACCGTAAAATGCAAATGCCCGCAAAGAACCAATACAAATCTTAAAAAACTTGAAAGACACACACTTCTCAATTTCAAAACTTAACACAAAGCTAAAGTAAGCCAGACAATGTAGTAGTATCATGAGGATAGATATCTGAATCAATGTAATAGAATTGAGAGTTTAGAAATAAACTCTTACATTTACAGTCAAATGATTTTTTTTTTTTTTTTTTTTTTTTTTTTTTAGTCAAATGATTTTTAATGAGTGCCAAAACAATTCAGGTGAAAAGAACAGACTTTTCAACAAATGGTACTGGGACAACTGGCTAGCCACAGGTGAAAGAATTAATTTGGAACACTTTACATCCTACACAAAATACAACTCAAAGTGGATCATGAGTCTAAATATAAATTCCTTGAATAGAATGGCTTTTTCTATATATACTGCTGCAGTGAATCAATTTGGCTGGCACCACATGAAATTACAAAACAAACTAACAAACAGAGTCTAATGGAAAGAGACAAAAGTCCATTAACAAAAGTCTAATGGAAAGATGATTTACTCACAAGTGAGATTAAGCTGCACAATAACAGTATGTAAAGTATGCTATATCTAGAAAGGTGACCGTATATGTGTGTGGAATATTTCTGGAGCAATACCTAAGGAAATCTTATGACTATGTACCATGTGTAAGTATGGCTACAAGTAAATGAATTGGAAGTCATTTTAAATTACAGTGATGAAAATCTAAGCTAAACTGTTAAGTGAAGGGAGGAGTGTGATTTTTTCAATGTATAAACTTATCAGAATAAAAGGCAAATGTACTGGCTTGAGGGTATTTGAAATTGTAGATTCAAAGGAACCCAGAATTTTTCTGCCTGACTTTTTTAAAAAATCTGAAACTTTCTCTTATATTAGCATAATTATATCAAATCAACTTCATCCTCAAGGAAAGCTGAGATTATCATCCAAACCTGGGTTTACTCCCTTATGAATTTATGACCACTGGCTAAAGTCATACAAACGCAAAGTTGAGGAATATGTGTTAGCCTCAGAAAGAGTCATTTGATCAAGGAAGTTAAAGCATTATGTTTGATTTTGTTTGGGTGATACTCCTACAAATATACCCATGGAGGAGAGGTCTGCTACCAGAAGATAGAGAGAAGGAATGTTGACTCGAAAAATAATACATCAAATCTAAAGATGGTTGACAGGGAGAAAAATGTAAGCCTTTTTGTATTATTTCTTGTTCTTCATGCCTATATATCATCTTAATCAAAAAATAAAAAACAATCTAATGAAAAAATATAAAAAACTATCTATCTATCTAAATATGAATCACTTTGCTGTGTACCTAAAACTGACACAATGTTGTAGATCAACTATATTTCACTACAAATTTAAAAATAGAGAACTGTAGATAAGTAGGGATATATAAATATTTGCCATGCTCAATTAGCGAGATATAGATCCAATCCCTTGAGGCCCTGTTTCAAGATCTGCTTTCTTTGACTTCTTTTACTTTTTCATCCTCATATCCCCCACCTCCTTAATGGCAGCTACCTTGAGATTTCATGCTTGAAAGAAAACACATATCCATCATTGGATCTTTGTATTGAATCAACTAAGAAAGCCTATTGAGTCTTTATTGATGAAATAACTCTTTTATCTCATTAAAAAAATATATTTTCCAGTTGGTCAAGGCCCTGAAAGACTTTCTCTTTCTTTCTAGTTCTGCTTACAAGTTGTTTAATTCTTCTTTAATGATGTTTCTCTATTTTTAATACTTTGCTCAGCACAATGAACAGTAGCCAACACTCAAAGCAGTGTGCCTCCCACGTTGCATCAGGCACCCATTTTATTGTTGCGCCTGGGCATAAAATGGGCTGCCACCTTTTGAGCTTCTAATTGGTTTCTCCACTGCTTTTGCCAATTGCTACACCAATGTCACATATTTATAAAAAGTACAGAAGCATTTAACTTCAAGTTAGCAAGGACAGGATAGGCTTACTACAAGAAAAAGCCTTATAAACATGGTAGCTTAAAACTTAAAAAAAGATTTTTTCAAAAAAAAAAAAAAAGATTTTTTCCTCTCTCTTAGCTCATGATCTGGTGTGAGTCACTGGGTCCATCTTATGTTGATGCAGTCTGGACCATGATGGCTCTGAGTTCACCACAGTAGAGAGTGAGATGAGGGAGGTATATGCATTTTTCACTTGATCTGTGTAAAAATGTCCTTTTTCACTTCTATTCACATTTCCCTTGCCAGAACTAGTTGAATGTCCCTTATAAAGAAATGTAAGGATATTCTATGATTACAAACAATTTTTTCATGTCTTTAATGATAATAAATTTTCTAGAAAAGTCCTGTTTCTTCCCAAGGATTTTTATATTCTTTTTAATTTTACAGAATGATTTCTTTTCTCCATGCTCTTGTACAGTATTCCCTGTCTAATCATAACCCCATACTCAATGGTTTCTTTTTATGTTAGTTCTGGGAACATAGAAATCAAAATAGAAATTGCTACTGACTTCCCCTTCTGCACCAACTACATTTTCTCTAGAGAGACTAGTTATGCCTAAAGCAGTCCTCTCTGGAATCTTGACTCTTTCCTTTCCATTTCTATCCATTTGTGTGTTGCTCTCAATAAATCTTCAAGGAGGCATCTGTAATGTAGTAGTATCTTAACTTGTGGCTCACTAGATCTGTTAACAATGAACAAATCATTTGATTCTCTAAGTCTTAAAAGTCCTTTTTCTTAGAATGAGAATAATTAATTTAATAACAAATTAATTAGGATATTATGGGTGTAAGAAAGATAATATATATATATAAGTGCTACATATTCTATAAAACACTATATAAAAGTGTTTAACTTTTAAATTGTTAAACAATTGTATTAAATATGTGTGGTTTAGTTGGCTAATTAAAGACGATATTAAAATCATTGCCTGCATTCCCCAAATATGCCATACTGATTTTTACAACAGTTCTATTGAGATAAAATTTGCATATTATAAAACTGATCCCTTTTTTAAGAGTACAGTTTAGTTGTTCTGTTTTTAATATAGCCACAGAATTGTGCAACCATCATCACTGTCTACTTTTAGAACATTTTCATCTTCCCCCCCAAAAAAACTATATTCTCATTAGCAATCATTTCTCTTTGTCCCCTGGACATTTCATATAAATGGAATCATACAATACTTGCTCTTTTGTGACTAGCTTCTTTCACTTGGCATTATTGTTAAGAATCTGTCAAATTCATACTTGTTAAATAGAGCACAGTGTGGCTGATGGTGAAGGGAACAGTGGTCACCTCAACGTGGTCAACAACAGATGACAGGAGAAATTGAAATAGAATATTTGTTACTCGTATATCCAGAGGAAGTACCCACCATGCCTAACGGGTCCACCTAGCGGGGTGGAGGCAGAGTGGAGATCTGGGGTACATGTTTTTATTAGGCTCCATGGGTGTAGTGTTTGGGGGTTCTTGGGCTAAGGTCAAATTGGTCATTTCAAACCAAAAGAGCTCCCAATGGTCTTATCTAGAGTGAATAAGGTAAAGGCTCTGGAGGCAGGGGAGACTTGATTACCAGGAATGATGGGGGAGTCATGTCAGGAACTTAGATTTGCCTGTGACTCTGTTGGCCGCTATCGGAGCGTGTACTATGGCCTGAGAGGCCAGTAGCAGGCTGAGGTCCTCACAGGCTACACAAAATGGATGCCAGGGCACCAGTACCATGGATTAGCTTAGCTAAGCTTTCAGCAGGTATGTTTTCAAGGTTCACCTGTGTTGAAGCATGTTTGAATAACTGCTGGAGGAAAGTGTCAGAAGTTAGAGCAGAGCAGTCTGTAAATTAAACACATAAAATTTCTCTTTAGGCTGCATAGCTTGTTCTGTGTCTTTTGAATAATTTCACTTCTCAAATTCATTCTGTTATACTTTAGGTTCTTAAATTGTTATTTGTGTGGAATTGGAAATGGGCTGACTGCTAACTGCCATGAAATCACAGGCCAGGGTCAAAAGCAGCTGACACATTTTGACATCTCTCAGGCTGGACTCAGAAGAAGAGTTCAGTTTCTGTTCCTCATTCCAAGATGTTTAACTTGTGATCAAATCCATTTAAAGTTACTTGTTATAACTTTAGGAGTCATGAGGAGGAAACAAATAAATCAAGGAAATAAAAGAGCAAATAGTTATACAAGTAGACAGCTGAGAATTTATGAGCCTGCATATTTAAAATTTTAATTTCCTAAGTCTTAAAAATAAAAACTGTCTTATTTTCTCTGATAGCTTGCTAACCATGTCTATTAGCCTACTCATAGAGCAGATGAATTTTACTTTTCTGATTCAATATGTTTTACTACCAAAAACCTAGAGACAGAATCTGTGGGGTTCAGTCTTAAAAAAAAAAAGTGGCCTATTTTCTATGAAAATATTTTCTATGGCCAATTTTCTATGAAATTCTGATTCTTTGTAATAATGAATTGATTGTTCTTTCAAAAATATCTGAAAATTCCTCATTTCTCTCCTTTTTAGCCATGACTCTCATTGTTTAAATTTTGCCATTCTCTTATGTGACTCCCTACTTTTGTTAACTTCATATACAGTATACAATAGATATAATATATATATCTTAAGGATTTTAAAATGTAAAAGAAAATTATTAGTATTTACTAGTATGTGACAGCATACAAAGAAAATTTTACTTTAAGAAAATGTCACATATGTAGTTTGTAAGTTTTGACAGATACAAAAATGGCAGGATGTGTGCTATTCTTATATTTGGATGAATACCTCCCAAAGCCCAGAACATATCAGATCAGCTTCACATAAAATAAAATACACACATCAGGCAAGGATACATCAAATTCTTTTCTTTTTGTAACTATCCAAAAACTAGTTAGATTCCCTAGTGGCTCAGATGATAAAGAATCCACCTGCAATGCGGGAGGCCTGGGTTCGATCCCTGGGTTGGGAAGATCCCCTGGAGGAGTGCGTGGCAACCCACTCCAGTATTTTTGCCTGTAGGTCCTTATGGACAGAGGAGTCTGGCGGGCTGCAGTTCGTGGGGTTGCAGAGTTAGACATGACTGAGAGACTCGGCACACACAAAAACGAGTTTGGCTCACAGAAAAGCCATATCCAGACTTGAACTAGATATAACCTTTGTGAAGAGCTGGAGAGCTTTTCCCCTTCACTATATACAGGTATAGCCATGCATCTTGGTTTCAGTAAGAGACACAACTGGGAATAATTTGAAACACCATGAGTAAGGCAGTTTCTGAGATATTTATAACTTAAACCCAAACCTGGAAGTACTAAAACTCCTATGGGAAAAGCCTGATCTTTTACAATTTTCTCCAGAATGAAATACAGAATTATTTCAATTTAAATCATTTTGGGAGGGGTACTATGCTTTTTCCCTAACTTTCAAGAGTGGTTTTTATGTTTTAATGCCTAAAATAATCAAATGCTGATAAAAGACCTTGCTGACTAAGCATTTAACTTAAACTCTCAAAGTTTAAGTTCAGCGTTCAGTCCCTGTAGTGTCATTTGACTGTAATAAGGTTAACAGAAGGTTTGAATGGAACTATCTGAATTCATTATGGAATGAACTCACTATTTCTTCTATCAGATGAATACTAAAGAGAAGCAGATAACATTCACAAAATAACACATCAATAATAAATGCCTTAGAGAATGTATAGGATTTTGTTTTATTAAGTTAGATTTGGAGGGATTTGTTTGTTTGTAGCCACTGGTAAATGCTGCAGCTAGAATATGGGCTGGATCAATCATTTTAGCATGTTGAAAGCTCAGTTCTGTGTTGTTTTCCCCTAATTGTTTCATGAAACATTGAGGGATATCTATTTAACATATATTCATTAAAAGTTACTAAGTTTAAGCATTCTGAACAGAGATTTTCAAGAACACAGTGAAAAGTAAGGCAAAATAAAGCAATATGATAAATCCATTCACCCAGTACATACTAGAACTGCTAAAATAATTCAAAACAGAGAGCTTCCTTTTTGTTGGATAGTCACTTTTTTGGAAGACTTCTGGAAGAAGTAAGATGATGACTGAGGCCTTAAATTTCTGTGGCTACCATTTCTATGAATGAAATGGATACAAAAGTGTTTTTAAGGAAAAGATTGAGTGCTGAGATATTAAAATATGAAGTATGGGTTTTAAATGTGGCCGAATAGTCAATTAAAAGGAAATGGTTTTAAGGACCACAGGCCATTTCGAGTAGAACCATTAAAGATCAAATTGCCAACATCTGTTGGATCACTGAAAAAGCAAGAGAGTTCCAGAAAAGCATTTACTTCTGCTTTATTGTCTATGCCAAAGCCTTTGCTTGTGTGGATCACAACAAACTGTGGAAAGTTCTTAAAGAGATGGGAATACCAGACCATGTGACCTACCTCCTGAGAATCTGTACACAGGTCAAGAAGCAACAGTTAGAACTAGACATGGAACAACAGACTGGTTCCAAATAAGGAAAGGAGTACATCAAGGCAGTATATTGTCACCCTGCTTATTTAACTTATATGCAGAGTACATCATGCGAAATGCCAGGCTGGATGAAGGACAAGTTGGAATCAAGATTGCCAGGAAAAATATCAATAACCTCAGATATGCAGGTAACACCACCCTTATGGCAGAACGTGAAGAGGAACTAAAGAGCCTCTTGATTAAAGTAAAAAAGGAGAGTGAAAAAGTTGGCTTAAGGCTCAACATTCAGAAAACTAAAATCATGGTATCTGGTCCCATCACTTCATGGCAAATAGATGGGGAAACAATGGAAACAGTGACAGACTTTATTTTTGGAGCTCCAAAATCACTGCAGCCAAGACATTAAGACACTTTCTCCTTGGATGAAATGACCAACATAGACAGCATATTAAAAGCAGAGACATTACTTTGCCAACAAAGGTCCATCTAGTCAAAAGCTATGGCTTTTCCAGTAGTCATGTATGGATGTGAGAGTCGGACTATAAAGAAAGCTAAGCACCAAAGAATTGAGGCGTTTGAATTGTGGTGTTGGAGAAGCCTCATGAGAGTCCCTTGGACTGCAAAGAGATCCAACTAGTCCATCCTAAAGGAAATCAGTACTGAATATTCATTGGAAGGATTGATGCTGAAGTTGAAACTCCAATACTTTGGCCACCTGATAGGAAGAACTAACTCATTTGAAAAGACCTGGATGCTGGGAAAGATGGGAGGCAGGAGGAGGAGGGGACAACAGAGGATTAGATGGTTGGGTGGCATCACTAACTCGATGGACATGAGTTTGAACAAACTCCGGGAGTTGGTGACAGACAGAGAAGCCTGACATGCTGCAGTCCATGGGGTCGCAGTGTCAGACACGACTGATAGACTGAACTAAATTAACAGTTCCTGACAAGGGTTTTGGGCAAGTAACAATTTTAATATAAGAAGAATTGTAATCTAAGAAAATGCTAAATTATAATTCTTAGACACCAGATACCATCTATATATTTTATAGCTAATAGGTCTTCTTTATGTTCGTGACTCCCAAATCTAAACTTACAAATCTGACCCCCCTCCAGATAGCATCTCAGTGTCTTCTACTTTATAGGTCCTGAATAAACATTTATTGGGAATTAATGAGTAAATAAACAAGTGACAAAAGAGTGAATAAATATACCTGAAGTGGAAAGTAATTCATGTGGTGTGTTTGAGAATCAGATGGGAGAAAGAAATGTGATATGAAACTCATTCACTTTGTGTTACTGGAGAGTTATTTCATTGACAAGGAGAACACCTAAGTATAATTCCTGCTCCATCCTGATGCTTCTATTTACAGCAAAATTTATTAGAATGATTACCATGAAATCACTGCTTATACTTCCAGTTTCTGAGTCTAACCTCAACTCACATCTGTTGGGTTCTCATTGGCCTCACTTTGTTGAGAATTTTCCAAGATCTCTGTGCAGCCAAATGTAATGTTTTTAAACTCATTTTGCTATCCTTTCAAAAGTATCTTAGAAATACTTTGTCCTTTCATCTGGTTCTATCATATCATGTCACTCTGATTTGTCTCCCAGACCACTCTTTCTAGGTTCCTTATTTTCTTGTCTTTCACCCTTATTTTTTGCAGTGTCCCATTGTTACATCCCACTTTTTTTTCTCTTTTGATGCTTGAATGTAGACCTGCAGCTTTAAAGTGGTTCTCCATATTTATGATTTCCAAATCAAAACCTACAAATCTGAGCTTTCCCCAGAAGTTAAAAAATGTATATATCCAACTCACTACTTGACACAACCACCGAGATATAAACTAGCATCATGGTCTCAAAATTCTTCATTTACCCCATCAAAAGTATTTGACCTGTTCCTCTCTAATTTTTGAGTGTTAATCGCAATCAGCTTAGTTGTACAAGGTTAACACTTATGCATTTCCCTAGATAGTTATTTTTATTTCACTCCCTAAATCCAACTAATGATCAACTTCTATCAATTATAATTCTAAAAACTACCCCAAATCCATTCACTTCTTTTCATATCTACCATTAATACGCTTATCCAATCCACCATCAACTTTCATTTAAATTACTGTAGTTAACTCATGACTGACTTCCTCGATTTTGTGATTCGCACACCACAATCCACTATTCATACAATAACCACAAAGAGTTTTAAAATCATAGGCAATCCCTTTGTTTGCCAACCCTCAATGTTTTATCAATTAGTTTGTACTGCTGTTAGAATAAATTATCACAAATTCAGTGGATTAAAACAAGACAAATATATCATCTTACAGTTTTGGGTAGGACGTCTTAACCCAAGACTCCCTGGACTAACTTCAAAATATTGGCAAGTCTCCCTTGTTCTCTGGAGGCTCTAAAGGAGATTCATTTCCATGTCCTTTGTAGCTTCTAAAGACCACCACATTCCCTAGTTCATGGTCTCTTCCTCCATCCTCAGAGCCAATAGCATTTTGTCTGCTTGTGCCTTTTTTCATGGCCATATCTTCCTTTGACTCTCTCCTTCTGCCTTACTCTTCTTGACAAGGATGCTTGTGATTATACCAAAAATGCAGGATTATCTCCTTGTCTTGGAATCAGCTGATTAGCAAGCCTAACTCCATCTGCAACCTGATTTCCCTTTGCCATGTATGTAGCATATTCAGTTTCCACAGATTAGGATGTGGAACTCTTCAAAGGTCCCTTATTCTGGCCCACACAGCATCACATTAAAACAAAATATAAAGTTTTCACTCTAGCTTCTAAAGTGTTAGCTGCTCAGCATGTCCAACTCTTTGTGACCCCATGGACTATAGCCCTCCAGGCTCCTCTGTCCATGGAAGTCTCCAGGCAAGAATACTGGAATGGATTGCCATTCCCTTCTCCTACTTTATTTAGGCTTTTCTTACTATGTCCAAATTACTCCCTTTATACCACTGTCTCAGTCACATTGTCTTTCCTTCTATTCTTCAGGGAGAACAAACAGAATCCACGTTAACCCCTCCACCTTCCAAACTAGCTGTTTCTCTGGTTGTATGCCCTACTCTGTCTTCATATAGCCAACTCCTTATTGTTTACATCTCACCTTAAATTTTGCTTTTTCAGAGACCGTTTACTATACCAGTGTATATAAAGAATGTGTCCATGTATTACCACATGATTAAATAGAAATTCTCTATCAATCTCTGCTTTTTTCCTGTTTATACATTTATTTTTGTGTTAATTAACTTCTCTCAAGCACACACAACACACAGAGAGTTCTAAGCTCTAGCGCAGGTGTTGGTAAACTCCTTGCTTATTCAAAATTCCTCAGTGACACTCCACTGCTAACAATAGAGTCCCAAGACCCAGCATACAGGAATGATTTGTCTGTTGCCTGGCTCTCCAACACACTTTTACTTTTCTTCTATTAATAAGCTCCACAAGCACTAAGCTCTTTGTCATTTCCTAATCGTATTATCCAACCCTCTTCCTAAAGGGTTGGATAAATCTTTTATCTTCTTACCTCTACTTTTTTGCCTGTTAACTTCTTAACTTTATTTTATTTATTTATTTTTTATCCTTTTATATATATATATATATATTTTTATTATTATTAGTTGGAGGCTAATTACTTCACAACATTTCAGTGGGTTTTGTCATACATTGATATGAATCAGCCATAGAGTTACACGTATTCCCCATCCCGATCCCCCCTCCCACCTCCCTCTCCACCCGATTCCTCTGGGTCTTCCCAGTGCACCAGGCCCGAGCACTTGTCTCACGCATCCCACCTGGGCTGGTGATCTGTTTCACCATAGATAATATACATGCTGTTCTTTCGAAACATAGGTGATCTCATCCACGAAGCCTTCTCTGACTGTTCAGCAATACCCTGTGTATATTTTAGTCATCACCTTTCAATGGCATTACAATTTTCTGATCAAAGGATTAATACCATAATAGTAGACAAACACATTGAGATCATGAATAATACCTTATTTATTTTTGTGTCTCTGGCACCTAATCTATTTCTCACCCATAGTAGATATTCAGTAAATGTCTATTTAACAACTGTGGACTTGTTCTCTGAGCTTTGATTCCCTGACTCTTCTCTGTGGAGGTTGATCATGCGCTGGTGTTGTTAGGACAAGAGGTTGTATCAACCATGTCTTCTAGGTCCTCTTTTGCTTCTATTCAACTCACATCTATAAACCGAAATGGAAATATAAGCATAAATAATAAAAATATAAATATGAATCATTTAACTATCCTCATAGTAGTCATCTGCTAACTTTTGCTTTATCTGCTGCTTCTACCTGCCCGGGATTTACTGGGTGGCTCAGATGGTAAGGCATCTGCCTACAGTGCGGGAGACCCGGGTTCAATCCCTGGGTCAGAAAGATCCTCTGGAGAAGAAAATGGCAACCCACTCCAGTACTCTTGCCTGGAAAATCCCATGTACAGAGGAGCGTGGCAGGCTACAGTCCATGGGGTCGCAAAGAGTCGACTGAGTGACTTCACTTTCACTTTCTACCTTCCCACTCAGGGCTTCATTGTGAGGAACATCAGCATATGTATAAATATCACAATGTGGGGAGGAAAAGTAGAATCCTAAGATAAGTATTTGAGTTTAAAATAGCAAGTAAGACAAAGAAGAGAATGGAATCGCTAAAGGAAATATTTACAAGCTAGCTACCCTTGAATACCGAAACTTAATTCCACTGGAGGAATTCTGTGAACTAGGAGAAAACACACACAGAACACTATACCATCCAAGGGGTGAGGGATCTAGTCCCCCACTGCTTGAGAGCTTTAGAGAGAAGTGTTAGTTGCTTAGTCATGTCTAACTCTTTGCGACCCCATGGACTATATCGTCTGTCCTTGGAATTCTCTAGTCAAGAATACTGGAGTAGGTTGCCATTCCCTTCTCCAGGGGATCTTCCCAATCCAGGGATTGAACCCAGGTCTCCCACATTCAGGCAGATTCTTAACCATCTGAGCCCCCAGGGAAGCCCATGGGAGAAGGGAGATATTAATTTCCCAGCACTTCCATCCTACCTCACAGATGGCAAAACAGGCTCTCAAAGCTAGGTATAGCCTCAAACTAGAATGAAAGTGCAGGGATTGCAGTTATAATAAGTCAGGCTGGCAACTGGTCCTGGAGAAGGAGCGGGGCAGGGCATTGCAGACAGCAGTTATGCCATGTTAGCCTCACATTTGCTGACATCATGAGTTCTGTTTACATTCACTTGCATTTTACAGCATACACCAATGATTGTAGCTACAATTTTGTCCTTGTCACTGCCCAGAACTTCTCTGCTTTTGAAATATAAATTCTAGTAGCTTATTTCTGAATAAAATTTCTTGTCCTTCTGGTTTTCTTAACTCATTTCCATAAGACCGATCCCTAACTTTACAATGTCCATTTTAGCAGCTCCCTTGAAGCTTTGATTCCATTACTGTAACATTGGCCATTTATGGGACATCATTCCTATTTTAATGTATTGGCAACACCCTCATTCCTTTAGGTCATTGCTCTTTGATTTCACACACTCTCCAAAGACCCAATCACAGGTAATTTTCAACATCTAATTTCTCAGCACCTATACCTTCCTGATGAATATTGCAAAAAGAAATCTAACAGTGCAGATTGAGCCATTAGAGATTTGTGATTTACTCATAGCTGAGCCCTTCCTACAATTCTGCAATCTTATTACATGTACTTAACGATCAACGACTATTTCTTTCAAAAGCTATGTGAAAGTTGTATTTCCTTAACCTCTAAATTCTTCCATTCTGTCTCCTCAAATATTAGACTTATTTTTTATTTCACACAGAAACATCAAGACTGATTTTTTGAAGCTTTCAGCTTCTTATGTGCCTACAATGTATGTCTATTTACTTCTACCAGTACCTTCTTCTGATAGTTTCTGATGAAGATGTGTCTCTGACACTCTCTAAGGCTAAATCTTCCCTAGTTATTTCCCTTGTTCTTTGACTTTGCTCACCATTTCTCCCAAGTTTTTCTTGGATATTCTATTTATTTTTACATATTGATCCCCTCTAAACATGTAAACATACACGGGCTTTCCATTTCACAGAAACTCATAAATAAGCAAGATAAATACCAAACAAACCATGATGCAGTGTGACCTATAGTAGCTCTCTGGTGGTCTTTTCTGTCTTTTTTTTTTAAGTCATTACAACCTCATTTTCTTCACTTTTTAAACTTCGGTCCACGATTAAACACATCACTTTTTGACCTTCACCTTCACTGCTTTACTTTGATAAGGTGATTCATGACTCAACTATAAATTTATGAGCACTTTGCAAGAATTAACTTCATTGGCTATCTTGGTGGCATTTACCACTGTTGCTGACTTCTTTAATTTTTAAACCCTTTTCACCCATGATTCTTATGAACATATCAATTTAAGAATTGTTTCATTTTGGCTATCCCTCAGACATCTTTGTATAGAATCTACTTTTCATTGTTAGCTTTTTAAAAGTTCATGTCCTTTTTACTTGTGTCCTTGATAATCTCTACCTATAACTTTGGTTCTCTATTCACTCAGCTGCCTCAAAGCTGTGACTTTAATTATCACTGCTATGCTACTACTTTCAAGATTTATATCTCCAGCCCAGAACCTACAAAACACACTAGCTATCTTATGAAAAACTCTAATTATGTACAGCATGAAGATTATACCTTTTCCTCTTGTGGACAGTTTCTAAGTGAATGACTAAATCAATAACCCAGTTTATACCTACAGGCTCTTATAGGTATATGTTTGACCTGTAGTCACCCACTATTTATTCCTTTTTGGAATCATTCATTTACTTTCCAATAAATTTTTATTTAGCTCCCACTGCATGCTGAACAACTTCTAGAGGCTGATTGTCTAGATGATGATGGTCAAAGGCCCTACTCTCTAAGAACAGAAATTGACAACTAATGCCCATGGACCAAAACTATCTCACAGCCTGCTTTGTTTATTAAAAGTTTATTGATGCAATGGTGAATGGTATTGATTCTTTAATTTCTCTTTCTGTTTTTTCATTGTTAGTGTATAGGAATGCAAGGGATTTCTGTGTGTTAATTTTATATCCTGCAACTTTACTATATTCATTAATTAGCTCTAGTAATTTTCTGGTAGAGTCTTTAGGGTTTTCTATGTAGAGGATCATGTCATCTGCAAACAGCGAGAGTTTCACTTCTTCTTTTCCTATCTGGATTCCTTTTACGTCTTTTTCTGCTCTGATTGCTGTGGCCAAAACTTCCAACACTATGTTGAATAGTAGTGGTGAGAGTGGGCATCCTTGTCTTGTTCCTGATTTCAGAGGAAATGCTTTCAATATTTCACCATTGAGGGTGATGCTTGCTGTGGGTTTGTCATATATAGCTTTTATTATGTTGAGGTATGTTCCTTCTATTCCTGCTTTCTGGAGAGTTTTAATCATAAATGAGTGTTGAATTTTGTCAAAGGCTTTCTCTGCATCTATTGAGATAATCATATGGTTTTTATCTTTCAATTTGTTAATGTGGTGTATTACGTTGATCGATTTGCGGATATTAAAGAATCCTTGCATTCCTGGGATAAAGCCCACTTGGTCATGGTGTATGATTTTTTTAATATGTTGTTGGATTCTGTTTGCTAGAATTTTGTTAAGGATTTTTGCATCTATGTTCATCAGTGATATTGGCCTGTAGTTTTCTTTTTTTGTGGCATCTTTGTCTGGTTTTGGAATTAGGGTGATGGTGACCTCATAGAATGAGTTTGGAAGTTTACCTTCTTCTGCAATTTTCTGGAAGAGTTTGAGTAAGATAGGTGTTAGCTCTTCTCTAAATTTTTGGTAGAATTCAGCTGTGAAGCCATCTGGTCCTGGGCTTTTGTTTGCTGGAAGATTTCTGATTACAGTTTCGATTTCCTTGCTTGTGATGGCTCTGTTAAGATCTTCTATTTCTTCCTGGTTCAGTTTTGGAAAGTTATACTTTTCTAAGAATTTGTCCATTTCATCCAAGTTGTCCATTTTATTGGCATAGAGCTGCTGGTAGTAGTCTCTTATGATCCTTTGTATTTCAGTGTTGTCTGTTGTGATCTCACCCTTTTCATTTTTTATTTTGTTAATTTGGTTCTTCTCTCTTTGTTTCTTAATGAGTCTTGCTAATGGTTTGTCAATTTTGTTTATTTTTTCAAAAAACCAGCTTTTAGCTTTGTTGATTTTTGCTATGGTCTCTTTAGTTTCTTTTGCATTTATTTCTGCCCTAATTTTTAAGATTTCTTTCCTTCTACTAACCCTGGGGTTCTTCATTTCTTCCTTCTCTAATTGCTTTAGGTGTAGAGTTAGGTTATTTATTTGGCTTTTTTCTTGTTTCTTGATGTGTGCCTGTAATGCTATGAACCTTCCCCTTAGCACTGCTTTTACAGTGTCCCATAGGTTTTGGGTTGTTGTGTTTTCATTTTCATTCATTTCTATACATACTTTGATTTCTTTTTTGATTTCTTCTATGATTTGTTGGTTATTCAGAAGCGTGTTATTTAGCCTCCATATGTTGGAATTTTTAACAATTTTTTTCCTGTAATTGAGATCTAATCTTACTGCACTGTGGTCAGAAAAGATGACTTGAATGATTTCAATTTTTTTGAATTTTCCAAGACCAGATTTATGGCCCAGGATGTGATCTATTCTGGAGAAGGTTCCGTGTGCACTTGAGAAAAAGGTGAAGTTGATTGTTTTGGGGTGAAATGTCCTATAGATATCAATTAGGTCTAGCTGGTCCATTGTATCATTTAAGGTTTGTGTTTCCTTGTTGATTTTCTGTTTTGTTGATCTATCCATGGTTGTGAGTGGGGTATTAAAGTCTCCCACTATTATTGTGTTACTATTAATTTCCTCTTTCATACTCGTTAGTGTTTGCCGTACATATTGCGGTGCTCCTATGTTGGGTGCATATATATTTATAATTGTTATATCTTCTTCTTGGATTGATCCTTTGATCATTATGTAGTGTCCTTCTTTGTCTCTTTTCACATCCTTTATTTGAAAGTCTATTTTATCTGATATGAGTATTGCGACTCCTGCTTTCTTTTGGTCTCCGTTTGCGTGAAATATTTTTTTCCAGCCCTTCACTTTCAGTCTGTATGTGTCCCTTGTTTTGAGGTGGGTCTCTTGTAGACAGCATATATAGGGGTCTTGTTTTTGTATCCATTTAGCCAATCTTTGTCTTTTGGTTGGGGCATTCAACCAATTTACATTTAAGGTAATTATTGATAGGTGTGGTCCCGTTGTCATTTACTTTGTTGTTTTGGGTTCACGTTTATACAACCTTTCTGCATTTAGGAGTATATCTACCTAAAGAAACAAAAGACCTATACATAGAAAACTATAAAACACTGATGAAAGAAATCAAAGAGGACACAAACAGTTGGAGAAACATACCATGTTCATGGATTGGAAGAATCAATATTGTCAAAATGGCTATTCTACCCAAAGCAATCTATAGATTCAGTGCAATCCCTATCAAGCTACCAACGGTATTTTTCACAGAACTAGAACAAATAATTTCACAATTTGTATGGAAATACAAAAAACCTCGAATAGCCAAAGTAATCTTGAGAAAGAAGAATGGAACTGGAGGAATCAACCTGCCTGACTTCAGACTCTACTACAAAGCCACAGTCATCAAGACAGTATGGTACTGGCACAAAGACAGAAATATAGATCAATGGAACAGAATAGAAAGCCCAGAGATAAATCCACGAACCTATGGACACCTTATCTTTGACAAAGGAGGCAAGAATATACAATGGAAAAAAGACAATCTCTTTAACAAGTGGTGCTGGGAAAACTGGTCAACCACTTGTAAAAGAATGAAACTAGAACACTTCCTAACACCATATACAAAAATAAACTCAAAATGGATTAAAGATCTAAATGTAAGACCAGAAACTATAAAACTCCTAGAGGAGAACATAGGAGAAACACTGTACGACATAAATCACAGCAAGATCTTCTATGACCCACCTCCCAGAATATTGGAAATAAAAGCAAAAATAAACAAATGGGACCTAATGAAAATTAAAAGCTTTTGCACAACAAAGGAAACTATAAGTAAGGTGAAAAGACAGCCCTCAGATTGGGAGAAAATAATAACAAATGAGGAAACAGACAAAGAATCAATCTCAAAAATATACAAGCAACTCCTGAAGCTCAATTCCAGAAAAATAAATGACCCAATAAAAAAATGGGCCAAAGAACTAAACAGACATTTCTCCAAAGAAGACATACAGATGGCTAACAAACACATGAAAAGATGCTCAACATCACTCATCATCAGAGAAATGCAAATCAAAACCACAATGAGGTACCATTACACGCCAGTCAGGATGGCTACTATCCAAAAGTCTATAAGCAATAAATGCTGGAGAGGGTGTGGAGAAAAGGGAACCCTCTTACACTGTTGGTGGGAATGCAAACTAGTACAGCCACTATGGAAAACAGTGTGGAGATTTCTTAAAAAACTGGAAATAGAACTGCCATATGACCCAGCAATACCACTTCTGGGCATACACACTGAGGAATCCAGATCTGAAAGAGACACGTGCACCCCAATGTTCATCGCAGCACTGTTTATAATAGCCAGGACATGGAAGCAACCTAGATGCCCATCAGCAGATGAATGGATAAGGAAGCTGTGGTACATATACACCATGGAATATTACTCAGCCATTAAAAAGAATTCATTTGAATCAGTTCTAATGAGATGGATGAAACTGGAGCCCATTATACAGAGTGAAGTAAGCCAGAAAGATAAAGAACATTACAGTATACTAACACATATATACGGAATTTAGATAGATGGTGGCGATAACCCTATATGCAAAACAGAAAAAGAGACACAGAAGTACAGAACAGACTTTTGAACTCTGGGGGAGAACGTGAGGGTGGGATGTTTTGAAAGAACAGCATGTATATTATCTATGGTGAAACAGACCACCAGCTCAGGTGGGATACATGAGTCAGGTGCTCGGGCCTGGTGCACTGGGAGGACCCTGAGGAGTCGGGTGGGGAGGGAGGTGGGAGGGGGGATCGGGATGGGGAATACGTGTAACTATATGGCTGATTCATGTCAATGTATGACAAAACCCACTGAAATGTTGTAAAGTGATTGGCCTCCAACTAATAAAATAATATTAAAAAAAAAAAAAAAACGTACCAAAAAAAAAAAAAAAAGTTTATTGAAAACACCCATTCATTTGTTCATATATCATTTATGCCTGGTTTTATAATGCAAAGATGCATGCACGCACGCTAAGTCGCTTCAGTCATGTGCGACTATTTGTGACCCTATGGAGGGTAGCCCACCAGTCTCCTCTGTTCATGGGATTCTCCAGGCAAGAATACTGGAGGGCTTGCCATGCCCTCCTCCAGGGGATCTTCCAGACCCAGGGGTGGAACCTGCATCTCTTATGTCTGCTGCATTGGCAATAAGTTCTTTACCACTAGCACCACCTGGGAAGCCCATTGCAGTGATAGAGTTTAGTAACTGTATGAGAGACTGCATATCCCAAAGCCTAAAATGATTACTATCCATCCCCTTTACAAAAGATAACACAATGAGGTTGGAGTACAGATGTACCATTCTGAATGGAGAATATACTGAAGATTTGGTTAAAACTTTTTAGGGAAGAAAAGTTAAGATCAGGTGGAAGATGGTGAGGGCCTCAACTACTGTAGTGAGAATAAAAGTGAAAAATACACATATTCCAGAAATATTTCATAAGTAAAGTTAACAGGATTTAGTCATGATTTGGTTTTAGTGGTGACGCTAGAAGAGGTAAGAATTAAGTAGATTTCTTGAGTTTTTTATATAGGTGGAGAGTGATGCCAATAACAAGGAAAGCAAAACAACAAGTACAGTCGGGTTAAGAAAAAGTGAAAATCTGAATAGGGAGGAGATACTGCAGCATAATTTATCCTAATTTTAATCATAGGGACACTGAGCAAAAGTCCTCCTAAAAGCACTGATGGAGTCTTTGAGTATACAAGGGTTTCTTTAGCTTTTCAATTAATGAAACTTTTAGTTATTTCGCATGTCAATCATACTCACTGAATTGTCTTGTATTAATATTTCTTTACATGACAGATTTCAACTCACCCTGTGTGAGTGATAGAAATATACTATGTAGTCATAACCATGACAAATAATAAAGAAACACAAAAGCACTGTGTGAAAGAAAGGAAAATAGACTTAAATAATAAAACCTAAAGTTAACTTTAAACTTTGATACTCATTTGATAAGTGCCCTCTGGCATGAAACTGGATCTCAAAAAAAAAAAAAAAAAGAAAGAAACTGGATCTCAGTTTCCTTACAAGAAAAGAGTGATTATAACAATAATACTAGTGGAGAAACAATATAAGAAAAGTGCTTTGAAAAAATCATACAAAACTATATAAATGCAAATTATCATTATTGTAATAAGTTTAATTTACACAGAATATGACTTAAACATACCAAAACTGCTGATCTTAATAACACATTTGCACATATATATGAAAATACATACACATATAGGTGCAAAACTTGAAATATAGAATTTTCTATCCCCATGAATATATTTGAGTTCTTAGTGTATATGTGCATGTTTATTTTCCTTTCTTCATTTATTCATTTATTTCACAATATTTATTACTAACTTCTAAAAGTCCACTATTTTTGGTGCTATGGATATTGTAGTAAAATAAGCATTAAAGTAGTTTTTCTCCCTTCATGAAACTTGCACTCTACTTCAAGAAGATAGATACTGGGGAGGAGTTGAAGGCTCAAGAGGGAGGTGATATATGTATGCTGCTGCTGCTGCTGCTAAGCCACTGAATTGCATCATTGTATAGCAGAAACCAATAAAACATTGTAAAGCAACTTTCCTCCAAATAAAGAATAAATTAAAAAACGAAAAAAGACAGAAACTAAATGAAACAAAATATATATTATTTATATATTTAAATTGTTATAAGGAAAAATTAAACAAGAAAGAGAGAAAGTTCTGGGGGCTGTGAAGCCTTGACAGCTTTAAATAGTTTAATAGAGTGCAATCCTCAAAGAGGAAGAAAGAGAAAGGGACATTTGAACAAGGAAGTAACTATCCAGATGGATAACAAGTAAGCTCAAAGTGTTTGAGGGATGAAAATGGGATTTTTAGAAACACCAAAAGAGGCACTATGGCTGATTATAATGAATAGGGATATGAGGTTAGAGTTTTAAAGGGGTGAGGCTGAGGAACTCAGGCAGAGTTTTTAACACAGTTCTTAAGAAGATGGCTATTAGAATTTACTATTGCCATCTTGTTAATTGTATTCTGGTACAGTTACCAAGATGGGATACAGAATAAGAAGAAAATCTAAATATATTTCCAATATATTCAGCTCAGTTCAGTTCAGTCACTCAGTCGTGTCTTACTCTTTGCGACCCCATGAACCACAGCACGCCAGGCCTCCCTGTCCATCACCAACTCCCTGAGTCCACCCAAACCCATGTCCATTGAGTCGATGATGCCATCCAACCATCTCATCCTCTGTCTTCCCCTTCTCCTCCTTCAATCTTTCCCAGCATCAGGATCTTTTCCAATGAGTCACCTCTTCGCATCAGGTGGTCAAAGTATTGGAGTTTCAGCTTCAGCATCAGTCCTTCCAATGAACACCCAGGACTGATTTCCTTTAGAATGGACGGGTTGGATCTCCTTGCAGTCCAAGGGACTCTCAAGAGTCTTCTCCAACACCACAGTTCAAAAGCATCAATTCTTCTGTGCACAGCTTTCTTTATAGTCCAACTCTCACATCCATACATGACCACTGGAAAAACCATAGCCTTGACTAGACAGACCTTTGTTGGCAAAGTAATGTCTCTGCTTTTTAATATGCTAAGTTGGTCATAACTTTCCTTCCAAGGAGTAAGCATCTTTTAATTTCATAGCTGCAATCACCACCTACAGTGATTTTGGAGCCCAGAAAAACAAAGTCAGCCACTGTTTCCACTGTCTCCCCATCTATCTGACATGAAGTTGATGAGACCTGATGCCATGATCTTAGTTTTCTGAATGTTGAGTTTTAAGCCAACTTTTTCACTCTTCTCTTTCACTTTCATCAAGAGGCTTTTTAGTTCCTCTTCACTTTCTGCCATAAGGGTGGTGTCATCTGCATATCTGAGGTTATTGATATTTCTCCTGGCAATCTTGATTCCAGCTTGTGCTTCTTCCAGCCCAGCGTTTCTCATGATGTACTCTGCATACAAGTTAAATAAGCAGGTGACAATATACAGCCTTAATGTACTCCTTTTCTTATTTGGAACCAGTCTGTTGTTCAATGTATTAAACACCTTCAAAAAGAGTGCAAGGCAATCAAGTTCTGATCCAAGTAACTTTGAAAATGAGTGTAATCTGTAAAAGCAAAGGCAAAAGAAACTGTATATAAATACTACAATTAAAAAAACCCTGTATGTGAGACAGCAAAAGAGACACTGAGGTATAGAAGTCTTTGGACTCTGTGGGAGAGGGCGAGGGTGGGATGATCTGAGAGAATAGCATTGAAACATGTATATTATCATACGTGAAATGGATCCCCAGTCCAGGCTCGATGCATAAGACAGGGTGTTCAGGGCTGGTGCACTGAGATGACCCAGAGGGATGGGATGAGGAGGAAGGTGGGAGGGGGGTTCAGGATGGGGAACACATGTACACCCGTGCCGGGATTCATGTCAATGTATGGCAAAACCACTACAATATTGTAAAGTAATTAGACTCCAATTAAAATAAATAAATTTATTTTTTTTAAAGTTGTTTCTCATGGAAGTGTGGGTTAACAGTTCTGAAAACACGATACACGTATACTTTAATTGAACAATTTAGTAAATTTGTGGTGGGTGGTGAAAGCCAGATTTGTCACTGCTGGAGTTGGAGGTTACAGTTGAGCAAGGGAGAAAGGCTAGAATGTTCTAGATGATAAGGGATGAGAATCGGATACATCAGAATACACTCATTTTTATTCACTACAGATATAGATGGTAATGAGTAGAAATATTTATGGACATAGGTTACTATACATATGTATTACTGCCTTGCTCTTTTAGCAAGCAATAGCTTGCTAAATAGCAATAATCTCTGAGTAGAATCAATCACACCTAGCACTCAGAACTCGATTTCTAATGCCATTTCTCAATAATATGAACCAAGATTCCTTGGAGAAATGCTAATTCTAGGACCATGAGAGGAATTATAATGCCAGAAAATACTTTTTAAAAAATCCAAAAAGTCCACAATAATGAGTACGTCAAAGGAATACATGACCAAGTTGAGAGAATCCCAATGCCCAAAGCAGGAAAAATGTGAGCAATATAATAAATTGGATCATGGCTCAAAGTATAAACCATATATTCATGAATCCACAGGAATAGAAAGAAATGATTGCATAAATAATGTGGGAATTGACAAATGTCACACGAAAAATTCCAAATAATTTGTGTAGATATTCCACCCTTGAAGCATAGCTTTCTCTGTGTAAGTTAGGCTGTATATAGTGCTTTTCTTCCAAAGAGTACAATATGGAAAGGAGAAAAAAAAAAAAAAAAGATTAACTGAACAGTGCAGAAACCTGGCAAACACAACCTCAAGCTACATCATCAAAGTCAACATCAACAGTGATAGAGCGTGTTTATAGTATGTACCTTGAAATGATGTGACGAGACTGGCAATTCAACTCTGTGGTCTTCCTTCCAAAACCACATAACCCTCATCTAATCATGAGAAAAACATCAGACAAATCCCAACGGAGAGAATTTCTACAAAATACCTGTCCTGTACTCCTGAAAACTGTCAAGGTCATCAAAAACAAGGAAAGTCTGAGAAACTGTCTTGGGAAAGAAGAAACCAAGAAGACATACAACTAAATGCAATGTAGTATCCTAGCTGGGATCCTAGAACAGTAAAGAACATTAGGAAAAAGCTACAGAATTCTGAGTACAGTATAAACTTTCGTTAATGGTGATGTATAAGCACAGGCTCACTTCTAACAAATATATTCTATTAATATGAAATATTAATAGCAGATAAAACTGGTTGTATGGTTCACAGTAATTCTTTATATTACTTTCACAATTTTCAGGTAAATATAAAATTAAACTTTTGTTTTTTAAATTAATTTATTTTTTAATTGAAGGATAATTGCTTTACAGAATTTTGCTGATTTCTGTCAAATCACAACATGAATTGGATATAGGAATACATGTATCTCTTCCCTTTTGAACCTCCTCCCATCTTCATCATCCCACCCCCTGCTGCTGCTGTTGCTGCTGCTAAGTCGTTTCAGTCGTGTCCAACTCTGTGCAACCCCAAAGACGGAAGCCCACCAGGCTCCCCCGACCCTGGGATTCTCCAGGCAAGAACACTGGAGTGGAGTGCCATTTCCTTCTCCATCCCACCCCCTAGGTTGATACAAAGACCGTGTTTGAGTTTCCTGAGACGTAGAGCAAATGTCCATTGACTATCATTTTACATAAGGTAAAGTAAGTTTCCATGTTACTTTCTCCATATACCTCACTCCCTCCTGTTGGATATATATTTTACATATGGAAATATAAGTTTCCATGTTACTCTTTCCATACATCTCACCCTCTTCTCTCCTCTCCCCATGTCCATAAGTCTATTCTCTATGACTGCTTCTTCATTGCTCCCCTGCAAATAAATTGTATAGTACCATTTTTCTAGATTCTGTATATATGCGTTAGTATACAATATATATCTTTCTCTTTCTGACATAGTTAACTTTGTATAATGGGCTCTAGGTTCATCCACCTCATTAGAATGGACTCAAAGGCATTTCTTTTTATGACTGAGTAATATTCCATTGTGTATATGTACCATAACTTTATCCATTCATCTGTTGATGGACATCTAAGTTGCTTCCATGTTCTAGCTACTATAAATAGTGCTGCAATAAACAGTGGGATACATGTGTCTTTTTCAATTTCCATTTCCTCAGGTATATGCCTAGGAGTGAGATTGCTGGGTCATATGGTGCTTTTATTCCTAGTTTTTTAGGGAAACTCCATACTGTCTTCCAGAATGGCTGTATCAATTTACAATCCCACCAATAGTGCAAGAGTGTTCCCTTTTCTCCACACCCTTTCCAGCATTTTTGGTTTGTAGACTTTTTGATGATAGCTATGGAAAAGGAAATGGCAGCCCACTCCAGTGTGCTTGCCTGGAGAACCCCAGGGATGGTGGGGCCTGGTGGGCTGCCATCTATGGAGTCGCACAGAGTCGGACACGATTGAAGCGACTTAGCAGCAGCAGCAGCAGCATTCTGACTGGTGTGAGGTGATAGCTCATTGAGGTTTTTGTTTGTTTGTTTCTTCTCTGATGGGCAAGGTTGAGTGAGGTGGTAATCCTGCCTGCTGATGATTTGGTTTGTATTTTTGTTTTGTTTGTTGTTTAGATGAGGCATCCTTCAAAGGGTGCTACTGGTGTTCGGATGATTCTGCGTCTTGTATTCAAGTGGCTTCCTTTGTGGGAGTTCTCACTATTTGATACTCTCTAGAGTAATTTCTCTGGTAGTCGAGGGTCTTGGAGTCAGTGCTCCCACTCCAAAGGCTCAGGGCTTGATTTCTGGTCAGGAATAAAGATTTCACAAGAGGTTTATTATGCATTTAATGAAGTTAAAACTAATTCCCCAAAACAAGAAACCAGAGATGAACCTCAAACAAATGGCCGTTACAAAACCAGGCAAATAATAATTAAAATAATGGAATATACACATATGCATATACATCCATAAGCCAAAGCAAAACAGTCCAGCAAAAATAAAGTACAATATATTGACCTGGCGAAAAAAAGGAAACAAAAAATTATATCTACGAGTTAAGAACAAAACTAACTAAAGCACAAACAAGAAAACAAAACTAAAGCAAGGTGTCAAGTGGGGAATAAAGCAATGAAAACAAAAGTAAGAAATATGTTGAGAGGAAAGGGAAGAAAGAAAAGAAAAAAGAATAGATGTGCAAAGTTAAATAGAGGTAGATAAAGATTTATATACATTAAAGATTAACTGCAAGGGGAAAAAATAGTAGGAAAAGCAAACAAAGGAATAAAGGTAGAAAAAATAATAATAGGTTTTTTTAAAAGTTAAAAATTAAAAAAAAGAGGAAAGTACAAAAAAAATAAATAAATAAGGAAAACTCCACAGAACTTCAAAAGCCCAACACAGAGGCACAGGTTTATAACAGCAATAAAAACTGTGACTGAGAAAAAAAAAATCTCAAAAGCTTAATTAGATTTCATAGTGCCAAAAAAATGGACAACTACAGCAATGGGGGGAAATGAAGAGAGAGAAAAAAAAATCCAAAAGAATGTACAGAACAAATGAAAACAAAAGAATAATAAATGTTTTTCTTGAGTCACTGCTGTCAGAGTCCTTTCCCTCTCTGGGAGTCACAGTGCTCCCTAGGAAGGCCTCCACCTCTGTGCTCATCTCTGAACCTGCTGGGGGGCAGCTCAGATTCTAATCTGGTCCTGCTCCTGTGTGTTCTTGCCTCCAATGTCCACAGCTAGCCCTTCTCCATAGCTCTGCCCGTTCATGCACTTAGAGGGCTCCCTGGCCTGGGGTCCTTCTCCGTTGTTCCACATCAGGCACACGGAGGGGGCCCCCCTGGTTCGAGTCCTACTCTGTAGATCAGTGCATCAGGCATATAAAGGGGCACCTCGGGTGGGGTCTTAATCTGTAGGTCGGCCCATCAGTCACTTAAAGGAGCACCCTAGGTGGGGTCCTCCCCTGTAGGTCTGTGGGTCAGGCGCTTAATGGGCCAGCCTCTCTATTGTTCAGCTGCCAATGCTGGCACGTGGGGAGAGAGAGGCTGTGCTGACGGGTCCACCTACTATGCATGACTCGGCAGTATCGCCTTGCTTCCATGGCTGGCTGGCTTTCCTCCACAGGCATTTCCCAGCACAGTCTCCTCCCTCACATACCCTGGATCCGTCTCTCCACAGCCAACAGTAGCCCTGTCCCTGGGATTGCTCCACACTCCCCAAACTCCAGCTCCCAGCCGCTGCACCTTCCAGGGCACTCATCCCTGTCTGGGGTATGTGTGGCTGTGGCAAGGACTGTCTGATTCTCCTTCCGTTTAGGCTGCTGTTTCACTCCCAGCCTTAAATGGTTCTCCTCTGACTCAGATAATTGCGCCAATGTGTGGATTAGATCCCTGCTTCAGTTCCCCCACCTGCTGAGGGCAAGTCCATTACTACTAACACCTCTGTTTTTCCCCCTAGTGAGTTGTACGTGGTTCTATATATTCTTTTCCGCTGGTCAGGTACTCCTGTCCACTTTCAGCTGCTGTTCTGCATGTACTTCTGTGTCTGAAGGTGTATTCCTGATGTATCCATGGAGAGAGATGCACTCCACACCCACCTACTCCTCTGCCATCTTGTTCTCCTCTCCAAAATAAGCTTCTATTTTTGAAATAAAATTTTATTTTTGTTGTTGGATTTTCTAGTGTATATTTACTTGCCCAAACTGGTGGTCCCTTGGCCCACTTGCAACAGTTTGTTGACCCCTTAATTAGATCATGACAATGAGATTTTTAAATTTGGTAAATATTCTATCTGGTCCCCGTCACAAAATCTAGAAACAGTCAGAAAAATACAGGTAGAATTTTAATTGTTAGCTAAATATTCCATGATGACTCAGGGGTTAAGAATCTGCCTACCAATGCAGGAGACTCAGTTTTGATCCTTAGGTTGGGAAGATCCCCTGGAAATGAAAATGGCTACTTACTCCTGTATTCTTGCCTGGGAAATCTCATGGACAGGGGAGCCTCTTAGTTACAGTCCTTGGATTGCAAGAGTCGGACACAACTTAGCTACTAAACAACAACAACAACAGATACTCAGTGGTTATAAGATATATTAATTATTCATCTATGGAAAAAATCCTACTATTCCTACTTAAAGACCCTGAATTCATTTATATATTCAACAAGGATTTTTTGAAAACCTACCAGGTACCAAATATTACATTGGATACTGGGCACACAGACAGCATACAATCCAATAAAGCAAATAATTTTAAATCTTGATCAACTGTTTGTTCTAGAATATCTAGTGACAAAACTGTTATGTTCATCTTCAAAGTGTATTGTCTTACTATATCTGTAAGAGATTACAACTTTGTTTTTAATTTTTTGTAACTATATGATGGATATTAACTTATTATAGTAACTATATCACATTTTATGCAAGTCAAGTCACCTTAAATTTTTATAGGGTTGTATGTCAATTATATCTCAACAAAACTGAAAGAAAAAATAAAAAGTTTTTATACCTGAAACTTTGCTTTTACACTTCAAAATTTTGTCTCCCATTAAAATATCAGTGTTTCACATTGAATTTTTCTAAACCTGTGTTTGAAATGCTAAGGAGAAAGTATACTTAAGTGAACAAGATGGAAGACTCTGATTCAATAAATGAAACACAGAATTGTAAATTCTCTCAGTAATAAATAAGCAATTGAAATTCAATTTTTAAATATGAGTACATTTAATACTCCTCCATCTTTTAGAGTTGTTTTAGTTTCCCTATTGTCAATTGTGTCTCTAGTTTGTTTTCAAGTTATCAGAGGCTCAAACACACTGGGCGACTAGAAGGCCATCCGTGGTCTTCCAGATTCTGTCTTGATTTGGTTACCTAGGTTTTGCATGCACAATTTTAGTAAAAAAGTGGAGTTTTACATTCCATTAGTCTACTTAAACAAAGCATAACATGCGATTACATAGTAAAAATTTTTTTAACAAATTCTATTTCTACTTTAAACTATGAATTAATGGGAATGATGGCTATTTAAAAACTGTACATACAAAACCAAAGTACAGAAATAAATTGAATGCTAAGGCTGAAATGAGCCTATCACTGTCACCCATAAGCTCCTATTTCAAATGTTTCTATTAATCAAAATCTTTATGCTTTTCATCAATTGCCTGCAGGATGAGAAAATGATATGGACTATAAAAATAAAATTATGCTAACAAATAGATTTTCCTGTTTTACTTTATTTTAAGGTATGGCATAAGACTTTATTTGGGGAAATAAACGGGAATTTCACTGCAAACTTTGAACCCATAACTCTAAAAAATTAAATCTTATGCTGTGGCTAGTTGCTTAACAGGAGGTGAAATAAGACAGAAATAAGATGACTTCCTAGTATCAGTAATCACTGAGGAATTTTGGAATAAATTTATAAAACACAGATACAGGTAGTTCTCCCCTATTTTCTAAAAGACAAAGAAGGTAGATAACATGAAATGCAACCTAGATAGCTTTTATTTAAAAAATGGATATTATTTGTAAGAAGTTAGGAAAATAATCGGTAATGATCAGAAGTAAGGATGTATGTAGAAAGTGCAAGCTATCGCAAACTAAATTTTTATTTACTTCAGTTTTTTTTTTAATATAATTTTAGAATTTGAATTCAAGTCTTGTTTTATATCCTATTCCTCAGATTCAGCATATGAAAATTCTGGGGAAGTAATCATATCCATGAAAACATGAGAAAAGCTTAACAACCCCACAGATTTTTCAGGTGTACTGAACTTTCAGAGTCAACCTGAACCATCACAGGTCCTGGAAAAAGGGTCAAGTCTTTGTTCCTCCTTATTAATCAGTCATTAGCTATGAACTGCACCCACGGAGGTATAATCTTGGGAAAGGCATCTTCCTTCAGCTGAGAGAAATTCCAAGGGAGAGATTTATCTAGGAACCATCTGCAGTCAACATGCCTAGCAGCTGGGAAATAAGTGTCATGATACTGATGAGTGCATTTGTGTAATAAACTGCAGATCCACTACAAATATAGTACACATTTTTAGAGTACATAAATCAGACATCACCAAAAATTGTGGAGTAGGTAGCTTCAAGTGTCCAGTTTAACTCACAAAGCTTTTTAAAATCCTGTAAAAACTGTTAGAATCAACTAAGTCAGAATTCTGAAAAAGTCAAAAGTTTATAACAACACAGAGAATGCTTAATCAAGAAAAAAATAGTTTAAAAAATTAGGAAAGTTTTGTGACATTTTTACTTGCCCTTGCCCCATCTCCCCCATGGTATACATGTGGCAGTCTTAAAGATGGCAGCCTATGTTCCCAGTGTGTAACACTGATTCTTGATTCCAGAAGTACAGAAATTTTTCTCAAAAAATTGTACTTATATTTATTTGTTCTAGTATGAACGGTGGTTTCCTGAAGGACTGATACAAAGAACTTGCCAGTTTTGTTTGTTTGTTTTTGTTGCTTTCTTTTTTTTTTTTTTTTTTTTTTGCCTAATTCAGAACTCCCTAAGAAAAGTCAGTGCTGGAAAAGCAGTGGCATTCCTTAAACACAATGTAAGGCAAAGAAATATTCAGCAGCTTCTCAGGGCAAAAGATTACAATTGTGGCAAACAATGGAATGATGAAATCCTGGGAGGAAAAACTAGAGAGAGACTTTCTTTGGGAAGTTAGGGCACTGAAGAGTGCCTGCACAGATTTAGGAATTTACAAAGCGTTGCACATGCTCTGGGCAAGATGAACGTTCAGAAGAGCCTGAAGCTTTCCCTTTGGCTTATATTTAGGCTCACAGCAAACAGGAAGTGAAGGCCAAAGCAATGTTGTAAACAGTCTGGCTAAGCATTAAAGAAATGACCAAGCACAGAGTCAACCTACAAAGATTGGGAGAATTTTCTTTCTTCTTTTCCTTTGTTTTCCCTTTCTGTCTCTCTCTTTAGAAGCCAAATGTATGTGGGGAAAAAAACTAGCAGAACACAAGCTAAAGAAACAGTCTTTTTAGAGACCATACATGAAAACAATTTAGGTCTTACAAGAGTAGTTTAGAAAACACTAAACAAGCAGCTATAGTGTGTAATAGCATGTGTATACTCAGTCATCTGACTCTTTGCGACCCTATGGACAGTAGCCTACCAGGCTCCACTCCATGAGATTTTCCAGGCAAGAACACTGAATCTGTTTGCCATTTCCTCCTCCAGGGGATCTTCCTGAGCCAAGGACTGAACCCACGTCTCCTGTGTCTCCTCCCTTGGCAGACAGATTCTTTACTACTGAGCCAAGTGGGAAGCCAGCACATAGTTGGCAACAAAAACAAATTCTAGGGAGGGGAAAACAATCAGTTACCCCTGTTATGATATTCAAAGAGGTCCAGTTTTCAAAAACAAACAAATAAATAAAAATATAAACCATGCAAAGAAAAGAAAATGTGGATTATAAAAAAGAGAAAGAAATTAAATAGAACTCTGTTGCAAGTTACAAGTAGTAAAATGAAAAGTTCACTAGAGGATTTAAATAGAAGATTTGAGCAGGCAGAAAAACAAATTAGAAAACTTGAAAATAGATCAACTAAAATTACTCACTCTGTGGGCCAGAAAGATAAAAGGATGAAGAGAAATGAACAGAACCTGAGATTTGTGGGCCATATATGCATAATAGGGATCTCAGAAGGACAGGATAGAAGGAGCAGAAAAAATGTTTGAAGAAATAATGGAAAAAATATTTCCAATTTTGATAAAAAAACACAAATCTGCATATCCAGTGAACTCAACAAACTCCAAAAAAATATAAACACTAAGAGTTCCGCATCAAGACATAGTCAGTGTCAAGGGCCAAATACAAAGAGAATCTTGAAAGCACCAAGATAGAAGTGACTTGCCATGTACAAAGTATTCTTAATAAGAAAACTGAGGACTACTCATTATAAACAGTGGAGGTCAGATGGAATGGGGTGATATTTTTAAACTGCAGAAAGGAAACCAGATACATCAGGAATTCTGTACCTGTCAAAGCTATTCAAAAATAAGAGAGAAATGAGACATTTTCAGATAAACAAAGCTGAGGGGGTTTGTTGTTAGTAACTCTGCCTGACAAAAAATGCTAAAAGGAGTTCTTCAGGTTGAAATATCAGGACAAACTTTAAGCTGCATGAAGAAATAGAGAACTCCAGTAATGGTAAAAATAGATAAATAGAAAAGCCAGGATTATGGTATTTTTGGTTAGCAACTTCTCCTTTTATTTTTTATAATTAAAAGATAAATGCAAAAGAAGCTGTAAATCTATATTAATCTGCAAATTATATAAACATAATTTGTGATAACAACATAAAGTAAGCATGAAAGATTTGTACAGTGGCACAGTTTTTAAATGATAGTTCAGCTAACTTGTATCAATTTAAACTAGACCGTCATAAATTTAAAATATTAATTGCAATCATTATTTTAACAAGAAAGGAAATATCTTTTAAAAATACACAAAAGGAAATGATAAGGCCATCAAAGTTGTACACTACAAAAATAAATTAAGATATCCATGTTCATAGCCCCACTATTCACACTAGTCAGGAAGTAGAAGAAAACCATACAGTCATTGACAGTTGAATGGATAAAGAACACATATATACATGCAATGGAATATTACTCAGTCTTAAAAGGGAATGAAATCTTATCAAATGCCACAACATAGTCTCCAACTATCACGATCATCTCAACTTATGCAGAAAATCCAATACACACTCATAATACAAAATACTCCAAACTTTAGAGTAGAAGGGTGTTTCCTCAAAATTGTAAATGACTTTTATAAAAAGCCTACAGCTAAGCCATACTCAAAGGTGAAAGAATGAAAGCCTTCCTTTAAATTTTGGAACAAGACAAGGATGCCTGCATTCACTATGTGCTACTCTACAATGTACTGGAATTTCTAACCAGAGTATTTAAACAAGAAAAAGAAATAAAAGGCACCTAAGTTGCAAAAGAAGTAGTAAAAGTGCCTCTTCACAAATGACATAACTCTGTACATAGAAAATCTTAAATAATTCACCAAAAAAAAAGCTAATAGAACTGACAATAAAAGTTTAACAAAGTTGCAGAATACAAGAGTAACACACAAAAATCTGTTGTTTCTATCCACCAGCAATGAAATCTGAAAGGAAAATTTAAAGAAACAATTTCACGTACAATAATATCTAAAATAATCAATGGTATCTAAAAATAGTAAAATATCTAAGAATAAATTTAACCAGGGAAGTGAAAGACTGAATACTATACTGAAAACTACAAAATTCTGCTTAAAGTAATTAAAGAAAACTTAAGTAAATGGAAAGAAATCCCATGTCTTTTTGACAGAAATAGGAAATCTAGTCCTCAAACTCATGTATGTGTGCTAAGTCGCTTCAGCCGTGTCCAACTCTGTGACCATATGGACTGCAGCCAGTCAGGCTCCTCTGTCCATGGGATTCTCCAGGCAAGAATACTGGAATGGGTTGGGTGCCCTTCTCCAGGGGATCTTCCCAACCCTGGGTTTGATACCTAGGTCTCCCACATTTCAGGCAGATTCTTCACCAGCTGAGCCACAAGGGAAGCCCACAATTACCATATGACCTAGCAATTCTACTCCTGAATATATATCCAAAAGAATTAAAAATAGGAATTCAAGAGGTTCTTATAGTCAATGTCCATTGCAGCATTATTCACAACAGCTAAGAGGTGACAACAACCCAAGTGTCCATCCGCATAGGAAGTGAAAGTGAAAGTGAAGTCGCTCAGTCAAGCCCGACTCTTAGTGACCGCATGGACTGTTGCCTACCAGCCTCCTCCGTCCATGGGATTTCCCAGGCAAGAGTACTGGAGTGGGCTGCCATTGCCTTCTCCGTCAGCATATGAATGGATAAACACAATGTGGTATATAGATACAATAGAATCTTTTTCAACCATAAAAATTAATGAAGTTCTGCTACAAGCTACAATGTAGCTGGACCTTGAAAACATTATGCAAAGTGAAATTAGCCATATATAAAAAAAAATTATTTAATTCCACTTAAATGAAATGTTTAGGATAGACAAATTCATAGAGATAGGTGGTGGATTAGAGGTTACTGGGATCTAGTTAGAGGGGAAAATGAAGATTAAACGTTTAACTGTTGTGAAGTTTCTGATTAGGGTAATAAAAAGTTTTGGAAATAGTGATATTTGCACAATATTGTAAATGTGATTAATGCCACTAAATTGTATACTTGAGAATAGTTAAAGTGGCAAATTTTATGTTAAATGTATTTTGCTATGGTAAAATTCTTCACAGAAAAATAATTAAGGAAGTAAGATGTGTGTGTGTGCTTAGTCACTCAGTCATGTCTGACTCTTTGTGACCCCATAGACTGTAGCCCGCCAGGCTCCTCTGTCCATGGGATTCTCCAGGCAAGAATAATGGAGTGGGTTGCCATGCCCTCCTCTAGTGGATCTTTCAACCCAGGGATCAAACTCAGGTCTCCTGCATTTCAGGGCAGATTCTTTACCATCTGAGCCACCAGGGAAGTAAAATAATACTTAATCTAAAGAAGAGAATGGTTATGTAAGCTGTCTAAATGTTTAGAAAGTCTTTTTGTGTGAATTTGGGGTAATGTTCACAAGGAAGAATTTCCAATACTGAAAGTTACACAGAATAAATTTAAACTTTAAATTCCAACTTTAATTTTAAAATTATAAATGAAAAGGAGTACATACATGCATACTACACACACACAAACATATATGCACAGCTTGTATTATCTTCAAAATTGTAACTGGAAATTTATGAAATTATTTTTTCCTTTATCTTTTGAATATTGATATTTGGGGGATGGGAAAATAGCAAAACTATTTGCAATCAGCTTGGTAAATAAAAGAAGATAATTGGGTTGGGTAACATAATTCTTGGTTAAAAAGCTAGATGAGATAGTGATATTTTGTAACTCAAGGAGTTGCTCTAAGATCAGCGCCATGGAAGGATTTTCCCAGAATTGAGCAATGTTAGTATAATTGGATGACTAAAAAAGTAGGTGTTCATTTAAATACATTTGCTTCAGGTATTGTTAAAAAGAATTTATGGTTTTATCAATATCCCTAAGGATATAGTTGCTGTTTGGTTCAGTGACTCAGTCATGTCCAACTCTTAGCAGCTCCATGGACTGTAGCCCATGAGGTTTCTCTGCCCATGGAGCTTTCCAAGCAAGAATACTGGAGTAGGTTGTCATTTGCTACTCCAGGGCATCTTCCCAACCTAGGGATCAAACCAGTCTCTCGTCTCCTGCATCGGCAGGCAGATTCTTCACTACTAGTGTCACCTGGGAAGCCCCTATAAAGATATAGTTCAAGGCAGGAAATTTTACTAAAATACATTTCAGAAAAAAAATTTATCAATGTGGGTATTGATAAAATAAAATTTTATCAATGTGGCTATCATTATTTCTTAATTGAAACCAGACATGGAATTTAACACACAAATGATTTAAAATAGAAATTTGATTACCCAGGTGTCAGATGGTGGAAAAGCCATAAATGAATGCTGAAGAAACTCAGAGATGAGTTACTGTCAAAAGTAATTACCACTCGGAAGATTAAGGAAACTAATGGGAAAAGGGGCTCTGTGGTACTATGTACAGACCTCTAGACCTCTGAAAGAAAGCTTCACAAAGGCCATGTTTAGCCAAAAGACACCCTTTTAAGGGGTCAAAATATCCTGTTTCATATCTGAGCTTAAGCATAATAAATATCAAAAATTTCATCATAGTAACAGTAACAACATAAATTTGGTAGTGAGGTACAATTAATTTTAATATAAAGGCATACCAAATGAAGGCATTTACCCCTCAAAATCAGAAGACAAAACTCCTAACAGTCACTCTGTGATACTGACACATTTTAGTTTAATCATAACCCAATGTTTATATTGTATAGTAAAAACAAACAAACAAACAAACACCCCAAAAAACTAACTTTCCAAAAGTTGTTTAGCTCCAGAAAACAATATAGCAAAGAAAAAGAAAGGGTTGAGATCATGGTTAATATATACATGTGTACATAATAATACAAAAAGAAAATGTCCATTGCTACTATTATTTCTGGAACTGGTTATGACAAGACAGTTGGTTTTTTAAATTCCTTACTTCCACCATGTGCTTTGCCTGCAGTCATACCTCAAACTGGGTGGCATTTTTTTTTAACCTGTTAATGAATCCCAAAACCTACATTCTTGGAAGTTCTGCCATTATATGTTTCTATTGTACAATGAAGATCCTAGAGTTGCCTTAAAAATAATCCTAGATTCTTACCAAAAATTTAGAGAAGAGCTAACACCTATCTTACACAAACTCTTCCAGAAAATTGCAGAATAAGGTAAACTTCCAAACTAATTCTATGAGGCCACCATCACCCTAATTCCAAAACCAGACAAAGATGCCACAAAAAAAGAAAACTACAGGCCAATATCACTGATGAATATAGACGCAAAAATCCTTAACAAAATTCTAGCAAACAGAATCCAACAACATGTTAAAAAAATCATACATCATGACCAAGTGGGCTTTATCCCAGGAATGCAAGGATTCGTTAATATCTGCAAATTAATCAATGTAATACACCACATTAACAAAATGAAAGATAAAAACCATATGATTATCTCAATAGATGCAGAGAAAGCCTTTGACAAAATTCAACACCCATTTATGATTAAAACTCTCCAGAAAGCAGGAATAGAAGGAACATAACTCAACATAATAAAAGCTATATATGACAAACCCACAGCAAGCATTACCCTCAATGGTGAAAAATTGAAAGCATTTCCCCTGAAATCAGGGACAAGACAAGGGTGCCCACTCTCACCACTACTATTCAACATAGTTTTTGAAGTTTTGGCCACAGCAATTAGAGCAGAAAAAGAAGTAAAAGGAATCCAGATAGGAAAAGAAGAAGTGAAACTCTCGCTGTTTGCAGATGACATGATCCTCTACATAGAAAACCTTAAAGACTCTACCAGAAAATTACTAGAGCTAATGAACAATATAGTAAAGTTGCAGGATATAAAATTAACACACAGAAATTCCTTGCATTCCTATACACTAACAAAGAGAAAACAGAAAGAGAAATTAAGGAAACAATACCACTCACCACTGCAGCAAAATAACAAAATACTTAGGAGTATATCTACCTAAAGAAACAAAAGACCTATACATAGAAAACTATAAAACACTGATGAAAGAAATCAAAGAGGATGCAAACAGATGGAGAAACATACCGTGTTCATGGATTGGAAGAATCAATATTGTCAAAATGGCTATACTACGCAAAGCAATCTATAGATTCAGTGCAATCCCTTTCAAGCTACCAACGGTATTTTTCACAGAACCAGAACAAATAATTTCACAATTTGTATGGAAATACAAAAAACCTCGAATAGCCAAAGTAATCTTGAGAAAGAAGAATGGAACTGGAGGAATCAACCTGCCTGACTTCAGACTCTACTACAAAGCCATAGTCATCAAGACAGTATGGTACTGGCACAAAGACAGAAATACAGATCAATGGAACAGAATAGAAAGCCCAGAAATAAACCCACAAACCTATGGACACCTTATCTTTGACAAAGGAGGCAAGAATATACAATGGAAAAAAGACAAGCTCTTTAACAAGTGGTGCCGGGAAAATGGATCAGCCACTTGTAAAAGAATGAAACTAGAACACTTTCTAACACCATACACAAAAATAAACTCAAATGGATTAAAGATCTAAATGTAAGAACAGAAACTATAAAACTCCTAGAGGAGAACATAGGAGAAACACTCTACGACATAAATCACAGCAGGATGCTCTATGACCCACCTCCCAGAATATTGGAAATAAAAGCACAAATAAACAAATGAGACCTAACGAAACTTAAAAGCTTTTGCACAACAAAGGAAACTATAAGCAAGGTGAAAAGACAGCCCTCAGTTTGGGAGAAAATAATGGCAAATGAAGCAACAGACAAAGGATTAATCTCAGAAATATTCAAGTAACTCCTGAAGCTCAATTCCAGAAAAATAAATGACTCAATCAAAAAATGGGCCAAACATCTAAACAGACATTTCTCCAAAGAAGACATACAGATGGCTAACAAACACATGAAAAGATGCTCAACATCACTCATCATCAGAGAAATGCAAATCAAAACCACAATGAGGTACCATTACACGCCAGTCAGGATGGCTGCTATCCAAAAGTCTACAAGCAATAAATGCTGGAGAGGGTGTGGAGAAAAGGGAACCCTCTTACACTGTTGGTGGGAATGCAAACTAGTACAGCCGCTAAGGAGAACAGTGTGGAGATTCCTTAAAAAACTGGAAATAGAACTGCCATATGACCCAGCAATCCCACTTCTGGGCATACACATCGAGGAAACCAGATCCAAAAGAGACACGTGCACCCCAATGTTCATCGCAGCACTGTTTATAATAGCCAGGACATGGAAGCAACCTAGATGCCCATCAGCAGATGAAAGGACAAGGAAGCTGTGGTACATATACATGATGGAATATTACTCAGCCATTAAAAGGAATTCATTTGAATCAGTTCTAATGAGATGGATGAAACTGGAGCCCATTATACAGAGTGAAGAAAGCCAGAAAGATAAAGACCATTACAGTATACTAACACATATATATGGAATTTAGAAAGATGGTGGCGATAACCCTATATGCAAAACAGAAAAAGAGACACGGATGTACAGAATAGACTTTTGGACTCTGTGGAAGAAGGCAAGGGTGGGATGTTTTGAGAGAACAGCATTGAAACATGTTTATTATCTATGGTGAAACAGATCACCAGCCCAGGTTGGGTGCATGAGACAAGTGCTCGGGCCTGGTGTACTGGGAAGACCCAGAGGGATCGGGTAGAGAGGGAGGTGGGAGGGGGGGATCGGGATGGGGAATACATGTAAATCCAGGGCTGATTCATGTCAATGTATGACAAAAATCACTACAATATTGTAAAGTAATTAGCCTCCAACTAATAAAAATAAATGAAAAAAAAAGAAAAAAAAATAATCCTAGAATCTGAAAGATGAACACATTTCTCCATAGTCATATCAGGTAGCAGCAATCATATCTCACCTTGGCAATTAGGAAAACTGTCCCCAAGCAGTAGAGCATTCCTTTTTCTGCTAGATGTTTTGATATCTTGAGGGATTCCCCATGGCCAATTTTCAACCTCAAGTTTCAACTCAGTAGGAGGTACTATTTGTGAACTTTTCTATTATATATTATTGAAGTTTTAGAAAATAAATGTGTTGCTTATAGTTGGAAGTTTTCATTCCAAAGACAGATTGGAATGAGATGCCTAATAACTTTAAAAACTGTGAAACACCTTATTCGAAGCATTTGGGGAAATCATTGGGCATGTAAGTCACAGAAATGTGTAGAAATATATATATATGTCAAATTAGTCTTATTCTGCTAGTTTGTGAGTTTTTGTTTGTGCAAACTTCACTTATAGATTTTCATTACAGTGGGGGGTTAGAGAGTATTTCCCTCATGGCTCAGATTGTAAAGAATCTGCCTGCAATGTGGGAGACCCGGGTTTGATCTCTGAGTTGGAAAGATCCCCTGGAGGAGGGAATGGTAACCCACTCCAGTGTTCTTGCTTGGAGAATCCCCGTGGACAGAGGAGCCTGGCAGGCTATAGTCCATGGGGTCGCAAAGAGTCAGACATGCCTGGGCAACTAAGCACAGCATGTAGAGTGTTTCCTTCACACTACAGTCAAATTTGTGTGCCTGCATGCTAGTGTAGGTAATTCGGTACAGGAACATGATTTTTGTATTTCACTGGAATGAAAAAGAAAAGCCAACCCTATGAAAACAGAATGAGTAGAAAAGAGAGTGTTTTTTTTCTCTAACATGTTAATAAAATGGGAATCTGTAGTTTTGTTAGTTCAGTGATGTGAAAAATAGAAAATCTGTAGTATCTGACCTCATAGGTCTTCTTTACATATGAAGAACCATACGTAAAAGGCATTTCTGAAATTGAAAGCTCATGCTGGTAGGAATGGAGGGATCTGTTGTATTCTTGTTTGCTATTTTCAAAATTCATTTGTATTCTTGTTTGCTTGGTTTCTTTCTTCTTTTTTGAATATTGTATTTTCAGCATAAATACTGAAAAAAAAAAAAAGCAGGAAACACTATGTAAGAAACCTAACAGAGACAATATGACATTAAATGTGAAGGAACAAACAGGAATTTTTATTTAGTGGCACTTCCTTAAAAGAAAAGCATTTAATAATGTGAAATGGGAGCTTCTTTTTCATGAAATATTCCTGACATCCAAATTGATAACTGATCATGCAATTTTCTTCCTCCAAAACTATAGGTTGAGGTTGAATTCTTAGGCTGTTAGCCACAATGAACTGAAAAAGTCTTTGTTCTGATCTCTGAAAAGACCAAGAGAAATGATCAAGTCATAGTACCATGTAACATTCAGAAAACTAAGTTCATGGCATCTGGTCCCATCACCTCATGGGAAATAGATGGGGAGACAGTGGAAACAGAGTCAGACTTCATTTTTGGGGGGCTCCAAAATCACTGTGGATGGTGACTGCAGCCTTGAAAATAAAAGACGCTTACTCCTTAGAAGGAAAGTTATGACCAACCTAGATAGCATATTAAAAAGCAGAGACATTACTTTGCCAACAAAGGTTCATCTGGTCAAGGCTATGGTTTTTTCAGTGGTCATGTATGGATGTGAGAGTTGGACTGTGAAGAAAGCTGAGCGCCGAAAAATTGATGCTTTTGAACTGTGGTGTTGGAGAAGACTCTTGAGAGTCCCTTGGACTGCAAGGAAATGCATCCAGTCCATCCTAAAGGAGATCAGTCCTGGGTGTTCATTGGAAGGACTGATGCTGAGGCTCAAACTCCAGTACTTTGGCCACCTCATGTGAAGAGTTGACACATTGGTAAAGACCCTGATGCTGGGAGGGATTGGGGGCAGGAAGAGAAGGGGGCAACAGAGGATGAGATGGCTGGACGGCATCACCAACTCGATGGGCATGAGTTTGAGTAAACTCCGGGAGTTGGTGATGGACAGGGAGGCCTGGTGTGCTGTGATTCATGGGGTCACAGAGTCAGACACGACTGAGTGATTGAACTGAACCTTAGTGCCCAAGTGGCAGGGATTATTGATAAAAATGATTGGCTGGCATTGATAATACTAGTCACTTAGTCATGTCTGTGGCCCTTTCGACTGTAGTTCTCTGGGCTCCTCTGTCCATGGGATTCTCCAGGCAAGAATACTGTAGTGGGTTGCCATTCCCTTTTCCAGAGGATCTTCTGACCCAAGGATCAAACTGGGATCTCCTGCATTGCAGGCAAATGGTTGACTATCCAAGCCATCAGCATTGATAATATGTAAAACTCAATGATCCGCACTCTCTCTTTGCTTTTATATATATTTCAAACTTCCAAAGTAAAACACTAAGGAAGAGTGAACAATCTTAACATATGAGTCAAGTACGAGGTAACAGGAGCAGAAAGAGGCTGATGTTACCTAAGTAAGAGTCAAAAAGAAGATGTGAAAAATAGAAAATATATATACATAAAATGTGATATTATATATAAAATGCAGTATTATATATATATAATGTGATATTGTGTATAATGCAATATTATATATATAATGCAATATTCAGTTCAGTTCAGTTTCTCAGTCATGTCCAACTCTATGACTCCATGAACTGCAGTATGCCAGGCCTCCCTGTCCATCACCAACTGCTGGAGTCTACCCAAACCCATGTCCATTCAGTCGGTGATGCCATCCAACCATCTCATCCTCTGTTGCCCCCTTCTCCTCCTGCCCTCAATCTTCCCCAGCATCTGGGTCTTTTCAAATGAGTCAGCTCTTCGCATCAGGTGGTCAAAGTATTGGAGTTTCAGCTTCAGCATCAGTCCTTCCAATGAACACCCAGGACTGATCTCCTTTAGGATGGACTGGTTGGATCTCCTTGCAGTCCAAGGGACTCTCAAAAGTCTTCTCCAACACCACAGTTCAAAAGCATCTTCTTTGGCACTCAGCTTTCTTTATCATCCAAATCTCACATGACTACTGGAAAAACCATAGCCTTGAGTAGACAGACCTTTGTTGATAAAGTAATGTCTCTGCTTTTTAATATGCTGTCTAGGTTGGTCATAACTTTCCTTCCAAGGAGCAAGACTCTTTTGATTTCATGGCTGCAATCACCATCTACAGTGATTTTAGAGCCCCCCAAAATAAAGTCAGCTACTGTTTCCATTGGTTCCCCATCTATTCGCCATGAAGTGATGGGACCAGATGCCATGATCTTAATTTTCTGAATGTTGAGCTTTAAACCAACTTTTTCACTCTCCTCTTTCACTTTCATCAAGAGGCTCTTTAGTTCTTCTTCACTTTCTGCCATAAGGGTGGTGTCATCTGCATATCTGAGGTTATTGATATTTCTACTGGAAATCTTGATTCCAGCTTGTGTTTCTTCCAGCACAGCATTTCTCATGATGTACTCTGCATATAAGTTAAATAAGCAGGCTGGCAATATACAGCCTTGATGTATTCCTTTTCCTATTTGGAAACAGTCTGTTGCTCCATGTCCAGTTCTAACTGTTGCTTCCTGACCTGCATACAGGTTTCTCAAGAGGTGGGTCAGGTGGTCTGGTATTCCCATCTTTTTCAGAATTTCCCAGTTTATCGTGATCCACACAGTCAAAGGCTTTGGCATAGTCAATAAAGCAGAAATAGATGTTTTTCTGAAACCCTCTTGCTCTTTTGATGATCCAGCGATGTTGGCAATTTGTTCTCTGGTTCCTTGCCTTTTCTAAATCTAGCTTAACATCTGGAAGTTCACGGTTCACATATTGCTTGAGAACTGGCTTGGAGAATTTTGAGTATTACCTTACTAGCGTGTGAGATGAATGCAATTGTGCAGTAGTTTGAGCATTCTTTGGCATTGCCTTTCTTTGGGATTGGAATGAAAACTGACCTTTTCCAGTCCTGAGGCCACTGCTGAGTTTTCCATATTTGCTGTCATATTGAGTGCAGCACTTTCACAGCATCATCTTTTAGGATTCGATATAGCTCAGCTGGAATTTCACCACATCCATTAGCTTTCTTCATAGTGATGCTTTCTAAGGCCCACCTGACTTCACATTCCAGGATGTCTGGATCTAGATGAGCGTGAGTGATGACACCATCATGATTACCTGGGTCGTGAAGATCTTTTTTGTACAGTTCTTCTGTGTATTCTTGCCACCTCTTCTTAATATCTTCTGCTTCTGTTAGGTCCATACCATTCTGTCCTTTATTGTGCCCATCTTTGCATGAAATGTTCCCTTGGTAACTCTAATTTTCTTGAAGAGATCTCTAGTCTTTCTCATTCTATTTTTTCCCTCTATTTCTTTGCACTGATCACTAAGGAAGTCTTTCTTATCTCTCCTTGCTATTCTTTGCAACTCTGCATTCAAATATTATTCAGCCATAAAAAGAGTGAAATATTATCATTTGCAGCAAAATGATTGGACCTAGAAGTTATCATACTAAGTTAAATAAGTCAGACAGAGAAGAAAAATATTATATGATATCACTTATTTGTGCAATCTAAAAAACAATACAAATGAATCTATATACAAAGCAGAAAGAGGCTTACAGGCATAGAAAGCAAACTTATAGCTACCAAAGGGGAAAGGGAGGTAAGGGAGTGTGGATAAATTAGAGTATGGGATTAACAGATAACAAAATACTATACATAAAAGAGATAAACAAAAATTTACTGTTTAGCACAAGGAATTATATTCACCATCTTGTAGTCACTACCTGTAATGGAAAAAGTTGGAAAAAAATATATAAAACTCTATCACTTTGCTTTACACCTGAAACTAATATAATATTGTAAGTCAAACTATACTCCAATTAAAAAAGAAAAAAAGAAGAGTTGAGACGCTGTGATGGGCTCTTTGACATTTATATAGGATATTGAGCAACTGTGGAGTCAAGTATTAGTAAGCATGGTCCCTGGCCATGAGGTATACACTTATGCATGCTTCAACAACAGCAAAATGTCAAAACACAATTTGCTGACCTTGTGCTAATGCCATGTGTATTCACATTTAAAAATCAGCTCAGTGCACTTAAACATTTTGTCCACAAAAAGCAAACTTTTGATTACCTAATAGAAAGGGAGAGATTAGTCTTAAAGATTATTATGCTTCTATAAAATATTAACCAAGAATATCACCCAGTAAAAGTAGGCTTCAGTATTCCCCTGAACAAATGCTTCCTTGAAAATCATTATGACTATTATATTTCATTAACTAAAATAAATTTGATTCACAAGTGATTGTCTCCAAGAGAGACTGGTTGGTTTCTCCTATACCCCTGGGGATGAGTGGATGATACTGGTGGGTTAGTGGTTATAGCTATTCAATGTGCAGATGACATTGGTCCAACTATGTACGGGTATAACTAACCTCGGGTCATAAAAAATAACACTCATTCAGCAATATTGCTCCTTAATTTTTAAATTTGAAATTTTCAAACACAAATAAAAGTATAGAGAATAATAAAAAGGATTTGGTTTATTCATCACACAATTCTAACAATTATCAAAACACAGTCAACATTTTTTTATTTGTAACTCCTGCCCCACTGGTCACGAGAGTTATTTTTGTGAATTGTTTTGTTCATTGTTTCTAGGCATTTGCAGTGGACAGAGCTGAAAAAAAAATGTGTATTTCCTAAACTTTATATATTAGGACAATTTTAGACTAACATATATTGTGAAGACAGTACAGAGAGTTTTCATAAACCACACTTCGAATTCCCTATTATGAATGTCTTACAATTTATAGTACTAGAATTATAATTAAGTCCATGCTTTATTCCCCACATTGCCTTAGTTTTATCTAATGCACTTTTCTTGTTCCATATTCCTATACAGACACCACATTACATTCAATAGTCATACCTCCTTAGGTTCCCCGTGGCTGTGACAATTTTTCAGACTTTCCTTGTTTTGGATGACCTTGACAAATATTTTGCAAAATATCTCTCAGTTGGGATTTGTCTGATAGTTTTCACATGATAAAACTTATGTGTACTATTTTGAAGACAGAAATCACAGACATAAAGTACAATTTTCATCATGTCATTATCAAGGGTACATACTATCAATATGTCTCACTACTACTGATTCTGACTTTGATAAACTGGTTGAGACAATGTTGGTCATATTCCTCCACTATCAAATTACTCTTCGACACCAAAAGCACAATTCATAAGAAAAAATTTGGTAAGCTGGATCTCATCAAAATTGAAAACTTTTGCTCTGAGAAAAATCATAAAAGAAATAAACTAAAAAATGGGAGAAACTATTTGCAAACTGAAATTTAATAAAAGATGAGTATCTAAGACATATAAAGGACTCCAAAGCTCAATAATAATAATAATTTTATTAGAAATAGGCAAAAGACATGGAAACATTTCAACGAAAAGAATATTCAGATGGCACATGAAAAGTTAATTCAATATCATTTAGTGACAACACCAAAGGCTGGTGAAGATGTGGAGAAGTTTGATTACTCATATATTTCTGGTGGGAATATAAAATAAGTCACTCTGTAAAACAATTTAGTAGTTTCTTAAAAGTCTAATCATATGACCCAGTAATTGCACTCTTAGGCATTTATATCAGAGAATTAAAACATACTCACACAATATCAGTATATGAATGTTTCATAGAAGTTTTATTCATAACAGCTTAAAAATGGAAGGGGAAAAGGCAGATTTCTTTCAGTAGAAAGTGAAAGTGAAGTTGCTCAGTCTTGTCCAACTCTTTTCGACCCTATGGACTGTAGCCCACTAGGCTCCTCCATCCATGGGATTTTCCAGGCAAGAATACTGGAGTAGGTTCCCATTTTCTTCTCCAAGGGATCTTCCCAACCCAGGGATCAAACTCAGGTCTCGTGCATTGCAGGCAGACTCTTTACCCTCTGAGCCACCAGGGACTGGTTAAACCAACAGTGGTCCACCTATACTATGGAAAAATTAATAAAGTTGTACAAACTATTGATATATAGAACAAGCTGAATGATTAGGCTGTGTAAAAAATAAAAGCCAATCTCAAAAGATTATGGGCTGCTTGAGTCAACTTATGCAACATCCTTTAAATGGCAAAATTACAGAAATAAAAAAACAGATTATTGGTTGCTAAGGATTAAGGATAATTTAGGGACAGGACAGAAGTAATTTGGTTATGAAACACCAACATGAGGGGTCCTTGCAGGGAAAGAAATTGTCTGTAATTGACTTTATCAATGTCAATATTCTGATTGTAATATTTTGTTTTAATTTTAAGGACGTTACCATTGGGAGACACTGGGGAAAGGATACATGGGATCCCTCTGTATCATTTCTTGCAACTGCTTGTGAATCTATAATTATTTTCAAAGTAAAAAGTTTAATTAATTAAGATATCTAATTCCCATTTTAATTTTTTTGGCACTGGATTATGTGGAAATGTGCTGGTTAATTTTGTGATTGTGATTTTTCAGCTATCATTATGATGGTGTTTTCTCACATAATGGAACTTCACTTGGTTCTTACAAAATCCTTGGTATTTTCCTGGGTAGTCAGACTGTTTATGGACAGTAAGTGATATTGGAGAAGATTCTCCTTATGTCTGTAAGTGAGCATAAAGGTAGAATAAAGTTGAACGATTCAAGATGCTTTCTTGAGCCTCTGGAAATTATTCTTTGATTTTGAGAGTACATAGCCTTCTGGGGAGTCTCCTGTGTGGTGTGATTTTATTGCTACATTGTTGCTGTTGATGATGATTTTTTTCCTTACTTACAGGGCATGGTGGTTAAGCATATAAAGAAGCAGCATTTCTCTTCATCACATAAAGGGGTACATGGATGGCAGTGCCCCTATATAATCATCAGTGAATTCTACTCCCAGTATTTCCAGGGAAAGAATTGATTCAAATTTATGTTTTTTTTAGAGTATGTTATCAAATATTAATTTTAAACTTTAGAAAAGTTTTGACAAAAATTAAAATGAACTTTGAGTCATTGAAAACCATAGTATCAGACAGCTTTTCCTTACCCAAGTCTAGCTGGAACTGAATGATATGTGTTTCACTTAACCACTAATTTCAATTTGTGCTCACCAAACTGTCTCCTAAAATCTAGCAGATACTATGTAGATTCAGGAATACAGAATCAATTAGTGTAATTCTCACACTTCACCAAGCATCTGTATTCTGCCAAAAACTGAACAGGGAAATGATATTGTTTTATTGACTAGGCTACTTTATACCATGCTGAAATGATTCATAAGTAATTATATAAAAATAGTTATATATTCTATAAGCTCATATTTTAATGTATTTGAATTAATGGCATGAATAATGATAAAAAACAGTAATCTCCAGATAAATTTTTTTACAGTATAATAGTATTTTTAACTATTCCTCATATCAAGACTACACATGGTGCCTGACCATGCAAATATTCTTGATAAATAATACCAAGTAGTCATACCTGATATTGATTTTGGGTTCAAAGTTTATAAATAGAATTGGATGAGATTATAAAGCTAGTTTCATTGAACTCTCAGGAATCATAAAATCACCTTTAAAAAATCATTGCTAGAATTCATGTTGAAATAGTAAAAGGATTCTACTAGAAAATTATGTTGCTTTAATGATAAGAATTTGAAATAAATAAAAAATATAAACTAACTAAATATTCATTTATGGTTTTTTAAATAAAGCCTCATGGCCTTAAGCAGTTGTACAGGTGTCATGATACACCACCTGATTAATGTCAGCAATATAATCTTCCACAGTTCAAAACAAATCATTGCCTAAGGACCCTCATCCATGTGTTTCCTACTGGAATAGCCAACTTTTAAATCCCCAGAGGTGAAGTCATGAGTTTCTGATGATTTTTTTTTTCCCTTTCAGGTATGATCAATGAATTTTAAAAATATGCTTAGAGAAGCTTTATGACCTCCAGAGGTTCCAAGTGAATATGCTAATTTTCATATTTTTAAATTTAATATATACAAACTTGCAAATAGATCTCAATATTCCTTCGTTCAGACCATTCTATTTAACCTCCTGAATTACTCTTGATTCAGTCCATATTTCTCCCAATGTCTCCAATACATTTCACTTACCACTCTTTGTTCTCTTTTTTATGTCACCAGACTAATGTCAATTCTCCAGCAATCCATGACATTATTTTCCTTCAAACATTATGGGAGGTTGAACTTACACATCATGATGTGTTGGTCTGAAATATGTTTAGATGATATTTTGTCTTGAACCCTCCAAGTTCATTTTAATCAATTTACTCATTCATTTATTAATTTATCCACTATAAGTAATCCGGCTTTTCTGATGCAGTGTTTAAGGAGAGCATGGCTTTCATTAAGGACCCAATTATACAAGTCTCAAGATACAAACACAGTCAACCCCCTGCATTTTAAATATGCTTTTGAATTTTGCCATTTGAAAGGTGCTAAATCAGTCAAAATTATAGCAGTGAACTCTGAATATCAGCATATCACTGATGATTACTAAGGGTTCAACACATTCAAGATGATTGTTTATACTGACAAATGAAGGAGGGTTAGAATGAAAAAAATTAAAACTGAAAGATAAAAATACATATTTGTATGTACTTGTATGGATAGCACACGCTGTGATCTGTTACACAATCATGTGTGTTCAGCCGCTTAGTTGTGTCAGACTCTTTGTGACCCCATGGACTGTCAGCCCACTAGGCTTCTCTGTCCAAGGAATTTTCCAGGCAAGAATACTAGAGTGGGTTGCCATTTTCTGCTCCAGGGGATCTTCCTGACACAGAGATTGAACCTGTGATTCCTGCATTGACAGGCAGATTCTTTACCACTAGCAAGTCATATATGGATGTGAGAGTTAGACCATAAAGAAGGCTGAGCACTGAAGAATTGATGCTTTCTAATTTGTGGTGCTGGAGAAGACTCCTGAGAGTCCCTCAGACAGCAAAGAGATCAAGCCAGTCAATCCTAAAGGAAATCCACCCTGAATATTCATTGGAAGAACTGATGCTGAAGCTGAAGCTCCAATCCTTTGGCCACCTGATGTGAAAAGCTGACTCACTGGAAAAGACCCTGATGCTGGGAAAGATTGAAAGCAGCAGGAGAAGGAAGTGATAGAGATGGTTGGATAGCATCATTGACTCAACGGACAAGAGTTTGAGCAAACTCCAGGAGACAGTAAAGGACAGGGAAGCCTGGCGTCCATGGGGTTGCAAAGAGTTGGACACAACTTAGTGACTGAACAACAACAGCCACCTGGGAAGCCCTCATATTTCATCATGAACAGCTGTTACAAATTGATAAGCATCTTATAAACAATGGATCTTAGCATCACTGAAATATGGTACTACCTAACTCAAGAGTTGTGATTAATATATATATATATATCTCATGGTGTTGAAGGCATAGCAAAATATTATAGATCATGGTGTTTAAGCCATAGCAGGCACACAAAATGTTAGCTGCATACAAGTTATTCCATGGAAAAAAAAGAAATGTCTTTTCCTTCTAAAAACGCAGATTCTAACAGAAAGGAGAGACACATGGTTAAGACCTGTTTCTTTAGGAAACCAGAGATTTGTAGGCATCAGAGTGCTCTGGTTATAACTCTGACACAGCATCGGGCAGAAGGTGAGAGTGAGCTACAGTGCAGTTCCATCAGCAAACTCAGTCAATCCCCCAGGAAGCTCTGAAGCTGCGATGTCCCTTCAGGGTTATACCCAATGGGAGCAAATGGGCCAGGCCTTTGTACTCCTGCATCAAACAGTTACTGAATGGGAGATTCCCTGGGGGAAGAGGGTGAGGCAGTATCATTCCTCACAGAGCAATTCACCAAGAGGGACACAGCTGTAAGCTGTCAACAGGCAACCCTTGCCACAGTCGGAAGAGTAAGTGCCTCAGTCCTGAAGGGATGTCAAAATAGTACACTACAGGCAGCCCTGCACACTTTTATGGGTAAAGTCCATACAGGTTTCCCCTGCTATCCAAAAGTGAAGCATTCCTCTGAAACCCTTTGAAGAAGCAACTACTTTAGGGCATATATGGCTAACAGATGCACAAAATAAATCCGGATCAAGCAGAGATGTTCACAGACACAGTCCAGAGCTATGGCGGATTTGATGCTGCTGAGATGCTGAGTGTAGTTTCCAGGGAAGGAGTTTGGAGGGGCCAGTCTCACAGTATTGTGGTGAATACTGCCTTTGTGCTCTCTCGCTGCAAAATAAATGCTGAATGCTATTTTCTATTTACGCTTGCTTTTGTTGTTGCCCTTGTAAAAACAAATCTCCTCCTCAGTTAGCAAAAGCAGACATTAAGTAGGTCTTTGATAAAAGCAAAGTGGCATAAAGCGAACTTTCTAAAAGTAGGGGATACTTGTACAGTGTTAACTACTAAGATAGAGGTGTAGGAAGGAATGCCTGAATATATTTAATGGACAAAGGAAAAGAGTTCATGAAGTAGCTACTATTTGATATTGGCTTTGGGTATGGGGGGGTGAGTTCCAGTTAAGAATTTGACAAATCATATACATCCTCAAATGTGCAAAGATGTGGAAAGCTTAGGTCTTTAATTGGTGACCAAACATTATTTCTCCCTAAGGAACAGAGTTGTAATGCTCTCACTGCTAAATTTTTAGTTCAGTTCAGTCACTCAGTTGTGTCTGACTCTTTGTGACCCCATGAACTGCAGCACGCCAGGCCTCCCTGTCCATTACCAACTCCCGGAGTCCACCCAAACCCACGTCCATTGAGTCGAGGATGCCATCCAAGCATCTCATCCACTGTCGTCCCCTTCTCCTCCTGCCCTCAATCTTTCCCAGCATCAGGGTCTTTTCAGATGAGTCAGTTCTTCGCATCAGGTGGCCAAAGTATTGGAGTTTCAGCTTCAACATCAGTCCTTCCAATGAACACCCAGGACTGATCTCCTTTAGGATGGACTGGTTGGATCTCCTTGCAGTCCAAGGGACTCCCAAGAGTCTTCTCCAACACCACAGTTCGAAAGCATCAATTCATCGGCACTCAGCTTTCTTTATAGTCCAATACTTACATCCATCCATGACCACTGGAAAAACTATAGCCTTGACTAGACGGACCTTTGTTGACAAAGTAATGTCTCTGCTTTTTAATATGTTGTCTAGGTTGGTCATAACTTTCCTTCCAAGGAGCAAGCGTCTTTTAATTTCATGGCTGCAATCACAATCTGCAGTGATTTTGGAGCCCAAAAAAATAAAGTCATGCTCTCAAACTATTATGACACTTTCCAGGTTTCCCTATTTCTTTGGCTTACAATTAAAATATAATTTCATCATGAGGAACACATTTTAAATTCAGAAAACCATATGTATGTTTAGCCCCTCTTCAAATTTCTCTAAGAATTCTCTATCTTCAAATTATCTACAAACTTCTCAGTATGAATCAAAGCCAGTCCATATGTTATTCTGTTTGATTTACCTGCTTACATCTAAGTTTTTTTCTAAAAAACAGCTTTATTGAGGTATAATTTACATACCATAAAGTTTACCCACAATAGTTGTATAATTCAATGGCTTTTAATACACTTAGAGTTGTGCAACTATCACTACAGTCTAACTTTATTTTTTTTTCCATTTATTTTTATTAGTTGGAGGCTAATTACTTTACAATATTGTAGTGGTTTTTGCCATACATTGACATGAATCAGCCATGAATATACATGTGTCCCCCATCCTGAATCCCCCTCCCACCTCCCTACATCTAGGTTTAAACCCATACTTTTTCCATTTTCTCCTTTTGCAGTACCCTTTGCCTTTTTCTACCACACAGACCATCATCATCAGGTGCACAAATTCTGGCACTGTATGACCCAGACTCAGATCCTGGCTTAGCTATTTACTAGTTGTGTGACTGTGAAAGTTCACCTAATGTCCCCATGCTGTGATTTCCCTGGGTGGAACAGGAATAATAATACTCACTCCAGAGGTTGTCAGACTTAAGTGAATCAATGTACACACTGTATTTGGAGTAGTGTCTGGCACATAGTGAGTGTGATACATGAGCTAATCATCATTTCCTTTACTTTTATTCTATCTTTTCTGTGCATGTGTGTCTGTCACTTCTGGGCTTCCCAGGTAGCACTGTGGTAAAGAACCTGCCTGCCAATGCAGGATAATGGAAGAGACACAGGTTCAATCCTTGGGTCAGGAAGATCCCCTGGAGGCGGGCATGGCAACCCACTCCAGTATTCTTGCCTGGAGAATCCCACGAATAGGGTCACAAAGAGTCAGGCATGACAGAAGAGATTGAGCATACATATGTGTGTGTGTCACTTTTATCTTTCAAAACAGAAAAGGCCCGACTTGTCAGAGGTCTTAATATGACTAACATGTGATGTCTACATGGACAACAGATACACTCTTTCCCAGTTTTATTCCATGTTATTTCCTCAGCATCATGGTTCTCTATCCTGTCAAATATTCCTTCAAAGACTTTCATAGCATTTGAAACGTCCTTCTGGCCATTTCTACTGAGTGGTGTGTTGTCACCATGATCTTACCACTCTGTCTTATGTTGAATATCCATAATCTTTAGGGGCTTTAATCATCAGCATTTCTGGGGTTTAGTTCTTGAATCTTCTTTGGAGATCTCATCCAGGTTCTTGACTTTAAATCTTTGGTAAATATGACAGCTAATTTTGTGTGTCAATTTGACTGAGCCACAGGGTACCCAGATATTTGATCAAACATTATTCTGGGTTTGTCTGCGAGGGTATTTTTAGATGAAGTTAACATTTGATTTCATAGATTGAGTAAAGCAGATTGCCTTCCCTAATGTGACTGTTCCTTAATCAACAGAAGACTTGCTTAATGGAACAACAAGGCTGAATAAGAGGGTTAGTTAGGCCTTCTGCACAACTATTTGAGTTGAACATTGGTCCTTGATGGCCTTTGGACTTGGATTTGAATGCTGGATCTTCTTGCTTGGGTCTCTGCTGACTTTCAGATTGGAACTTACATCATCGACCCTTTTGGTTCTCAGTTCTTCAGACTTATACTGGAACTATACATAGAACGCCTGGGTCTCAAGTTTGCAAAGTTCAGATCTAGGGTCTTCTCAGTCTCCACAGGAACTTCCCAGGTGGCTCAGTGGTAAAGAATCTGCCTGCCAATGCAGAAGACTCGAGAGACACAGGGTCTATGCCTGAGTCAGGAAGATCCCCTGGAGAAGGAAACGGTACACATTCCAGTATTCTTGCCTGGAAAATCCCATGGACTGAGGAGCTTGGCAGGCTCCAGTCCATGAACAGCAGAGAGTTAGACACGACTGAGTGACTAAGCAGCAGCAGCCTCTTTAATCATGTGACCAAATCCGTAGAGTAAATATATTTATATATACACACACATAGACTATTATATACACACACATATAATAAATTTATTGAGATGGAGAAGACTGAAGGAGGAGCAGGTTGAATTTGGGAAAAGAGATTTAATCATGTTACTTTGGAGGTACTTATTAGATATTCAAATGAGGTCAAGTTAGAATCTAGATATCTAAGTTTAGAGTTTGCTGAGCAATTCAGGCAAGATAAAATTTGTGAAATTATTGATGTATTAGAGTTCTCCAGAGGGCCATAACTAATACTATATATTCTTTACTGGAAGGCATACAAAGAAGAAAAACACTTTAGAACTCAATTAATTGAAATGTATTTCCTATGAACTTCCTGTCTTTCTGTCTTCTATTTTTTTCGCCAGCACTTCTTGAATTCAGTTATTTGATGCTAGCCTGTGGTCATTAATTTTATGAGATTGCATCCCCACACACTAGACACATCTGCCAGGTTTCATTGAGATTTACACTAAGAATTTTGCAAATATTACTCTATTCATCCTTCATCAAAACACCATGGAGTAGGTTTTATTATTCTAATTACAAACTACTCTAGATTATGAACTTACAATGGTCGCTCTTGAAGAGGAATAAGCAAGAATGGTAAATACCAAATACCAAAGGTGTACAGTTTACAGATCACACTATCCTAGTGGAAGAACTGCATCCCTATGAGGTAAGAATTTTGAAGTTGCATTAATTATTTTTGTTTTTGATACTGTTCCTGTATGAGATTGAAAAACTTATCAACATAAGGCAGGTGGAAGTCTAAGTCACTGACAGTTAATCACTGCAAACTTTGATCTTGAAAGCATGCTTCAAAGTGATGGGAGCAAATATTTTTGAGATAAAAATGAAAACATTGGCAATAACAATAATTATAAAGCTTACCTTGTACAAGGATTTATAATATCACTTACAAAGCATATGTATTACATTATCTTATTTGAATCTCACAGAATCTTTGAAGTAGGGATTATTATAACCTGTCTTTCACAGATGAAGAAAATGATGCTCAGATCAGATAAATGACTTAAACTCACTCTATAAGTAGCAAATAGCCAAGTTGGATCTTTAAAAACTTTCTAAGTTTTATCTGATTGTTTTATTGTGTGTATATTAATTTTAGAAGGGCATGGGTTATTGAACTAGTTTTGGCAGTTTGAGCTGCCTTATAATATACATGTTTGATTCTAAAAAATTAAGATTATATTCATTATTATACAAACAACAATAAGTACCATCACCTCTAAATATACTATCCCTGAGCTTCAAGAATTTTTGAACTCTATAAGGGCTCTGTTACTGCTTTTAAGAAGTGATATCTATACTTATATGTTGTTACCTGAAATGGAATGCTTCCCTTGTGGAAATGAAATGTTATTCAAACCAGTCAAAGGAAAATCAAAATTCAAATGGCTAGATACATTTAGATATTCACTGAGATAGCTCACAGTAAATACTGACTCATAATTATCTGATTTCAAAATATGGTATGATAATCCCTTGTGCTAGTTCACTACATTCTACTTGGGCAGACATATACTATCTTGGCTACTAGTATTGATCATAATAAGAATTTGAATTTTTGCAGACAACAGGCTTACTAGAAGTATGAAGATCTACAGCAGAGCTGAATTGCTGGACAAGAGTGAATTCTGAATAATGCATTTCAGTCTGTGTTATTAAAAATGCAGTATGTGTCAGTCACAGAAAACCCAGTTTTCATAGAGGGATCCTTTTCCATTCTCCACTGTGACTCACACCAGGCAGAGAAAATTTTCACAAATTAAAGCTGAAATCCAAAATATCCCCACCTCTGTCATCCTCATCCCTGCCTTTCCAACCTTCTGGGAAAGCTTTAAATTAAGTACTTAGTAGAAGTGTATTAATTGAGGATGTCTAAAATACCTTCTTTCTATATATTGATGTGTGTGTTTATATGTATAAATTGAATATATGTTTAAAAAAAAGAATATATGTGTGTGTTCAGTCATTCAGTCCTGTGTGACTCTTTGTGACCCCAAGGACTGTACCCCGCCAGGGTCGCTATTTCCTTCTCCAGCAGGTTGAATATAAAAGTGAGTTAATCTTTAGTAAGTGATCACATAAGAAAGAAAACAACTAGCTCATTTGTGTAAACAAGCTTTTCCTTCTCTAGCCTTAACAATAAGGATTAGAAATAAAAGCACTGTTATATGTATATATATAAGAGATTGAAATTCAGGAAAAGAGGAATAAAAAGAATGGTAGAAATTCTAGCTTATACCATTCCGATCTTTCTTTCTTGAAAATGCATGCCAGGAAATCAGAACTAAGTTGTGGAAAGCAGTAGCAGATTTAAATATATTCAATTTATAACTTGCTGCAGGAGTATTCATTTCATTAAGAACTGTTCCTATGGTTTGGCGTTTTCCTGTCACTTAAACTGTGTCCAGAAATTCTCCCCTGGTTCTTTGAACTGCGGAGCTGCCTTCTGTACTGCGCATGCCCGAGCCCTTGCTCTCCAACTCCCAGGCTTGACGCAGTCCCAGGCTGGCCATTCTTGTTCAACAGTTTCTGACTTTCTCCCTCCTTTCCTTGTCCAGGTGTGTTTCCCCACCTTGCTTCCCTACTCTGAGTAAGTAACCAGCTTATTTTCATTTTGTGATATATAACAAATCCATGAAGTTTTTCCCCCCCTGATTATTTCTTTTGTCACAACAACGTGAAGAAAAGAGAATGAAGAGAATCAGAGATTTTCTGAAAAAGAAAGATCTGATGGAAATACTGGCACAAACGTTGATCTCTCTCCTGTCTTGTAAAATTTAGGGGAGGTAATTTTGGCAGGGATTTGGGTCTAACTGTGAAGAGTTTTGCTTTTTTTTTTTTTTCCTTTTTCTTTGCCACCAACCTCCTTTTCAAAAAGAAGTTTCCTCTATGTGCCTGTATGGAATTATTCCTGTTTACCTTTACTAACAAATATTTCACCTGTTCACCTCTTGCCCAGTCCTCTTGGATACACATCCATTATTGATGATCAGCTGAAGCAGCGCTTAATGTATAGAATATTTCATAATTCTGCCATGCAGAATTTTGAGACTTCTCTTTTTTGATCTCGTACTCCATTCATATATTTATCATAACATTTACAACACTGATCTTTATTAAACATGCTGTGTTCTCTCTGCTGTGCTTAGCCACTCAGTCATGTTTGACCCTGCCACCCCTTTGTAGCTCATCAGGCACCTTTGTCCATGCGGATTCTCCAGGCAAGAATCCTGGAGTGGGTTGTCAAGACCTCCTCCAGGGGATCTTCCCAACCCAGGGATCAAACCCAAGTTTCCTGCATTGCGGGTGGATTCTTTACCATCTGAGCCACCATTTGTTACACATGCAATAGCCCAAATTGTAAATTTTTCAAAAACAGAAACAATATTTGATCTTCTCTTTATGTCAAGAACCAATAACACTCCTTGGCACAGGTATTTAATAAATGTTTGTTGTATAAAGAATGATGACAAGCAAGAATATTTGGAAATTGGGATGATCAAAGATACAGAGAATTGCTCAGAGAAGAGTTGGGAGCCAGAAACAGAAAGCAAATTGGGTTAGGAAAATTAAGAGGAGAGTAAAAGCACACTTTTAAAACCTGCATTTATTCACAATAAAAGCTCAAAAATTAATGTATGTGTACTGAATGAACATGAAGATTACCATTGCATTCCTCTCTGCTCTAAGTGCATGAAATAGTAACAAAAAATGATGATGATAACATTTACTGAGAATTTTTCCAAACAAATTTATGACATGGGGCCACTACCATTATCCTCGTTTCACAGATAAGGAAAGTGAGCCTCAAAGAGTTTAAGTAACGTACCCAACATCACACAGCTACTCAGTAGTGGAATTTGTGATTAAACTAGTCCTTCTTGTTTTGGAGTTGGAATTTTTCAACTTCGACTGACTCCTGAATGGTGCTAACTTTATGCTATTCTTGCATAGTGTAATAGCACCTATTGCCAGCTGATGAGAGCACAAGCGCTTCAAGTGCAATACATATGCTTATACCTGGAATTTTTGTTCATTCTTTCATGTGGCATGCACATAGGAGGCACAGATATACAATTTCAGATTAAAGATACTGACTACTCTAGAAATCTAGAATTGGGCTTTATCATTGATGTATTCTAAATAGCTGAATATATCCACAGCAATAACTATTTGAATCCATCTAAAGGTATAAAATACCCATTATTATTTACACCAATCCTTCTCAAACTATCTCTTATCAAGAACCAGTTTTTATTTCACCACTCCCATTTTTCATGGACTGAAATGAATTTGTTCTATGCACACCTATCACATAGCTTCTACTGAATACAAATTATCACATGAACTTGCTATCAGCACGACCTATGTACTGCTCAGTAAGATTAGTTCACCTACCATGTGTTTGCATATTTCTGCAATGTCAAATTGTAAAGGTTTCTAGACACTTCATCTCTGTACTTTACTGACCAAAGAACATTAACAAGAATCTGTGAATGAATATCACTCAGCAGATCACACTTGGAGCAGCACTGGTTTAGACATCAAGGGCTGGGGAAATCTGACACCAGGAAGATGAAATAAAATAAGGCCCAAATGTGATTTGGCCCATTCACAAATACTTTTAAAAAAATCCTTCAAACTAAAAGACCAAACAACAAAATTGCTACTATTTGCCAATGTTAATGATTTCTGGGTAAAATTTTAGAAGATAATACAGTCATATGAAGAAATAATATTTTAATAGATGTTACAGATATCTCTTTGAAAGTCAAAAGTGTCTTGGCTTAAAATATTACCTTTTTAGGCTTCTTTGTGCAGAGAAGGCAAGGCCCAGAAGGAATATTTACAGTATTTACAGTGTTCAAGTATGACTTCCCACAAAAATGACAACTGAATGGCTCTGCCTATGAGATGAACAGAAATTGGTGGTGAATGAGAGAAAAAGAGAGGGGCTGGAACTTCTGGAAACACAGTAGACTAGGTATTCTGAAAACTCTATCTACAAAGCATTACATACAAAACAAAATTTGGCTGAATATGTATTTCTAATTTTCTTAAATTCACATCTGAGCTGGCAAGTAATAGGGGAGCTTCCATAGAAAGTGAAAATGAAATGAAAGCCTGAATCCATACATCAAAGCAGGTGCTAAAGCTGTGATACCCTAGCGGAGTTGACCAACTCCACAAATTGAGTCCTGCCTTCAGGAGGACTTTTTCATGTGGAAAAAGACACATGACCTTGGGCTCATGTACTCTGAAGAGTCAGACTAAAGAGTCCCATAAGATGCCAAAGTATGTAAAGTAAAATTGTGGACCAGAAAATTATCTGTCCACAAAGGTAGATGCAAGAGCATTTGACTAGTCTGGGTTTATATTTAAGTGTGAAAAAGCAATATATCTTAAAATTAAAAATGCCAGTTTAAATTTTTACAAATCACATGACATGGAAAAGCCCATTTAAGATATAATTTAAAATGGTCATGGGTTGATGGCCCCTCAATATCAATCATGAGAATATCATCCTGGGAAGGGCACATGAAACCCAGTTCTCATACTGTGAATAACAGTTTTTAATAACATATTAAAAACAAAACACCAGAGGAAACAAAAATTGAGGACAGAGGACAGTGAAAGGGAACTAAATAATGAATTATGTAGCTAAATTCTGCAGGGAAAGGAGGAATTGAGAGAGTAGCACTGACATATATACACATATGTAAAATAGACAGTGGGAAGTAGTTTTGCAACACAGGGAGCTCAAGCAGTTTTAAGCCTCTGTGATGATATAGAGGGGTGGGGTGTGGAGCGGGGAGAGAGGCTCATTAGGAAGGGAGTCCATGTATACATATAGCGGATTCACATTGCTATACAGAAGAAAGCAACACAGCATTGTAAAGCAATTATCCTCCAATTAAAAATAAATTTTAAAAATAAATAAAAAAGAGAAAAAAAGAAATTACCTATGATTCATGACCAAAGAATTTCTAAGAACAAAGATGTCTGCTATTTAATACTTAGGATTTTTAATTGTTATGATTATAACCCCTTTGCAAACTTCCAGCAACCTCTGTTGTATATATAGATGCCTTGAGAGAGTGATTTTTTGGAGAGAAAATCTAGGAAAAGAGGCCTCGATCCAAATATGGCTTGCTGTTCAGTAGAGATGGGAACAGTGATGGAGATCAACTCAGGGGAGAGAACTTAACCAAAGCAAACATTCAGATTAGTTTTCTAAATCAAGGGTTTTGGATCTCTTCAAAGCTATGCCAACCTGATTATTTATTTTTAGTGTTAATTTGTTTCAGATAAATCTACACCTTCCATTACTAATTCAGTAGAATATTTATCTTAAATTGTAAGATCCATTAGGAAAAAAGTCAAAAATTGGGAAAGACTGGGATCCTCTCCTGGGGTCCTCAGCTCTACAACGATGAGAAGCCATGCTTCTGTGATAAGACGCAGGGGTTGCTCTTAGAGCATCCTTAGAGTGCATATTAATATGCCAAGCTTCGAGTGTTTTAAATATGTGTAAAATGCATAACTATATATTCTATAATTACAACATTATATTCAATAATTTACAACAATAAAATCTAAAGCTCCCACTTTGTTTGATAGATGCTGTGACAGCAAGACTAAATCTTGCCCTTAAGGAAGGCATTTTGATTTTTTTTTTTTTAATTAAGTCTCAGAGTGACAAAACCAAAACCAAACAACAACAAAAAATTAGGAAAAGAACTAAGACTCTTGTTGTAATTCAAAATTAGTGTTCTTTTATTCCACACCTCCTGCCCTAACTATCCAGGGTTAATTTCTTGGATGGTTTATGTATTTTTGTGTCATGGGGCAAGGGATATATTCATTGGCCTCCCTTTGACAGTTTTTCTGACACTGATTAATCTCAGCTTCTCTCTTGGCTGCTGTGATGAAATTTGTTTTATCTATTACAGAAAAGTCATGGCCTTTCCTCCCAGAGGCTTCATACAAAGTCCCATATTGTGCTGGCGGTTTACTCTAATGACCCTCTGGCACCCATGCAGCTGTGTGCTTCTCCAGATTTACCTATTGCATTCTACAGCTTCACAGCTTTGGAAATCTTTGCATTCTTGCAAGGACTATCACTTCTACTTCTAAGCAAGCATCTATCAGAATCTAGTACAGAGGATTTGTTTTGTCTCTTTTTGTTTTTGTTCTTTCCTTTTGTTTCCTGATATTATCTCTACTGTCTACTTCTCCTAGGGCTCTCTACCCATAAGATTTATGACATTTCTTAGGTTCATAGGAATGAACCTAAGATCCCAGGTAAGAGTAAGATGATAGAAGAGGAAGATGATAGAAATTTCAAACAAGTGGGATGGAACAAAACAAAAGCAAAGAGGGCTTGTGATACTCTTCCGGTTTGGAACTCTGGGAAGAAATGCCTTACAGATTTGTCATTTGCCAAAACTGAATGGACAGAGCAGAATCAAAGTAGTGGCATGATAAATACCTTAGATAAAGAAGTATCTGAAACATACTTCACACATATCAGCTTGAGCATGCCTCATAGCAATTAGATGACATCAGGCAAGATCTGGAATTCTCAAAAAGATCTTCTGAAGGGTTTGAAAGTGCTGACCGTGCTGGTGAGAGACAGGATGGGGTGTGGTTTCATGACAACGAAGCCACAGTGTGTGCCCTACAGAGATAGATCCAGTGAGGAACTGAGGACATGAGCAGGGGGTCCCACCCAGGTCCCTCCAGAGAGGAGGGGGCTGGCTGCACGTTGTGGAGGTCAGGAAGGCTTTAACTGAGGACACAGCAGAAAAAATTGGGGCAGAGATATCTGCTCCCCCCACGCCCAACCCTCCATGAAACCTGCCATCACTCCGTGCTTAGATGACAGCTGGGGAGCAGTGAAGAAAAAAGGGTAGAAGAGGAGAAACTCTTAATTGTCTGAAATAACATGGTTATTTTGTAAACCGCTCAGTGACTACATCTAAATCTTGAATTTCTAAATACTGAGCCACAATGAGGGGATTTCCTGATCAAACTCAGTTCAGTTAAATAAAGTAAATTCACATTCTTGCACCTCTCTGTCCTATTGTTTATTCAACCTTGTATTGATTTGTTTCCATACACAGAGAATTTTACTCGTATTTGTGTACCTGAAATTAAAGAAGAAATGTTGATGCAATTGCAATGAAAATTTGATAGCTAAAGTAAATGAAAAAAATAGATTATGTCCTAAAATTTTTAAATAATTGTGCAGCTTTTAACTTCATATTTCCCATGTGGATCTGACCCAAGTAGAGGACTTTGACAGTTTTCACATAAAAAGTGTCAGCATGTTCTTTAAACAATGGTTACCTGACCAAACAAGACAGGGCCATAAAAGCACTAAATTGTGATGCACTGCCTTTTTTCTAGAGGTGAATAGCATTAGAGAATTCCAGCATGTTCTCTTCCTATTAAATTAATGCCACGAGCACTACAAAGTCTGACCTGAACAAGAGAGACACAAAACCTGTGCAAGAAATCCTTGCTCAGAAAGGGCAGTACAGAACATGAGAAATAAGACAAATTGTCTTTTTGCCATGGAGTATTAGCCTTTGTGAGCCCTATAATATCTGCCTATGTACCTTCCAAACAGGAAAATTCTTGAAAATTGCATCTGTCCATCATTATCTTTGAGCCTCCCTACAGTTGACCAGTTTGCCTTTTTTCATTTGTGAAGAGTTTGAAATTCTTCTTTACTATATGTGGCACAGACTATACTTTATTATCACACAGATATATACAATAGAGGAGTAGCTGGCTGAATTAATGCATAATAATATGAAACAGAGAAAAGGAGATGTGACTCGAGTCTCTGAATCAGTCTTTGCTTTGTTCTGTAATCTTAAAAAAATCCTGTCAATTTAGCAAATCATCTATTCATGTGATAGTTTAATCCAGCAGTACACATCTTAAGGTTGCCCTGTTAGAATGCTGGTCACTTGCCATAGGTTGTGATTAACCATTTGAAATGTAGAACATGAGACTGATCAACTCAATCATTAATTTTAATTAATTTAAATTTAAATTAAAAGTAAATGCATTGTAAAATGTTTCCCATTAAACATACTTTTGTTATTTTGGTTGGAGTGATTTTACTTTAAACACTGTATCATGTTAGATGTCAGTGTTGTGTTATAATGTGTGTTGGCTGCTTGCTGTATTATAGTGTATGTTGAATCATTTCTAGTATCACATATAACCAGATGCTTCTAGTATTACACCCAAACAAATTACCTATCTAGTTGGTATCAAATGATTGGTTTAGTTTAAGTGATTATTTGTAGACATTGTACAACATTTGTACAATGTAGTAGTACAAATTATTTGTAGTGGTTATCGTAACACTGAAATAGTAAAAAATGATTATTTTAATGTTATACAGACAACATAATTTATAGTGATACTTTTTGTAAATAGAAACCATTGTAGTAGAGATCTATTGCTGTGTAACAAGTTACTCCAAAATTTAGAGGATTAAAACAACAGCTATTTATTTCCTTCCAGTTTCCTGGGTGATATAGTACGATATGGGCTGGCTGGGTGCCTCTGACTCTGGACCACTCACAAGACTGCTATCAAAGGTGTTGTCAGCCTTGTAGTCATCTTGATTTTTAATTAGGGGAGGATCTATTTCTTCTAAACTTGATCATATAAATGTTGTCAAGTTTCAAGTCTTCTCTGACTGTTGGCTCAAGACAACAAACCTTGGCCACATGGATCTTTCCATCAACAAAGAATTAATTCGTCCAGAGTAAGGGCTATGGAGAGAAAGAGACACTGAGAGAGAAACAGAGATAGATACACACCATATACAGCGGTATCAGAGTATCAGACAGGAAAATTATGACAATAGGTTCAAAGACCTGAAAAAAATTAAGAAAGACCTAAAAAAATGGGAGATGTATCATGTTTATGAGTGCAAGGACTCAGTATTTTTAATGTATAAACTCTTTAAACTGATCTATATAGATTGAATGCCACACAAATTAAAATCTCAGTGAGTTTTTCTGTACATATTGAACAGTTAAATCTAAAATGCATATGCAAAGGACCTAGAATATCAAGATAATCTTGAAAAAACAAGGTCAGAAGACTTTATTACAAAGCGTAGTAATCAGGACAATGTGTTACTGATAAACACATAGACAAATATTTCAATGGAAAAGAATACTGATTCTGGAAATAGATCTATGAGAAGAGAAAGACTGGCTAAGAAGGTATAAATATGATGCCAAGACACATCCCAGAAGACAGCAACCCAGGTTGAAGGAGAAGTGAAAGAGGTCCAGAGAGCTATTTAACTGACTCAAGTAGCAAGCAAGCTCTGAAGGGTAGTTGAACCTGAAGATTTGTCCTGACATACTGGCTGATAAATTGGGAGCAGCTGAATGTGGCAGTCCTATCTGCTGGGAAAAAGGACTGACCAAATATATGAATGGCCAACTCCCTCAAAAAATATCCAACAAATCCCAGAAACTACATTAAGAAGTTGCACCTTACAGTGACATTCACCTGACTGCCTAGTATTACAGGATAAGATGCCTGAACTTCCTCATCATGCCATATCTCAGGAGGGTGGAGCATAAAATATCCTGCCCAAGAAAAGAATAGACAGCCCTTTACTTTTTTATTCAACATGAACAAGCTTTTCAGTTGTCGTGTACATTATTGTTCAGGTGACACAGTGAACAAAACACCTGAACGTTCTTTAAAATCGTAGGAAATTTAATTGTTCCTATGCCTTACATAAGATTTAGGAATAAGAATAATTAGAATTTACGTCCTTATCACTGAAATAGGAACAAAAGGAAATATTTCATGTCTGTTGATTGCATTTTCACTATTGAGTCACATTCATTGGATCAGTTTAAAGGTGTTTTTTTTAATATATTAACAATAATGTAATGAATTTAATTTAATAAATAATGACAAAATCTTGGCTCTGGAATATTAGTTTTCCAGATAATTCAAGCTAAAATAATTAAAATTCTATCAAGTCATTTACTCCATAGATTTATTCTCACATATCTTTTTTTAAAAATAAGTCTGCATTTTGGGATTTGGCATGTATTATAAAGTATAAAGAAAAAAGATTTTTAAAAGTGCGATAAAGTTGATATTCTAGATTTCATATACAATCTTGGATTTGGTGCTTTGCTAACTGAAATCACCTGGTAATGAAATGTGAGTATTCCTCCCAGAGCAAGGCTGCAACCTCTATGGCTTATCCCTGACCTCCATTATTTGAAAAAATAAACTTAGCCCTGTGTCCTGAAGTTGAAAAAAAAGACACTGATGCATGAATGTGTGGCGAAATTTTAAAAATATGTGATGACTCTTGGGAAATGTACACACCCTGTTAGCAAGAAGAAATAAGAAAGAGAGAGAAAACCTAAACTCCCTTGCTCCTCTGAGTTGTCAGGGCACTGCAGATTCTTCATGATGTTCTCTATGACAATTCCTTAGCTAGTTTCTATTTTTAAAGTCCTACTATGCCTCTGAAACAGGCTGGCTGCCTTATCTGTAAGAATATCCTACCTCTTTACTACCTGAATAGCCATGGTAAGCAAGCTTCTGACTGCATTTGTAACAATTAGCATTTCCTTTGTTTTAATTTTATAAAAATTCAGTCACTACTTCCAAAAAAAGCAAACAAAAATTCTTCAAAGACAAATCATTTTTCCAGCTAGCGGCGGTCATTAAATATAGACTGTGCCTAGTAGCCCTTATTTTGGGCCATGACTATTTTCATATTGCTAGGAGACTTTCTCCCTGACATCATGTCTTATTCTCATCTCAGGTGACCAGTTACAATTATGTGAACCCTTTTCACTGAGGGGAAGAGTAATCTGCCCTTCTAAGACACACTGGAATTTTTAGATAATGATAAGGTTTTAGAATAAACTGGCAGCTGAAAGATCTATAGACAGGTTTTATTTGGTTCACTTCAGTTTCTTTGTTAAGTTTAGCCAATATTTTGAAAACAGATGATTTAATATGAAAATCTACATTTTTAGTTTCTCCTCAAAAAGTTAGAATCTCACCACTGTGAGTCTGAATTCCTGTCAATCATTAATAGAACAGAGAAACTGCTTTTCTCTTTACAAAAGTAAAACTCTCCAGTTTGTCTTTTTGCAAGAAGCAGCTTCATTCATTGTGTTTTTATCTGATTCCTATAGGCTATGGTTTACAGAATTTCTAGAATTGGGAGATGATGGAGAATCAGAGAGCTAATAAATCATGTGCTAATTCCTCTCCTGAACATATAACCCAACAAGAAAGAATCAGAAGCAAAAGATCAAAATACCAGCTTCAGTTTTAATAAAAATGAATTAAAAGGTGAGATGTGTGCCAAAATATGTTTGCAGATGTCCCCACCTCCTTGTACAGACCAAGGTGTGGACCACTCAAGGGTCTAAGGAACAGACTCTCACCAGATTCTTGCTTCACATGGGTCTCAGACAGACAGGGGAGAAAAAAATACTAATCTCCAGAGCTTTCGTTTTCTTTTTAGATTAGCTCTGTCCAAAAAAGAAACTTGGACAATGAATGTCAGACTTTTGCCAACGACCAATTAGCAATTCATTCCTTCCTCAAAGAGTGGGAATGGTGTGAAGAGAGGCCATGTGGAGAGGGCGCTCCATATGGAAACACCAGTCAAGGAGAATGGTTTCTTCCCTAAAATTAGTGTTTCCTAGTAAAACAATAAGTGAGAAATGAATCTATATGAAGGGACCCTGTAATAGAAGATAGTGAGTGAAATAAACTTGAAAGGGTGGTGACAGTAACTTGAAAAGATAGTGAGCAGAGACTTCTGAATACCTATCAAATAGTTTTTCCAATTCTTTAACAAAAATAAATTTGATTTTAGCTGGGGGTATTGTCACACAAGTAAAGGACCAACTTTCCTTACAACTAGGTTTGGTCATGTAAGAAAATCTGGTTGCTGAGGTATAAGTGGCTATGTGATGGGAAAATTCCAAGTAGTCTTCCTGCAAGGATGAAGAAGCATATTCCTTTTCCACTTTTATTTTATTTCTAATGGCTTGAAAAACAAATGTTGTGGCTGAAGCTTATTTATTACCACAGCACAGCCTAACACACTTGACTAATGAAAAGTGAAAGTCGTTCAGTCATGTGCAAATCTTAGTGACCCCATGGACTATACAGTCCATGGGATTCTCCAGGCCAGGATATGGGAGTGGGTAGCCTTTCCCTTCTCCAGGGGATCTTCCCAACCCAGGGATCGAACCCAGGTCTCCTGCATTGCAGGTGGATTCTTTACCAGCTGAGCCACAAGGGAAGCCCAGGAATACTGGAGTGTGTAGCCTTTCCCTTCTCCAGCAGATCTTTTTGACCCAGGAATCAAACCAGGGTCTCCTGCATTTCAGGCAGATTCTTTACCAACTGAGCTATCAGGGAAGCCCTTGACTAATGAAAGCTGCCTAATATTCTAAAGCCTAAGTACTTAAGTTTTATTTAAAGCATCTCTTCCTCAGGGAAGCTTTCCCTTATATAACTCCAGCATCTCACTTTCTATCTCTCCTTTGAATATTTCTGAAGTCTTCTGTGCACTTCCGTATCAACAATTGTGGACAGAAAGGAGAGGAAGAGGGACTGGTAGAAGGAGAAGTCAAAGTATCATGTAGGTTCAATGGCAGCTTTGCTGCTCAATGACCCTTCAGAATTGTCTTGAGTACAGCCAAAATGTACAGACTTTGAATCTCACATATCTGTCATTGGATGCAGGCTATCCAAGAAGAAATTTGGCCTTGGTCGAGATGGTTTCTTATAGATGAGGCAATTCCTAAAGGGGTTGATGGCTGTTGGCAATCTGCTGGCAGCACTCCCAGGAACTAAAAAAGATCTCCATTGAAAGGAGGTCAGAGTAAAAAAAAATAAAATAAAATAAAATAAAAAAAAAGAAAGGAGGTCAGAGTTGCAGACTGCAGTTTCCATTATAGTAGTCTCCCCTCAATTCCACAAATGTGCCCTTGCCCTGGTCCCATACGACCTTTGTATATGTTCCAGCTTTAACCTACTTTACACCTCAGGTGAATGAAGGATTAATAGTATTTGATCAAAATATAGCATATTGTGTAACACATGTAAAATGAAACATTTAATTCAATAGTCTATAATTATAGTAAATCAGGTAAATGATATCAAATATACAAGCAACAGGATAACTACTCTAGAGACTTACAGAGAAGTTAGGCTGATTGTTTAAGAAAATCTAGTTAAGTAAAGAAACATAGGAAATAATCATCATATTTTTGGTTGCTTCAGTATCTCCACTCCTTCCTCTCACAATTTCTAACTCAGAATTTGCTAAACAATGAGCACTTATAAATGGAGATTAGACAACTGAGAAAGTGTTATAAGACAAAAAGGAAAGTTAAATGATTTAAGGGGTATCAAAAATAAAAGGATAAAGAAAGTGGTATCTTGCTAATCTCATTATAGACCATCTAAACAACAAAAGAAAGATTGAATGCTATGCTGAATCAGATGGTACTGCATTCTTTAGGATGGCCACAGAAAGTTAGTATTAAAAGGTAGGGAATAAAATAAATAAACTTTAGAGCCAGAAAATGTTATTGTTGGTAAGAATTCATCTTACATCTATTTAAGGAGTTCTCCGACTCGATGGACATGAGTTTGAGTAAACTCCGGGAGTTGGTGGTGGACAGGGAGGCCTGGAGTGCTGTGATTCATGGGGTCGCAAAGAGTCGGACTTGACTGAGCGACTGAACTGAACTGAACTGAACTGAAAGAGAGGCTGATTATTTTTCCTAAGGTCTGAATGCTTTTCAGAAAAACAACTTTTTATGTTTTAACTTATAGCTTTCTTACTGTGCATTGGGTACAAATATGATTTCAATATCCATTCAAAGATATTTAATAAGCAACAATAACTTCCAAGAAAGTTCTTTGAACAGGAGAATTATTACTTAAAAAAATATGGAGCATGTATTCTACTGTGGACAATAAGACAATGAGTAAGGGAATAAATACAAAATAACAAGTGCTAAGAAGGAAAATAAAACAGAGAAGAGAAACTGAAGATAAACGCAGTAAGCACAGGTAAATGCAGTGGGAGATGATGTCAGAGAGGGAAAACAGGGTCAGATAGTATGAGATCTTTTATAAGGGCCCCAGAAAAATGGAAGTAGTTAGCTTTTATGCTAAGTGAAACAGGTTTTGAAAAATAAACCCTGAGAAATGAGAAGATACTGAATCCACGAAATAAGAGCAGAAGATAATTTTTAAAGTAAAATTCAAATACTAAAAAGAGATATGGAAAATTTTAAATATGACTGAAATCATAAATGTAGTCAAAAGTTAAATTGGAGGGCATCTTCCAAAAGGTAGAAGATGTAAAACTGGAAAGAGATATAATATTGGAAAGAAAAGATAAACACACAAACAGAAGACACTCTCTTCACTCTTGGAAGTCAAATATCTAATTAATAGTACATCTAAAGTTATGTGAGAGAAAATAATTAAAGGAAAAGCACAAGAATTAAATGACATGAATCTTCAAATTGAAGTGGCTTATAGACTTCCCAGAGTAAGGAAAACAAAAGACCCATGAAAATATGTAGCAAGGGCAAAATAAAGACTAATTAGGTCATATAAAAACTCACGCATCAGAATAGCGTTAGATGTCTTACCAGTGAATCTTGGGACTGGAAGACAATGGAATATGTCTGTTAGTTAAGAAAGGCTGATGTCTGTAGCAAACTACTCTCAAATGCCAGTGGCTCAACAAAAGGAACATTTATGTTCTATCTGACTGAACCCTATCTGGAATGGTAGTACTGAGGCACACAAGTTAGTACCTCTGGTGTCAGCTAAGGACTCACTGGAGATCTCTGTTGGACCCCCTGGATTGGCTGCAGTCCAAGGATAAAGGGAGTTTGTGGCAGCTGATGAGGTGGTTTTCAGGGCACAGGCTGGAAAACGCGTACATCACTTAACCCCGGGCACACGGCCCCACCTAAAGACAGAGGGGTCCCAGAGGGAAGTGTCACAAGGTACTCTTTGTTGCATGGCAGAAGTACAGTGCGTATCTTTCCCCTAAAACAAAGTGTATGTGTATAATCCCTTCACAAATCTAAGGGAACATGATTTCCAACCCAGAATCTATTACCTGTCAATCAAGTCTGAAGGTAGATTTAAAGAGTTCTTCAGAAATGCAAGATTTCAAAGTTACCTTTCTTGTATAATTTCTCGAAAAATTCATAAAAAATCTAGTCCAACAAAATGAACAACTTAATGAAGAAATAGAAATCACAGTGTTTAAACAAAAATAATATTAAGAGAAGTCCTAGACTCGAAGATCTCAAGAGGATGAGTTTTAAGCAAGGTATCAGGCTTCAGGAGCAACCAATATATACAGAAGAACCTAGGGAGAGATGTATCTGCACCAGAAAATAAAACTGAAAGATTAACAAAACACTTACACTAATGGATAGGGGAATTTTTATGGGGAAAGAATTTGGGAATATATTAGTGATGTTTTCATGAAAAACTAAGCACTCAAAAAAGAGATTCAATATTAATTGCACACAAAATAGAATTGTGCAAAAAATGAGCAATGATAGTAAAATATATGGCTTAGCTCTGAATTAAACAGATATACTCCTAAGATGTAAGCACTCAACATTGGTGTAAGCACATCAATTATGATATAGTTACAATATGCTGGATGGAGGAAAAATATGGGCATACATGAGGGAGTGTTTAAGGGAGTTAAATGATCATGACTGAAAGCTGGTATCAGTAAATACATGGTATTTAAAAATATAAAGATAATATGATATCACTTACATGTGGAATCTAAAATATGACACCAATGAATTTATCTTCAAAACAGAAAAGACTCACAGAACAGACTTGTGGGAGAGAGTTGGGTTAGGAGTTTGGGACTAGTTGGATGAAAACTATCATACATAAAATGTACAAACAATGATCATAGGGAATGAAATTCAAAATCCTGTAATAAACCATAATGGAAAAGAATTTGAAAAAGAATACATTTTATACACACACACACACATATATATATATATATAACTGGATCACTTTGCTGTGATCCAACACAATATTGTGAATCAACTACACTTCAGTTAAAAAACTAAAAACAAAAACAAAAACACAGATAAACATCAAAAGAAACATAAAAGAACTGAGTGAGAGTGAGTGATAGTCACTCAGTAGTGTCTGACTCTTTGAGATCCCATGGACTGTAGCCTGCCAGCTCCTCTGTCCATGGGATTCTCCAGGCAAGAATATTGGAGTGGGTTGCCATTTCCTTCTCCAGGGGATATTCCCAATCCAGGGATCGAAACTTGGTCTGCATTGCAGGCAGATTCTTTACCAACTGAGCTACCAACTGCTGCTGCTGCTGCTAAGTCGCTTCAGCCGTGTCCGACTCTGTGTGATGCCATAGACGGCAGCCCACCAGGCTCTGTCATCCCTGGGGGAAGCCCCTAAAAGAACTGAACTTTGCAAGAATTCCCTGGCAGTCCAGGGGTTAGAACTCCACTGCCCAGGGCCCAGGTTCAGTCCCTGGTCAGGGAACTAAGATTCTGTGTGCTGCATACCACAGTCAAAGAAGAAAATAATAAACAAATAATTTTTTTTTAAAAAAACTGAACTTTGTGCTTTCTGAGTAGTAGGATGTATATCTGTTGAGAGGTGGTGGAGAAGCTGTCAATTTTCTTAGCAGCTTTATAAACCATTGTCATAGGAAGGGAGATGCATACCTTATTGCCAAGTATTTGCCTCCCCTGCTTTACAATTGCATAATTTAGGATAGATACAATAAAGATTAATAATGTTATTAATTTTGGAAAGGATATTTGGGAGAAAATTATTCAACTTTAGTATATTTTATTTATAGCTGTGTGAGGTAAAGTCAATATCTGAAATCTAAGAGAAATACTGTTCTTCATTTATCAGATTATTAGACTTAACTTCTAGGATTACTAAGGAGGGTGAAAACCATATAGTATTGTTTACACCTAAATTTAATTAGAGAAGTGGCCAGCAGAAACAGTCACAGGCAAAATATGAAGAGCTGTGAGAAAAGCAGCAAAGGTCAAAGAACTAATAAGAGATTTGCATAGAAAGGAGAATAGGAAAGATATACCCATTTGAATGAAGAGTTCCAACGAATAACAAGGAGAGATAAGAAAGGTTTCCTCAGTGATCAATGCAAAGAAATAGAGGAAAACAATAGAATGGGAAAGACTAGAGCTCTCTTCAAGAAAATAAGAGATACCAAGGGAACATTTCATGCAAAGATGAGCACAATAAAGGACAGAAATGGTATGGACCTAACAGAAGCAGAAGGTATTAAGAAGAGGTGGCAAGAATACACAGAACTATACAAAAAAGATTTTTATGACCCAGATAACCACAATGATGTGGTCACACACCTAGAGCCAGACATCCAGGAATGTGAAGTCAAATGGGCCTTAGGAAGCATCACTATGAACAAAGCTAGTAGAATGATGGAATTCCAGTTGAACTCTTTCAAATCCTAAGAGATGATGTTGTGAAACTGCTGCACTCAATATGCCAGCAAATCTGGAAAACTCAGCAGTGGCCATAGGACTGGAAAAGGTCAGTTTTCATTCCAATACCAAAGAGAGGCAACACCAAAGAAGGTTCAGACTACTGCACAATTGCACTCATCTCACACACCAGCAAAGTAATGCTCAAAATTCTCCAAGCCAGGATTCAACAGTACATGAATCATGAACTTCCAGATGTTCAAGGTAGATTTAGAAAAGGCAGAGGAACCAGAGATCAAATTGCCAATACCTGCTGGATTATCAAAAAAGCAAGAGAGTTCCAGAAAAACATATATTTCTGCTTTATTGACTATGCCAAAGCCTTCGACTGTGTGGATCACAAAACTGTGGAAAATTCTGAAGGAGATGGGAATACCAGACCACCTGACCTGCCTCTTGAGAAACTTGTATGCAGGTCAGGAAGCAACAGTTAGAACTGGACATGAAACAACAGACTGGTTCCAAATCGGGAAAAGAGTACATCAGTACTGATTCCAAATCGGGAAAAGAGTACATACAGTAAAAGGCTGTATATTGTCACCCTGCTTACTTAATTATATGTAGAGTACATCATGAGAAATGCCAGACTGGATGAAGCACAAGCTGGAATCAAGATTCCAGGAGAAATATCAGTAACCTCAGATGTGCAGATGACACCACCCTCATGGCAGAAAGTTAAGAAGAACTAAAGAGCCTCTTGATGAAAGTGAAAGAGGAGAGTGAAAAAGTTGGCTTAAAACTTGACATTCAAAAAATGAAGATCATGGCATCTGGTCCCATCACTTCATGGCAAACAGATGGGGAAACAATGGAAATAGTGACAGGCTTTATTTTGGGGGGATCCAAAATCACTGCAGATGGTGACTGCAGCCATGAAATTAAAAGATCCTTGCTCCTTGGAAGAAAAGCTATGACCAACCTAGACAGCATATTAAAAGTTGAGACATTACTTTATCAACAAAGGTCCATCTAGTCAAAGTTATGGCTTTTCCAGTAGTCATGTATAGATGTGAGAGTTGGACCATAAAGAAAGCTGAGCACTGAAGAATTGATGCTTTTGAACTATGGTGTTGGAGAAGACTCTTGAGAGTCCCTTGGACTGCAAAGAGATCCAGTCAGTCCATCCTAAAATCAGTCCTGAATCTTCATTGGAAGGAATGATGCTGAAGCTGAAACTCCAATACTTTGGCCACCTGATGCGAAGAACTGACTCCTTAGAAAAGACCCTGATGTTGGGAAAGATTGAAGTGGGAGGAGAAGGGGATTGTCACAGAGGATGAGATGGTTGGATGGCATCATCAACATGAGTTTAACTAGGCCCTGGGAGCTGGGGATGGATAGGGAAGCCTGGCATGCTGCAGTCCATGGGGTCCCAAAGAGTCAGAGGTGACTGAGCAACTGAACTGAACTGTACATAGAAAAGTCAGCATAACTTAAGAAAGAGAACCAAGATAGTAAAGTGTTCTTAGTAGATATGATAAACATTTTAAAATGAAGTGGAAGTGATTTAATAATCTATCTTAACAAATAAATAACCTGAAAAGTAAGATACATTTTCTTGGCTTTTTTCACTATTTATTGAAGAGAGAAAGCTGAGTGAAAAGTGTGATGTTTTCCTTAAGATAAAAGAAATTAGAGAATTTTTAAAAGGAAGAATTTAAAATTGTTAAAATTCCTGAAGCCATGGAGAAAAGCTAAAATTCTTGAAACACAGGGTCTCCACATGGGATTTGATAAATTATCACCTATTTTGGTCAACTTTCAGGAAATGTTCTACTGTTCTTGTAGAAAGTCAAACCTATGTTTGTGAATGAAGATGTGGCAAAATCCACAACATAGGAACTAACTTAGACACTTTTTATCATGGAAAAGCATTGTAAAGTAAGGAGACCTGAACTTTGGGCTTCTTCTCGAACTAGCTAGTCTTTCTCCTTTTGTGAATTAAGAAGGAGAGAATTAGGTATTGATACCAGATACAGTTCTGTGGCTCTGTAAGAGCCGTTTTCAGAAAAGTGAGTTCATCCGTGACTGAACATAATTGAGGCAATCTGGAGTGGGGAATGGCAGGGTGTGGGAGGGTAAATGTTAGCATGGCATTGAGGAGAGTAATAGACTTAGACTAGCACCTTGGCCAGGCATCCTATGTTTTCCTGGCAATTTTTAAGATTTGTTGTCCACTCTGGCCCTTTATCATGTCTTCCATTATCTTCTCCAGATTTGTTGGCAAAAACTCTTTACAAATAATGTCAAACACCAGATTTGGATACTTGGTTAATCCTCATGCTAACCATTTACTATGTCTTGAGAAGGAAAATGAATTCACTCAGCCCTTTTAGTTTTCTCAGTAAACTGAAAGGAAAATACTTGACCTTCTTACATGACAGCATGTGGCATTTCTATTTATTGGATCCTTTATTTAAATAATTTCTATTATTAAATATCACTGAGGCCACAGGACATACCCTTGTCATCAAGGAAAAAAAGTTAGGTCTATTTAGCTTGTTGTAGCAAAGGGAATGTGCTTTCTACAGATCCCCTGATTGTATCTTAGTGAGAATAAGGAAGGGTATTTTATAGGGATTGTTTGTGCTGGTTGATGTTCAGGTAGGATTAGATTTGTAAGAACAAGTCTAGCAATTGCATATCTATGTAATCTTTTTCAGGAGGGAAGAATGAAGCAGATCTGGAATATCATTGGTGAAAGGCAGCAGTCACTCACGAGGAGGAGATTTTAGTTATTGCATAGCAGAATGTGGCCTTGTGTGGGTCCTGTTGAAAACATTTTTTCTCTTGACCTCGTCGTATCTCACTGCAAATATCATTGCTGTTCTGTTAGGAACATGTGATCACCAGGACTAATTTTCACTTTCACACTAGTTCCTCCATTCTTTCTGTAACTAAACATATAAAATCACTATTATCATTTGGCATCTCCCGGATAGGAGGAAACAGAGAGCCAAAGTAACTCACTCACAGTTATGTAGCCTGTGAAGTTAGGAATACAGTCTTCCCACCAACTCAGACCAGTCTCTTGGAATATTTTTTTATCCCAAAGCTCATGCCATTTACCATCAAATAATGAAACTCTTGCATTCTACCAGGTCAGAATTCATTTCTTCTTTTTCTTTACAAATGAATTGATACGCCAATGAAATTATCATCTCCTAAGAGAAGAGGATTTATCTCAATGCTTAAGATTTGCATATTCTGGACACTAGGATCTAAGTTCCTGAGGTCTGCCTATCTCTCACCTGTCTGAACTACCAGGGAAACCCCAAGAATACTGCAGTGGGTTGCCATTCCCTTCTCCAGAGAATCTTTCTAGCCCAGGGATTGAACCTGGGTTTCCTGCATTGCAGGCAGATTCTCTACCATCTGAGCCGCCAGAGAAGCCTATCCCCTACCATGAATTTCCTTTCTCTAGTTTGTGAAAGCCTTGAATATCCCCCTAGTTACAATCCACTTCCCTTTGTACTTGGACAGAGTTAATGGACAAAAAATGCTATAAATTATTTCTGGTCTCTGGTTTCTTTTCTCAGGTCTGGTTTACGTCCTCAAATAAATACAACCAGAGCTCTTTCTTGGTGTCCTCCTCCCAGGACACTCACTGATTTTCTCCTATTCAGACTCTCCTTTGTGCTGGCAGAGGCATTTTGATTAACCCTTTGCTCTATTATTCATTAAGATGACCAAACTGCTATCTATGGTTCTGTTTTGTTTCTCCTATAATAATCAGTTCAACTGGTCTTTGTGAAATTATTTTACTACCTATAGATCTATGTAGAAAACAATATGATAGTAACTCCAAAATTTTTAGGCAGGAACAAACTATCCAACAGTAATATTAACAACCCAACTTTTATTGACTCATTGCCCCTCATCTCTTGATGCAGGATCTCAATTCTCAGACCCAAGTTCCTCCTAGTTCTTTCTGTTTTCTGGGAATCCAGTGGGTGTCTTATCTACAGTAAAAACAAACATGCATTTTACTTATGTTTACACACAGCAAATCGCCAAAACTCTCGTGTTTAGCACACAAATGTTCAGGGTCATATTCATTCAAGCTTTCCCATTTCAGCTTATCACTGATACTCCCAACCAGAAACCCAGGTAAGGGGGGTGACATGTTCCCTCCAGAGCTGACAGTGATCTCCAGGAAGACACAGAACATTCCACACAGCAGTCGTTCTCCTCAAACTACCTGTGCTGAAGAAAGAGTTTTCTCCTCTAATTTGACATAAAACCAATACCTTTGTAAAGTACAAGTAAAATGAATTTCATGAAAAATAGCATGCTCGTGAATGTCACAGCAATGTCAAATCACTATCGAAGTTTCGGAATGCCTGCTTTCACTCTCTGTGCATGGACGGGGACCAAATGTAGACCACACTTTGAGAAGCACTGCCCTTGAACTTGGTCTCTCAGCACTCCCAAATTGCAACATCTTCAAATGGACAAATTGTCCTTCAATGTCAGCCAAAGCACACATCATGAAAGTCTATAGAAAGTACATGTCTCCAGGTCTGTGTTGCAATTTTATCAGCTTGGCCCTAGAAACAGTACTTGTTGCTATTGTTCAGTTACTGAGTTGTGTCCAACTCCTCGCAACCCCATGGACTGTGACACGCCAGGCTTTCCTGTCCTTCACTGTCTTCCAGAGTTTGCCCAAACTCATGTCCATTGAGTCGGTGATGACATCCAACCATCTCATCTTCTGTCGCTCCCTCCTCCTCCTGCCCTCAATCTTTCCCAGTGTCAGAGTCTTTTCCAATGAGTCGGTTCTTAGCATAGTCTGTACCTAAGTCTCGCGGAGCTCCTTATGAAGAAATCTTATTTAAACTATTTTCTCTTCTACCACAGACTTAGGCCTGGACTCTAAGGCCCAGTTGAGAAAAGCCTCCATCCTGTCGTTCCCAATTCTTCTGTCTCTCATCGTCTTTTCCTCTGAGACATGTTCCCCAAGGATCAGCTTCCCTCATTTATGAACTCATGAAAATAAATAACTCAGACACAGTGACCCATCCATTTATCAGAATTTTTCTTTCAGCTGAGACTCTGTGTTATTCCTGTGCAATATATGGTAATTCAGGCACTGTCTCAGCTATAGTGTGAAAAATTACAGGTTGTGTTATTTTGTCACTCTTTACTATGTTAAAAAAAAAAATTGAAATGTGTGTTTACTGGGAACTGAGCTCCGTGCTGGGTGCTTTACCTAGATCAGCTTCATAACCCTCAAGGCAATTAATAATCAGTAGAACTGGAATAACTTATGTTCCCTAGAAAAACAGGAACATGAGGAAGTAATGAATAAACATGGTGTGAAAATAAAGTTTAATAGTCATTGCAAGAATATAGGCTTCTTAACTAGCTGGAGACATGTGGACTAGTCTAGAACAAATTCCTCTGTATCAAACACCAGTTGGGAAAAAAAAGAATGATGAAATTTGTATTGAGGAAAATTATAATATTTTGCTTATATGATAGGAGATACGTGTTACAAGAAGGTTTGTGACTGTTCACCCATTCTAAGAATTGCCCCCCACTCTCTACTTGCTTGGCCTGTGACTTTAATTCCACCCACACTCTATCTTAACTTCTATATATCAACTCAGGCTTTGAGAGAGAAGTGTATGTGGAGCCCATGCCTCCAAAGACCCTGGTTCATTATCATCGTCAATTCATAGCCTGTTTCCATGTCCATTGTACACACTTCTGCGGTGGTGCTGACCCTTGTTAGTCAACCTCTCTGACTTGGGTTCTGGAGCTATCAACCAAGCCTTCTTTCTCATCTAGGCTGTGACCCTTCTTAGCCAGGGTTTCTTTGTCCCTGCCTCCCAATAGTAATTATACATGTTTATAGGAGCGGTTCCTACTTCCTCTGGTTATTTAGTCTTGCTGCTGTTGTTTAGTCTCTAAGTTGTGTCCAAATCTTTGCAACCTCATGGGCTGTTGCTTTCCAGGCTCCTTTGTCCATGGGATTTCCCAGGCAAGAATACTGGAGTGAGTTGCCGTTTCCTTCTCCAGGGGATCATCCCGACCCAGGGATTGAACTTGTGTCTCCTGCATTGGCAGGAGGATTCTTTACCACTGAGCCATCCAGGAAGCCCGCTGTTTAGTTATAACCATCCGGAATTTGGCCCACTACTGCATATCTATTGGTTTTCCCTGCCTACTGCCTGTACCCTCTTCAGCTAACAGAGCCACTTGTTCCTTGTGAAGGACTTTACACACAGGTGGGGTGGGCCTGACCCTGCACAACTCACGCCTCAGGCCCTGCACTTGTTTCAGAAACAGGCCCATGACTCAGGTCGGACCCTCAGAGGGACATATTGGTCTCAGCTCTCTGAAGAGTTTCTCTTTCTCCAGAGGGAGTTTTTGAGGTAACTGGAGACATTGTTTGAACCCTTGGTTCAGTACAATCCTGAAGCCAATAACAGTGTATTTATGTCAGCCTTTTTTTTAAGAAAAGTTAAATTAGATTAAGATTTTTGTCATTTGCAGCCAAAGTGCTTCTGATTAAATCACTGATCTAACTGAAAATCCAACTGTGATCACATAGATTCCAGACTTGGTGTCTCTATTTAAATCTATGGTATATCCACAGCCTACTATAAGCCAACTGCACTTACTTTGTCTGCGTTGCTGTGTTTTTTCCACCCTCCTGTTCCGGACTTTTCAGGGTTATTCTGATTTGCTATATAAGATCCAATGTGAAAATATGGTGCAAAGAAAGTCCAAGAGGCCCCCTAGTCTGTATATATTAAACAACAGAGTTTCAAATAGAAAACAGTGGCCCAAATTAACAGCAGAGTACTGAATAATAAAGAAATTGATTTATAAATATTGATGCCAAGTTCATTATTAGCAACTACTGGAAGAACAGAATCACAGGGATGTTGTCAGAAAAGAATTCTTCAGAACAAAATAAATGCAAAATTTTAATATCTACAATCAATTTAAAAAACTAGTTTAGAGTGATGAGAAATAAAGAAAATACAATGGGGATTTAAAAATTGGCTACTATATTTTATATAATTTTTAGGAATAGTCTATACACTAAACTTGTAAAGAGAGACTGTAATGAGCTTATCAATCAACATTTTTATTAGGATGTACAATGCATGCTTGTTGATGGTTTAGCAAAAAGAAAAGAGGAATTTTTCTTAGACACATACAGTACTATAAAACACCTTTAATCCTTTGTCTTTTATCCATTAATTATGTTTGCTTTCTACCAACTGGATGTGGGATATCTCTGTGGAGAGTTTTTTTATTGCTTTATGGAACAGTAAGCCCAAACAATTGAAAGGCAGCAATTGAAATCATTGTGGAGGAGATTCAATCTTGTAGCAGAGATTGTCAACACTGCTCAAAGGAGATATGACGTTTCAGGGTAAAATCTTGCCAAAGGTCAAATGTGGTGGGAAAAAAGGGGACAGATGCAAAATCAGTCCATATGAGGTTGCTTCTCAAGGGTAAGAGGTTTGGAAGATCAAGGTATAAAAGACATTGAAAATTCACAATTTAAGATGATCAAATATGAGAGGATTTTAAACTAGTTGGCAACAGAGGATAACGAATTAGCTGTGATCAATAGGTGTTAATTAATTAAGGCTGTTTAGAATAGACATACCATGAATATTTTAAAAATAGAATTAATGCTATTGTGGAAAACTGCCAGAAAAAATAAAACATGAAATTAAGACACAAAGTTAAGTATGAAATAACTCAGGAGAAGGGCACACTTTATTTACAGTGACTCTTTAACATGTAATTTTGAAATGTATTGTTTGAAAGATCAAATAACAGATAACTGATCAGGGTTTAGATGTAATACTGGAAAACAGAATTAAACATGGTTATTTTAAAGAATAGGTAAAAGAAAATGTTTATGCTTTTATATGCCACATCAAAAATATACTAATAAAATACATATGCAGATACAAAGAGATAAAGTATGTGATGCTATTTGGAAAGCAAAGAGCTGCATAAAAGTAAAGCACTGTATTATAAATATTATACTTGAAGTCCTTGCATTTCAAGATGCATGTTCATATAAAAAGAATCAATGTCTTGCTTTGGATAGTTTCCCCCTTTTTTCTCTTTTTTGGGAGTACAGTGATGGTTTTGAAAGAAATAAAATGAGTGTTATAAATACAGTCCATATTTGAGTATACATTTTTTAGTAGCACTATTCAAAATTGGCTAAAAACAAGTAATCAAGAAAGATGGAGAAGGGAGTAAAAACCTAAAAAAAAGAAAGTTAGTGAATGAAAGATTTATAAATATTTGCACTATTTCATAGCCATTGAGTTAAAACCAAAAGCATACAGATTATTGTTTATTATCAATCATAGGATGACTCAGAGACATGGGATTGAATTTCCCAATAATCCATGATCATACATGCTATTATCTTTATATATCAACTGCATAATATAATGTATCCCAGATAATACCTTTTGGTCCACAGAAGAAGGTATATTATATATACAGCCCTGGGAACATATATTTTCAGTTGATATTCAAATTCTGATATGTCTACCTGAGTTGCAATACTGATTTTGGAAGGTGAGGTGAGTCATTCTATAAGGAATTGTAAACCAGTGGTAAATTATCCAAAAAGAGTGGAGGGTGGGCGCAATAGCAAGAGGATATAACATTCAGAAAGCTAAGATCATGGCATCCGGTCACATCACTTCATGGCAAACAGATGGGGAAACAGTGGAAACAGTGGCTGACTATTTTTCTGGGCTCCAAAATCACTGCGGATGGTATTGCAGCCATGAAATTAAAAGATGCTTGCTCCTTGGAAGGAAAGTTGTGACCAACCGAGACAGCATATTAAAAAGCAGAGGCATTACTTTGTCAATAAAAGTCTGTCTACTCAAGGCTAAGGTTTTTCCAGTAGTCATGGATGGATGTGAGAGTTGGACCATAAAGAAAGCTGAGTACCAAAGAATTGATGCTTTTGAACTGTTGTGTTGGAGAAGACTCTTGAGAGTCCCTTGGACTGCAAGGAGATCTAACCAGTCCATCCTAAAGGAGATCAGTCCTGGGTGTTCATTGGAAGGACTAATGCTGAAGCTGAAACTCCAGTACTTTGGCCACCTCATGCGAAGAGTTGACTCATTGGAAAAGCCCCTGATGCTGGGAGGGATTGGGGGCAGAAGGAGAAGGGGACGACAGAGGATGAGATGGTTGGATGGCATTACTGACTCAATGGACATGGGTTTGGATTGACTCTGGGAGTTAGTGATGGACAGGAGGCCTGGTGCACTGTGATTCATGGGGTCATAAAGAGTCGGACACAACTGAGCCACTGAACTGAACTGAACTGATAGTGAAACTGTAAGGTGGTATATTTGAAGAAGCAGATTCAGTGTTACTCATTGTAATTTTTCTATATGGTAGATAGCACGGTTTCATTTTTGTAAGACAAATTAAAGAAAGGATGTGAGATTTTTACTCTCACTGAAAGGGCATGTGGAAAGGAAGTAAGTGTTTAAATAACTCTTGTAAGACTACTTTTAGACAGGCAGAGTGCTACAAACAGGAGATGCAAGATTTAAAAATATAGTATTTCTCTTCCTGGAGCTTCTGGGCTGTCTGAGTCTGTTCAGATTGCCATAACAAAATACTATAGATGGGATGGCTTAAAAAACAACAACAAAAAAATTTTCTCTTTGGTCTTGGGACTGGGAGGTCCAAGATCAAGTTGCCAACCCATTGTGTTCCTGGTGAGAACTTTCTTCCTGACTTTCAGGTGGCCGCCTCCTCTCTCTGTCTTTGCATAAAATTTCCTCACCTGTGTCTCTCTGTAATCCCATAGAACAGGAGCTCCATCTAACCTAATTATACTCCTAAGTTTACCACCAAGTTGGGAGTTGGGGCATCAACATACGAATTAAGGGGAACAGAGATCAGTCCACAACACTGGCTAAAGAAGACAAAGAGAATTCACAGACTGATGAGTCTTCACAAAGTAAACTTATATAATATAACCTCTATGTTAATAAATAAAAAATATAAAAATCTCAGTCACTCCAATGTGCCTGTTCCAGTCAAATCCACACTGCCCATACTAGTGTCTAATGGCATTAATTGGTTTTTAATGTTATTAGTTGTGCTTGTTTTCAAAATTTATATAATGGAGTTATACAATACATACTATTTTGTGTCTGGTTTTTCTTCACAGGGCTTCCCACGTAGCTCAGTTGGTAAACCATCTGCCTGCAATGAGGGAGACCTGGGTTCAATTCCTGGGTTGGGAAGTTCCCCTGGACAAGGAAATGGCAATCCACTCCAGTATTCTTACCTGGAGAATCCCATGGACATAGGACCCTGGCAGGTTACAGGTCATGGGATTGCCAAGAGTTGGACATGACTTAGGACTATCTTTCTTCGCAGTAATAGTCTGAGATTCATCAATATTGATGCTGTAGCAATATTTTATTTATTTTCATAGCCTCATAGTAGTCAACTATGTGAAAATAGCAGTTTATTTACCCATTTTATTATTGGTGGTCATTTTCCCCCCACTTTTGACTATTACAAATAATACAACTTATAAATATTTTTGTATATGTGATCTGGGATGAAGACAGGCACTTGTCTGATAGAAATGGAAATGCTGAGCCAGAGTATTCAGATTTGTAGGTACTACTGCACTGATCTCCATAGTGGTATTACAGATGTAACCCCCCAAACAGTGTATGACAGTACCAATTATGCTACATCTTTGCAAATGTATGGTGTTGTTAGTCTAATTCATTGGCCACTCTGGAATGTGTGTCAGTTCAGTTCAGTTAGGTTGCTCAGTCGTGTCTGACTCTTTGCGACCCCATGAACCACAGCATGCCAGGCCTCCCTGTCCATCACCAACTCCCAGAGTCCACCCAAATCCATGTCCATTATGTTGGTGATGCCATCCAACTATCTCATCCTCTGTCATCCCCTTCTCCTCCTGCCCCCAATCCCTCCAAGCATCAGGGGCTTTTCCAATGAGTCAGCTCTTCACATCAGGTGGCCAAAGTATTGGAGTTTCAGCTTCAACATCAGTCCCTCAAATGAACACCCAGGACTGATCTCCTTTAGGTTGCACTGGTTGGATCTCTTTGCAGTCTAAGGGACTCTCAAGAGTCTTCTCCAACATCATAGTTCAAAAGCATCAATTCTTTGGCGCTCAGCTTTCTTTATAGTCCAACTCTCACATCCATACATGAATACTGGATAAACCATAGCCTTGACTAGACAGACTTTGTTGACAAAGTAATGTCTCTGCTTTTTAATATGCTATCTAGGTTGGTCATAACTTTCCTTCCAAGAAGTAAGCATCTTTTTATTTCATGGCTGCAATCACCATCTGTGGTGATTTTGGAGCCCAGAAAAATAAAGTCAGCCACTGTTTCCACTGTTTCCCCATCTATTTGCCATGAAGTGATGGGACCAGATGCCATAATCTTAGTTTTCTGAATGTTGAGCTTTAAGCCAACTTTTTCACTCTCCTCTTTCACTTTCATCAAGAGGCTCTTTAGTTCTTCTTCACTTTCTGCTATAAGGGTGGTGTCATCTGCATATCTGAGGTTATTGATATTTCTCCTGGCAATCTTGATTCCAGCTTCTTCTCCTCCAGCCCAGCATTTCTCATGATGTACTCTACATATAATTTAAATAAGCAGGGTGACAATATACAGCCTTGATGTATTCCTTTTCCTATTTGGAACCAGTCAGTTGTTCCATGTCCAGTTCTAACTGTTGCTTCCTGACCTGCATACAGGTTTCTCAAGAGGTAGGTGAGGTGGTCTGGCATTCCTATCTCCTTCAGAATTTTCCACAGTTTATTATGATTCACACAGTCAAAGGCTTTGGCATAGTCAATAAAGCAGAAGTAGATGTTTTTCTGGAACTCTCTTGCTTTTTCGATGATCCAGCGGATATTGGCAATTTGATCTCTGGTTCCTCTGCCTTTTCTAAAACCAGCTTGAACATCTGGAAGTTCACAATTCATGTATTGCTGAAGCCTGGCTTGAAGAATTTTGAGCATTACTTTACTAGTGTGTGAGATGAGTGCAATTGTGCGGTAGATTGAGCATTCTTTGGCATTGCCTTTCTTTGGGATCGGAATGAAAACTGACCTTTTCCAGTCCTGAGGCCACTGCTGAGTTTTCCAAATTTGCTGACATATTGAGTGCAGTACTTTTCACAGCATCATCTTTTGGAATTCCATCACCTCCTCTAGCTTTCTTCGTAGTGATACTTCCTAAAGCCCACTTGACTTCACATTCCAGGATGTCCATATACGTATGTGTGTAATAGCATCTAATTCTGACTTTAATTTCCATTTCCCTAAACACTTTTGGATGCATTTTTGCCAAGTTTTTTATTTGGTTGTCTGGGGATTATTTTCTTATTGACTTTTAGGAGTTCTTTACGAAAGAGAAAAAGTGAAAGTTGCTCAGTCATGTCTGACTCTTTGTGATGTCATGGACTATACAGTCTGTGGAATTCTCCAGGCCAGAATACTGGAGTGGGTAGCCTTACCCTTCTCCAGGGGATCTTCCCAACCTAGGGCAAAAACCCAGGTCTCCCGCATTGCAGTCGAATTCCCAGCCCAGGGATCGAACCCAGGTCTCCCACATTGCCAGTGGATTCTTTACAGCTGAGTCACCAGGGAAGCCCAATAATACTGCAGTGGGTAGCCTATCCCTTCTCCAGCGGATCTTCCTGGCCCAGGAATCAAACCGGAGTCTCCCGCATTGCAGGCGGATTCTTAACCAACTGAGCCATCAGGGAGGCCCTAAAAAAGGGAAACGCCAGGTGTAACCTAATGACTTGATTCTGATCTTTATATATTCTACAAATACACAATTTGACAGTTACATATGTTGCAAATATGTTCTGCCTAACTGTGGTTTATCACTCTCTTAATAGCAACTTTCAGTAAACAGGAATCTTAATTTTAAAATATTCAAATTATCAATCTTTTCCTTAATGCTTAGGAATAACTGTTTCCTGTTTAAGAAATAGTCACCTATACCAGAGCCTTAAATACATTCCATTTGTAATTTTCTAAAGTTTTATGCTGTACCTTTATATTAAAAATAATTTAATAATAATAAGGATATTAATAATATAACCCACCTCGAATTTGGAGGGTTTTTTATGAGAATTATGTTTTATTCACTGGGAATTTTTAGGACTTTAAGCCTGGGAAACAGCAACTCAAGCAACCCTGAGAGAACTGCTCTGAGAAGGCAAAGGGGACAGCCAGGTTATATAGAAGTTTTGCAACAAAGGGCAGGTAGTCTGAATATCTCCTCCTGAGAAACCTGAATGCAAGTCAAGAAGCAATAGTTAGAACTCTACATGGAACAACTGACTGGTTCCAAACAGGTATAGGAGTACATCAAGGCTGTATATTGTCACCCTGCATATTTAACTTATATGCAGAGCACATCATGAGAAATGCTAGACCTAATAAAGTACAAACTGGAATCAAGATTTCCAGGAGAAATATCAATCACCTCAGATATGCAGATGACACCACCCTTATGGCAGAAAGCAAAGAACTAAAGAGCCTCTTGATGTAAGTGAAAGAAGAGAGTGAAAAAGTTGGCTTAAAACTCAATATTCAAAAAACGAAGATCATAGTATCCAGTCCCACCACTTCATGGCAAATAGATGTGGAAACAATGGAAACAGGGACAGACTATTTTTGGGACTCCAAAGTCACTGCAGATGGTGACTGCAGCCATGAAATTAAAAGATCCTTGCTCCTTGGAAGAAAAGCTATGACCAACCTAGATAGCATATTAAAAGCAGAGACATTACTTTGCCAACAAAGGTCTGTCTAGTCAAAGCTTTGGTTTTTCCAGTAGTCATGTATGGATGTGAGAGTTGGACCATAAAGAAAGCTGAGTGCTGAAAAATTGATGCTTTTGAACTGTGGTGTTGGAGAAGACCCTTGAGAGTCCCTTGGACTGCAAAGAGATCCAACCAGTCCATCCTAAAGGAAATCAGTCCTAAATATTCATTGGAAGGGCTGATGCTAAAGCTGAAACTTCAATACTTTGACCACCTGATGCGAAGAAGTGACTCATTTGAAAAGACCCTGATGCTGGGAAAGATGGAAGGCAGGAGGAGAAGGGGACAACAGAGGATGAGATGGCTGGATGGCATCAGCAACTCAATGGGCATTAGTTTGAGTAAGCTTCCAGAGTTGGTGATGGAGAGGGAAGCGTGGCATACTGCAGTCCATGGGGTTGCATAGTCAGAAACGACTGATCGACTGGACTGAACTGAGTCTGAATATCAAAAGATTATTGCTAATTAAAGAAAACCAGATATCCCAAGTTAAGGAATTTAGCATTTTTCTATGTATGGGAAGATGCAAGTGTCTGGGCTCACTGAAATCATTCCTTTTATATGCATCTCACCTATCCTGGGCCTGTATCCTGTGTTTTTCACATCCTGAGCTCCTTTGGGGCTCACATTAGGGAGTTTATGATATGAGAGAGGTTACTATTTTCTGAAAGGGATATCCTAATGAACCAGCATCATTTATTGAATAGGCAGTATTTTCCCTATTGCTCTAAAGCACTGACTTGTCATGAGTCAAGTGACTTTATATACTTTGGTTTATTTCTGGACTCTCTAATCTATGTCAGTGGCCTATTTATATTTCTACCCATATCTACATTGTCTTTATAACTGTGGCTTAATAACAATCCTTACAATCTTGTAGTGTGAGTGCTAAAACTTTGTTCTGCTTCAAGTTTGGCTATTCTTGACTATTTGTATTAAATTTTAGAATTTTGTCAATTTCTATAAAATAAAACTTCTGGAATTTCCATTGGTATTACATTTATGGATCAATCTGGAGAAAACTGACAGTTCTATTCATAATATGCCAGGCTCCTCTGTCCATGGTGATTCTCCAGGCAAGAACACTGGAGTGGGTTGCCATTTCCTACTCCAGGGGATATTCCCGACCCAGGGATCGAACCCAGGTCTCCCACATTGCAGCCAGATTCTTTACCAACTGAGCCACCAGGGAAACCTAAGAATTTTGAAATGGGTAGCCAATCCCTTCTTCATGGGATCTTCCTGACCCAGGAAACAAACCAGGGTCTCCTGCATTGCAAGCAGATTCTTTACCAGCTGAGCTACCAGTAAAGCCCTCCTCATATTAAGGCTTTCCTTAATGTTCCAAAAATATTTTTATTTTTTCCATATACTGCTTTTGTACAAATTTTGTGAGATTTATTATTAGGTATTCAATGGGTTTTTAAAATAAAAATTTTGATGGGGACCATTAAAGTCCTTACTGAATTTGTTACACTATTAATTCTGTTTTATGGTGTTTGGTTTTTTGGCTAAGAGGCACTTGGGAACTTAGCTCCCTGACCAGAGATCAAACCTGCACTCCCTGCATTAGAAGGTGAAGTCTTAACCACTGAACTCCAAGGAAGTCTCCTATTCAATGGTTTTTGAGGTAATCCAAATAATAACAATTTTCTTAATTTTAATTTATAAGTATTTGTAGACTACTTACAGAAATGTACAGAAATAGTTAATTTTGTTTACTGATTTTATATCCAAAGGCCATCTTAAGTGTAGGTGTTAATTCCAATAGTTTCTCCATAGATTTTTAAGGATTTTCTACATGCATATAATGCAATCTGGAGAAGACACTCTTGTTCTTCCTTTTGCATTCTTATTGTTTTTCATAATATGTTGCACTGGCTACAGTCTTAGGTACATATTTAAACAAAATGGTGATAACAGTTATATTTATCCTACTTTTTATTTCAGATGGAAATCTAACTCTAAGTATTTTTTAGGTACCATTTAATCTAAAGGAGAATTTTCTTTATTCCTCATTTAGGCATAGTTTTTGTGATAGCTGTTTTTTCTGGAACTTTCGAAAGAGTCATATTATTTTTCTCCTTTATTCTATTAATGTGATACATTACATTGATTGGTTAATGATTACCCAATTTTGCATTCATAGAATAAATCCAACTTGGTTATGATGCTGTTTTTCTGTTTTCTTTTTTTTTTTTAATCTGGATTTGCTTTGCTCTTTTTTTAAGGGACTTAAGAATAGTGGTGTATTTTTTTTTTCCATTCTGTAAAAATTCACTGACCTTATAAAACAAATTGAAAATTGCCTCTTCTTTGCTTTTCTCATATAGTTCATATATGATTGTCACTTTTTCTAAAATTATCTGCATAATTCATTATTGAAATAAACCCAGTCAAATTTTCTTGGAAGAAGGTTTTTATTTAGAGATCCAACTAATTCAATAGATATTGGACCATTGCTTTCATTTATTCAGTTCTTCTTGTGACAGTTTTGGTATATTGTCACAGCTTTTTTTAGGGGAGAGATTTTGTCAATTTTATCTAAGTTTTCCACTTCTATGGAATAAAGTTCTTTACAACTTGCTGTTATCATCATTTTAGTAATGATAGTTAATGTCTTAATGGTGTCCTCTTTTTCATTTCTGACAGAGTAATTTTTTCTCCCTCTACTTTCTTGGTCAGGCTAAACAAATTTATCAGTTTTATGAACATTTTCACAGAGACAGTTTAGACTGTCTTCATTTTCTTTGTATTGTTTTCCTTCTACATTATTAATTTTCACTATTATTGTCATTTCCTCCTTTCTACTACCTTTGTGTTTAATTTGCTGTTGTCTTCTAACTGCTTGAGTTGAATAATTTTAGAATATTGATTTCAGTCTTTTTCTTTTATAATAATTTTATTATTATAGCAAAATATACACAATATAAGTACACATACACTAGTTTCGATAAGCCATATTTTCATTATCAATCAGGTCAAACTAGTTTCTAATTTATATTTTCATTTCTTCTTTGATCCATGAGTAATGTGCAAGTTTGTTGCTTAATTTTGAGTTAGCAATATTCTTACGATCTCTTTGCTATTGATTACTTGATTAATTCTACTACAGAAAACACATTCTAATTTTAGTCTTTTATATTGTTACAGCTTGCTTTGTTTCACAGTATATGGCAAATTTTGATAAATGCCCCACATGCACTTGGAAACAATGTCTGTTCTGCAGTTGGAAGTGATTACATAAATAGGTAGGTAGTTTGGTAGATAGATGGCAAGCATCAGTTAGGTGGTTTGTAATTGTGAGGTTCAATTCTTCCTTTCTCACTTACTTACTAGTAGAAATATTGTTCTGTCAGTTAATAATAGAAATGTTAAAAAGGAGTATTTATAAAGTGTCCCTGTTTAATTCTATCAGTTACTGTTACTATTGCTATTAGGTGCTACCACTAATATTACTCTTAGGTGCGTACAAACTGATAAATATTATTTCCTCTTCTACTTTTTCCTTTATTATTATGAAATATCCATTTTTATCCCAAATAATGCTTCTCATCTTAAGGACTACTTTGTCTGATATTTATATAGCTCCACTAGCTTTCTTCCAGATAGTGTTTGTATGAAACATATTTTTCCATCTTTTTACTTTCAGCCTTCCTGTATACTTATATAATATACAATATACATAATTATATTTAGGCTGCTTGATAACCTCTGTCTTTAAGAGCAGAGATGAGAAAATTTTTTCTGTAAAAAACTAGAGTATAAATACAGTAGACCTTGTGGGTTACATCTAGTATGTGTCACAGTTACTCAACTCTGCTATTGTAGCAGAAAGCTGCTTATAGAAAATACATAGATGAATGACCATGACTATGTTCCAATAAAACTTTATCAGTTAAAAAAAAACCAAGCAGGCAACAAGCTAGTTTCAGCCGGGCAAGTATAGTTTCCCCACTCTTTTAAAAATTATTAATTAACTTTATACTGACTGGTCTACCTGATATGTAGAAAGTTAACTCATTTGTTTTCTCTCTGTCCTACTTGTTATACATTTTTTTCTTTCTTTCTGTAATGATAACTTTAAAAAAGATGTTTTTAAAGTTTTGTTCAATTTTTACTTTTTATTTTTATTATTTTTTACAAGGGATGTTGATCTGCAGCAAGCTAATGTGGCATAACCAAGTGAATTTTTAATTTTTCTCTTTGTGTGTCCATAATTTCCTTTTTCTCACTAAATACAGATGGAGGAAAGGAGATTCTTAACAACGTATCCTCTCCCATGTCCTGAAAGAACTCAAATTAATGGAAGACATCATATATTTCAAGTTAGTTTTTGTTTAATTTTTGATACCAGCAGGATGTGCAATTCTATTTATGTTTAGATCTTGTAGTTTGGGGGTAGGCTCTCCTGATCTTTTCCTATTACAGTCTTTGAGATTGATATACATTAATGTTCCCTTCCATAGTCACACCCACTCAAATGAGCAGGCACCTTACCATATACCTTCTTAATGGGTTATTGAATTGCTTATTTGGCCACTTAGTCATAATTTCAAATGCCTGTAACTTCACTTTGCAGAGCAAATTACTTCAACCACAATTGATCAGAATAAAACCACATATTCTGCTAGGAAGTCTTTCAACTACAAGGCATTAAGAAATAACTATTTTCTTCATCTCCTGTTTTCCATTAAATGTCTTGATATTTTTTAATTTGGTAATAACATTTATAACCCACTTATTGCCTATTTATGCTGTTTCTTTTATTTTATTCTTTCACTGCATAATCTCTCATGAAAATTTGTTCTGTATAAAATAAATATTAAATTTCTTTGTAATTTTCCTCTCATCATTTAATACAATTTTAAAGTCATCTATGATCAATTTGGGGCTTCCCAGAAGATCCCCTGGAAGATGGCTTGGCAACCCACTCCTGTATTCTTGCCTGGAAAATCCCATGGACGGAGAAGCCAGGCAGGTAGCAGTCCATAGGGTTGCAAAGAGTCAGACATGACTGGAGCAACTTAGCGAGGAGGTCCACATGAAGGTGGCTCAGTGGTAAAGAATCTGCCCGCCAATACAGGGGATGCAAGAGATACAGGTTTGATCCCTGCGTCGGGAAGATCCTCTGGAGGAGGAAATGGCAATGCACTCTAGTACTTCTCATCTGAAAAATCCCATGGACAGAGAATCCTGGTGGGCCACAATCCATGGGGTCTCAAAGAGTCAGACATGACTGAGAGACCGGGAATGGGCACGATCAGCTTTATCCAAACATTTAAATAAAAATAACACAATGAATAAGACATTACAGAATGTTATCACCTTTCAGACAAATATTCCTAAGTCTTTTATCATGTTTATATAGTAAGTGTGTAAAGAAAGACACATGCAAAGTGAATGCACTTGGTTAACTTCAGGTAGAGCAGGTGATGTACCATCGTTAGTTCCCAGATCAGTTTATCTGTTAATCAACATGTACTGTGTCCAGTGTTGGTTGGGGCAGTGACTCTTAATCAGGAGAATGACAGTTTTAAATGAGCATCAGGGGTCCTAATCCCTAGGGTGCAATAGCTTAGAGCATGTGGATTATTCAAGAGTTCTACAAATGATTGGGATGCTCGGTCTTTTCTGAGAAATACTGCTTTAAGCCATTGGAAGATACAGGAGAAACAGCCTTGACTTAGTAAATTGGGGGAAAAAAATCAAGAAGACTTTAAAATGTATAAAATAATGTGTAATTAAAAACTGAATTTTCTGGCACAGTGTGAGTTAGAAAGGTTTTATCAGGAAGATTAGAATTGATCTGTAGCTTCAAGAACAGGTTGGATTTGCAGAGATGGTAGAAGTACATGGGAAGGGGGACAATATAATATTACAAGCAAGAGCATAGAGGCAGAAGTAATAATCACTTGGGAATCAATACAAAGAACAAGCTAGTCAACTCACAGTAGAAACTGCTTCTGTTTTGTTCACAGCTTTATGCACAATACTATCACCTGTTGAACAAACATGAATAAATGAGTGAACCAATCAATCTATTAACAATGAGAGTGGCATGTACTTATCCCGGAGTAGTGGAAAGTAGTAATGCATATTTAGAGCAAGGTCAAATTATGGATGACCTTGAAAGCCAGTAAAAGAGCTAAAGCAGGTACCAGTAAATAAAAATAATATCTGAGCTAGATTCATCAGGGAATCACAAACATGTACTGAGAGATTCCACCTTTGACAAAATGACCAGCTGGAAATGTGTTGCAGGAAAACAGGCGTGTGATAATTAAGGTCTTGCACTGTTTTCAGAAAATAAAACATACCTAGCAAATGAAGAGAGCATTGTTTAGTCACTCAGTCGTGTCCAACTCTTTTGTGACCCCATTATTGCAGCCCATCATGGTTCCTCAGTCCTTAGGATTTCCCAGACAAGAATACCGGAGTGGGCTGCAATTTCCTTTTCCAGAAGAGGACATTTATAGTCTAAAAAAATTCTGGAAAGCAGACTTCAAATATTATGTAACATTATTTGATTATTCAGTTAAATACTACATTTATAATAGCTAATCTGATGATTTTTTTGCCCTTCACTTGCATTTGTCCTCTGAGTCATTCCTCACCTGCTGTCTTCATCCTTTCACACCTACCCCCTTATTCTTGAACTTTTAATCCTTAAATATATTTAGCTAAAAACATTAAATACTAGAAAATTCTAGTTGCTGAAATTTTGATCATAATAGACTATATTCTATTTGCATGATATTTTAAAAACTTGATTTAGACCACTATTTTTTATTTATTCTAGAGTGAGGATGGAAGAATAAAAATGAAACATCAAAAAGTTGTCTTAAAAAGATATGTTAATATTCTCAGATAATCATTTTAGTATATAATGTATATAATTCAGGTAGTTTAGGTTAGGTCAAAAATTTGTGGTCTGTTTTTTTTTAACTTTTTTAAAAAGGTCTGGACAATATTTCACAACTTTTGTATTTAAATAAATTTTTAGACCATTACTTTCTTCACCCATGACTTATTAGTTTTTCATAAAAATTCCTAATTTAGCCATATGAATTAATGTGTTTACTTGAAGAAATAAAGCCATTTCACAAGCTGAGAATATGTGACATAATGACCTTAGAATTACATTACACAATGTTTTAACAGCATATAGAATGGAAATTATGAGTCTGAAGCTTAAAAAAAAAAACACTGTAATTAGCAGAACTTAAATTGCTGGGATTATGAGAGAAAGAAGAAAATCTAAGGTAGTGAATATCCTCGCTCATTATTACCTCTAGGGTGACTGAGGAAATTCTGAAAGAAGAAAAAAACATGTAAGTCTATCTTTATAGAAAATGAGATATTCAAAGGCGTCACATTCACTCTTTCAGACCTTTGGGGGAATGATGCAACTAATTCAAGGAATTACTGTCCATCCTAATGGACTAAACCGGTAAGGGGAAGATATATTTCCTCTGGTTCATATTACCAGGAAGTTTTAGCTACAATGAATATCTATTCAGCATGAGAACAGAAAACTTGTATTACTATGGTTTAGATAGGCTGGAAACAAGAGGAATTTTTTTCTGAAAAAGACCAAAAAAAAAAAAAAAAAAAAGATGTCAAACGCATAAATTATTGCTGGATTTTAATGGGTTGAGATGCCCTTAGGTAGGATAAATTAACAGCTTCGAATGGACCAAAACATCTACCTCTAAAGCGCTGAACTCTGTCAATGCTCACTGGATATGCCTCCGCTCCGCCATCAGCCCTCTCTAAGTTGCTTGTTTTGACACCATCCATGGATTAAGAGCCGACCTTTGAAAACCCTTGGTTATCTGAACACTGACGTTTCTGTCTTACTAATGCCAATGTACCTAGTCTTAGAGGAGAATTTTTAAATGGGGGAAAATGGTTTTGCACACAAAAGGCGCATTAGCTTGAACATCTACATATTTGTGTTTGAGTATAGGTATCTACCAAGGACTCATACCAAAGTGGAACTACAAGAGTATTTAAATCATGCATGGATTTTCGAGACCGAGGGAGACATCTACCGGTCCACTTATTACCGATCCCAAGCACCTCCCCCTCCACTGTAATTAACGTAACATTTTCTCTCTTTACAGCTGACAGCCAAGAGCATAATTAGAGTCTAATAAAACACGGAAAAGTCACAAATGCAAAGTGGAATAAACAGTAAACAGTGAGGGAAGAGAGGCTCCGGGAGTGTGATGGCTGGGTAATGCCTTAGATAAACTGTGTGCACATTGACACTGTCACGCTCTCCGCAGCCCCAAGTGTGCTGGTAGCCTGGTGCAGACAGACAGCTCGAATTAATCCCAAGAGGAGCGCATGACAGGCGAGTGGAGCAGACAATTAGAATGAAGGAGGAAATTGGAAATGGCAAAGGTGTGAACATATGTCAAATTACAACTAAATGATAAATTACAATTCTGTCATTGGAATAAGCGGTAATTAAGAAAGATTTCAGCTATCCCTCTTGAAAAAAATAAGAGAATCACATTTTTCTCCTCCCAGTTTAGATTTGTTTGCTGAATTGTTTCCATCCATCTCACACAAGGGGCTGGATCTTCCTGACTTTGGGGGCTGCATTATTTGTGTACATTAAGGATAATTCTACCCCCCCTCCTCCCTTTCCCCATTTTCCACACTGGCAGAATGATAGTGTCAAAATGAACAGGAAGCTGATAGTATCTGATATAAAAACCTGCACTGAGGTTTGGAGAGAAAAAAAAAAAAAATGGAAAACGAGGTTTGCTGCTGAAGCTGCTGCTGCACTCTAATTATTTTAAACAAGCCCTGCACAGTCCAGCTGACAATTAGGAAAGTCTGCTTTATGGCTTGGGGGATTCACACGAAACCTCATAATCACTGTATACACGTCCTTTTCGTTTAGACAGTAATGAATGTGGGTGGGGTTTCTTGGCAGTTTTCGGCCACTTAACCACAATTTAAAACAGCTGTGTAATTATCATGAGTTTTTTTTTTTTTTTTTTTTTTTTAATCCAACATCCAATTCCAATTTAGAGTTTGTAACACCTGTGGTTTGTTACAACTGCTGGGACCAAGGGCGGGTGGGGGAGGGTGTGATAGAAGAAAAATGCAGTGCTAGCAAAAGAGTGCGAGCGAGGGCTCCTTGTCCCGAGGGGCCACTACATACCAGGACCCGGACGAAGAAAGGCAAGTCTCACGTTTAAACATGAGGTAGCGTGTGCAAGGAGGTGGTCTCCAGCAGAGTCAAGACTGTGCAGGCTAGTCTTCAACTCCTTAAAAAAGCTGACATGTCTCTGACTTATATAATTCTTGCAAACTCTTTTTAAAATGGGGAAAAAATAATATGCCAGTGGAACAGGCCATACAGGTCCTGTACCCATGGTGACGATCTGTGGTTATTTGGCACATCTCAAAACAGAATTGCATTTGATGGTCAACTCCACCAATTATTAGGTGGATACTTAGACATTAATTTTAGAAATGTTACAACAACCCAAATCATAGTAATAGTAAATCACATGAGGATGTGGGCTGAAATAAAATTTCTTATCATGTAAGCAAGTATCCACTGCATTATTTTAATTTGATAAGATAAGCTAACTCTAAATTTTCTGTGCATTATTTATGATTTTGAAAATGCTTATACCATTAAATAGCTATATCCTACATTCACAGAATAATGACTGAGTACAATTACATAAAGTCTAAAAAAGAAGACTGAAATAGTGAAAGCTCCTCTTAGAACATATGCAAATACTTACATCTTTTCCACCCTCCTTCTGGGGCAAAAAAAGAGACAAATAACCAAAAAGCTAAATAAAATTCCCTAACAGAGAGGTCAGAAGCTCTAATGATCTTCCAGTATAAATCAATTTCTAGCTGCTGTAGCCAGATATTATAGTTCAAGGCCTTGAAAGCTTAATTGGGGAAGCATGTTAAAAGTTAAAGGGCCAGAGTCACGTTAATTACATGAGACTTTCCTTGTAGAAAATCTGCTCAGCACAATGCCACCCTCCCTCTTTGTGAGACAGAAATATGCTTCTCCACTACACGTTTGTAATTTAATGAGGTTTATTTTAAAACCAATTTATTTACAGTTACCTGTATGCGTCACAAGCAATAGAGACTAATATGTTCACTTATTATATTTTTAGTACAGTTTGGGTTAAGAAGAAGCTTCTAACTTTATGCCAGAAGGGTCTAAATATGGAACAAATTAAGAGCTAGATTTCAATTCTTCCTTCTCTTGAGAAGTAAGAGGTGAGAAAAAAAGAATTATAATTATTGCTCCAATACTGTCTCTGCCCAGAAATAGGAGTTCTTTTATGGAAACATGAACATAGGAGAGTAATCAGAAAAGATCTTTGACTTCAGTGACAACTGAGGGAAAGCCTTCATAAAATAAAATCTGACAAAAACATCAATAATAAAAATGGAATGAAGAATGATGTCAGTCATTATGTCATTGTTCTGGTATGTGGTCTTTGACCCTGGTCCCTGACACAGAGTTCCTAAATCCTTTGGAATTCCTTGGGTGATAGCAATATCTTTTGTTCTAATGAGCTGAGTTTTGCTGGGCTCCTGGATAGGAACTAGACATCAGAAAAACCAAGAGATGATTAGAAGATTGGAATTTTTATCCTCATGCCCCATTCTCTAAAGAGAGGATAAGGGCTGGAAATGGAATTAATGCTCTATCATGCCTAGGTGATGAAGCCTCCATAAGAATCCCCAAAATATGGGGATCAGAGTGCTATGGCAAAACATTTATGAATTTCCACTTTCAGTCTTGACAATAACTGGTACTTGATTGCCTTCTTACAAAAGGAAAAATCCATAACTCATGATAAAAATATATGCAGCAGCTATTTTTGGCATTAAACAACAGGCAACGCAACACTGTAAACTTTGAAGTAATTATTCCAACCACCCTGGCTTCTGCCTGGAAATAATCTATTGATCTAGTGCACAGGGTTGTTGAATCCAAATTGAGTACCAGTCTTGTTGAGCTTCAGATTCAGATAGGAGAGTTCTAGTCAGCTAAAGTGGCCAGAATTTTCAGAATACTGGGGATCTAAAATATGGACCATGGCTAAAGACTGACCTAGGGATGCAGGGGAAAAGACTCCAAAATACCTAGAGGTAATCTTTTCATGTGAAATTTATTGCTGAATGGTAATACTATAAGTTATCACCAACCTAGGAGACCTTGCTTAGCAACTTGACTACTCAGTTAAGGTCTAGAAAGCCCATATGTTAGGTGTAAGAAAAACACCTAGAACTAAATTCATGGATTTGTTATTTCATTTCACCTGGTGGCCTACTGGTTAGGATTCTGGGCTTTCACTGCTGTGGCCCAGATTCAATCCCTGACTGGGGAACTGGGATCCCACAAGCTGTTTGGTGTGGCAAAAATAAATAAATAAATTTTAGAAAATAAAAGATGTTTTCTAATCACCTCTGATAATATGAGACCTAAATCAATGAAAGATATATCATTCTTATTAATTGGAAGACAATATTGTTGAGATATCAATTTTTTTCAAATTGATTTGTAGATTGAATGCAAGCTCCACCAAAAATCCCCAAAAGTTTTATGTGAGTCAATAAATTGACAAATAATTTCTAAATTCACATGAAAATGCAAACATCCTAAAGTAGCCATTTATGTATTTCAAACAGATTATGTTGCACAAAAAAAGTCCTCCTCAAAAAAATGTGTGCTGTTTGGTTCCATTCTTTAGAAGTTAAGGAACAGGCAAAACTTATCTTCAGTAATAAAAAAGCAAAACAGTAGTTAGCCCTAAGATAAGGTTGTGAATTCAATAGGATGGGACACTAGTGACTTGGGTGATATATTTACCTTGATACCTTGATTAGAGTGATAGTCACAGAGGTTTATATGTTTCTTATACCTCCTTGAATTACATCCCTAAGACCTATGTATTATATAAATTCCAACTCAGATTATAATACTGTGTGAACATGGCCACTGTTAATTAGAAAGTTTCTAATACTACTAATCTCTACATAGATGTAGTAGATAATGACCCTACTTTTTCCTGGTGTATTTTTAACATTTTCCTGAAGCAACCAGGCATTTTGGACAAAGCAATTAACTCTTCTGGCAGTTGGAATACTGGTCAACAAATTGCTGTTGATTTGTTCTTTTTCTGTCAAATGGTTACAGTATTATGCTTGCCCAGCTGTTCGCAAGATTGTGGCTGTTAGAAACATAGTAATAAGACAACATTTTACATGGTAATAATCATCACACCTTAAATATCAAATCTGTAGAATTCTGTTTTACCAGGCTTCCTTGGTGGCACGGTGGTAAAGAATCCGCCTGCCAATGAAGGAAATGTTGGTTCAATCCCTGGAAAAGGGATGGGGAAGATCCCCTGGAGAAGGTAATGGCAACCCAGTCCAGTATTCCTGCCTGGAAAATCTCATGGATAGAGGAGTCTGGCGGGCTTCAGTCCATGGGGTCACAAAGAGTTAGACACGACTGAGCATGTGCACACACCTGTTCTAATGAATACAATTACAAAACCAACTTAAAAAAAAATAACAAACAACTTTAACACCTCAGCCAGTAGCATTTAAACTTTTTATTTTTTCTGATGTACATGTAAAGAAAGCCATTACATGTGATGTTTTAAAAAAGATAATCTTGTGTGTCAAGAAAATTCTGTACATCATCACTATCAAAATGAACCTAAAAATGATGGGTATTTTGATTAATAATTCAAAGTATTCGGGGAATATTAATTCAGGAAAAGAATTAGTAGAGCTTAGTTTTTCCTTCCATATATCTCTTCTATTTGGTTTTCTTTGTCAAATTTAGTTGATCCATTCCTAGAGACATAAATTACTAACTGAAAAAAATCCTACATCAAAAATGAACTTGATAACCCTAATAAATGAACATTTTAATTGGCTGTGTTTAATGCTTAAGAGCTTGGGCTCTGGATTCAGACTGATCTGGATTTGAAACTCAAAGCATAGTAGTTAGGATACCTATCGGACTGCTGAGAGAGAGGGAAAATAAGGGGAGAGCCCTAAATAAAGAAGCATAAAAAGGGACTTCCCTGGTGGTCCAGTAGCTAAAATTTTGTGCTCCCCTTGCAGGGGGGCTGCATTCATTCCCTAGTAGGGGAACTAGATCCCACATGCCCCAACTAAGACCTGGCAGAGCTCAGTAAATAAATGTATAATTTTAAGTATAAAAGACAATCCAGATGGCTTATTTCTCTCTTTTTAAAAAAAATTTATTTCTTTTAATTGGAGGCTAATCACTTTACAATATTATAGTGGTTTTTGCCATACATTGACATGAATCAGCCATGGGTGTACATGTGTCCCCATCCTGAACCCCCCTCTCACCTCCCTCTCCATCCCATCCCTCTGGGTTGTCCCAGTGCACCGGCTTTGAGTGCCCTGTTTCATGCATCAAACTTGGACTGGCTATCTATTTCACATATGATAATATATATGTTTCAATGCTATTCTCTCAAATCATCCCTTGCCTTCTCCCACAGAGTCCAAAAGTCTGTTTTTTACATCTGTGTCTCTTGCTGTTTGCATATAGGGCCATCGTTACCATCTTTCTAATTCTGTATATATACGTTAATATACTGTATTGGTGTTTTTCTGACTTACTTCACTCTGTATAATAGGCTCCAGTTTCATCTACCTCATTAAAACTAACTCAAATTTGTTCTTTTTTATAGATGAGTAATATTCCATGGAAACAGTGTCAGACTTTACTTTTTTGGGCTCCAAAATCACTGTAGATGGTGACTGCAGCCATGAAATTAAAAGACGCTTACTCCTTGGAAGGAAAGTTATGATCAACCTAGACAGCATATTAAAAAGCAGAGACATTACTTTGCCAACAAAGGTCCGTCTGGTCAAGGCTATGGTTTTTCCAGTGGTCATGTATGGATGTGAGAGTTGGACTGCGAAGAAAACTGAGCACCGAAAAATTGATGCTTTTGAACTGTGGTATTGGAGAAGACTCTGCAAGGAGATCCAACCAGTCCATCCTAAAGGAGATCAGTCCTGGGTGTTCACTGGAAGGACTGATGTTGAAGCTGAAACTCCAAAACTTTGGCCACCTCATGCAAAGAGTTGACTCATTGGAAAAGACCCTGATGCTGGGAGGGATTGAGGGCAGCAGGAGAAGGGGACGACAGAGGATGAGACGGCTGGATGGCATCACCGACTCGATGGGCATGAGTTTGAGTAAACTCTGGGAGTTGGTGATGGACAGGGAGGCCTGGCGTGCTGCGATTCATGGGGTTGCAAAGAGTCAGACATGACTGAGCAACTGAACTGAACTGAATATTCCATGGTGTATATGTACCACAACTTTTTTATCCATTCATCTGCCGACGGACATCTAGGTTACCTCCATGTCTTAGCTATTGTAAACAGTGCTGCAATGAACATTGGATACATGTGTCTCTTTCAGTTCTGGTTTTCTCAGTGTGTATGCCCAGCAGTGGTATTGCTGGGTTGTATGGCAGTTCTATTTCCAGGTTTTTAAGGAATCTCCACACTATTCTCCATAGTGGATATACTAGTTTGCATTCTCTCCAACAGTGTAAGAGGGTTCCCTTTTCTCCATACCCTCTCCAGCATTTATTGTTTGTAGACTTTTTGGTGATGGCCATTCTGACCAGCATGAGATGGTACCTCATTGTGGTTTTAATTTGCATTTCTCTGATAATGAGAGATGTTGAGCATTTTCCATGTTTTTGTTAGCCATCTGTATGTCTTCTTTGGAGAAATGTCTGTTTAGTTCTTTGGCCCATTTTTTGATTGGGTCACTTATTTTTATTGAACTGCATGAGCTGCTTGTATATTTTTGAGTTTAATTCTTTGTCAGTTGTTTCATTTGCTATTATTTTCTCCCATTCTGAAGGCTGCCTTTTCACCTTGCTTTTAGTTTCCTTCATTGTGCAAAAGTTTAATTAGGCCCCATTTGTTTATTTTATTTCCATTACACTGGGAGGTGGGCCATGGAGGATCTTGCTGTGATTTATGTCAGAGACTGTTCTGCCTATGTTTTCCTCTAGGAGTTTTATAGTTTCTGGTATTACATTTAGATCTTTAACCTATTTTGAGTTTATTTTTGTGTATGGTGTTAGAAAGTGTTCGAGTTTCATTCTTTTACAGGTGGTTGACCAGTTTTCCCAGTACCACTTGTTAAAGAGATTGTCTTTTCTCCATTGTATATTTTTGCCTCCTTTGTCAAAGATAAGGTGTCCATAGGTACATGGATTTATCTCTGGACTTTCTATTCTGTTCCATTGATCTATATTTCTGTCTTTGTGCCAGTACCATACTGTCTTGATGACTGTAGCTTTGTAGTAGAGCCTGAAGTCAGGCAGGTTGATTCCTCCAGCTCCATTCTTCTTTCTCAAGATAGATTGGCTCTTCGAGGTTTTTTGTTTTTTCATACAAATTGTGAAATTATTTGTTCTAGTTCTCTGAAAAATACCATTGGTAGCTTGATAGGGATTGCACTGAATCTATAGATTGCTTTGGGTAGTATAATCATTTTCACTATATTAATTATTCCAATCCATGAACATGGTGTATTTCTCCATCGATTTGTGTCATCTTTGATTTCTTACATCAGTGTTTTATAGTTTTCCATATATAGGTCTTTTGTTTCTTTAGTTAAATTTATTCCTAATTGTTTTATTCTTTTCATTGCAGTGGTGAATGGGATCATTTCCTTAATTTCTTTTCTGTTTCCTCACTGTTAGTGTATAGGAATGCAAGGAATTTCTGTGTATTAATTTTATATCCTGCAACATTACTATATTCATTGATTAGCTCTAGTAATTTTCTGGTGGTGTCTTTAGGGTTTTCTATATAGAGGATCATGTCATCTGCAAACAGTGAGAGTTTTACTTCTTCTTTTCCAATCTGGATTACTTTTATTTCTTTTTCTTCTCTGATTGCTCTGGCTAAGACTGCCAAAACCATGGTGAATAGTAGTGGTGAGAGTAAGCACCCTTGTCTTGTTCCTGACTTTAGAGGAAACACTTTCAAGTTTTTGTCATTGAGGATAATGTCTGCTGTGGGTTTTATTATGTTGAGGTATGTTCCTTCTATGCCTGTTTTCTGGAGAGTTTTTTTTTTTATCATAAATGGGTGTTGAGTTTTCTCAAAGTCTTTCTCTGCATCTATTGAGATAATCATATGGTTTTTATCTTTCAGTTTATTAATATGATGTATCACATTGATTGATTTGCAAATATTGAATAATCCCTGCATCCCTGGGATAAAGCCCACTTGGTCATGATGTATGATCTTTTTAAACTCTTGTGGAGTTCTGTTTGCTAGAACTGTGCTGAGGATTTTTGCATCTATGTTCATCAGTGATATTGGCCTGTAGTTTTCTTTTTTGGTGGCATCTTTGCCTGGTTTTGGTATTAGGGTGATGGTGGCCTCATAGAATGAGTTTGGGAGTTTACCTTCCTCTGCAATTTTCTGGAAGAGTTTAAGTAGGATAGCTGTTAGCTCTTCTCTAAAATTTTGGTAGAATTCACCTGTGAAGCCATCTGGTCCTGGGCTTTTGTTTGTTGGAAGATTTTTTTTTATAACAGTTTTGATTTCCATGCTTGTGATGGGTCTGTTAAGATTTTCTATTTCTTTCTGGTTCAGTTTTGGAAGGTTATACTTTTCTAAGAATTTGTCCATTTCTTCCAAGTTGTCCTTTTTGTTGTCATATAGTTGCTGATAGTAGTCTCTTATGATCCTTTGCATTGCTGTGTTTTCATTCTTTTGTGATTTCTCCATTTTAAATTCTAATTTTATTGATTTGATTTTTCTCCCTTTTGTGATGAGTCTGGCTAATGGTTTGTCAATTTTATTTATCTTCTCAAAGAACCAGCTTTTAGTTCTGTTGATTTTTGCTATAGTCTCCTTTGTTTCTTTTTCATTTGTTTCTGCTTTGATTTTTATGATTTCTTTTCTTCTACTAACTTTGGGGTTCTTCATTTCTCCTTTTTCTGGTTGCTTTAGGTGTAAAGTTAGGTTATTTATTTGATGTTTCTCTTATTTCTTGAGGTAAGCTTGTATTGCTATGAACCTTCCTCTTATCACTGCTTTTACTGAATCCCATAGGTTTTGGGTTGTCGTGTTTTTATTTTCATTTGTTACTATGCATATTTTGATTTCCTTTTTTATTTCTTCCATGATCTGTTGGTTATTCAGAAGCATGTTGTTTAGCCCCCCATATGTTTACATTTTTTATTGTTTTTTCCTGTAGTTGATATCTAATCTTACTGCATTGTGATCAGAAAAGATGCTTGAAATAATTTCAATTTTTAAAAAATTTACCAAGGCTAGATTTATGGCCCAGGATGTGATCTATCCAGTAGAATGTTTTATGTGCACTTGAGAAAAAGGTGAAATTCATTGTTTTGGGGTTAAATGCCCTATAGATATCAATTAGGTCTGACTGCTCCATTGTATCATTTAAAACTTGTGTTTCCTTGCTAATTTTCTGTTTGGTTGATCTATCTATATGTGTGAATGAGGTATTAAAGTTTCCCACTATTATTGTGTTACTGTTAATTTCCCCTTTCATACTTGTTAGCATTTGCCTTACATATTGAGGTACTCCTGTGTTGGGTGCATATATATTTATAATTGTTATATCTTCTTGGATTGATTCTTCGATCATTATGTAGTGTCCTTCTGTGTCTCATTTCATGGTCTTTATTTCAAGGTCTGTTTTATCTGATATGAGTATTGCTACTCTGGCTTACTTTTGGTCTCTATTTGCATGAAATATCTTTTTCCAGCCCTTCACTTTCAGTCTGTATGTGTCCCTTGGTTTGAGGTGTGTCTCTTGTAGACAGCATACATAGGGGTCTTGGTTTTGTATCCGTTAGGCCAGTCTTTGTCTTTTGGTTGGGGCATTCAACCCATTTACATTTAAGGTGATTATTGATAAGTATGACCCATTGCCATTTACTTTGCTGTTTGGGGTTTGATTTTATAAACCTCTTCTGTGTTTCCTGTCTAGAGAAGATCATTTGACATTTGTTGAAGAGTTGGTTTAGTGGTGCTGAATTCTCTCAGCTTTTGCTTGTCTGTAAAACAATTGATTTCTCCTTCATATCTGAATGAGATCCTTGCTGGGTATAGTAATCTGGGTTGTAAGTTTTTCTCTTTCATCGTATATCCTGCATTCCCTGCTAGCCTGAAGAGTTTCTTTTGAAAGATCAACTTTATGGGGATCCCCTTGTGTGTTATTTGTTGCTTTACCCTTGCTGGTTTTAAAATTTTCTCTTTGTGTTTGATATTCAGTAGTTCGATTAATATGTGTCTTGGGGTGTTTCTCCTTGGGTTTATCCTGTTTGGGACTCTCTGGGTTTCTCAGACTTGGGTGACTATTTCCTTCTCCAGTTTAGGGAAGTTTTCAGCTGTTATCTCCTCGAGTATTTTCTCATGCCCTTTCTTTTTGTCTTCTTCTGGAACACCTATGATTCGAATGTTGGGGTGTTTAACATTGTCTCAGAGGTCTCTGAGGTTGTCCTCATTTCTTTTAATTCTTTTTTTCTTTTTTCCTCTCTGCTTCACTTATTCCCACCATTCTATCTTCCACCTCACTTATCCTCTCTTCTGCCTCAGTTATTCTACAGTTGGTTCCCTCCAGAGTGCTTTTGATCTCAGTCATTTCATTATTCATTATTGACTGACTCTTCTTTATTTCTTCTAGGTCCTTGTTAAACATTTCTTGCATCTTCTCAATCCTTGTCTCTGGTCGATTTATCTGTAACTCCGTTTTCAAGATTTTGGATCATCTTTACTATTATTGTGAATTCTTTTTCAGGTAGACTTTCTATCTCCTCCTCTTTGGTTTGGTGTGGTGCTCTTTTATCATGTTCCTTTACCTGCTGAATATTTCTCTGCCTTTTCAGTTTGTTTAGATTACTGTGTTTGGGGTGCCCTTTCTGTAGGCTGGAAGTTCATGGTTCCTCTTTATTGTGGAGTCTGCTCCCTGTGGGTGGGGTTGGACTAGTGGCTTGTCAAGGTTTCCTGGTTAGGGGAGCTTCTGTCTGTGCTCTGGTGGTTGGAGCAGTATCTCTTCTTTCTGGAGTGCAATGAAGTGTCTAGTAGTGAGTTTTGGGTGTCTATGGGTTTGGCATGGCTTTGGGCAGCCTGTCTTTTAATGCTTAGGGCTGTGTTCCTGTTTTGCTGGAGAATTAGCGTGGTCTGTCTTGCTCTGGAACTTGTTGGCTCTTGGGTGGAGCTTGGTTTCAGTGTAGTATGGAGACTTTTGGATGAGCTCTTGTCTATTAATGTTCCCTGGAATCAGCAGTTCTCTGATGTTCTCAAGTTTTGGAGTAAAGCCTCCTGCCTCTGGCTTTCAGTCCTTCTCTTACAGTAGCTTCAAGACTTCTCCACCCATACAGCACAGATGATAAAACATCTAGGTTAATAGTGAAACAATTCTCCACAGCAAGGAACACCCAGAGAGAGTCACAGAATTACACAGAGAAAAGAATAGGGAGGAGGGGGATAGAGGTGACCAGGAGAAGAGGGGGAGTCAGAAGGGGAGAGAGAGCAATCTAGCCAGTAATCAGTTCCCTAGATATTCTCCACAGCCTGGAACACCCAGAGAGATTCACAGAGTTAAGTAGAGAAGGGGGAGGAAGAAGATAGAGGTGACCTTGGGGAGAAAAGGGAGAATCAAAAGGGGAGATAGAGCAATCAAACCAGTAATCAAATCCTAAGTGAAAATGGATACTGAAGATTAGATTCTTAAAGTTACAAAATTGAAAACAAATATCAAAAAGCAATGATTAAAAATCTAGAATAGAGGTTAGACTCTCAAAAATACAATATAAAAATACAAAACAAAGTCAATCACACACAAAAAATGTAAATATGAATTTTGCTTTAAAAATGGGTCTTTTTTGCAAGGTAATAGGTTATAAAGATGAAAGTTAAAGGAGTAATAAAACACTTAAATTTTTTTTTAAAATTAAAAAGCGATAATTGTAAAAATATATCTAGGAATTTCTCTGGAGCTGTTGTGGGTAATGTGGGGTCAGTTCAGTGTCAAATAGTTCCTTGATCCAGCTTGTACTTGTTCTCAAGGTCTATAGGTCCCCTTCCAATGCACAGTCACTATTAACTGCAGGATTTTAATCTGTTGCACCTGTCACTTCCAGAGAGGTTCCCTCTTCTTTATTTTGGCTTCCTCTGTTTGCAAGTCCCTTCGGTGTCTAATTTCTACCCTGACACAAGGGGGCAAAGGTGACCACTTATTTAGGCTCGCTGGTTCAGTTGTGCTGTGGGGAGGGAGGGACACTGCAAAAGAATACCGCTGACCTGTATGAGGAGCGCTCGCAGTGTGCGGATCACACTGGGTTTGCCACAGCCCAAGCTGTGCATGCTTCCCAGGTCTACACTACTCAGGCTCCAGGGTGCTCTGCAAGGGCACTGTCCCAAGTGGGCCCTGCATTTCATGCACTTCCCAGGACGAAGCCACTCAGGTGCTCACACTTGGCAAGGGCACAGACCAGGATTGGCTGTGCATTTTGTGCCCTTTCCCGGGCACGTGCAGCTCGGGCAACCAGGTGATTGGTGAGCACACCGCCCCAGACAGGCCATGCGTCTTAATCACCCCCCATCCTGGCCCCTCAGTTTCCCGGGTCCCCAGGTGTGCCGTGTGTCTTCTCTGCGGAGCTGATCTCAGGCTGCAACACTCCTGGCAGATGTCAACGTTCCAGGATCCTAGGAAGACATGGTTAGCAACTGGGAATCTGCTCACAGTTTGGTGGAAGGCACCATCTCTGGAGCCGAGACTGCAGCAGCCCTTTGCCTTCTGGCTCTGGCCATTGCTTGCCTGCCTCTCTGCCCCCAGGGGCTGGGCTGGGGTGGGGTCTGTACACAGCTGGCTACCTCTCCTTTGGTATTTGCTCATTCCTTTGTTCTGTGAGCAAAGTCCTTCATTGGAAGCACTGATGCTGAAGCTGAAACTCCAATACTTTGGTCACCCCATGCGAAGAGCTGACTCATTGGAGAAGACCCTGATGCTTGGAGGGATTGGGGGCAGGAGGAGAAGGGGACGACAGAGGATGAGTTGGCTGGATGGCATCACCGACTTGATGGGCATGAGTTTGAGTAAACTCTGGGAGTTTGTGATGGACAGGGAGGCCTGTCCAACTCTTTGCGAAAGAGTCGGACATGACTGAGCGACTGAACTGAACTTGTTCTGTGAGCGCACCAGGGGTCACCATGCTGCATTACAGCCTTTCGTGGGAAAGGTTTGTTTTTTTTTTTGGTCTTTCAGGTGAACTCATGGTTTGGGTTGCTAGCTCACATTGCTGCCTCAGATTGTCCTCAGGTCTGGTCCTTACCCTAAGGCTCGATGATGCCCGCACCTCCCTGCCCAGTCCCCACTTCCTGGTGACGGACGCAAGCGTCTGCGTTACTCCTCTACTGGCAGTTGAAGCTGGTGCATATTCTGTGGGTGTTTTGTTTTTTTTCCTGGTTATGTTGCCCTCTGAGATTCCAAAACTCCCCCAAGACCCGCCTGTGAGAGGATTTCCTACTGTGTGGAAACTTCTCCTTCACGACTCCCTCCCCAGGTCTCCATCCCTAAATCTTTTGTCTCTGTTTTTGTCTTTTATATTTTGTCCTCCCTCCTTTTGAAGAGAATGAGCTGGGTGCCTTGTGTCCTCTGACAGCATTCACAAAATGTTTTGTGGAAACATCCGAATGATCTTTTGATGAATTTGTGGGGGAGAAAGTGGTCTCCCCATCCTATTCCTCCACCGTCTAGGGACTGCCTCTCTGCTTCTTTCTCTTTCATGTGAAAGTCTGGCAAGGTGTCCCGGTCTGGCTTTGTGGTTTGACACTATTAGCCTCTCAGGCTCCTTGCATTATGTTACTTTGTCCTACTGAACACACAGCTTTCAGACACGTGCCCAAGTAAGGTCCAGTCTCTTTAAAGATAAGGCTCAGAAGTTGCAGCTATCATACTTTAGTTCAAAACTATTGACAAAAAATGGAGTATCATGGCTAGCTATAACTAACTTCAAGAGAGGATGAGAAATGGGAGTCTCTGGCTGGGGTTTAAGCCATGTGCATAATCTAAATTTAGGGGTTTTATTACTGAAAGGAGAAGAGGAGAATGGACATTGGGGGACAACCAGCAGTCCCTAAATCATTACTTATTTGTCCTATGGCCATAGCTAAGACATTTACACTCTCTCTGACTCAGTTTCCTTATCTGTAGGAAATTTGAGGAATTTTGATCAAACTTGCACCACAGAGTTTGAGTGATGCAAGGCAATGAGTTAGGTATTAATGGATGTTGGTTATTATTATTAATGTGCATTTTCCATTTGAAGAACAGTTAATAGGAGCCTCCATATTTCCTTCAGTCTCCACTAAAAAGATCAAGTATTTTCCCAGGAAATTTTTCAGGATTTTTGAGTTCAAGATTTTACCACAGAGTGCATAAAGGGCATTGCTGTGGATTTTAAAAGAGAGCCTTTAGCCAAGAATTGTGCTTATTGACCAATAATTTAAATTGATATCACTGTTTTGACAGGTTCTTACTGACTAAAAGTATACATTTGTGAACTTAAGATACTCACACTTTAAAAATGAATCTATATGCTCTTTATTTTTGCCTGTAATTTCAAAATAATAGCACTTAGATTCAGTCTGTCTCAGATTCTGATGTTTCCACAAAAATATTTGGAACCACCAAAAATCCTTATATCAGGAATTTACACTAATTTACCTCAGTGATTTTAAAAAAGTTAACATGTGACCCAGCTGTATGGAAGCTGAATTTGTTGATATTTATATATTTAAAATTTTTCAATTTAACATTGTTGTTTAGTCACAAAGTTGTGTCCAACTCTTTTGTGACCCCATGGATTGTAGCCCACCAGACTCCAGTGTCCATGGGATTTCCCAGGCAAGAATACTGGATTGAGTTGCCATTTCCTTCTCCCAGGGATCTTCCCAGCCCAGAAATTAAAGCTGAGTATCCTGCATTGCAGGTGGATTCGTTACCACTGAACCACCTGAGAAGCCCCAATTTAACACTGGAATCAGTCAAACTAAAATTTCCAGCAAGCATATTTAGCCCACAGAAACAGCTTTTCCCCCCTTGTTTCTTTACTTTGTTTCTTTCTTTCAAATTATAATCACATATAATTGCCATTAATTAAGTATAAAATTACATAAATAATTTATCATTACATTGAACATTTGGGTGGAGCACTAAAAATGTGCCAGATATTTCAAATCCCTTTTTTCTTGACTGATGACTATTGAAATTATCCCACTACAAGCCTCAAACCACAACTATGTCATGTCTTCAATGGCAGTGATTACTTACAATGAATATTCCCTGCACTCTGACAGAATCATTATTCCAGCTTCAACAACAATAACTGGTCCATATTAGATTACATCACTCGACAGAATATAAAGCATCTTTATACATTGTCTCAAGCACTTGAGGTTACACAGGATGCACTACTCGGTGAAAAGTAAACCTATTAATAAGTCACAATTGATGCACACTTGGATTTGTATATATAATTTCCAAATTAATTCAGAAGGCTATTTTTTCTATAAAGACCCTTCCTTTCTTCTCTGTCCATCATCTATTTTCTAGATATACCAATACCGAAATTTAAAATAAAACACAACATAGCAAATTATTTTACTCCCTAGCCCCAGGTCTGAAACTTAGGAAACAAACTACTGTTGTGTCAAGTGAGAAAAATAAAGGTAAAAAGATGACAAGCTGTAGGTGGTTATAAATAAGTTAATGTATCACTGGGGCAAATTGGTCACCTTTATTTTAATTTGTTGCAAACCTTTGTATTTAGTACAGCACCATTCTGCTTACAGTTGAAAACTCTGTACCTGATACTGACCTTTTAAAGAAACCAAGGACAATCTTTTTTCACAGATTAAAAGACCGTAAAAGTGCTAGTTCTGCCATTGCCAGAAGCACTAACTGAACCTCTAAAGAGAATTATTTACCAAAAGGAAAAAAAAAAAGGACCTAGACAAGTTTCTGTAATATGCACCATCCTTAACAAGGGAGCTAAAAAAGAAAGCATTTCAAACCAGCTATTAGGTTGGATGAATTAACAAGAGTGGCCTGATGCCTTCTGAGTCAGGCAGTGTTGTGTTATGGTTTTGCCTTAAAAAAAAAAAAAAACTTCTTATGTGTAGTCAGCAGGACTCTGGCCTTTTAACTTGTAACATGCTTCCACAGTTAAGCTGCTCTGCTCTACACTCAAATAGCTGTCCACAGCTGCTGAAAATTGATTTATCCCCAGATAATGGCTGCAGTTGATGACCAAAATGTCACTGTGAAACTCTAGCAATCTAAGGTGTGTTTGGTCTAATATAACCTGATTTTAACCATATTTTTAAATGTACTGGTATTTGTACAAGTTTTTAAAGGAATTCTCAAGTTTTACTTAATATTCAATGTATGTTTTTCACCTCAGAATGGTTGAAGATTTTTTGGGGGGGAGGGTATTAAAGCTTACGACATAGCTGTCAAAGTATTGTGGAAGCCACAGGAAAGATACTATGGTATTAGAACTGAAAACATCCAGGTCATACACAAAGCCAGAACTAGATTTTGTGCAGAGAGCACTAATTTAGATCACATTTGGGATTCAGCAAACATTATGCAGGTCCTCATGATACCAGTAAAATAGGTTAATCACAGTGAACAGGGACTAAAGCAAAAACCAAACAAAAAAATTATCCTTTGAATCATCTCTAGATATTACAAATATCTAAAAGGCTTTCCTGATAGCTGGTTGGTAAAGAATCTGCCTGCAATGCAGGAGACCCCGGTTCTATTCCTGGGTTGCGAAGATCTGCTGGAGAAGGCATAGGCTACCTACTCCAGTATTCTTGGGCTTCCCTTGTGGCTCAGCTGGAAGAGAATCCACCTGCAATGCGGGAGACCAGGGTTTGATCCCTGGGTTGGGAAGATCCCCTGGTGAAGGGAAAGGCTACCCACTCCAGTGTTCTGGCCTAGAGAATTCCATGGACTGTATAGTCTGTGGGGTCGCAAAGAATCAGACGCAACTGAGTGACTTTCACTTTCATTACAAATATATATTACAGATGTATGTGTACAGGAGCTGTATGGTGGTGGAAATCTCTGAATAAAATATTATATTTTTGAAAATCTAACATATATATTATTATTTTATTTATTCACAAAGTGGAGAACTTTGAGTTCAGGTCAGTCTCAGTATGGGTCTTTAAGGAATCTTTACCAAAGAGATTTTTCTTAAATACATAATCACATGCAGAGTGGAATTAAATTGGTTAAATGTTTAACATTCAAACTGTTTCAGGTCTCAAGACACTTGCTTATGAACTTGCATATGACTGATATGAGCCCAGTGAGGGCTTTCTCTAACTAAAATGCAGTATGTAATTAAGGAGGAAGGAAATTTCTAGAAGGAAATTCAATAAAGACTTCAAAAACTGTGAGAATTTCTGAAAATATTGTTGTTCAGTCATTCAGTCATGTCCAACACTTTGCGACCCCATGGACTATAGCATGTCAGGTTTCCCTGTCCTTCACTATCTCCTGGAGTTTGCTCAAACTCATGTCCACACTTAGCGCAATTTCCTGTTTCTGCTTTTAAGCAACAACTTATAGGCTAACAGAAGTAATTTATTAGTGATATTCAAAATATTAGAGAAAGTTATTATAATATTACTAATACTCAATTCATAAGATCACTAAAAAATGCTTAGTCTAACATGCATTAAAGAAAAGGACTATGTCTGATCCCTATGTACAAAGCAACATTTTTATTTCTTTAATGGCTTCTGGATGTTCCTAAAATATTAGTGGCTGGCCCAGTTTCACACATAGATTGAATCCAACCACTTTTAATGTTGCATCTCACACGCTAGTAAAGTAATGCTCAAAATTCTCCGAGCCAGGATTCAGCAATACGTGAACCGAGAACTTCCAGATGTTCAAGCTGGTTTTAGAAAAGGCAGAGGAACCAGAGATCAAATTGCCAACATCCACTGGACCATCAAAAAAGCAAGAGAGTTCCAGAAAAACATCTATTTCTGATTTATTGACAATGCCAAAGCCTTTGACTGTGTGGATCACAATAAACTGTGGAAAATTCTGAAGGAGATGGGAATATCAGACTACCTGACCTGCCTCTTGAGAAACCTTTATGCAGGTCAAGAAGCAACAGTTACAAATGGACATGGAACAACAGACTGGTTCCAAATAGGAAAAGGAGTACGTCAAAAGGAGTACGTGTATATTGTCACCCTGCTTATTTAACTTATATGCAGAGTACATCATGAGAAACACTGGGCTGGAGGAAGAAGAAGCTGGAATCAAGATTGCCAGAAGAAATGTCAATAACCTCAGACATGCAGATGACACCACCCTTATGGCAGAAAGTGAAGAGGAACTTAAAAGCCTCTTGATGAAAGTGAAAGAGGAGAGTGAAAAAGTTGGCCTAAAGTTTAACATTCAGAAAACTAAGATCATGGCATCTGGTCCCATCACTTCAATGCAAATTGATGGGGAAACAGTAGCTGACTTTATTTTTGGGGCTCCAAAATCACTGCAAATGGTGACTGCAGCCATGAAATTAAGACTCTTGCTTCTTGGAAGGAAAGTTATGACCAACCTAGACAGCATATTAAAAAGCAGCGACATTATTTTGTCAAGAAAGGTCCGTCTAGTCAAGGCTATGGTTTTTCCAGAAGTCATGTATGGATGTGGGAGTTGGACTATAAAGAAAGTTGAGCACAGAAGAATGGATGCTTTTGAACTATGGTGTTGGAGAAGACTCTTGAGAGTCCCTTGGACTGCAAAGAGATCCAACCAGTCCATTCTAAAGGAGATCAGTCCTGGGTGTTCATTGAAAGAACTGATGTTGAAGCTGAATTGGCCACCTGATGTGAAGGGCTGACTCATTTGAAAAGACCCTGATGCTGGGAAAGATTGAGGGCAGGAGGAGAAGGGGACGACAGAGGATGAGATGGTTGGATGTCATCACTGACTCAATGGACATGAGTTTGGGTAAACTCTGGGAGATGGTAATGGACAGGGAGGTCTGGCCTGCTGCAGTTCATGGGTTCGCAAAGAGTTGGACAGGACTGAGCGACTGAACTGAACTGAATTTTATCAGAAAGATTGCTTTTGTCCAGAACCCTCTATTTTTCATAGGTGCATGTTTATAATTCTTCAAAAAATAAGAGCAAATGTAATATCAAAACATTCTGTTGTTAAAGAAAATTTTAATTCTCTAAAACTTTAGTTGCTCAGTTGTGTCTGACTCTTTGCAACCCCATAGACTGTAGCCCGCCAGGCCCCTCCTTCAGTGGGATTCTCCAGGCAAGAAGACTGGAGTGGATTGCCATTCCTTTCTCCAGGATAATTCTCTAAAAGCACTGAATTGATTATTTTAGCAATAGTTAATGTAGATTATCCCTTATAATGTTTTAAATATAAGATAAATGACTTTCCAGCTGATAAGATCTATAGAAATTCCTAATTCCCATAATAGTGAAAAATAACCCCCAAGTTTCAGTCATTTCAGTAAATAAAAAATGTAAAAGGCAGGTATAAATGGAAGAAATATCTGCAATGATAGATGTAAAGTAGAGAGAAAATTAGGTCACTAAATGGAGACATGTATAATGAATTATTTGGTGTCATATGTAAAAGAGTGTTCAGTGTTTATTGAAAAATGATTTTTAAATGGAAAGTTCATATACAAAGCATTAGTTTTAATCTGTGAAAAATAAGTGAGTCTGTCATAATTAACACATTTACATGAGGAAGAGATTACAATTCATTCTGTCTGTTCATGGTAATATTAACAAATATCCTATGCACAGGCTCTAAATCACAGTGAAAACAAGTCATGGAGAGGTTACACTTATGAAATTAATGGTAATCTCTAAGAGTCAAGTACATTTCAAAACATTGATAGTTGGACATAAGAAACTCATATACTTGGTGAAAAAGGATTGTATAGATAATCTAAAAATGTATATGTTATTGCTTCCATATAGATTGGAACAACAAAGAATTGGTTGCGAGTTCAATTGGGTAAATGCTTTGAAATTTTGTATGCTGAAAACTCAATCACTATATGTTTTGGAATACCTAAGCAAAACTCTTTTCCCTTTAAACTGTAAACTAACATAAACCCCAGGGCTTCCCCGATGGCTCAGCAGGTAAAGACTCTGTAATGCAGTAGATTGGGGTTTGATCCCTGGGTCAGGAAGATTCCCTGGAGGAGGAAATGGCAATCCATTCCAGGATTCTGGCCTGAAAAACCCCATGGACAGAGGAACCTGGCGTGCTATGGTCCATGGGGTTGCAAACAGTTGGGCAAAGCTGAGTGACTAAGCACAACATAAAGCCCTCATCTACACCAACAACACCTTTTATAGCAGGAGAATTTATTTAACTTCCTAAGTAATTTATTTCACTTTATCAAGCCTCAGTTTGGATGCCCATTCACTGAAATCAGGAAACTGGTGGACTTCTCATATATAAGTCACCTAAGTATAAAACTATTTTTAATGTTTAACTTGGAATTATATAATTTCATCCTTTACCCAAGTGGTGTTTAATTGAAAGTAAATGGAAGGAAGTCTGCCTATGAGAAACAGTAAAATCTCCACTGTGTTTTGCTATATTGTTTTTTCCTCCCTCTGGGTTGTAAAAGGGCAGGACTAGAAAAATCCCTTGTTTCCTGTTCATTTAACAAACATATTCACCTACAAAATGACCCCTCCCCCCGACTCCCCCATTTGTGTTTCCCAAGCCTGTAGAGTTCACGCACACGTGCATCAACATCTGAGAGTGACAGGGCTGATGTGTGTCTTTTTGCGGATGCAGAGCTCATGGTCATGAAGGAATGGATGTGAAATGCCGTGCTGATACCAGCCAAGTAATATAATGTGGAGCTGTTAGGAACATTATTCATAGTTGATGAACACATACCTTTCCTAGTGAAACACATACATTTCAGAAAGAAATGCATAGATCATTTACTGAAGCACATTTATTATAGCAAAATGTGTACCTCAACTAATGAAACACATAGATCATAGAGTAAAATGATTATCCTTATATCGAGCAGATTTAACCATTTATGAATGTTTTAGGGACAAACCAGCTTTGGTTAGCAGGCCAAAGCTGAATTTACAAATAACACACTCAACATTTTTCTAGATTAACCCTTTATGATTATAATTAATATTTTGTTATATCACTTGCTGTTCAAAACAAAGGAGTTCTGTGTGTCTTTAGTGCTACCATTTCTTCTACAATTACTCATACACAATTAACAGAATGTTTATCTTTTAACATCCTTACTGGTGTGGTAACCAGCACTCAACATGAGTAACAGTGAGAAATTGAAATATGATGTTTAGGGAAGGCAGAGCGTGTTTGGGGTGCCAATTTATGGCTTCCCTTCAGATAAAATTTAGCACTTGCATTTTGACACAATTGTATTCCAGGACCAGCAGCACATCTTGACACAATCTACCTTTATCTGCAGTAACAAATGCCAAGAAAAGCCAGAAATAGGATGTGAGTCAGTGCCCCTGCCCCTCCAGGGTCAGCAATAAACTATCAATTCCCACTGTATAAATTCAGTTCAGTCTGGCTCTCTATGGCCCTGAGGAATGGAGTGGGTCAAACACTTTGTTTATGACTAAGGAATCCCTCAGTACACTGAGCTTTGACCATAACCTTAACTCACCAGAGCTGGGAATGGATGTGAATTCCAGCCCTTTGCTTTAGTGAGAACATAATTCACACAGATGAACGTTGCGCTGAGGAACTTTGCAAGATCAGTCCGATTTGTATTATTGTCCTGTATTGTGTGTGAAAGTCAGTCGTAGCCTGAGCTTCTCTTAAAGCCTTGCAGAATGGTCTCTACCAGCTCTCGACTTTCTTTTAAAAAGCAAAACTAAGTTAAAAAATTCTCTTTTCCATCTTGCTTCTCTTTCATCCTGTGAATACACGTGTGAACAAAGGTACAGAGAAGTAAAGGGGGAAAAACAAAGTCAAATGTGAAAAATGATTCCCAAAAGAAGGCAAGCAAAGTCTTTCTATATGGATAATATAAGTGCTTTTGTTCTTCATTATTTAATTCAGTGAATCAATCTAAATTTCAATTGCCTATCTACATTAAGAGTAAGCCAATCTTAATTTCATCTCTTCTTTCTCTTTAGGATCTTCTTGAGACTCAAGATACTCTTCATTTTAGAATGAGACATTGTCCTTCTGCTATTTGTAGCTGACTTTGGAACCACCATTCTTTCCAACTTTGACTTAAAACGCGGCTATTAAAGTTTGTTATATTTGAAAAGTTTATATTTTTGAGTGTCCTTACAGCACATCATCATTCAATCTTGCATTTGTTGCTTGTTTATTCCCCTTTCTCATACTGTACAATGTTGATTCCTTGGGTACAAGAGAAGTAGGAAGTAAGATTGAATTAAATGGAATATTCAACGTAATGCACAATGGGTTTTTCACTGAGTTACTTCACTTTTCCTTAAGTTAGAGGAGCTCATTTCATTATTCAGTGAACTCTCTAGTGACCCTGGGTTTCACTATATAATTTATGTTTCCTGATACAACTCAACAGTGTAATCTCATGATTTATGTGCTTCATTTATAATTTGATCATCTCAGTATAATGCATGTTTTTCTACATGATTTATGTACTTTATCCCATAATATATGTGTTTCCCTGTATGATATATGTATTCGTCAGCCATGTATTACAGCACTGGTGGCACATTCCTAGAAAAGGAGGTAGAATATCCCAGCCTGAGGGTAAGTCCTGAGGTTAATTGCAATCAATTCACCTTCCACACAATTACACTTTCATCCGCAGGAGCTTGTGAAGTGAGCACACTGAACATGACAGCAGTAGGGAGGCAAGTGTGCCGGTTTCTTTTTTCCCTAGATCCAAAAAAAGCAAATTCCAGCAGCATATTGGGGAATCAGAAGCCCACACTTCAATTTTCACTGAAAACGGATTTCAGTGTTATTAATCATATTTCCATCTTTTTGATATAACCTGATTCAAGCTGAAGACTGGCAATAAATAAACTTTCATTTCAAAAAATCATTTAAAAATAATTATTATTTAAGAATTATATTGAAACCACTCAAAGAAGGGTTGCCACAAAGCATTCTTTCAAAAGAATTTTCATTAAACTCACTCGCTCAACAAACATCATCAAGTCCTATTCAAGCATTTTCATTTTCTGAAGGCTTCTTCTCTTTTACATTGACTCATCCATCCATTTATTCAACAAATATGTGTTAAGCATTTATTTTGTTCCAGACAAATATAAAACACATCAAAAGCTTTGTCTTCATAACATTTGCATTCTATGACGGAAGACAGACAATAAGCCAAGTAAATAAGCAAAGCAAATACTGCAGTTAAGAATATCAGAGGTGCCATACAACAAAATACAGCCTGGAAGGAAGAAGAAAAAGAACTCCTAGTTGGGGTGGGAATATTTTTCAAATTAAGTAAGGTATTCAATAAAAGCCTCACTGAAAATGAGATATTTGGACAAAAGCTGGAAGAAGGTGAGGAGATGGCCATTTATCTAAGGGAAGAGTATATGCAAAGAGAAAACCACGAGGTTGAAATGTACTTGGCATGATGTGAAAAGAATGAGGAATCCAGAATGACTATAAGACAGTGAGCAAGGGGAAAATGAGGGAAGATGAGTTCAGGCAGGTATTAGGTAATGAATAAATCATTCAGGACCTTCTAGGCCATTGTAAGCATTCTGATTTTACTCCAAGCAAGATGGGGTTATTGGGAAGGGAAACAGGAATAACAGGAACTGAATCTGTTTTGAAAGGATTATTCTGGGTGCCAAGCAGACATGCCCATAGGCAAGGAAAAACACATGCGATGTAGAGAGAGCATTTAGGGGCTATTGCAATAGTCCAAGCTACAAATGAGAGTGAGCTAGTTTAGGATGGTAGCAGTAGAATTGGTGCAAGTGGTTAATATTCTAGATAGATTTTCAAGTTAAGCTGATAGAGTTTTCTGAGTGTTTCATAGAGTGTGAAAGATAGAAGGTAACTTATTTACAAGCAAATAAAGAAGATTAAAGCAAATGTTTATGCATTTATGGGTACATTTGCTTTATTTTTTTAAATAAATAAATGAACAATGTACTACATGGTTATTCACAGGGAAAGTGATACTGATAATTAGAGAATTACTCATCAAATCATTTGGGTTCATCTTTTCTTGATACATATTCACATGAATCCAAGTCATCTTGATGTCTTTGTTCAAGGAATATCAAATGCATTAAATTCCAATCTGATATACTCTCCAAAGAGGTTAATTTTTTAAAAATCTTGTGGTTATTTTTAATTCAAAAATGTAAGTAAAGAAAATTAAGATGGGTAAAAACAAACATGTCTCCAATTATTTTGAAAAATTTTTCTAACAAACTGAAATTATTTGAAATGATTTTATCCATATTTTGTGATTTTATCTTACCAACACAGACCTCAAAGAGCAAAACACACAGCATGAAAAAGATTATATTTATCCCACAATAATATATTTGACAGAAGAATAAGTCAAAAGCATATAAAGGTGTGTGTGTGTTTAGTTGCCTAGTTGTGTCTGATTTTTGTGACCCCATGAACTGTAGCCTGCCAGGCTCCTCTGTCCATGGGAATTCTCCAGGCAAGAATGCTAGAATGGGTAGCCTATCCCTTCTCCAGGGGAACTTCCCGACCCAGAAATCGAACCAGGGTCTCCTACATTGCAGGCAGATTCCTTACAAGCTGAGCTACCCCTTCTTATTACTTAAAGCAGAATAATGTTTACTTTAAAATTAAAAATATTTCGATACATTTGCATACAGATACTTTAAAAACAGCAAGTTACATTTGTTTTGGGCCAAGGAATAAACCAAAACTAATGATATATAATTTTTTAATTTTCATTTGAGTCAAATTTATTTTCAAGCCAATTATAAATCCCACTGATATCACTATTGCTTTCTAAATCCTAAATATAAACATCAAGCATTTTATAAGTCAAAAAAGTTAATTCTACAAAAGTTTCAAATTTGGGCTTCAAATATAAAGTTATTGTCAGCAAAGACAATAATCATCATCTTAGTAATAAGAATATGTTTGAGAAAAAGAAAGGATGAGAAAAATCTTGGCCAATGATTCACTAAGCTATAAAATTAAACAGAATGTCTTGACTAAGATATTCAGAAACAACCTTTAAAAAGCAAAGTTACTAACTACTGTTTTATTTTAGATATTCTTTAGGGAGTTTGAGGTGGACAGATCACTCTGCTACATTTAAAATGGATACTAACAAGGACCTACTGTATAAGACAGGGACTCTGCTCGATGTTATGCGGCAGCTTGGATGGGAGGGGATTTTGGGGGAGAATGGATACATGTACATATGTGGCTCAGGTCCTTTTCTGTCCACCTGAAACTATCACAACACTGTTAATTGGCTATACTCCAATATAAAATAAAAAGTTTATTTAAAAATATAAATTTAAATAAATAATTTCCACATATTTCTAATAATAGGGAAAGATTCTTAAAAGTATTGAGGTTGTGAATTTTGAAAGTAAAAAATATTACTAATAAAATTCCAAAAGTATCTCCCAATAATTAAATATTATCTAAATCCAGTTATAAACTATCTAAAGAATGATTACCTTTAAAATAATTATTAAAGATACATTAATTCGTATGTTAAACATGAAATAACAACTGGCAAAATATATTAAAATACCTATTAATACTATTTCTTTGTTTCCTTTCATTGCCCAATATAACAGGTTGTTGTTGTTTTTATGTCACTAAGTCATGTCCGCCTCTTTTACGACCCCATCAACCATAGCTTGCCAGTCTCCTTTGTCCAGGGGATTTCCCAGGCAAGAATACAGGATTGGGTTGCCATTTCCTTCTCCAGGATATCTTCCCAACCCAGGGATTGAACCTGCATCTCCTGAATTGACAGCAGATCCTTTTACTACTGAGCCACCTGGGAAGCCCAATACAAAAGGTGCTTTAATATAATTTGAAAAAATAGTTTCATAACTTTTGTATTTATGTGTAGTATAGTAGAGCTAGTCATTGAGTTGTGTCTGACTCTTTGCGACCCCATGGATTGTAGCCCACCAAGGTCCTCTGTCCATGGGATTTTCCAGGTAAGAATACTGAAGTGGGTTGCCATTCCTTTCTCCAGAGGATCTTTCTGATCCAGGGATTGAACCCAGATCTCCTACATTGCAGGCAGATTCTTTACTATCTGAGCTACAGGGATCTCAGCTTGCTAGATTTGTGTGTTTAATATCTTGGGTCCATACCCCCATTCTGCCTGTTCCACATGACCTGAGGTACATCATTAACCTCTCTGCTTTTTCACCTGTAAAATAACAAAAAACATAAAATTAGCCTATGTGGACAAGGAGTGGTTTAATGGAAACTCTCTGCTCTCTATCACTGGGGAAGATAATTAGTAAAACTAAAAAGGGTTGGGGCATCCAAGTTTCCATTCAACAGATACAATTTGAGCACTCGCTGTTCACTAATTACTGTGTTAATTTTTCAAGAGATTCAAAAGATTCCCTCATTCATGAATAAGATTTGCTTACTAAGAGGTTTAGTCATTCTAAGATGGTGTGTTAAGAGATATGACAAATGAATGAACAGGGTAGTAGAAAGTATAAAATAAAGGCAACTGACCAGCTTGACTATGTGGGAGTGAAAAGACTTTCATGGTACTTCCTGGCTGGAAATCATGGCACTTGAACAAACACATAAAGATGCTAAGGGTCAACTCAAAAGGACGGGGAGCGGTAGGCATTCCAGTAAAGGAAATTCAAAAGAACGAAGGCCCAGAGGTAGTTAAAATGATAGGATTTTATATGTTTAAAAAATGAACGGGCTTCCCAGGTGGCGCTAGAGGTAAAGAACCCACCTGCCAATGCAGGAGACATAAGAGACTCGGGTTTGATACCTGGGTTGGGAAGATCCTCTGGAGAAGGACATGACAACCCACTCTAGTATCCTTGCCTGGAAAATCCCACAGAGAGAGGAGCCAGGCGGGCTACAGTCCATAGCATCACAAAGAGTTGGACACAACTGAAATGACTTAGCACGCACGTGAAGGGTGAACAGGTAGGAATTAACCTGGAAGGGTAGACAGATCAAATGCCAGAGGATTTGAACTTTATCCTATAGGTCAGAATTCTCCCCAACTTGTGCTGCGATTTACTGGTGAGCTGTGACTAGATTATACCTGTGATCTTTTCAGCCTCCAGGTGATGAGAGAAACCCAAGTTAGCCAGATCCCAGCATGGATCACCTCAGACCTTGAACTGCTGTGCCCATTTTCTCACAATACTCTATAATAAATGATCATTTCCATAAAGTCATGACTTGAAAAAGTCAGAGACTCTCTCCTAGGTAACAGTAGGCTTTAAACAGTTCCCGCCAAGAGCAATTTATTTAGACCAGACCTGCCTGCTCAGAGAGGTAACTCTCCCCACTAACAGAACAGAAGGCAAGGGCAGCAGAACGTTGAGGCTGGCTGAGGAGTCAGTCTGTGCCCAGGACCACGGCTGGGAGGTCACACAGCCATCCCTGGGTAATGAAGGAAGCTGGCAGCCAGAATTCCATGGGGGACATTGGAAGGAAGGAAAGCTTCCATGGTAATGCCTCCAATAAAAACTGGGTGTTCAACGGGAACCGTAAACAAATGCATCTGCTAAGGGATACGAATGTGGGCCCTGAAATAACAAAGAATATCCCAGAACAGATCAGCATGGTACACTCAGAAGAAGCCCATGTATAATCAGAGAGCTCAATAAAAGGTAAAATTCAGAGGAGCCAGGACAGAAACCCACCTCTCTGATCTCTCAAAGAGCACACATTTTATTGTATTCAATTAATGCTAGTTAACAAACATTTTTATAGTATTTACAAAGTTCCAAGAACTGTCCTCCTTTTTACAAATTTATTTATACCTCATAACAACCCAGTGAGGTGGGGTCAATGGAGTCTCTAGTTATCCTGATTTTACATATGAAGAAACTGTGGCTTAGAACGGAGAAGGCAATGGCGCCCCACTCCAGTACTCTTGCCTGGAGAATCCCATGGACGGAGGAGCCTGGTGGGCTACAGTCCATGGGGTCGCTAAGAGTCAGACACGACTGAGCGACTTCACTTTCACTTTTCACTTTCATGCATTGGAGAAGGAAATGGCAACCCACTCCAGTGTTCTGCCTGGAGAATCCCAGGGATGGGGGAGCCTGGTGGGCTGCCATCTATGAGGTCTCACAGAGTCGTATACGACTGAAGCGACTTAGCAGCAGCAGCAGCAGCACCAGCAGTGGCTTAGAGAGGTTAGTAAAAGTCCCAAGATCACACTGCTATAAAGTGTTAAGATTCTACTCCCGGTTTGTTTGGCTTCAGGATTCTGTGACCTTAGCAACTATGCTATCCTGTCTCACAGAACTCCACTGGACACAACTTGTGACTATAATAGAAGATACCATAACATAACATTATGATATACCATTATAAATAGTATGTAATTTGACATATGCATGTTGAAGAGAACAAAGTCTGAAGAGCTTTCATTTCTTGGTGTCGACGCCCTCTTTTTGCTCCTCAAAATCCATTTCCACACAGTAACAGAGAAAGCTTCCTCAAGTAATAATAATAATACAAATCATGCATTACCCTAAATGAAATCCTTTAGAGGTTTCCCATGGCTCTTAAGAAAAATGCAGTTACTCCCATGGTTTACAAGATAGTATACTCATACCAAACTGGAGTTTCCAGGATCACAGCACTCGGCCTTTACAACTCAAGATTCCAGTTCACCAGACTCTTTGGTGATTGGCTCCTCATCGTTTAGATTGTACCTCTAAGGTCTTTGCTCAGAGAACTCTTCCTTTGCTCAGAGAACTCACCCTAAAATAAATCCTTCCAAACCTTTTGTGATGTCATCTTGTTTGATTGTCTTCAAACTATTTATCATTCTCTGACACACATTTTTAAAAAATTTGTTCACTTTTATAATTACTTATCTCCCATGGAGATAAATATTTCTCCTGTAGAATATTAATACAATAAAGGCAGACACTTTTCAAGCTGCTCATTTAGATTTGAGGCATGCCAATACCTAAAGCAGTATGACATTACTCAGACCATCAGTGCTCCATACTTTTTGAACAAATAAATGAATGGATTATCCAAGAGGAAAGATTAGCTAAAAGCTTCCATTCAACCAATGATAAAATTCTGTTTACCTTCTGAGGAAAAGTTACTCTAATGGCTACCATAAAATGGATGATTCATGATATTTTCTAATCTTTAGAGAATTAATATAACATAATGCACAAAACTTTGAAGTCAAATGGAACTGTTTTCAATCCTGATTATCTTTAATTATGAACTTCATAAACTTGGGTAAATTATCTAATCTAGTTATGTCACAGTTTCCTCAAAATTAAAATTAGCATAGTTTATAGTACTACCACAAAGCACCATGTGTAGACTAAATATAATCACATAAGGAAAACTCTTACCATAGAACCTGTTACTCAATCCATGTTAACTATTAGTATTATCATCATAAAGAAACAAAAGTCAACACCTCTCTTTTTATATTAAATCAATTGTTAATAAATTCATAGCCAGCACTGAAAATTTCAAAATAAAAAGAAATATATGTTAGTCATTTATTTATATGCCTTAAACTTTTAAATCTAATATTTTGTTTAATATAACAGGAATTGCTACATTGTTATTTATTTTGGGCTTGATTTCAATTAACTGGATAAAGTGTTTTGCCATGTTTGATACCTTCTCTGAAAATATGGGAATAAAAATAATTGTTCAACTTCAAATGAGAATTAGAATTCCCAGGTGGGACTAGTGGTAAAGAGCCCGCCTGCAATGCAGGAGATTTAAGAGACATGGGTTTGATCCCTGGGTCGGGAAGATCCTCTGGAGGAGGGCATGGCAATCCACTCCAATAATCTTGTCTGGAAAATCCCATGGACCAAGAAGCCTGGACTGCTACAGCCCATGGAGTGCTACAGTTCAACATGCAAAAAGCTGGGCACAACTGAAGTGCCTTAGCACACACAGCACAGGTTATAATTTGGGAAACAAGGTTAGAATGAGGAGAAAAATGAATTTAATTTTTTAATTTTTTATATTCAATTTAACTATATCTCTAAGAGTAAATATATAAAAATTAATCAACATTGTATTTTGGCCAAAAGTATAAAATCCATCCTATTAAAATATTCAACATGTTTTTGTTTAACATATTTAACACATAGCAACATGCAATTACAAAAATTCAAAAGACATATACAAAACATAATAGTAATGTCATTCTAATTTCAGTCGAATGGCAACTGTCTATGTAACATGGTTTTGGTGAAACTGCAGTTATGTAAATGGAGTACAAACTTAGCTTCCCCATCTAAGTCCAGTATTTAGCTATTTTGATAAGATACACAAATAGTCATCCTTCAGAAAGCTTAGAAATTATGTTTCTATTGGTCTGTAGCCAGTAGCCTTGGCGATCATTTCCACTTTGTATTACCACATGCTTGTATTCTTCCCCAATCTATAACCCCCTCATTGAACAGGTGTCCAATTATATTAATAAGGATAGAATTTTGTCTGAAAATTTTCACTACTCTCTCTGGCAGTGAAAGTGAATGTCACTCAGTCATGTCTGACTTTTTGTGATCCCATGGACTATATAGTCCACGGAATTCTCAAGGACAGAATACTGCAGTGGGGAGCCTTTCCCTTCTCCAGGGGATCTTCCCAACCCAGGGATCGAACCCAGGTTCGATGCGAATCCACATTGCAGGGGGATTCTATACCAGCTGAGCCACAAGGGAAGCCCAGGAGTACTGGAGTGGATAGCCTCTCCCTTCTCCAGGGGATCTTCCCAACCCAGGGATCGAACCCAGGTCTCCCACATTGCAGGCAGATTCTTTACCAGCTGAGCCACAGCTAGGACTCAATTGCCACCCCTCTTCCCTCCACCCTCACTCCAGAAAAAAATTCAAACAGTTCTCAGCTAATTTCCCCAAACTAGAAGATTGCAAGAAGAAAATCTCAGAATGTTGAGCTTCAAATACATACTGGTTGACTGACAGATTTGCCAGATCTTTTTAAAATAAATAAATGCTGGAAACTATTCACTTTTTCAGCAGAGGCAAGAACAATAAATGTGAATCTTGGGAGACCATGCTTAGGAAACTCATCAAAACAAAATATCCAGGTCAGATCCAAAGACTCCAGTTTCACTAGAATCACAAAGGGCAGTCTAGTTAGTCTGGTGGCTTTCTCTGTGAGAATACATACTATCTGTATTTCTATAATTATTTCCAAGTAGAAAATTTTTAGAGTAATTTGAGATTTCAAAACTGAAATGGCTACAGTGAACTTCACACTCCCTTGGGCCCCCAGGTTATTAATCTACCTTAGGAAATCTTGATATCAAGAGTGAGTAGACTAGCCCTGTGTCTGTACCCAACACAAAATTCCAATGGTCCCTCTAGGAGGCACCATAGCTAATGAACACAAGAGGTCACCAGCTATTTTCAACACTTTATACCTGAGGGACCTTATCCTCACTCGGTTGCTTGGCTGAGGGAGGCTTCATCATAAGATGAATTGCTCTTCATGAGCAGCCTTCCCACATGGTCCTCTTTCCAAGTTAAAAATCCCCAAACAAAAAATGTTCTTGAAAAGAGCCTATTTTTGATTTTTCCTAGAAAAGAAGCAAACTGGAAAGAAAAAAAGAAAAAGTGAAGCAAATTAGTCTGGAAGATTACAGCTATCAAACCAGCTATGAAAAATCCCAATTATAAAACCCGCTTTCCGGCGCCTTCTGGACTTTGCTTACTGGCGGCTCTGCGGAGCTTAATAACGCTATAAAAGCATCTAGATTTTCTTTCATTGATCAGATGGCTCTCTTTTCCTTTCCAGTTTTCCTCTGATTAGAAGTGAATGTGAAAAAGAAGGTTTGTGGAGGCAGCCCGGGAAGGGAAAAAAATACTTAAAAGGCCCAAGCAAACAAACTGTTAAACTGTAAGCAACGATATACAACACTGCTCTCTTTACATGAGGCTTGGGAGGAATTTTACTGAACTGTCTGTGAAAGAGCTATGTAAAGCTAGGGGATTGAGGGAGTTGAAGTGAGAACGCACAAAATTGTAAGGCTTCCCAGAGTGGTCGAGTTCGGCTCCGTCCCCCAAGGCGCCTTCCCCCTCCTCCCGTCCTCCTCTAATGAGAACGCATTAAGCCTTCCTCAATGCCCTCATGTGCTCTTACACGGCAGAATCCTTGCATTGCAATGCACAATGCAGTCCAAGGATTTCTAACATTATAAAGAGAGAGAAATGCTTTCTAGACAGCTCATCCAACCCTTCCCCAGCGCTCAGCGGGGATTTAAGTGTCTACTTCGACTGAAAGTAAATGCATATTTTTGCCCCCAACTAAAAGGGACTTTTCCCCCTGTTTCCTGCTCACAAAGGCATCTGTATATTCTCTCTGCATCTTACTCTTACACTGTGGACATTGTCAGAATTTGGAATTGTAGACCACACACACATAGTTTATGCTCTCGGTTTATAATGCCTTCACATTTTATTTCCTCACACACATTGCCCATTATTTTTAAGCTCTTCGTGGAGATAAAGGAAATATGTAACCCAGCTAAGGAAGGCTGAGAGCCCAAATTAATTTCAGGAATAATTCCACCACTTAATTTCTAGTTTATTTTTACACTTCCTTAACTATGTAGAAATCAAGTATTACGTTTTCAAAAAATCCAAAAAGATTCCACCACCCAGCTTCTTTTGACTGAGGCGAAGATTTCATATAAATAATTAAAATTAAGGTACAGGTTTCTTCAGGATTTCCAAGATTATATAGTATATTCAGTGAATAAAAACCCTGAGTTTTCTTCCCATGGGAAAATGCTTTGCAAACACCTGCATTCTGCTGTCATTAAGCCCAAGGATAACTTCTGAGTTACCAAGCAGGCACTGTAAATGACGGCCAGTAGGATGAAGCCTCTGGTCTGACTGGGGGGTTAAATGCTGATAGGAAACCAAACCAGCTTCCTAACACCTGCTATTGTGGTTGGCCCCTCCCCTGCTGGGGAGTTTCAGCAACATGTATAATAAAAATAAATGCAACATAATAACGGCTTTAAAATAGGAGGATGTGTTACTTATCTGGTAGAGGGGAGGATACATAAAGGTTCCTAGTTTTAGTTCTCTTAGGTGCTTCTTCTGCTGTTGTTACTAGCCATTTAATAGGTAACATCCCCCATTCATCTACTAAAACAAGCTCAGAGGTGCAAGTGGAAGAAACGTAACATTCAATTTTTAAACTTTCATCAGGACAGAGAGCTAGCAGTATTGGTGCCAGGCGGGATTATATGACAGAGCGCTCTGGAGTGTGGGCTCAGGGTGAAAAATGGAATGTAAATTGTGAACTGACACCTGGGCAGTGGAACTCCAGTCAGATTCAGGAGATCAGCTATCAATACTTGTACTAACCCTGCCCTGTACTAACAGGAGCTTGTTTCTTAGAGGGACAATACGCCCCTCCCCCTTCAGGCAAAAATGAACAGCTTCATCAGTCTCAGACTGTCTACCCAGCACAGATCCACAGTCAGTTCAGAAAGAAGCAGTCAAGAAGGATGTCGGACACCTTAAAGACAGACCTGCTAGATGAATGACTTGCTATCTGTTGTTTTGTTGTCTTTTTGCTTTTTGCCAATTATTTTTTGGTCTCTGTCCCCCAGGTATAATTTCTGTCTAATATAATTTATTCAAGTCATCTAATATTTTTTGACTGACATCTAGGTACAAGGAAGTTAAGAAATGTGCTGACAACTGGGAAAGATGGGTGATATTATATTCAAGGTCTCCTTGCCATATGTTGCACAAGGATTTTACCTGGTGCTGTGATAAAGGAGTTTGTTTCCACAAGGTTCTCTAGCATTCTTGATAGATTGCACCCAGTCCTGAGTGTGTCCTTGCTGACTCCACGCTTATCCCAGGCTCCTCCAGGTTCAAGATTGCCCACTCCTCCTTTTCTAACCAGAAGGCATCTCTCTCAGCTATTATAGACCCTGACAGTCATTTATTATAGAAGTCAGTACAACATACAAAAATATCCCAAATAAGGGAGGGTTCAGCTGGTAAAGAATCTGCCTGCAGTGTGGGAGACCCGGGTTCGATCCCGGGATTGGGAAGATCCTCTGGAGAAGGGAAAGGCTACTCACTCCAGTATTCTGGCCTGGAGAATTCCATGGACTGTATAGTCCATGGGGTCACAAATAGTCAGACACGACTAAGTGACTTTCACTCACTTCCACTATGGAAGAGGGAGACTAGACATGATCCTGTCTTGGGTCAAAGTCTACCTTGGACTCTCAAATGGATCACCATGTGCCTGCAAACATGACTGATTATAGCAAACATTCTGTTTTGTTATACTGCAATTTACCAAGTACACAAGAGTGAACATAGACATGCACACACACACTGTTCTTTCCTAATGGAAGGAACTTCTAACTTCTACAGAGTTCCATCCCTCTTGTTTGGTCAACTGGCTTAGGTGATCCAGTTGCCTCTGATTTTCTGCATCTGTTTCCTTTAATCTGAGTGTTTTGGTACCATCTCTTCAGACTAGAATAATCTGACTGAGAGGCTCTCAGATTATTCAGCATCCAGTATTCTTAATCCTGTCTCTAGTTGCTGAGAACTCTGGGTTTTTTCTAACTTTTAGAACCCTTATAATTCCATAAAAAAGCCAAATATAAAGTTTAATGTTTTTGACTACCTCATTGTGTGATTTAAATATGGATTTTAGGCAGCACCTTGGCCAAGCATTTCTGACAAGGGCATTCATCCTAAGTATATGTTCATTTAAAAAAATTTTGTTTGAGATTTTTATTTCCCTTGTTTCTTCTTTTCCAAACTTACTGGCTCTCTTTTATTGGTCTGTGCTCAGCTTGAACATATTAGAAAATAAAAGTTCACATAATACCTTTGAGACAGTCCTGAAAAACGAATCTGAACACCTGACATATTTTAGTTAAACAATTGGACAGGCAAAATTCCAGGTATTAATTGGATACTTTAATTATTCCTTATTGGTAAAACAAATCTTTTTTTTTTCCCCATCCTGGTTAACTGTTTTCCTGTTAAACTCTTTTTTTTTAATTTATTTATTTTAATTGGAGGTTAATTACTTTACAATATTGTATTGGTTTTGCCATACATTGACATGAATCCGCCATATATGTTTGTTATAAATAAAAAAAAAACTTAATAAAATAAAACTCAAATTCACCTTTTCCTTATAATTATTGTTATATTTTCAAAGATATGTCTTATTTGCTTATCCCTACACTGTTTTCCTTTTCCCCAGTCTTTTATGTTTGTCAATGGCAGAGAAAATAAGTGGGATTCAAAAGATGTACTCTTTGTTTCTGATTATTGGTAATCATGGGAACTTTTCATAGAACACCTAACATTTAAATGCAGTCTAGAGGAAGACAATAAGCCTTTGTGTCTGTTGAGGGAAACCTCCCATTTCCCTTTGTCGTCTGAATGTATTTCACCCTCTGTCAAAGTGTGTCCACTTTAACCTTTCCCTTTCACTGCTGGCATCTCTCCAGTATCCAAAATGCCTGTTTGACTCTCCTCTGACACCTTTATCTGATACAGTCACAACACTTCTTTGCATAATGAGCAGGCATACCCTACTCATCAGAAAGGTAATTAAAAAAATGTTTAGATTTTTGTTTTCACAGATGTAACAGTATAAAGGCAACTTTTGCTCAATGAGCCCTAGCATCAGAGGCGGGGGAGGGGAGGAATGGTTCTTTTAGTAAGAGCAGGTCTTAGGCTTCAATCTTTAAACTGGAGATACGGATTTGTGATTTTTCCCTCCCCCATGGAAAGAAATCTTTAAATAAAGATGTCTTCATCTGAATTGACCACCGTTTATAAAAGCAAATCTGGTCGGGGCTCTGCTGCTTATGCTAAGGAACATTCCTCCCCATTACAACGGCATTTGCACATTTATAGGAGGAATAAAGAAAAAGATGCATGATACATGTGAAGGAGCCTTCTCTCTGCCATCCAGAGAAAGAAGAACTAAAAGGATTATAAAAGTTCAGATTAAAATGATATAAAATCTAGCATTTGGCTCCAACACCAGTGCCTTGGTCCTCTGAAGCTAATCTGTATGCACTCTGTGACCTCCTCGCAGCGAACCCTGCTAAATATATTATTCCCACGGGGGCTTTCACTGCTGCTTGGTGTCAGAAATCAATATGTATGAGGCGCGTGGATGGGAATTTCTAATAGATCTGCCTGGCCCTGTGCTGCTTTTCAATATCTGCCTTGGACTATTAGTGCCGGCTCGGTGCCTGTGAAATAACCGAGATAATCTTTTAAGGTGCACTGTTAAGGTGGAACCTAAATGTTGCTGTTTCAATTAAAACAAAAATTATATTCATAAATCAGTCAGGTCCATGTAACCTTGTATAGTCACTCCAGACAGCTGATTAGAAACGAGATGGAATTTAAAGCTTTAAGGAGTGAAATGTTATTTTTACCTTTAACTTAGAGTCAGAGGAAGATATTGCATTTTAAGGCTCATGATGTGTTATTTTGGGGGAGGGGGCCCAATTAGAAAATAAATCGGCAGCCTCAGAGTTCTATAACCAAATGGTGTTTATCTTATTTGATTTCTATATGTAAAAGAGGAGAAAAGACTCATAATATATGGAAAGCAAAGTCATTTTCCCCTAGTAGATGAAAACACCTTTGTAGATGGTCTTTTTTCATATAATTTATTCACACTAAAATTATTGCATGAGTGATTTCCTTTTTTCTTTTGCTTGATAACTCCATAAATTAATTTTATCACCATCATGCAATTATATCATGTCGTGATTTGTTCTTATATCTGTAGAGATATTTAGAAATAAATGTGGGCAAGAAAGTGGTTCATTAAATTTCTGCATTACTCACCCTCACTGATGAATATGTCGCTTCTTGGGCAGCCAAGTGCAAAGAGGTTTAGGTTAGAGTTGCGTGCAGGGGACAAGAAGCCTGCCTCCTGACTCTGGGTTGTTGCCTCTTTGTTTTCAGGTTAGTGCTCAGAGGCTCAGGGCATGGAGGTGCAGGGCCCAGAAACAACTAAGGTACTCCATCATTACCAGTGGTGGGATTATCATGGTTAACGTGAATGAGGAAGAGGGAGGTGGTCAGGAAGCCACACATACATTCATCTAGCTTTTCATACCGCCAGGCTGGGGTCAGATCCCTGAGAGGAGTGACATCAAGAGAGGGCTCACCTGAGACCCTCATTTGGGGCCACCTTCCCCTCTGTTGCCTTGGGAGGCTGTCAACCTACCAAATGTTGAGGAACTGGCATATAACTGCCATTTTTCTTTTTTTCCCTGCTTTTCCTGCACACTTCACTTAGCACAGCACAATCCACCTGACAACTCTCTGAAACCACTCTATGACTGCTTATCGGGCCTACCCTGGATGGGGTGTGAGTCTGTAGCATAAGATCAGGGAGATGGGGCTGGATGCTGGAAGATAAAAAGGAAGCATATGGCTGGTAACCTTCAGGTCATTAGGGATCTGCCTTCAAAAATACCCCAAGCTTCTTAGAGATTTATTTAGAGTGATATTGACTCAATTGTTTGGGGATAAAAAAAACAAAAAACAAAAGAGATGTACTCTTCTAAGGAAATACTCTTTTTTCTACTTATTGAATTTTAAAATAATTTTAACAGGAATTAAACTTCTTACACTCCTCAGCACAAGTTTCCTAGATAACAGCAGAAAACTCCCTTTCAAGGCACTTTCTCTTGCATGCTTATTTTGTTTTAGAGATGCTAACCCACTCCAGTGTTCTTACCTGAAGAATCCCAGGGACGGGACAGGGGAGCCTGGTGGGCTGTTGTCTATGGGGTCGCACAGAGTTGGACACGACTGAAGTGACTTAGCAGCAACAGTAGCAACTGACAGGTATGTTTTTAAGTGATCTGTAACTGCACTTCAGAATTATTACAAGGAAAAAAAAAGTTCAAAGCACAAGACACCAAACTGCTTTCTGAGTTCTTTGTTGAGGAAATGGAATTCCATGTACTAACTTTATTTAAAGTTACCACCAAGAACCCATAAATAAATGTAAATGTTTATGAAATGTTTCCCCACTAGAGTCATTTCTTTTCTCCTTGACCCTGCAGTGTGGAGAAAACAACCCAGCAAGCTCAATTTTCAACTGGGTATATAACACAAACAGTTATGATCTAACAGGAGAAATCCCCAGCAGTCTAATCTGTCTACAAGTTCCTCCCTCTCCAAATCCCTCCCTCTCTCAACCCTTCAATTAGAGATTTGCAAAAACAAACATTATCTGTGTTTTCTGCATCTCCCAGGGAGGTGTAATGTTGTGAAGTGGTGGCTATAATCTTTCAGGAATAGTAAGGGGAATTATGATGGAGTTTTATTAATGAAGACTTTTAACAAAATTTTTCCCCAAAAAATGTAGGGAGGAGAAAAGCAATACCCAGGCAGTAGTGTTAAGCTCTGTGCTTCTAAATGGGCTGAATAAAGTAACTGTTTTTAAGAAAATTGACTAAAAGTCAAGGTAAAAAGGATAATTTTTGAAGGTGACCTCTTATCAATACATTGGCTTCTAAGTCTAAACCAAGTAAAACACATAGTAAAATAAACAATACCAATGACAAAATGTGTAGTAAAAATGAGTATAGGCATATGAATGTCTATGACAAAAAGAAAAAATGGTAATATTTTTGTTTATTATTCTTACACCCATAGTTGGAAAAAATATGCTGTGATAAATTTTCATCATCGTTTTGGCATTTCTTTTTTGATAATATCACTACAATTGTATCTAACATGAAATTACTTACAGAATTATACTCCACAGCATTCTTATCTTCATTAAATATCAACTGCTTCTACAATGGCTAAAACAGTGTGAGAAATAGCTATTGGAATTTCTCATGGATTTGTCTATCTATCTAGCGAAGAAAACTGAGAATGTTCCCTTTGTTAATAGATTCTCCAACACAGTAGTTAAAATAATCAAATCTTTATTTTGTAATCAACATCACTGATGTAAATTTCACCACCCAGCCAAATAAAGTTAATATGTATTCAATCATTTCTGCTCCTACCTGGGATTAGAGATAATTCAAAACCGAGCATCAAACCATTATGTAGGAAGAGTCTGAGCTTGCATCATAAAAGGGCAGCTTCTCGTATTTTGACATTTTGCACAAATCTAAAAGAAAAAGGCTTTGTTCCACAAGTTCTGTGCCCTTTCTTCCAAGAGATATCAATATCCTACACAGAGGTTTAAAATGCAATGTTATTTATTTCTGTTTGAGTTAGTCCTCTTCTTTGCTGTTCATTTCTTTACCCCCCATCTCCATATTTTGGTCCATAAGAATACAGTGTTTGACTAAATAAATCACAAATATAAGGAAGAAGGAAAGAGTAGAAGAAAGGGAAGTATATGGCAAGTGAGTTGCCTCTCATGGAGAGAGGCATTGAACCCATCACCTTCCTTTATACTTCCATGGATCCAACTGGCTGTCTTTACATCTCAGCCAGTGTGTGATGGGCTCTACAAACAAAAGGACTATATGATTCAATGCCCACATAGTGCTTATATTCTAATACAGGAGAATAACCTGCAGACAATATTTAAAGTATTACATAGGAAGTTCAGTGTATTCTCTAGTTCTGCAAAGTCTGGTTTTCAGTCTTTTCACTCACCACTAGCTCTAATACACAATCTTGCTCTAACACACCAATCATTCAATGTCTAATTAGAAAAAAAAAAAAAAACCACACCATTCAAGGTGTTTCCAGGAGGGGAGAATTTAATGTCAAGAACTCCTTACCAGGGAGTTAGAAAGAGCTATTGGAACTAAAAGAAGAAAGTTGGGGGCTGGTGATACACTACAGAGAAGAGACCTGGTTGAAGCCAGGAGCCCAGGCACTACCACTCTGGCACTGTTGGAACTACACCACATTTGAAGGAGACCCAGGAGCGTAAGCTTGCGCTAATCCCTCTGGAGGTGTTGCTGCTTCTGCTCCTAGAAAAGCATTACCTAAGCAGAAGCTTGTCCTCCCTGCCACTGGCTACTGTGGGAAGCATCTCCTGCAGATGGGACTGGGACTGGCTTCTCTTTTCCTTTTGTCTTCCAAACTTCTACTAATGCCTCCCATTGGCAGAACCAAAGGAAAAGCCAGCTGACTAGGGAGTCTAGAAAAGTAGTTGGTATACAAAGGAGAACAATAAAGGGTGGAAACAGAGCCGAAAGACAAAAGGTGCACAAGTAGCTTTTCAAACAGCACTTGTTGAATGAACAAAGGAGGTACATAAAATGTACAAATGTTGTAGGTAGAGAAAGGATTGGCAACCCAGCCTAGAATTGTGCTTAACTCTGGCAATTTCCTAATGTTCTGGGCAGCAAAACCAATATTTTTCCCAATGAAATTGGAAGTAGAAGCACTGTACACAGTAAATGACCAAAGCAGGCGTGTAAATGTAAGTTCACATGTATTATCATGCAAGTGACAAGCTACTAAAAAGTTGCTGAGAATAAATAAAGCTGCTTTGGTAAATGAAAGCTTTTCAATATTAGGGATTCTGGATGATACTTGCAAGTCAGGATCGGTAAGATTCCAGTTAAATCTGAAGTGATTTCCTGAAGTATTTATTTATGCAGAAGGCTAGATTTTCAAGGAACATTTTAAAATGTCTGTTCTAATCAAAATACATTTGACGGATATTCCCAAAATTATAAGGGCCCATAACAATAAAAGTATTTAACCATAGTAAACCTTAATTTCAATAAAATTCATCATTTTACACACACACACACACACACACACCAAGTGACATTTAGTTTATCAAAACTTAATGACTACATGCAGTAAAAGTTTTGAAATGCAAAGTCTCATAATAGGCAGTCAAAGAATCCTATTTATCTACAACATTTAGATATTTCATCTTCCCTTATAAGATTTGATAAGATAGAGTTCAGCTTTGCCCACTTCACTCCTCTGCTAAAATATTAAATAATTTCAATATGTCTCCACAGCACACAAGATAACAAATGCCCAGGTGGTCTACAATTCAAGAACTTCTACTGTCTGAAATATAACTAATATTGCAATCCTGCTTGGTTCAGTTCAGTTCAGTTCAGTCGCTCAGTCGTGTCTGACTCTTTGCAACCCCATGAATCGCAGCACGCCAGGCCTCCCTGTCCATCACCAACTCCCAGAGTTTACTCAAACTCATGCCCATCGAGTCGGTGATGCCATCCAGCCGTCTCATCCTCTGTCGTCCTCTTCTCCTCCTGCCCCCAATCCCTCCCAGCATCAGGGTCTTTTCCAATGAGTCAACTCTTCGCATGAGGTGGCCAAAGTATTGGAGTTTCAGCTTCAGCATCAGTCCTTCCAATGAACACCCAGGACTGATCTCCTTTAGGATGGACTGGTTGGATCTCCTGGCAGTCCAAGGGACTCCCAAGAGTCTTCTCCAACACCACAGTTCAAAAGCATCAATTTTTCGGTGCTCAGCTTTCTTCACAGTCCAACTCTCACATCCATACATGACCACTGGAAAAACCATAGCCTTGACCAGATGGACCTTTGTTGGCAAAGCAATGTCTCTGCTTTTTAATGTGCTATCTAGGTTGGTCACAACTTTCCTTCCAAGGAGTAAGCGTCTTAATTTCATGGCTGCAGTCACCATCCGCAGTGATTTTGGAGCCCAAAAACATGAAGTCTGACACTGTTTCCACTGTCTCCCCATCTATTTCCCATGAGGTGATGGGACCAGATCACCAAGAGGCTTTTTAGTTCCTCTTCACTTTGTGCCATAAAGGTGGTGTCATCTGCATACCTGAGGTTATTGATATTTCTCCCAGCAATCTTGATTCCAGCTTGTGCTTCTTCCAGCCCAGCCTTTCTCATGATGTACTCTGCATACAAGTTAAATAAGCAGGGTGACAATATACAGCCTTGACCTACTCCTTTTCCTATTTGGAACTAGTCTGTTGTTCCATGTCCCGTTCTAACTGTTGCTTCCTGACCTGCATATAGGGTTCTCAAGAGGCAGGTCAGGTGGTCTGGTATTCCCATCTCTTTCAGAATTTTCCACAGTTTATTGTGATCCACACAGTCGAAGGGTGTGGCGTAGTCAATAAAGCAGAAGTAGATGTTTTTCTGGAACTCTCTTGCTTTTTCGATGATCCAGTGGATATTGGCAATTTGATCTCTAGTTCCTCTGCCTTTTCTAAAACCAGCTTGAACATCTGGAAGTTGATGGTTCATGTATTGCTGAAGCCTGGCTTGGAGAATTTTGAGCATTACTTTACTAGCGTGTGAGATGAGTGCAATTGTGTGGTAGTTTGAGCATTCTTTGGGATTGCCTTTCTTAGGGATTGGAATGAAAACTGCCCTTTTCCAGTGCTGTGGCCACTGCTGAGTTTTCCACATTTGCTGGCATATAGGATTGCAATTTGGCAATAAGGAGTTCATGATCTGAGCCACAGTCAGCTCCTGGTCTTGTTTTTGCTGACTGTATAGAGCTTCTCCATCTTTGGCTGCAAAGAATATAATCAATCTGATTTCAGTGTTGACCATCTGGTGATGTCCATGTGTATAGTCTTCTCTTGTGTTGTTGGAAGAGGGTGTTTGCTATGACCAGTGCATTCTCTTGGCAAAACTCTATTAGCCTTTGCTCTGCTTCATTCTGTACTCCAAGGCCAAATTTGCCTATTACTCCAGGTGTTTCTTGAGTTCCTACTTTTGCATTCCAGTCCCCTATAATGAAAAGGACATCTTTTTTTGGGTGTTAGTTGTAAAAGGTCTTGTAGGTCTTCATAGAACTGTTCAACTTCAGCTTCTTCAGCATCACTAGTTGGGGCATAGGCTTGGATTACCATGATATTGAATGGTTTGCCTTGGAAATGAACAGAGATCATTCTGTTGTTTATGAGCTTGCATCCAAGTACTGCATTTTGGACTCTTTTGTTGACTATGATGGCTACTCCATTTCTTCTAAGGGATTCCTGCCCACAGTAGTAGATATAATGGTCATCTGAGTTAAATTCACCCATTCCAGTCCATTTTAGTTTGCTGATTCCTAGAATGTCGACATTCACTCTTGGCATCTCCTGTTTGACAACTTCCAATTTGCCTTGATTCATGGACCTAACACTTCAGGTTCCTATGCAATATTGCTCTTTACAGCATCGGACCTTACTTCTATCACCAGTCCCATCCACAACTGTGTGTTGTTTTTGCTTTGGCTCCATCCTTTCATTCTTTCTGGAGTTATTTCTCCATTGATCTCCAGTAGCATATTGGGACCTACCGACCTGGGGAGTTCCTCTTTCAGTATCCTATCATTTTGCCTTCTCATACTGTTCATGGGGTTCTCAAGACAAGAATACTGAAGTGGTTTGCCATTCCCTTCTCCAGTGGACCACATTCTGTCAGAAATGTGACAGAATGCACATTAGAAAGCGTCACTAGGAACAAAGCTAGTGGAGGTGATGGAATTCCAGTTGAGCTATTTCAAATCCTGAAAGATGGTGCTGTGAAAGTGCTGCACTCCATATGCCAGCAAATGTGGAAAACTCAGCAGTGGCCACAGCACTGGAAAAGGGCAGTTTTCATTCCAATCCCTAAGAAAGGCAATCCCAAAGAATGCTCAAACTACCACACAATTGCACTCATCTCACACGCTAGTAAAGTAATGCTCAAAATTCTCCAAGCCAGGCTTCAGCAATACATGAACCATCAACTTCCAGATGTTCAAGCTGGTTTTAGAAAAGGCAGAGGAACTAGAGATCAAATTGCCAATATCCACTGGATCATCGAAAAAGCAAGAGAGTTCCAGAAAAACATCTACTTCTGCTTTATTGACTACGCCACACCCTTCGACTGTGTGGATCACAATAAACTGTGGAAAATTCTGAAAGAGATGGGAATACCAGACCACCTGACCTGCCTCTTGAGAACCCTATATGCAGGTCAGGAAGCAACAGTTAGAACGGGACATGGAACAACAGACTAGTTCCAAATAGGAAAAGGAGTAGGTCAAGGCTGTATATTGTCACCCTGCTTATTTAACTTGTATGCAGAGTACATCATGAGAAAGGCTGGGCTGGAAGAAGCACAAGCTGGAATCAAGATTGCTGGGAGAAATATCAATAACCTCAGGTATGCAGATGACACCACCTTTATGGCACAAAGTGAAGAGGAACTAAAAAGCCTCTTGGTGATCTGGTCCCATCACCTCATGGGAAATAGATGGGGAGACAGTGGAAACAGTGTCAGACTTCATGTTTTTGGGCTCCAAAATCACTGCGGATGGTGACTGCAGCCATGAAATTAAGACGCTTACTCCTTGGAAGGAAAGTTGTGACCAACCTAGATAGCACATTAAAAAGCAGAGACATTGCTTTGCCAACAAAGGTCCATCTGGTCAAGGCTATGGTTTTTCCAGTGGTCATGTATGGATGTGAGAGTTGGACTGTGAAGAAAGCTGAGCACCGAAAAATTGATGCTTTTGAACTGTGGTGTTGGAGAAGACTCTTGGGAGTCCCTTGGACTGCCAGGAGATCCAACCAGTCCATCCTAAAGGAGATCAGTCCTGGGTGTTCATTGGAAGGACTGATGCTGAAGCTGAAACTCCAATACTTTGGCCACCTCATGCGAAGAGTTGACTCATTGGAAAAGACCCTGATGCTGGGAGGGATTGGGGGCAGGAGGAGAAGAGGACGACAGAGGATGAGACGGCTGGATGGCATCACCGACTCGATGGGCATGAGTTTGAGTAAACTCTGGGAGTTGGTGATGGACAGGGAGGCCTGGCGTGCTGCGATTCATGGGGTTGCAAAGAGTCAGACACGACTGAGCGACTGAACTGAACTGATCTTTACATTTTACTTACAAGAATCCTCTGCTTCAATTCATTGGTCCCTGGACATTGTTAACATTTGTCTGTCTTTTCACCTTTCATCAAGTCATAATTCTTTTTATCAAATTGTTCTCATCATTCTATCCCAGAACACCGCCAAGTATCCACACCTAAATGTACTGTGGTCGCCTTCACTGCAATTTGTTATCCATTGTGAGTGTATATATGTTTTTAAAGATGATCAAGTGAATTTAAGGGTATCCTTTATCAAAATTCAAATACAAGCCAACTTAAAAATAAATACACAAGACACACACAAGAGATGACAAACCAATGAGGCCGTGAATATATGGCATATATTTTACTCACAAGAGACTATTAGATAGCTTAGTACTCAGTATTTGAATGAATAAAATTTTAAAAGGTTATTAACTTCCAGATATCTGAAATTTGTAACTTGTGAATTTCTGTACAAAGATAAGGCTGAACCTCTCTCTCCCTCACCATGGACAGACATCAAAAACTAACCGAGGTACTTTTTTTTCGGAACTCAGGATTACTTTCATAATCCTTCTAAACACAGTGCTCTGAGCTGCCAATTTTCATCATCAGAATGGGATAGGAGATAGTTACTTGGTATCTATTATAGACATTAAATTGGTCTTTAGAATATGGTAATTAGTGTTTTCATTTAGCATTTACTGTTAACTTAACATTTTGCCCACAAACTGGACTATAATTCCTATTGAAGACAGGGACAAAATGTATCACCCCAGCCTATGCAGGACTCTACACAAACTAGGTGATAAATAAATATTTGTTTAAAATGATGAAATCTCTATAATATAAAAGAATCTGAAAAAGAATATATATATATATTCAGTCATATATATATACATATATATATATGATTGAATCACTTTACTGTATACCTGAAACATTGTAAATCAACAATACTTCAATAAAAGTGAATTAAATCAAATTAAATTCTAGAAAAATCTTAAAAACAATAAAATGGTGTAATCGATGCAGAAGCAGAAACCTGTAGTTCCAGGGTATTCTGCTTCTTTGCTACAACATAACCACACTAATGAGTGTGCTCAGGAGAGGCTAAAACATTACGGTAAACTTGTTCCCCTTACTGAATATTTGGCTTCTATAGATCGTGCTTGATGAAATTCCTGACACAAATCTCCTGAGGATCGCAGTCAAATACAACCCCATTCAAAATGCTGGTAAATTGTCCTCTGTCCCTCCTTTTCTACCTCTGAGTTATTCTGCAATTTGAAATTGTTTTCCATGTGTCTAAAAGATAACAGAGAAAAACTGTTGCAGAATTCTTTTTGTGTGAAAGTCACACACACACTGTCCATTCTTGCAAATGATGATGTGATCAGCTCTCCTTTAAATGTCATATAAAAATAAGGCTTCATCAAATGAAGCTATAACTAAATATTAATGTGATCAGTGGGGAAGAGTGATATGAACCTTAACTGTGTTATACTCACAAAAGTCAATGTAGGATTGAGTGTGAGCAATACAAACCCAGTTACATCCAAACAAAACACTCATTTAGTTTTGCAGTTAGGATTTCCCTATTTTTCCAGGAGCCACAAGACAATGGCAGCTGCCCTGTGGTTGAAGAACTCTCTTCACATGTGGACTGAAAAGGGGACAACTCTCTTTAAAAAAAAAATCCCTCTTATCATCTTTCCAGTCTGCTTCTAAATAATACCTGGAGAAAAGCGGTTGACATACAGAATGTGGAACAGCCTGTTTCTCTTATGTCCTTTCCTTCATAAAAATGAGTTTGATAGCAGTTAAAGTGTCAAGACGAATCCAGTCAGAATTCCTCCAGCAAAGTCTCATTCATCACGGTGGGCTACTTTATCATGTCTCCCTGTAGCTAGATAATTCTTTTCTCATTTTGGTTCAGAGAGTTTTATGCATACTACCTCATTAACTTCACGAAGGGCAATGTGACGTAGTTGAAGGCAGGAAACCCATACAAGACCGGGAACAGGTTGTCAGCTGTCAAGTAACACATCGAACACACAAGTACCATTTATACAACTGAGTTCACAGACAGAGAACTGTGTTTCTTTTTCATTGTTAACAAGTCCATAGTCTTTATAACAATGTGTTGTGGACAGTTAGAAGAAAGTGGATTACTTATCTAGGAATGATGTTAGTATGTGTATCATCCTTCTGAATAATTAATTCCAGCAAAAATAATTTGAATTAACCAGTTGCTCTGGATTTGTTGTTGTTGAGTTGCTCAGTTACGTCCTAATCTTTTGTGACCCCATGGACTGTAGCCCTCCAGGCTCCTCTGTCCACAGGATTCTCCAGGCAAGATTACTGGAGTGGGTTGCCATTTCCTTCTTCAGGGAATCTTCCTGACCCAGAGATAGAACCTGCAACTCTTGCATTGGCAAGTGGATTCTTTATCACCAAGCCTTTGTATCAAATAAATTGAGAGCAGTAGCAACAGATAATTGTTATCCAAACCAGCTGTTTACCTACATTAATTTGCCAGATAACTGTTCAGTCCCTGGGATGACTTCTGTTGGATAAACCTAAGCTTTTTAGATATATTTTCATTTATAATTAATTTTTATACCTCAGTAAGACTTTTTGCTCCATTATCAAAGTCAATATTAGGAAATAACTTTCTGTCAATTCAGAAATACTGCATACATACACATACAGCATTATTTTTCTAGTGGTTTGTATATAAAAAATATGGAAAGCATTGGAAACATATCTTAAGGAAGAATCACAAACAGACCTCCAAAAAGATATTATAGATGTTTCTGAGCTTACTTTCCAGGCTATGAACCATATTATTAGAATATTGGCTTTGACACAACTATAAAATGGAGGTAGTGGACTTTAACCAAATTCTTGCAGTATGTGTACTAACATCCCTGAAGGAAAACCTCTCCTAGATACTCTCTTGTATATGTTTTTCTTTCCATTCTACTGAAATTTTGATTCAAAATAGCCAATCAGATCTGAGCCAGTGAATACCACCATTTGGATTAACAATGAAAGTGTATCGATTGAGTTCTACAATAAATACAACACAGGAATTAGAAATTGAGGAAGGTATACACCACAGTCATCAAAGAGTCTCATTCTTTCTGAGATTACTTGTCTATATCTCCACTCCTCAGTCTACCTCTATTTGTCCCTTCTCTCAACAAATATCATCACCACTATCTAGCCAGTTGTCTCAAGCGAGAAACTAATGACTCCTCTCTCTTCCTCACGGTCCCTCACATACTGAGAAAAGCTCCATTTTTGTGACGACTCTTCTATAATCAGTGTAATTGCCACTACCCCCATCCAGGCCACCATTACTTAGACTAGAATCTGCATTATTACTTATCTTTAAGTTGGCTCTATCCAATCTATTATTGACAGTTGCATATGTTGTCTCAGTTCAGTTCTGTTCAGTCGCTCAGTCGCGTCCAACTCTTTGCAATCCCATGAACCGCAGCACGCCAGGCCTCCCTGTCCATCACCAACTCCCAGAGTCCACCCAAACCCATGTCCATTGAGTTGGTGATGCCATCCAACCATCTCATCCTCTGTCGTCTCCTTCTCCTCCTGAACTCAATCTTTCCCAGCATCAGGGTCTTTTCCAATGAGTCAGTTCTTCGCATGAGGTGGCCAAAGTATTGGAGTTTCAGCTTCAGCATCAGTCCTTCCAATGAACACCCAGGATTGATCTCCTTTAGGATGGACTGGTTGGATCTCCTGGCAGTCCAAGGGACTCCCAAGAGTCTTCTCCAACACCACAGTTCAAAAGCATCAATTATTCGGCGCTCAGCTTTCTTTATAGTCCAACTCTCACATCCATACATGACTGCTGGAAAAACCATAGCCTTGACCAGACGGACCTTTGTTGGCAAAGTAATGTCTCTGCTTTTTAATATACTATCTAGGTTGGTCATAACTTTCCTTCCAAGGAGTAAGTATCTTTTAATTTCATGGCTGCAATCAGCATCTGCAGTGATTTTGGAGCCCCAAAAATAAAGTCTGACACTGTTTCCACTGTCTCTCCATCTATTTCCCATGAGGTGATGGGACCAGATACCATGATAGTTTTCTGAATGTTGAGCTTTAAGCCAACTTTTTCACTCTCCTCTTTCACTTTCATCAAGAGGCTCTCTAGTTCTTCTTCACTTTCTGCTATAAGGATGGTGTCATCTGCATATCTGAGGTTATTGATATTTCTCCCAGCAATCTTGATTCCAGCTTGTGCTGTGATTCCAGCCCAGTGTTTCTCATGATATACCCTGCATATAAGTTAAATAAGCAGGGTGACAATATACAGCCTTGAAGTACTCCTTTCCTGATTTGGAACCAGTCTGTTGTTCCATGTCCAGTTCTAACTGTTGCTTCCTGACCTGCATACAGGTTTCTCAAGAGGCAGGTCAGGTGGTCTGGTATTCCCATCTCTTTCAGCATTTTCCACAGTTCATTGTGATCCACACAGTCAAAGGCTTTGGCATAGTCAATAAAGCAGAAATAGATGTTTTTCTGCTAACGTCCAAATATGATACTACTATACTTCATTTAAGAATTTTTCTGGAGCACTTAATTCTCTTCAAGGTAAAGTCTAAAGACAAAAACATCCTTTATATACTAGTTCTAGTTTGATTCTCCAACTTCACTGTTTTTAAGTATTACTTTCATCCATGGCAGAGGCTGCTGTATGTTCATTAAAACACTTTTTTTTTTTTCATTCTTAAAGACCGAGAATTTATTCCATAGGAGTTACATTTTTTTCTAAAATTATTAAGTTGCAATGGCCAGGTCACAATTGAACTTTGTTTTTTTTCAAATATATACCCAGAAATTCCACTCCTGGGTATATTTGAAAAAAAAAAAACCCTCATTTGAAAAGATTCATGCATCCCAATGTTCATAGCAGCAGTATGAACAATTGCCAAGATATGGAAGCAACCTAAGTGTCTACCAACAGATGAATGGGTAAATGTGTATTTTATATATATCCATATTTATGTGTGTGTGTATATATATATATATATATATACACACCCATACATATATATATACACACAATGGACTACTTCTCAAAAAATGAAATCTTGCCATTTGCAGCAACATGAATGGACTCATAGGGCATTATGCTAAGTAAAGTAAGCCAAACAAAGGCAAATATTGTATGATACTATCTATATGTGCAATCTAAAACTACAACACATTAGCAAACATAACAAAAAAGAAGCAGACACAGATTTAGAGAAAAAACTAGTGGTTACCAGCTAGTGGGAAAGGAGTGAAAGAGGGGTGGGGGAGTGGGAGGCACAAACTATTGAATGTAAGATGGGCTCAAGGATGTACTGTACAGCTCTGGGGATTTGGTCAATATTTTGTAATAACTATAAATGGAAAGTAACATTTAAAAATTGTATAAAAATTGCAAAACAAAACAAAATGTTTTTAAACAATTGTTTTTCAACTGTTCACAGAGCTAGACTACATTTTCCAGCATTCTTTGCCATTTGTTGTACCCATGTGACAAAAATCTGACCAATGGAATGTGAACAAGAATAATGTTCTCCAGACACGGAGAACAGACTTATGGACAATTGGGCAGGGGGAGGGGAAGAATAGGGGTGGGGTGTATGCAGAGAGTAGAGTAACATGGTAATATACATTACCATATGTAAAATTGATCACCAATGGGAATTTGCTCTATGACTCAGGAAACCTCTGTAACAACTTAGAGGTGTGGGATGGGGAGGGAAATGGGATGGAGGTTCAAGAGGGAGAGGAACATATGTACACCTATGGCTGATTCGTGTTGATGTTTGGCAGAAACCAACGCAATACTGTAAAGCAATTATCCTTCAATTAAAAATAAATAAATTTTAAAAAGGAATAATGTATATCTTCTGAGTTAGACTGATTAAAACATGGATATATCTTTACCATGGTGTGTTTTTTGCATCTGCCTGTTAAATAAAGAAGACTGTGAGACTTCAAGAAAGGATCGTCCCAGAAGACAAAGGAGGTACACATTCCTGAATTATGACATGGAGGACGGTCCCTACCCACCCCCCAGGATTAGAACTTGTGGTTTACTTCTAATAATAGTTAGCATTCCCTTAGTTTCTACATGATCCTATAGTCTGACCCCAGCTACCTACTTTTCCTGGAATATTTCAAGTGTTCACTCAGTTCTAGGTTTGGCACATGCTGTTAAATATCTAAAATTCTCTGCCTTCCCTTTTCTTTTAATTTCTCTCACTGCTGATGACCTGTCAGATTTCAGATGAAACCTCACTTCTCCTGAAAGCTGTTCTCGCTTCCCCAAAGCCAAATCTGTAGTCTTCTAGCATAGAGATGTCAGAACACCTAGTGCCTACCTTATTTAAGCACGTATCACACACACTGTATTACAATTGCATATTTATCTATGTCACTAGATCTAGCTTTCTATCTTCTCAAAATCCCAGCCTTGTCCACTGCTACAGGTTTAGCAGCTTATACATAGACTGGCTTATAGTAAGCATTTATCTTTGAATCAATAAATGATTATGCTGCTTGTATTCATTCAATTCACAAATATTTATTGATACCATATACACCAGGTACTATGCTAGACAAAGTGGACATAGTAATAAATAAAATAAAGTCCCTGCCCTCACAGAGCTTAGCATTAAGTGGGAGAAAGATACAAATTGTGATAAAATGCAAGGAGAAAAATAATATAGTAAGCAAAAGAGTACCTGGGGTGGGAGTGATATTTAGGACTATGAATTAGACCTTCCATGACCTTAAAGTCTGAAATCCAATTTTCTCTACTTCTGGGGGCAAATTGCCTCAATCATGATTTGTAGATAAGAGATTGACATCAGTATAACATGGAAGTTGCAGTGATTCATGAACAGGCTTTTCCCAGCTGGTGTGAAGATCACCTCCAAGCCTTCTCACAGCTGAACCCAGCAGGAGGGCACAAGGGAAGCACATTGGCCATGGTGCCCACTCACCCCAGGCTCTGGCTCTGAGCGTGCTTTGGTCACGTGCTCTATCTTGGAAATAGTACTTATTGCACAGTCTTCCTGCTGGTTTCATTTCCCCCTTGTCTCCATAACACTGCGACCTCAGCCTTCTGATAAAACTCCTTTATAAGCCTGCTCCACCTATTTTTTTTTTTTTTAAGTGTAGTCTTCCTGTGTTTACTCTAGTAATTCTCCATGTATAAGGAACTTAATACCTCTTTTAAACCGTGTTAGTATTTTTATTAGGATTGCTTTTGAGGTTTTGTTAGTACACTAATTACAAACTTTCAAAGAGTTTCAAAGTTTCACGAAACCATAAAAGTTTCAAGTGAACAACCCCAAACCTACCCTCTTATATGCCCTGCTACTCTTCAGTAAATGTTGTGGAGCACAAGAATTTTCAGAAACCTGTATGCTGTGTTGTAGCAGAAATTCTTCTTCCAGCTTGCCCGATCTTCCTCTACCTTCTTAAATTGTTCCAATGGAGTTTCCTCTGGAAAATTAATAGATGCTCTGCTCCTCCTGCCACACACCCCACATTGGGCATGTCATTTGGTTCCATCTGTGTACAGAAAACCTGTCCACATCTACTTGTCTAACTGTGAACTTGGCCTTTCCAACCCACTTGGTGAGAGTTTTCTGTACAAGGCATTTCAAACTGTACGTACTGTCACTAACAGAAATGAAATGTGGAGAAGACAATTCAGCTTATCATCTTGCAGTGACAGAGCTCTGTGCCTGGTTCCTTTGTCACACTGGGTAATGCCATGTTATCAGCAGCCAGCCACATAGGAAATCTTGGAGTAATTGTCAACTCATCACTATCCTTTGTTCTATAGATCTATTTTCTTCAACTCTTGTTGCAATTATACTTCCCAAATATGGCCCTTCTTCACTATACTTTTTGCTTTATCCTTCTCTTAGATGTTTCCTACTAAAATGCTCTGACCATCAGACTGTGTGTGTCCAGTTACAGAGTAACCAGGAAAAATGAATGAGTTCAAGGGCCAGATAAATCCTCATCAAAAATTCACTTTGTGGGACTGAGGGCAGATTATTCAACCTTGTCTGGATCATTATTTTCTTATATACAAAATAGGAATAATAATGCTTATTGTGCACAATTGTTAAGAAATTTGAATAACTATGTATAAAATGCATGTGTCTGAAACTCTGAATAGTTAAATGAAAAACAAAGTATTTGTCCCCAAACTTAGAGGATTAATATTATTTAAAAATGTTTTACCAGCTGTTAAGAAATAAACTGAAAGTAGAAAACTAGACAAAAGATGTAAATTGATACCCAACAAACTAAATATGAGACTAAAATGAGAGAAAGATTTTAATCATACTAGTAACCAGACAAAGGCCCACTAAAATATCCATGAGATCCTATTTTATCAAAACAGTGAATAATACAATAATAAAACCAAATACTGAGATGAAGCTGTATTAAGCAGAGACACTAACTTAAGAGTTTAATTGGTACATGTTGTCTTAAAATCATTGCCAAATTAATGAGAAAATTCTGAAAATTTTGACTTACTGGAAAGTAAATACCTTTCCAGAAAGCTCACACCATTGTCATTTTCAGAATTCTCCTTTCCTAGGAGAAAATATAAAATAAAATATAGGATAATCTTGTCAAGAAATTATGATATATGAGATCATCTGGCTAACATAATTCCTGAGCTACAGCCCTTTGAAATTCAGGGCATTTTAAACAGACACTTAGCATACCTTGGTCCCACCTTATGTGATAGGTTTACTATGTACAAATCAATTAGAATCTAACTGTGAGATGTTCATACATTTATATGCATGAAACAAACTCTCTTTGTTTAGCAGATAATCAAGAGAATACTGTTCAAATATGTACTTTAAGCTACGTAACCAGATGTCTAGCCAAAGGAAAAAAAGGTCCCTTATGTCTATCCTCATACATTTTTGCTGCAATATTCTCAAACTTATAACATCTAGATTCTTTATTATTCTTTTACTTTTTTTTCTATAATATCTCACTCAGAAATTTTAAAAATCTAAGATAATTATTTTTTAATCATGTCAACCTCTAGGATAGCCTTTTTCCACAATTCACCAATTTTATTGATTGATTGTCCTTATTTTTACTACCCATGATCCCCTCATATTCTCTCTCCTTAACTATCTTAGGTTCTGTGTTATATCAGTGTAATCACTACAATACATAAACATAACTGCCTTGTCCTGCTGTCTCTTCAGAGTTCTTTCTTGCTAAATCTAACTCTGTTTACATGAGATTACATTCCTCTGGTGAACATAGATGGAGGGAAACTGACAGGTTTTACTTTTAGTTGATGACCACAAACTTCAAGTGAGCTCCACCTGCCTCCCACCTTCCCACCCCCCCGCCCCCCGCCCAGCTTGATAAACCTACTGCTTTTCTCCAATCAACTGACATTCCTGTGCTCACAAACTTATCTGTATCTCCCCTCCTTTTCCTTCTTATCACCAACACCTCCTCACTCACTGACTCTCAAGTTGACTTTGTTTCCTATTTCACTGAGGGAACAGAAGCAATTCACAATTTGTAAAAGTGGTTCCTTATCCTCTCCCTACCAAATAAATCTGCATCTAATTTGATGATGGAGGCATTCTGTCAGATTCATTTCTTTTTAACTGCAGAGGGAAGCAGGCCCACATGATGAGTCTCCTTTGATTCAATCTGTTTCTTTAAAGCTGACTTGTAAGGCTTCAGCAAAATACCCAGAAATTGGCACTAGGATATGTATAAAGACTTTTCTGATGAACTCTTTTCCTTTAGTAAATCATGACTCCATCCTGTGAAAGTCAGCTCTAAATGATTACATCATGGAATAATAAGAATATTCTGGTTTATGGGTCATGTTGCATAATGCAGAGCATTAGCGTTAATCTAAGCACTCTTATCTTTGCATTTACCTTCGCAAGGCACTTCCAATTCATGGCCTTAGATTATGATTCAGGAAATTAATATGGAAGTAAGTGTGAAGCACAAACCCGGTACAGATGCCTTTTTCTGCTTCCAAATTAGTTTCAAGATCTATACCCCTTGTAATGCTGAATTGTAAGTGAAAACTGGGGCAGTTCTGAAAGAAGGTTATGCCAGAGCCCTGGCTCTTTTAGAGCCCTGGCTCTTTTAATGAAGCTACAGTGTGCCTTACTGTGAGCCGGTGAGCAAATGCTACAAGGACAGTCAGAGTGAGCAGAGAAGGGCTAAAGTACCTTTAGTTAAGAAAACAAGAGCATGAAAAAGTTAAATGAGTGAAATTTGAAGTGTACTTTCCAAACATGTAAAATAAACAAGGCTGCATTCTCAAATTGAAATGTTTTATCCAATGGAACATTATAGAGGATAGGCAAACATTTTTATCACTAGAGCTATTTTTGATGAATCCCAAGAGTCCTTTGTCTATTTTTTTTTCCTATTCTTTATTCCATGCTTTTTGTTCATCAGTGCAGTGCTAAGTCACTCAGTTGTGTCTGACTCTTTTGCGACCCAATGGGCTGTGTAGCCTGCCAAGTTCCTCTGTCAATGGGATTTCCCAGGCAAGAATACTGGAGTGGGTTGCCATTTCCTACTCAAGGGTATCTTCCCAACCCAGGGATCAAACCCACGTCTCTTGCATCTCCTGTATTGGCAAGCAGATTCTTTACCACTAGGGCCACCTGGGAAGCCCTGTTTTGTTCATGAGTGCTAAGTTGCTTCAGCTGTGTCCAACTCTGCGACCCCATGAACCGTGGCCTCCCAGGTACATCTGTCCATGGAATTCTCCAGGCAACAGTATTGGAGTGGCTTACCATATTCTTCTCCAGCATTGCTAAAATAAAGCAGTAAGAAGACAATATGATGTAGTGGGAAAGAGTTAAAAGTTTTAAATTCAAGCTTCATTTTTACCAGTGTTTTGTGACTTTAGCTTAACTCTCTAAGCTGGAGTTTCTTCATTTGTGAAATGAGGAAAATAAAATGTCTACAACCTAGCTATATGGTTCAGGTCAAATAAGGTACAGAAGAAAGTGACTATCGTAATGCTTAGCATGCTCTGAATACCCTGTTTCTTTTTTTAATCATCACATAAATTTGGCTGGTACTCTCCTTGCCCTTCTCTTACTAAGAGAAACATCCTTCCTGGTTATTTCTGGTTATTTCAACCACTTCTACAGTGGCATCTACATCTGTTTTATGGTGGTGCTCATATCTGTATCATTGCTACAAAGTTCCCTTTTGCACTTCAGTTGCTTCATGTGAGCATCCCACAAAAAACTCAATCCCAAAGTGAACTCTCTTTTCTTATTATTTTATCCCCAAAATGCATCCTTTTTGTGCACTGCAAGTCTCATGAAATGATACTACCAACCACCAAGCCAGAAACCTGGATATCATCTTAAGAGTTGGCTCTTTTTCCTTCACTTCCATTTCTAATAGATGGACAAGTTTTATTTGCTTTACCTTTTCAATCTCTCTTTATATTATTATTGCTTTCATCAGTCTCTTGCCTGTTAGCTTCTTTGCTCTTCCCCATGTCTCCTTCAAATGAGCTTCACTGTCACCAAAATGCTCTGAAGACAAAACTTACTTTTCTACTTAAAAAATAAGCACTAGTTTTGGCTGTGCTGAGTCTTCCTTGCTGCATGGGCTTTTCTCTAGTTGCAGTGAGCAGGGGGTACTCTTCCCTGCTGTGTGCGGGCTTCTCCTTGTGGTGGCTTCTCTTGTTGCAGAGCAAGGCTCTAGGGTGTCCCAGCTTTAGTAGCCACAGCACAGTCTCAGTAGTTGCAGCTCTCAGGCTCTAGCACAGCTCAACAGGCTTAATAATTGTAGCTCATGGGCTTAATTGCTCTGCAGCATGTGGATCTTCCTGGACCAGGGGTCCAACCCAGGTTTCCTGCATTGGCAGATGAATTCTTTACTACCAAGCCACCAGGAAAGCTCTATTTTTCTACTTTTTAGCATACAAACTTCTGTGGCTCCCCCATGACATACACAGTAAAGTCCAAATTCCTCACTATGATATATTAAAGCCTCTCAGAACTTCAGATTTGTCTGAACTTACATACCCCTTCTCCCACGGTAACCTCTGGCTATCATGAGTATGAAGTTGTCTGCTCACAGAATAATGTCCCAGGCTTTCTTGCTTTACCAGTTCTGTTCCCTCATCTGACAGTGGCCTTTTTGCCCCAGTTTCAGCCCAATCCATTCATGAAACCATTGATAGCAAGTTCATCACTCCATGCATCCCTTGAACATTACTCCAAGAAGCCCTCTCTGATAGGCTCTTCCTGCATGGAACGAATCACTTTTTCCAGTGTGAATTCACTGTACCTTATATCTGTTTCTATCACATGTTCTATAATTCATAAGTCACTTATGTGTTTACATGATTGACTCCTTTTTTCTACAGTTGCAAGTTTCTTAAAGGCAACAGCGTCTTAATATTCCAAGTCTGTGCCAATCAGTTTAGAAGACAGATGTAATGCTCAGAGTTTGTAATTTGAGGGCTGTTCAATAAGGAGACTCACTTCAAGGGGTATAGCAGGAATTGGGAACCAATAATGGATAAGTCAGAACTTGGAAGCTAACAGAGGGGAAAGCCCATATGGAAGGACAAGGGAAGGGAACAATTACAGAACCTGGAGAGGGTCGTTATATGGAGAGGGCTTCCTGTGACCCCGAAATGGTGGCCTTTTCAACAGCGATGCCATCACCCTGAAGCAGACTCCATAGAGAGAAAGAACTAAGATGATAAATATTCCTTCTTCGGTGCCCTCTGTCTCTGCTGCATGTGTGTGTGATCATGTGCTTCAGTCGTTGCTGACTCTTTGCAACCCCATGGACTGTAGCCCACCAGGCTCCTCTGTCCATGGCATTGTCCAGGCAACAACACTGGGGTGGGTTGCCATGCCCTCTCCAGGAGATCTTCTCAACCCAGGGATCAAACCTACTTCTCCTGTGTCTCTTTCATCTCCAGGCACATTCTTTACCCACTGAGCCACCTGGGAAGCCCCTGTCCCTGGCTAGCTAGCGTCTCCCATATTCTGAGCCGAAACCACAAGCCAGAGGGAAATGAAGCCCATTGATGTAGCCTATATAGTTAGCTACGAAGGGTGGTGTTTAAGGACAGAACACATTGGAACAACAAAGGAAAATCCATAATGAAGGGTCTGACAAGGCTGACGGATCATAATTGATTAAAAAGTGTATTTTGAGTGAAAATTCATTGAAGGATTATTCACATAGCTTTGCCTCTTATACAAAATGGACAGTAAAGAGTTACACAAATTCCCTGCAATAGCATTTCTGCCAGCTTTATACAGGATTATGTTAGCTGCTTCAGCAGAGAAATGCTTTAAAGGGAAAGAACGGAAAGCATTGGAGAGAAAGGTTTTTGTCATATTTCCTGGGGGAGAAATGTATTCCTGATGGTGTTACCCAGAAGGTGGTCCTTTCTGACAAAACGGTGATGCTTATGGAGGATAGATGGAAAAAAAAAAAAAAATAGGAAGGCCTGCATATACAGCTACAGATAAGCAACTAGACATAACAAGACGGATGTCTAAATGAGAATGCCAACAGCAGAGGGATAAAGAGAAGTGAGTGGAGGGAAGCAGCAGCAGCATGGCTAGAAAGAAAGGAGAAAATGGAGAAATAAAGTGAGATAATAAGGATTTACAGCAAGGAAAGCAAGCAGTAGTATCAGCAGGAAAATGAGATATCTGTGGAAGGAATCTGTAAATCTCCCATGAAACTCATAACAACTGTGAGAGCCTTGGAATAGCATGTCTGCCAGCTTGGAAAGATTGTCCAAGAAATGACAGGCTGCTCAGCCAGCAGGATCTGCAAGGACAATGTAGGTTCTTAAGGAAGACGAGGAAATAAGACCAAAAGATGAGATGATTGGGACCCAGGCCCGTCTGGATAGAAACAAATGCTTTCCCAACAATGAGAGGTAGCTTTCACTAACTGTACATATAAAATTAATTCTTTGCTAAGCTGATAACTTTACACTCTGTGTATAAGGAACTACTTTCAAATGAATCATATAGTTGATTAAGGCTGGAATCATGTGGTGCCAAAATAGCCTAACCAGGTATTGTTTCTGAAAGAAATGAGTGACTTCATCAGGGATAGCAAGGCAGCATTACAGCAGGCTGTGTGACATTATTGTTAAGAATGAGGACTCCACATCAGACATATGTTTGTGTCAATTGTTTTTCTACTAGGAAGCAGTTATGTTAACTGCAAAATATTGCACAAATTTATATCATTATTATTACACATAATTATTTATGATGTATCTGGTATAAGGGACTAGATCTAAAAAGTAGTTTGAAAGTAGCAATTTGTAGTACATCAAAATGCCACACCTGTATTGAATTGTTGCATCATCATACTGTATTATAATATCCCTTGGTATCCTTGGGGACTTGGTTCCAGGACTTGCTGCAGCTACCAAAACCCAAGGATGCTCAAGTCCCATAGTTGGGCCTCAAGATCCACAGTTCAGCAGGAACAGATTTAACCAACCACAGACTGTGTACTACTGTATATTTATTGGAAAAAAAAAAAAAACCTCAAGTATAAATGGACCGACAAAGTTAAAACTCATGTTGTTCAAGGGTCAACTGTAATTATAGTGATGGATGAATGCAGAATATTATTTTATGAATTAACGGTGTTAGTCACTAAACTACAACATTAAAAGATGTCCCGAGTTTTAAATTACAGTTTCTATTGAGTTACATGGTTTTAAAAAACAAAATAGACCATAGAATCCTGTATTTGTATCATTTAAATCTTAGTTTCAAGAGTTATTTCACTTTACAAGTAAAGCAACAACCTGTGTTTAACACATAGTGGGGTTTTCTGACCAAATAGGTAAGATTTGCTTTGATTAAAATTGTGGTATAAGTCAGAAATGAAACACATGGAAAAAATCTTAATGATTAATCACTTTTAGCTAAATGAAAGTCTTTGTAAATGTGACTGATGAATCTAACTGAAAAATGAATAGGTTTTAAATACCTTGGAGCCAAGAAAACATTGCAACACACTCCACATTCCCATATCATACTTTCCAACTACTTCCTCCAGCAAATGAAAACTACAGGTAAGCCAAAATCCATCCTTGCACAAAGTAATATTTATCATGTGAAACTTCTTTGCCATAACTTAAAATTTATGATTTTTGAGTCAAAACACTGAAAAGCTTTCTGCTCATTTCTATTTTATCTTGACTCATTGTAGAAAAATGTTCAAAAACATATTTTCATCAGAAGAAAACAATGAAATGGGTTGGTTGTGGTGTACTTACTAGAAATCATTGAGGCTTTGGTATATCCAGAACAAGTGTATCATCAGAAGAAAACAATGAAATGGGTTGGTTGTGGTGTACTTACTAGAAATCACTGAGGCTTTGGTATATCCAGAACAAGTGTACCTTCTTGGTATTTTCCTAGTCCTGGAACCAACACAAATTGGTAAAACATGAAGAGACCTGAGATCAGATATGTCAACTGTTTTAATCTAGAACTGTCTTGATTCTGTATCTAGAATGCCTATAAAATTAAATTCAAAGTCATTCTTCTGTCCCAACATCCCTGAATAAAAGTCACAGTGCACTCTTCCCCTTCCCGTAACAGTGATTAACTAAAAAGGGGACAGTACTTCTGAAATTGGGCGGAAGGAGGGAAGCCAAATAGATATGTGATTTTAAATGACCCCATCCCAAAATTATTCTACTGAGTTTCCTAAGAACATGGACCATTCTTCCTACTGTCTCCCTGCTGAGAATCTCTGGGCAGAAAATAAGGATCACAGTAATGGTAAATAGGAACTACTTCTAATGAAATGTTGACAAAAAAAAAAAAAAAGAAGAAAGAAAAAATGATATTTAATCTTCATAAACTAAAATGTATCAAACACTTTTTAGACACTTTTGAAGGTTTTAAATATGTTGCTTCATTTGAAGTTCATGATAACATTAAGAAGTATGATTTCCAATCTTACAAGTGGGGTACCTAGGCAAGACAGGGTAAGATATTTCACTAAGAGTAAAGAGCAAGTTATAAGTGATAAAACCAAATTTACACCTAGGTTGTCTGGCTCCATAGTCCACACTCTAAACCATAATCTTATGTTGCACAGAAAATGTATTTTTGCTAGAATATAAACAAAACTGCTTTTTTTAACATAAAGGACATAATTTTGTTCTTTACACCACCATGTTCTTGCTTATGCTGTCAAGTTTGTCTCAACTTTTGCTTTCTATGCTGTTGTTCATCCTTTAAGACTCAGCTTGGTCACAGTCTCCTTCAAACTTCCTTGGAGAAAACAAAAGTTATCTGCTCTGTGCTCTGAAGTAAAGCCATCACTAATTCCATCAGTTTGTTAATTTATTCCCTCTCAGGGCTACCATGAGTCAGATATTGTAAAAGGTTTGCATGCGTGCTCAGTTGCTAAGTCATGTCTGACTCTTGTGACCCCATGGACTGTAGCCTGGTAGGTTTCTCTCTGTTCATGGAATTTTTCCAGGCAAGAATACTGGAGTGGGTTTCCATTTCTTCCTCCAGGGGATCTTTCCAACCCAGGGATCAAAGCTGCGTCTCCTGCATTGGCAGGTGATTCTTTACCGCTGAGCCACTTGGGATATGCAACATTTAAATTGCTTGTTTTAAGAACCTCTAACTTGGATGGCAAGCCTTATTCAATTTTGCATCTTCCGAGTTTGGTAAAATGGCTGGCACATAGCGTACTTAAAGTTTTTTAACTGGAATAAAGATTAGTCATTGTATCTAGCTATGTTAAGGAACCGTTGACCAAAACCGCCCACCTCGGCCAGTCACGATGATAACCACTCGCCTGAGCTGTCTCACAATAAGAGGGCCTAATAAAGAACGCCGTGCTGCTGCCGGAAAACTAACCGGAGAATTCTGGAGGAGCCGAAACAAGGGAGCAGAGGCCAACCCATGAAGTGTCTCATAAAACTAACCTGGAAGAATTCTGGAGGGACCAGAAGGAGAAGGAGGAGACACGAGCCAATCCCTTCTGTTGACCTCCCAGAAACCCTCACGCTGAAATCTGTTCGGACAGAGATGGCGCACTGCCAGAAAGGACCCTGAGGCAGCCCAAAGGCGGGCCAAGCAAGATGATTGGCCAGAGACAACCCGGAAACTAACCCTGTTACCGTAGGCGCGCGAGCCACGTAGGCTAACCCGGTGGCTCAGAGGTAAAGAATAGGCCTACAACGCAGCAGTCGTAGGAGATGTGGGTTTGATCCCTGGATCACAGAGATACCCTGGAGAAGGGCACGGCAACCCACTCCACTATTCTTGCCCCGCAAATCCCATAGTCAGAGGAGCCTGGCAGGCTATAGTCTATAGGGTTGCAAAGAGTAGGATAGTTCTGAAGCGACTTAGCATGGCCCAGCACAGCGAGCCTTGTGGTGGAGCAGTTCTCCTGGCTTCTCTTACCCCTCTGCTCTCCGCCCAGTTGCCCTTTCCCAATAAAGTCTTCTGCTTTGTTAGTATGCATTTCTCCTCCAGTGATTCACATCTGCGTGTTAAACAAGAGTCCACTCTCAGGCCCTGGAAGGGCTTCCTGCAACAAATACATTAATATCAAGCAAGGATCCATAGCAACACACAGGCCTGTTCAAAACACCAAGAAAAGGTAGGTAGAGATTTAGAAAGAAATATAAAGCCTTGCATAAAATCTCTTGTAATTTGTTTAATTAGGTTTCCCTGATGGCTAAGCAGACAAAGAATCTTGCAGTGCAGGAGACACTGGAGACTGGGGTTGGATCTCTGGGTCTGGGAAGATCCCCTGGAGGACGAAATGACAACCCACTCCCATATTCTTGCCTGAAAAATCCCAAAGGCTCTCAAAGAGTTGGATGCAACTGAGCGACTAAGCAAGCAATTTGTTTAATTATTCGGTTGGCCAAACAGTTCCTTCGAGCTTTTCTGCATGATGTTATGGAAAAACCCAAATGAACTTTTTGGCCAACCCATTATGTTCACCACTTTTAACTACCTCTACTTATCAAGCCCTATGTTAGGTACTAGAGAGAATATAGGTATAAAAAAAGTATAGAGTTTATTCCCAAGTCACATGTAGTGTAGTGGGGAAAACAGAGTATGTACCAAACCATTTCAAATGCATGTGGTAACGACTGCATCAATAAAATTAGAAAAAGAAAGCACTTTGGACTGGAGTGATGAGTGCTTCCAAGAAGAGGAGGCACTCAAATTGCAGCTTGAATATATAAAATTCTAACTGATAGCAAAAAGGATTTTCAGGAACAGAGAAAAGCCTAAACATAAACATTGTAGAGGAATAATATTTTGAGATATTAACTGAGATTTGCCTCTTGTATTTCCTTTAACTCTTTGTACTGTATTCCTCCTCTCACATTGTGGGGAAGATAGACTACACAAAGAAAAATCTTTTGGTTTTCACAAACTAAAGCTTTTAAACCTCAAAAGGCAAGGGCTTTTACACTGAAAGAAGCTCAGCCCTGAACTATTCCAGGTATAACATTTCTGCCGTAAACAGGGAATAAAGAACCATACCTCCCTACGCAGACTACATGAAGACTGCACAGACTGAGAAAAATGGGAGCTAACCCAGGAGGAAGCTAGGGCTTAGATGTTGTTAGATTCCTCAAAAGGACCCCTTACTGTGCCCTCCCTTAACTTTGGGAAGCATAATTAAACCCTTAGGGTTGAGATACCAAAACTGGGATAGGGCCATGTCAAACCTCAGAATGAGAACAGTAAGAGCCAGCTGTGATCAAACACTGAATAAGGTCAGGCATTATTCTGACCAAATATTGAGTCATAACCAGATTATGAGGGTCTGACCATTATAGTAACCCCATTTTATAAGCCATACAACTAAGGGCTTCCCTGGTGATGCAGTGGTAAAGAATCAACCTGCCAATGCAGGAGACACAGGAGTTGTGGGTTCAATCCCTGAGTTAGGAAGATCCCCTGGAGGAAGAAATGGCAACCCACTCCAGTATTCATGCCTGGGAAACGCCATGAACAGAGGAGCCTGGTGGGCTATAGTCCATGGGGTCACAAAGAGTTTGACACAACTGAGCGACTGAGCATGCACTTGCACAATTATGTCACAGAGAGGTTAAATAATATATCCAAAGTCATTCCATTAGAACTGGCAAAGTTGGTGTTTGGATCCCTGTCGTCTAATTCTAAATAGGGTTCCCAATCTTTTTATGCAATCTAAGGAAGACACACCATGCTACTTAAGATTTAGCTTCTGACACGGCTAGGTTTAGGGATCAACTTGAAAAATGAGTTCAGTTATAGAAAAAGAAAATTACTCTTTTTTTTGCATGACTGAACTGTGGACATAATCATCATAATAATGATAACTTTTACATGAATGAGCCATTTTAAATCCTCCAATGGCTCTATGAGCATAATATTACTATCAATTTACATGTGAAAAAATGAAAGATCGCATATTTTAACTTGACCAAGTTATCATAGTTAGTAGGTGGTCCAGCAGTATTTGAACTCAGGCAATCTGACTTCCAAGTCTATGTTCCCAGTCTCTATGTCATCATTTTTCAGAAAACAGCAACTATGGTGTCCACACAAATGCACTGCTTACATCTCCTCCAATGGGCAACTTGATTGATGCCCCAACATGACTACTGTCCCTTTAGGTCCACCTCTACCTTTTTTCTAATACTACACCTCCTGCTAGCTGCTCCTGCTCAATGACAGACCCTGAGGAGGATACATATGGAACTCCTCCAATGGGGATTTTGTCTCAAGGATGCCCATCGGCCTCACCAAATCTTATGGGAACTGTGTTGCAGTCAGTGATTCTACTTTATTCCCCTTGCTTGCTTCTCTCCTAACACAGCTGTCAAACCTGTACCATGATCTGAAGCTTGCCCTCACCTTCTGCTATTTCTTCCTTCAATATATCTCTTGTATATAGTCTAACCCTCTTTTGGCATCTGTGAACCCCAACTATTGCATGTGGTACTATGAGTGGACAGAGTAAACAGTGGCAAGGTGGGTACTTAATTATGTCTCACTAACCATCCATTTTGAGTGAAAGATGGGTCATAGAAATGCCCTGGCACAAAGCCCAATTGCTAAAGATTTCACTCTGGGTGACGATTTGCCTTTCAGGCATAATGGTTCAGACATTTAAAATAGGGTGGTATTGGCTGGTTACTGCTACACTGTACTGATATTGACATCCTACAGAGAATGGGACACTAAGGAGCATTATAAATAGTTAGCATAAGAGCTAAAGGGACTCATGTGCATGCTCAGTTGCTCAGTCTTGTCCAACTCTTTTTGACCCCATTGATTGTAGCCCACCAGGCTCCTCTGTCCATGGAATTTTCCAGGCAAGAATACCAAAGTGGGTTGCCTACTCCAGAGGATTGTCCCAACCCAGAGATGGAACCCGCAACTCTTGCATCTCCCGTATTGGAAAGTGGACTCTTTACCACTGTGTCAACTGGGAAGCCCAGCAAGATTCTTAGTAAGCTACAAAAAGCCCTTATCTCCTTGAATGAAGAACAGATCAGCTAAGTAGCAGACCAAAGATCCAATAAGTTACAGAGTTCTAGAGACCTGAGGATGCTCAGAAGAGCAAGATCTACTACACAAAAAGCAGGGGTCTGTTTGGGAAAACCTGACATCTTAAAATATAAGGTGGGGACATACAGACAGTTGCCCCTGAAGGGGTTTGCTCTGCACTGACCCCTCAGAACTTGCACTGACCACTCAGAGGTGGCCTATAGCTTCACCCCCACAGGTTAGAAGATGCTGCAAAAGTTACTATTCTGCATGGCAACTGATAGCCCTTAAATCAGTGGTCCCCAAACTTCTTGGCATCAGGGTCCAATTTCATGGAAGGAATTTTTTCCATGGATCTGGGGAGGGGGGATGCTTTGGGGATGGTTCAAGCACATTACATTTATTGTGTACTTTATTTCTATTATTATTGCATCAGCTCCACTTCAGATCATTAGGCATTAGATTCCAGAGGCTGGGGACTCCTGCCTTAAAGGAACAACCTCCATCTCCTCTCCTGGCTTCCAGGACCTAACTAAAGCCAAATTCCAGGATAACCCAGCTGGTTGTTGTTGGGCTTGATAAGGGAGGATGGAGACTGCATGTGAATGTACTTGTGAGAATTAGCTTGCCTGTACCAGCAAGAGCCTGGAAAGTAGCCCAGGCATTGCATTAGTGCTTAATCAAGAGGGTTGGAATATAAGACTAGGAAAGGAAAAATTCATTGACTTGGATGAAAGGGGCAATTTCTCCAAATTTAGCTTCCTGACAAAAGCCCTCAGGGAGTAGGCAAATTCACAACTTGATTGATCAGCCTCAGATCTTTTTTGAAAAGATTCTATATGACAACATTCATGCTACCCAAACTTCAATTCTGCATGCTCCTTCCACACAACTTTTCTGTTCTGAAAGTCCTCCCCTACTTCTTCTAATCCTTCCCAGAATAAATTTCTTTCACCTCTTATCCTATTTTATTGTCTGCTTCTAGGTGGACCCATGATGTTGTTTAGTCACTCAGTCGTGTCGCCACCAGACTCTTCTGTCCATGGGGTTTCCCAGACAAGAATATTGGAGTGGATTGTTCTATACTGGCACAAGCAGTAAGCACACCCAGTCAAAGATTTCATAGGAGCAAAAAGAGGACACGAGATTGGAAACTGAGGTCTAGATCTGATAACACACCTTAAAATCATATCTCCACATGCCCAGTGAAGTGTTGTAGTGAGAAAATTGGTTATTTATATTGTCACCCTGCTTATATAACTTATATGCAGAGTACATCATGAGAAACGCTGAGCTGGAAGAAGCACAAGCTGGAATCAAGATTGCCGGGATAAATATCAATAACCTCAGATATGCAGATGACACCACTCTCATGGCAGAAAGTGAAGAGGAACTAAAAAGTCTCTTGATGAAAGTGAAAGAGGAGAGTGAAAAAGTTGGCTTAAAGCTCAACATTCAGAAAACTAAGATCATGGAATCTGGTCCCATCACTTCATGGGAAATAGATGGGGAAACAGTGGAGACAGTGTCAGACTTTATTTTGGGGGGCTCCAAAATCACTGCAGATGGTGACTGCAGCCACGAAATTAAAAGACACTTACTCCTTGTAAGGAAAGTTATGACCAACCTAGACAGCATATTAAAAAGCAGAGGCATTACTTTGCCAACAGAAGTCCGTCTAGTCAAGGCTACAGTTTTTCCAGTGGTCATGTATGGATGTGAGAGTTGGACTGTGAAGAAAGCTGAGCACCGAAGAATTGATGCTTTTGAACTGTGGTGTTGTAGAAGACTCTTGAGAGTCCCTTGGACTGCAAGGAGATCCAACCAGCCCATCCTAAAGGGGATCAGTCCTGGGTGTTCATTGGAAAGACTGATCCTGAAGCTGAAACTCCAATACTTTGGCCACCTCATTCGAAGAGTTGACTCATTGGAAAAGACCCTGATGCTGGGAAAGATTGAGGGCAGGAGGAGAAGGGGATGACAGAGGATGAGAAGGCTGGATGGCATCACTGACTCTATGGACATGAGTCTGAGTGAACTCCAGGAGTTGGTGATGGACAGGGAGGCCTGGCGTGCTGCGATTCATGGGGTCGCAAAGAGTCGGACACGACTGAGCGACTGAACTGAACTAAATTAACATAAACAAAGTTTTCTGGGAGTATCATAATTGGGGATTCAGGGTGAGAAAAAGAGGGATTAGGAATCAAACAATTGAAAATCATTTTAACTTTTTAAAAACTTGAGATAATAATGGATATATCCTTTATGTAGGTAGGTGATACGGTTATATTAAATTGACTAACCAAGGGCAAATAAGAGGAGGTCAGCAATTCTCTTTTTCACCTTGCCTTGTAGAAGTCTCCAGAACTCTAAAGCCCAGTTAGGAGGTCCTTCATTCACCATGAGCAGAGCTTTGGTGAAGTGAGAGAGGGGCCAGGCATTCACTTTAGTTAAGAAAGTGTTACCTGATCAGATATGAAAAGTTAATACATTTACAAATGAATTAGTTAATTTAAAAATGAAACACCACAGTGTTGATGTCCAAAAAAATCATTAACTAATAATTAAGAAGGAATTATTTGTCACTGGATGAAAGAGCGTTTCCACGGCTGAAGGCAGGGTAAGAGGATAGACCTCAACAGTGCAGGTTTCTTTCAAAGTTACCTTTGTTTGGTGATTGCTTTTCAGTTACATCCATTTCTTTACATATGTTTTTGCTTCCAAAATAATAAAAAATATGGAAAGATATCAATCATCCCTTTAAAAAAGCAATGTAAATGAAAATTAATGTCATGCTGTTACAGACATTGAGAATACATGAAGCTTATTAAAATGTATGTTTGTTTGGAGTCTACTTTAAAGGGCTTCCCTGATACCTCAGCTGGTAAAGAATCCATCTGCAGTGCGGGAGACCTGGGTTCCATCCCTGAGTCGGGAAGATCCCCTGGAGAAGGGAAAGGCTACCCACTCCAGTATTCTGGCCTGGAGAATCCCCATGGGCAGAGGAGCCTGGTGGGCTACAGTCCATGGCGTCACAAAGAGTCAGATATGACTGAAGTGACTTAGTATATTATCTGTGTACTTGTTTCAGTGGGAGGGCTTTCCAGGTGGTGCAAGTGATAAAGAACCTGCCTGCCAATGCAGGAGACTTAAGGTAGTGGGTCTGATCCCTGGGTCAGGAAGATCCCCTGGAGGAGGGCAAGGCAACCCACCCTGTTATTCCTGCCTAGAGAAGCCCATGGACAGGGGAGCCTGGAGGCTACTGTCCATAGCTCTGCACAGTCAGACATGACTGAAGTGACTTAGCACACATGCATGTTTTAGTGGAAGCTTTTGAGAAATATAATATTAATGTAATTATTTAAGTTTGTGAGCTATTTGTGATATTAATTCCAAAGAGCTATATTTTTAGGAATGAACAGAGTACTGGATCCACTTAGGTGGCTTCCTTATCTTAAAGATTCATGCAAATAAATAACTGAACATTTACATTTGTGAAATGTTACAGAAAAAGTCGCAGTAATTATATTTTAATTATCTAATATCAAATTACATAAGAATTCTTTATGTCAACTGTCATTTGGGCTTTTACATATGTGAATTTATCAATATTATCAATGTTGTAAACATAAATGCCTTGTTTTTAGGATGACAGCCATCTCTTTTTTAAAAAAAATCTAGTGTTAATATGTATGTGTATAAATCTATTAATGACTCCAGAATGATAAATAAATTGAAAATTCATAAATATGGATAGAGAGTCATTATTAAGTCTAACCACTTATTTTAAGTAAGGTATTCCATATAAATTGAAAGCATTCATTGTCGTAAATAAAAGCAAGCATAATTACATTTCTGATAAGCATATTTAAATGTCACACTTAGATTTCACAGCAGTGTCCCTGGATCAATCTTTTCATGTTGATATCTGTAGTAAAGGTCTATTTTAATCAAAAAGTTGCCTCTTACTATTCAAATATAATGAGAATCTTAATTCAGGAGTTTACAAATTGTTCTTTCTTAGCATTACCTATTTTGGGTGTTTTATTTTTATACAAATGTATTTTAATCTGATTTGTCTTCTCAAGATCTTGTACTCATCCCTGAATCATTGGTCTATACATTTATTAACCAAAATGGGCTCCCTCCTCCTCTTCAATGTGAAGGATGTGAAATCAATCCACCTGAACTACAGGGACAGAGAGAAGAGGGTGGTCTCTCTCATGCTGGCCACAGAAAGAGTATGGATTCAATTACTTACTGCCTTGTTTCTCCAAAGTATCACAGGCTCCACCTTCTTCCCTGTCTAATAAGAGTTTTAAGTGTCAGCAATGATGAGAGTGTCCGTTGCCCCATGCAGTGGAAAATTACTGCATTTGCCTGCACTGCATCCACTCCCCCTTATTATGGTTTGACTCTGCTTTTCCTCCTACACTGATTCTCCACTCCTTTCAGCAGAGTTGAGGGTGGTACACTTTTGAGCTCCCTATATTCCTAAGTGAAAGTCTGGTGTACAGGATTTAGACTTTCCTTTCCACCAAAGAACAAATATATTAAGCTATCATTTCTACCCACAGTTCAGCTTCTTCAATTGAACCATCTTTGTCTTCAGGGTAATCATTTAAGTCTTTTATTATATACACAGTTTTATCATTTGATAATAAATGGGAAATATGACTTTGCTATTCCTAAGAATAGCAAATAAGAATTTTCTCATGAGCATAAAGTAATTGAGATCAAGATAAAAAAAATTAAGTGTGCTGAAACTGGATAAACCCTTGGCTTCCATCATACTCATTGGGCTGAATCCAGTGAAATGAAGGTTCAACTGTGAGATAGTAAATCCAACTGCACAATCTGTGTGAAATGCATTAAAGTTGGTGGTGAAAATCTAGTCTGTATTTTGAGATTTTATGACCTTAGTTCCCTGAAACAAATCCTCTCGTGTATAATCCTACAGATGATCTTCCTCATAATCAACATTTGTACACATTTCTATAAAGTAACAGGTTAACTATAAGGAAGGGAATTTTGCTGGTAAGTCTATCAAACTCATTGTAAATTGTCTTCTTTATCCCAGAAATAGTGTTGTGCTCATGTAGATCCAATCAGAGACATAATGGTATTGTGTGCACCTGTGTGTTGTGTGTGTGTTTACGCATATACATGACTAATTAATAAAAATGGATCTTTCAAGTTAACTAAATAGAGTTATCATACAATTATACAGAAATTAATTATCCTATTAGAATTCCTGTGAAGATGTTTCTCTGCCTCCTCCCTCCTGCTGCTTCCTTGTCCATTAACCCTTCAATAAAACATGATGTAGTAGGTATTTATCATCATCTCCCCTTCCTTCTTTCTTCCCTTCTTTCCCCTTCTCTTCCTCCCTTTCTTCCTTCTTTCCTTCTCTTATCTCTCTTTTTTCTCTCTTACTTTCTCTCCTTCTTCTTTTTTTCCTTCTTCAATCTTTCATTTCTTCCTCCCTTTCATTCATTTTTTTTTTTTTTCCCTGCCCTTGGTATCTATTTCCCTTTTTGTTTCTGTCATTAGCCTGATTTTCCCTGGAGACTACTATTAATTCCTTCTCATTAAATGTGGTAGGGAGAGGCTGATCTCCACCCAGATCTTAAGGACAGGTTGAGAGTAAACAAAATTTTTCACATTACATTTGTATAAGATAAACCAGCGCTTCACTCTTTACAGGGACTAGCTAAGTGTTAGACACAAAATCCAGTATAGGCCAATTGGATCCACCAAGAATTAGCTCCAGGATATTTGCTAAACTTGTCAGGAAAGAAAAGTTTTCCCTTTACACACATTCCTAGCAATAGAAGGTAAACATTTACAGGCAGTATTGGCCAAAACATAAATCACTAAGGCCTCAAAACAAAACCAACTTACAGTACTACAGGCAGAGAGGTCTGAGTCTTTCCTTAGGACTTTTCAACTACCCGACGTAATAAATTCCTTTCATTGTTTCCTTTCATTCCTACCATTGTGAGTAGTTACAGTTTTTACCTTAAAGTGACTTGCTGAAATAAAAAATTCTTAACAGAATGATTTTCATAGAAGCCAGTACTTCATTTACTCAGTTAGAAAACAGGAAGCTAATTATATTGAATCTAACCATCTGATTTGTGGTTCCAACTTAGCAACTCAAGAAAAGCCTGAGAAATTTGGAAATAAACTTATGAAGATATGGATACACTAGATTTTTCATTATCTGCTATTTATTTTTTCATCCTTTATACAACTTTGCAGTTGTAATTTGACTAGTCGCGTAAAGAGTGGGCTTCCCAGGGGCTGCCAGTGGTAAAGAACATGCCTGCCAATGCAGAAGACTTGAGGGATGTGAATTTAATCCCTGAGTTGGGAAGATCCCCTGGAGGAGGGCATGGCAACCCTCTCCAGTACTCTTGCCTGGAGAATCCCATGGACAGAGGAGCCTGGCGGGCTACAGTCCATAGTGTCCCAAAGAGTCAAACATGACTGAAGGGACTAGCATGCACACATAAAGAGTGACAATACTTTACTTCCTTTTAAATGCTTTAGGACGTCTAGTGAAATGCCTTTTTCAAACTACAGCCCATCATTTAAGAACCTATTTCCTCAGGAGTCTCTGAATAAACCAGTAAGTAATTTATTAAATAAGGCTCACCTAGGAGTCATTGTTTACTTAATTCTCTTTTTAAAGGTAAGTAGATGAGACAGTCACCTACAATGTAAGTATCAAAATGATTGAAAAGGGCTATTCAGAGACACTCCAAAGGCAGTGAATAGCCTCACTGTCTCAAAATTTACAAAGTAAGGCATATTAACTTTATGCCATGAATAAAATGCAAATTTATCTTCCAATTACAATTGATATTTTAGAGTTTACTATTGGTGGCAGCTGTAGGGACAATTAAAGAATTCTAATTAAAGCTACTTGAAACAGATAAAACCTATGCCAGATTCCTCCATCTAAGGCAGTTTCTGTTAAAGATGGAAAAGGATCAACAGTGATTTTTAATTTAAATCAAGAACAGGTTTGTTTACCTATTACATGCTACTCCCACTAATAACATAAGGAATGCATACATAGATTATGTAATGAAGGATATAAATGTTCAACATTGGCAGAGTTGTGATGATTACGGACAAGAATTAATCAGCATTCCTCATGCCATACACAATGCAGTTAGAATAGAAACAGCAAATCTGTTCAAGTAATGCAAACAAGCTGCATAAAAGGCTAAACAAGTAAAAGTATATCATCAGCCATGACTCAAATTACATCTTCAAATTGTGTGCCAGCTTCCTCTAAATTAGCCACTTAAGAAACTCTCGAACAGACTTTATAACTGGAAAGTACTGCGTTTTCTCAGGTTTAAAATTTTGTCAGAGTATGGGAGTGCATTTAATAATTCAGGGTGTAAATTAACCGCTACTCAATGCAACAGATAGAGTGCAGACTTATATAATATTTTTCTTAGTGATGGATCTGTCGATAACCCTCAGAAGTTCTAGATCTATCCATGGGGACAAAGTTGCTCAAATTGCCAAAGAACGTGTCAAATTGTAGTTTTAACACTAAATTCTTTTCAGCTTTTTTATACTTCACATTTCGTATATGTCTCAACATTTTCCATCAAACTGCGAAATCAAGCATTTCAGTTTTTGTTGTAGTTATTGCTTGTTTTCCTGTTTTGAATATATTGAGGGTCCTTGAGATTTTAAAGGGCTGAAATAATTACCATTTGTTTCTTTCAGATTTGGAACTACTCATTGTTTAACCATTGTTTCAAAGAAAAGCAAAAAGGCAAAACGGTTGTCTGAGGAGACCTTACATATAGCTGTGAAAAGAAGAGAAGTGAAAGGAGAAAAAGAGAAGAGGAAACATATACCCATTTGAATGTGGAGTTCCAAAGACTAGTAAGGAGAGATAAGTAAGCCTTTCTCAATATCAATGCAAAGAAATAGAGAAAAACAATAGAATGGGAAAGACTAGAGATCTCTTCAGGAAAATTAGAGATACCAAGGGAACATTTCATGCACAGATTGGCACAATAAAGGACAGAAATGGTATGGAGCTAACAGAAGCAAAAGATGTTAAGAAGAGATGGCAAGAACACACAGAACTATACAAAAAAGATCTTCATGACCCAGATAACCACAATGGTGTGATCACTCACCTAGAGCCAGACATCCTGGAATGTGAAGTCAAGCGTGCCTTAGGAAGCATCAATAAGAAGAAAGCTAGTGGAGGTGATGGAATTTCAGTTGAGCTATTTCAAATCCTAAAAGACGATTCTGTGAAAGTGCTGCACTCAATATGCCAGCAATTTTGGAACACTCAGCAATGGCCACAGGACTGGAAAAGGTCAATTTTCATTCCAATCCCAAAGAAAGGCAATGCCAAAGAATGTTCAAACTACTGCACAATTGCATTCATCTCACACGCTAGCAAAGTAATGCTCAAAATTCTCCAAATCAAGTCTCAACAGTATGTGAAACAAGAACTTCCAGATGTTCAAGCTGGATTTAGAAAAGGCAGAGGAATAAGAGATCAAATTGCTAACATCCCTTGGATCATTGAAAAAGCAAGAGAGTTCCAGAAAAACATCTACTTCTGCTTTATTGACTATCCCAAGGCCTTTGATTGTGTGGATCACAACAAACAGGAAAATTCTGAAAGAGATGGGAATACCAGAGCACCTTACCAGCCTCATGAGAAATCTGTATGCAGGTCAAGAAGCAACAGATAGAACAGGACATGGAACAATGGACTGGTTCCAAATCAGTAAAGGAGTACCTCAACGCTACATAATGTCACCCTGCTTATTTAACTTATATGCAGACTACATCATGCAAAATGCCAAGCTGGATGAAGCATAAGCTAGAATCAAGACTGCCAGGAGAAATATCAATAACCTCAGATATGCAGATGACACCACCCTCATGGCAGAAAGTGAGGAAGAACTAAAGAGTCTCTTGATGAAAGTGAAAGAGGAGAGTGAAAAAGTTGGGTTAAAGCTCAACATTCAGAAAACTAAGATCATGGCATCTGGTCCCATCACTTCATGGCAAACAGATGGGGAAACAGTGACAGACTTTATTTTGGGGGGCTCCAAAATCACTTCTGATGGTAACTGCAGCCATGAAATTAAAAGACTCTTGCTTCTTGGAAGGAAAGTTATGACCAACCTAGACAGCATATTAAAAAGTAGAGACATTACTTTGCCAACAAAGGTCCATCTAATCAAAGCTATGGTTTTTTAGTAGTCAGGTATGGATGTGAGAGTTGGACTATAAAGAAAGCTGAGTGCTGAAGAATTGATGCTTTTGAACTGTGGTGTTGGAGAAGATTCTTGAGAGTCCCTTGGACTGCAAGGAGATCCAACCGGCCCATCCTAAAGGAGATCAGTCCTGAAGCTGCAGCTCCAATACTTTAGCCACTTGATAGGCAGAGTTGACTCATTTGAAAAGTCCCTGATGCTGGGAAAGATTGAAGGTTGGAGGAGAAGGGGACGACAGAGGATGAGATGGTTGGGTGGCATCACTGACTCAATGGAGATGAGTTTGAGTAAAGTCTGGGAGTTGGTGATGGAAGCTTGGCATGCTGCAGCCCTTGGGTTTGCAAAGAATCAGACACAACTGAGCGACTGAACTGAACTGACTGTTTAATCCTCAGAACTCTGGTGATAAGGATTCAGCGGGGAACTTATAAGATACAGAGATTTCTGTCAAATGGTAGGTTTGAAATGGAAACTCAGGTCTAAGTAAATTCTGGTACAAAATGCTTTCTCATGTATACAATAATGAAGGAACACTTCTAGTCACGCTTTCTGAAGTGCATTTAGGCTTTTAATGAAAATAGGCATGACTATCTGTGTAAAGAATCAAGGGCAAAGAAGAAAAACAATGAATACTAAGAAATTTTCGTTCTCATTTTTATAGTCATGAGCCAGCTTGCTCCTCATGAAGAAAGTTTAGACAAACTTGACAACCTTATTCCTTTTTGTGACTGGGAGTCAACTAAACAATCTTAATTCTCAATTTGTAGTTTTAATATCTACCCACTTTCTTCTCAAACATTTAGGTTCCCAGAGATGTTAAATAAGAGAGAATGATTTTATATCTTTTGATGGAATTTCTAACAAAGAATATAAAAACAGACAGATAAATTATATCAAGTACAGAATTATGCTTAATTTTTTTAATGCACTAATTTTGGTCAGCATTAAACTTTGAACTTCATGTATTTACATATGTGTTAGGAGAAAAGATTGTCGTATACAATTATTGCATTAGAATGTTTGTGAACAAATACAAATAATAAATATAAGCTTTTGCATGCAGTGGAGATGGGATAAATTGAGGGGGATGAATAATCAGTCACTTGTGGATGAAGGGTAAGGATTGAGGTAACAAAAGGTCAAAAGAATATGGGTCACTGGGAAGAGGGGGAAATGGAAAAATTCACCTGTAGAAGTTGTTCTTGGGTTTCCATTTCTTCTCTGGACTTCCCTGGTGGCTCAGACGGTAAGGAGTCTGCCTGCAATGTGGGAGACCTGAGTTTGATCCCTCGGTTGGGAAGATACCCTGGAGAAGGAAATGGCAACCTACTCCAGTATTCTTGCCTGGAAAATCTCATGGACGGAGGAGCCTGGTAGGGTATGGTCCAGACGGTCGGAAAGAGTTGGACATGACTGAGAAGCAGCTCAAACTTAGCACATCTAAACCCAAAATTCAGTCTTTGCTTTTCAGTCAAGGGAAGGGCCACTTCACTTTTCCAGTTATTCACATCAAAGGCCTTGGAGTTATTAGTAATTTCTCTTGTTCTTACATACTAAAGCTCTACCTGTCTATACAAATTCTATTTCTTTCATTTCCAACTAAGTGCTGAATTTAACCTCTTTTTTACAACCTCCAAGGCTGCCACTCTACTTCCACCACTTTCTTTCACTTGGATATGGCGATGGTCTCCCCAGACTGGTCTCCTTTCTTCCATTCCTGACCTTCTGTAGTCTTTTTCTTAATCCAACTCAGTAGCCAAAGTAGTCCTTTTATAAGTTGGATCATGTCTCTCTCCGATTAAACCCTCCACATATTTCCCTTCTCACTCTGAGTAAAGGTCAAAGTCCTTAATGTGACATAGCACAGTCTTGTCTCTGTTCCTCCTCCAATATTGCCTACTATTCTCTCTCTTACCCATTGCACTCCAGACACCATGACTTCTGGTCCTTGAACTTTGCTGGTCTTTGAAAACTCCAGGCCCTTTCTTGTCACAGGGTCTTGTTACTTGATATTCCCTTTGCCAGGTAGGCTGTTTCCAAGATATCCACATTGCTTACGCACCTACTTAATTGCCTCCTTCAGCATGAGTGCTAACTCACTTTTCACGCCTGACTCTTTGCGACCCTGTGGACTGTAGCCTGCCAGGTTCCTCTGTCCATGTGGTTCTCCAGGCAAGAATATGGAGTGGGTCGCCATTTCCTTCTCCAGGGGATCTTCCTAACCCAGGAATCGAACCTGTGTCTCTTAGATCTCCTACATTGGTGGGCAGGTTCTTTACCACTAGCACCACCAGGGAAGCCCCTTGCCTCCTTCAGGCCATACCACAAATGTTACCTTCTCTTGTTAGGCTTTCCCTAACTACTCATTTAAAATTCCAACTCTCTTCCACATCCTCTCCCCCCATTTGGAATATCTAATCTCATTTTCTCTCCTTATTTGTATTCAAATTATATATTACTATATGACATTTATATTTATTTACTTCTTTGTTTATGACTTTTTTCTTTCCACTAGAATACAAACCCTATGAGAACAGGAATTTCTGTCCTATGTGCTTATGAACATATTCTAGCTGCCTAGACGAGAGAAGAGCACATGATAAATGTGTAATATCTCTTTATTGAGTGAATTAATTCATTAATAAGGGTTATGAAGAGGTACAAGTTACTTTAGAGCCTGTAATATGTGAATTTAACAAAGTCATAAAAGTTGAGAAGTTTCTTGTAAAACTGAAGCATTAGCTAATTTCTGAAGAAAAAAGAGGTATTACCCAGGAAAAGAGAGAAGGAACTAAAATTCCAGATATTAATAACAAAATGAACAAAATGTCCTGAGGTGAGAGGCAAAACCCATCTTGCAAGTATGAGGATGGAAGAAAGTCTAAATGGCTGGAGCACTGAGAAAGGGATGACATGAAATGGGATGAGACTGCAGAGCTAAATTGCAAGTTGCTTGCAACCACATTTAGGATCTTATTCTAAGAGCAATGGGAGATCACTGACAATGAGCATGGAATCCCAAGAACTTTGTGTGTGTGTGTTTTAAAAGAACTGCTTAGGCTGCAACATAGAAAATCTTTGAAAGTTGACAGGAATGAATGGAAGGCGAATACTGTGGTAGTGATCCAAGTGGCCCCCACGAGAAACGACAGCAACTCGGACTAGGATGGTGGTATGTCTCAGGTCCTTTGAACCTTCCTCTTTCTTTCTTCTGCCATTTCAGTCTCTTTGGTTCACTACTTTAACCTCAGGTTTTACAACCCCCAGAGTATTTACTTGAGCCTTACCCTCTTCTTTCAACAGGGAAAAGCTTGAAATGAAAAAGCTTCACTCCACCATCTCTTGCCACGCATTCACATGATGTCTGTTCCGTTCAACACAAACACTTTCCACTGATTTTGTTTATTTGTGTATTTATTTCAATCACTCGGTTGACTTTCATGATGATGGTAAATGTGTCAGGAGGAACGTTTTATTTATTTTTATATCTCCAGTAGTTGGCACATTGAAGATCACAATAATTCTTATTGAATAAATGAAAAATCAAATCAATTGCTGGTTTGCAAACACAAAAATTATTCACAATATTCTTCTTGCTGCTGCTCCATAGACATCACAAATTTTAGAGGGATAGAGGTCTTTTCCTATGAGCAAAGTATATAAGCTACAGAGTAAATAATCTATTAGTGTTTGCATGTGCACTTGAAGCTCAAACATACATATGTATAAATAGACATCTCAATAATACATAAATATACCTAAAATGTCCAAATTATATGAAGAAAATATTTGGGAAGCAATTTGTGTAAATAATTTTCAAAACTGTTCCAAATGACTGCAAGTGGGACACAGTGAAATATTAAATTATTAAGACACCCCTAAAATGCTCAAAAGATTTAATGTAGACTTCCCCAAATTCCCTGATTGCCAGAGAAGATATGAATTATTATAAGATGTTGAGTCATTAAGTTCAATTGCAACTGTAATTGAATGGTGGCAGAATCTTTTACATGAAAGATGTTTAATAACCTACACTGACCCTTAGCTACTGGAAGCATGAATTGAATTGTGTCAGCTAAAAATAACACACATATATGCACACACAGATTAATCTATCTCCAATGCCCCCTGCATTAATTCAATATTAATAAAACTAAATATTTATAAATAATAAAAGTATGAATGAAATTACATGGTAACTCATGAAAAGTGAGAAAAGGTTTTGATGGGCATAATGAATAAGAATTTTCAGCTACATATGTTTTATGATTATATCAAAGGTTAAACAGTGCCATTTAAATGTTTTTCTTTTCTAACCTCCCTTCCAACTGTGCAATTTTTCTGAAGACATATAATTTTAAACAGAAGATCACTTTTCAGAAAAGTCGTAAGCAGAAGATCATAATTCAAACCAAGCGACCAGATTCTCCTAACATCTAATTATTAAAGAAGTCAGTAATTCAGTCCCATATTAAGAATGCTTTACATGTAGTTTTGCACATGATTAGAATGGCTTTTAAAAGTACTGTTCTTGGAAAGAGACATGGACACTGCTTCCAATCTGTGAAATTACAACACCTGCTAACCAGAATGATTTTGTCATAAGAAACATATTGTAAACAAAGCACAGACTTAGAATGAAAAGACAGTTCAGTTGACATTCCATTTTACATAAATACATGGAAAATAAGAAATATTGACTTAAAAAATGGCCAAAAAAATCTGAATTGCAAAGACATAAAGACAGATCTTAAATCAAGTTATTAAAAGATTAGAAACAAAACTTACATTAAGCAAAAATGCCTATATACCTATGATACTTATATGTATGCAAATAAAATCTGAATTTGTGTTCACTGTGTTTATTTCAAATAACACTTTTTTCTCCATCACAAAAAGAGTAGAAATAAAATGGGGAATAACTTCTGCATAAAACATGTCAACTAAAATAACTGATACCAATAAAGACACTTAAAAATGTGTATTATTTTCCAGAAACCATGTGAAATTATCTGGTTCAATGTCTAAATAAGTTATAGAGTTCCCCTGTCTTCCATTTTTGGTTAATTCAAGCTATTTTGAAGAATTATTCTCTTATCATTACATATAAACCTCAAAGCATTTATATCCTTGAAGATGTCAAGTAAGGAAAGTATTATCATGAAAATCCAGTTTTGCCATATTGTTGCTTACACCAAAATATAATAAAGAAGCAAAGCAACTCACCTGCAAAATTGCTGAATACCCAGAAACTCTCATGATTCCAGTTACCTAATTCATCTTTCTCACACTATATAATCCAATTCTGCTGCCATGGCCAAGATATTTTATATTAGTGATATTATTCTAACAGAACACATCTTGAAATTTATAACACTGACAAAAATCTTCTCACGTGGTCTTTTTTTCTGTGACCATGAACTCATTCAATTGTCTAATGCTCCATGTTTGGAACCATATTAATGATTTCCAAGATGTAATACTGTGTTCTACATTTCTCATAGTTTATGAAGCAGCAAAAAAAAAATTAGATCTTTGTTCTGGGAAGCAGCGAAGTAATAGTTAAGTGCCTTCACCACCAAATAATAAGCAGGGTGGACCATGATATTCTACAATAAAAAAGTAACACAATAAAAAGGTAATCTCAGAGTATTGCTGGGAGTGGCTGAAGGTATAATTTCAGTGTTGTGCATTTCTTCATGTACCTTAATGCTTTTAAGTATTATCACCAAGACTTTTCATTCACAGCACAAGGAGTTCATGGAAAGCTTTCTCGCGGCACTCTTATGATGAAGGAAGGAAGGAAGTTTGGATATACTCATTACTTCCTCTATTTTGGGGAACTTTTAAAGCTTTCAACAAGAATATATCGTTTAGAAATATGAAAGGCATCATGTTCTTTCTTTCCTTTAAATATATAAGAAAGACAAAAATATATGAAGAAAAAAGATGAACAAAACTGGAATATTTTATGAAAATTTTATATACAGTATTCATTCTGCTGATGTAGAAGCAAGTTTAGAATGAAAAATGTTTTTATCATAAAAAGAATTAGACTTTCAGGATAAAATGCTGGTTATTTAAAATCTCACAAATAAAAATTTGTTCATGGAAAAAGAGATCTTTTGAATACTAAAGTCCTTTATTCAACAACACAGAAATTTCACAAAAACAACTTTACTGGGCAAATTGAATGTGTTTTTTTTAAGGTTTTTTTTTTTTTTTTTTTTTTTTTACAGTTTTGTACATGCCCCATAAGTAATTTTCTTTAATAAATACACTGTTTTCCAAAACTTCTTTTTTAATAATTGCACAAGCATACATACACCTTACACAAATATCTATTAGAAAATTTAATAGATAACTGCACAGTTCAGAATAGGAGAACACTGTGAAAGGAGTACATTTTGTGGCCCATGTTCCTGAAATATCTCTGACTTCCTTGCAATTGTGAAAATGAAATCCCTCCTAACATAGTAACTTTTATTCACTAGGAATACAGATCTCAGTGTGAAACTGCCAAATTTAATAAAAACAAAATCTGAAACATTTAGCTGTTACATGAGAACCAACTGTGTGATATCACTGTGAATCTAGCCATGATCAAAGACCCACAACGGTTTTTTGCTGAACATATTTGACCCTGAATAGTGTGTTCATTTAACTGCTTTCTTTTTTTCATTATTTGATCACAGAGACAATCAGCTTAAAGACTTTATATGCTTTAGTATTAATTGTACAACTTACATGCCAGGGGTTCTGAATGAAAGGAAGGGAATATTCCTTTCTTTTAGTGACTGCTTAATATTAATTCATAGGAAGTCTTCCATCTCTTGCTTTCTATGAATGTGTTTAGAAGAAAGTTGGATGTTGGGAATTAAGCAACAGGAGACACTTTTATATATTCTCACCCTGGAAGAAGCCTATTACTGTTCTCCCTCCCAAGAATGGACATACTGCTAGTTTGTAAATATGCCCTCCACTTGTGCACAGACAGGCAGAATCCATCAGAAAGCCACTTTGGGTTGAAGGCCTGGAGAGACATTAGCACTCTGATGTTCTTGTGATGTTAGGGTGCTGAGTGAGAGCTGACAAAGGGATGGGCCCACTGCACTACATGGCAACAGCCCAAGTACTTTCCACAGTCTCCTCAGATGCAGACACACTATGGCATCTTCTCACCTACACCTAGAGAAGGCAAGATTCCTCTGTACGTGACCCCACACACCAAGTTTTTTATTTGGCTTATCTGAGATGTAATTTTTAAGTTGTAAAGATAGCCTACATGACCTACAGTTGATTGCTATCTTCTGAATTCTCTTGATTCTGAATATGAAACATACAGCAAGGAATTTTTAAAAGTTACATTTCATTGGTATTTAAGAATCATGGAAAGTGTAAATCTTTCAATCACTCCCTTCGTGCTGCCATGATATGCTTTATAAGTTCTCAATACATAAACTTACAAGTGAGAAAATTGAGGGGAGGCCAGAGGAGTGATACTTTTCTTCAGCATCACCAAAGGGAACCTTATATGCACCCTCCATTACATAAATAGCTTAACCCAAAACATTAAAAAATGGGTGGCTAAAAAAGAACATCAGGAATAAAAACACATAAGGAATTTAAGAAAAGCTGCACTTCCCCATATCAATAATTAACAGATTATTTCACTAAAAAATTGAATTCACATGTAAAAAATCACATTTTACAATATACAAATTCATTCATTCTTTAAGAAAACAAACAAAAACACATCAAGACATGCAATACTAGCATGTATTTGAGACTCACAGTACATTGCGATGAGATCTTCATGTGTTACCGTATGCTTAATGCAGCCTGAATAAAAGTTTGTTTCAATTCTGTAATAACAATGATCATTTTCCAAAAAGCAAGGCAAGCTTACCATTCAAGTGTGAAAGTAAGTTTTCACTTACTTGTAATTCATTAGCAAATTGGTTTAAAAAAGTCAAATAAAGTTAAAAATGGAACAAGAAAGAACTCATATAGCTCTTATTGGTCCCACAGCAGAAATAGAAATTCTAACTAGAACCTTCAAAGGAATATACATCAAGTAGAAAGCTATCTCAAAATTAATATACTACACGTTTTAATTTGAGATCATATAATTTTCTTCTCTAAACATGGATAAGTGTAATATATAGTGAATTTTCTTTAAAAAAGCTATTTGACAGCAACTGTAGACCTTGTATCCATACTCTAGGCAAATTAAGTCACACTGGTTTTCACACTGGCATTTGTAAGGACCTTCTCCCCAACTTGCCAGCACTCTACCAATGAAGTGCTCCTTCTGCCTTTAAAAAAACCTCCTCTGTCTGTATTTTTTCCCATTCAAAACTACAACTAGCCTTTTAAAATTATTCATCTGCTAGTCTTTCTATAACTTTGTTCCTTTCATCACCCTCTCCCTTCTCAAGTTATTTTTCTTCACCTGATCCATGTTGCTAAGTTTTCAGCAGGTCAATGGATGTCACAGGCTAAAACAGCTGGCTACTGACTAGAAAACAAAAAGATACAGTAATATGGCAACTTGCATACTCTATGTGTTTTTGCTAAACTCTGTCTTATTTCTGAAGCTGAAAACAGTCTTTATAATCTGGGGGGAAAAAAGAGAGAGAGAGAGGAGAACTAAAACTCGTAGGGATCATGCCACCACAAACATCTGTCCTAATGGGCCAGTCTAGAGAACACTGACTGCAGAAGAAAACCAAACATTATGAGAAAAGGTAGCTCAGGTCCTATGAAACATTAGCTCCTTTTGTTTGGGGGCTGTTTGCATTTATGGAATTCCACAGACTGTGGCTTTGCCTTCTCAGGAACAGAAGCATCTGGTGATGGTGACGAGAACGGGAATGGGAACCATGGAACATTTCACGGAGGGCCTAGGAGAAGGCCAGTTTTAACTGGGAGGCTGTGAGAAAGGAAGATCAAAAGAGATTTAACAGCCTCACTTCCATGAATGTGTTTCACTCTTTTGAACTTAAAAATGTACCCAGCCATGTCTCGAGGCAGGAGGCCTTTATGTAATCAAATTTTAAAACAAAACTACACTTTTAATATCACACATGGAATTTAAACAATTGGATATGTTTTATTAAGTGTTTATTTTTTTTCTATGAAAAAAGCAGCAGAAAAATAGGCAAACAAAAAAATACATACAAACAAAAAAAGCCCATCTTGGGCTGGATGGGGGGGGTAAAAAAGTCAGTAATGAATTTCTCCCCTAAGATATGATACTCTAGCCTGTATCCTAGAAAACACTGTTTAAAGAAAGAAAAAAAAAAAAGTTATCCAACAGATTCTGCATGTTTCAACTACTCTGAGTACTCCGTCTTACAGTGCCACCCAAGACAAGTCAACTACACTAAGGATTTGGGAGGTATACCCTTCTGTACAGTTCGTTTGTAAGCAATGCAAGTGCATAACCACTACTCTAATATAGTGCTCAAAAGATTAATTGAAACTCTCCTAACATCTTCCCCTCTTAGAACAATACAACTGAAGGTAACTGCTGGATGCAGCGCCATCCTTTAGTCTTGTAAAACTTGGCATCAAGTCTCTACGGAAAGATGCATGGCGGAACACGCCACTGCTGTTGCTGCTCCTAGAAACAACTGGCAAAAAAATATTTAAAGCTAAAATTTATTGCTCCAGATTTAACTCGCAGAACCAGAGTGTTGTGAACAAACTGTTAATCTCCATAGATGCTCAGACATGATTGTCTTCTTGTGTCTAAACACACAAAATACAAGCTGCTATCTGTACAGTTTACAGTACTGAAACACATATATTTGAAAATGAAGTATAGATATGTACTTTGCAAAGATACATGATTTTACAGCAGGGGTTTACCCAAACTTATTTTTTTACAGCCACTTTCAAAATAGACAACAACTTCACTAGGATAGCTAAATTACATCAAAGAAAGAATCAGTGTATTGAAAGTAAATAGACTGGCCAATTCCCCAAGCTCCCAGATTATTTTTATATGTCTTTTTTCTTTTCTTTCCCTTTCTTTTTTTTTTTTTTTTTGAAGAAACCCCTATACATAAAATGAAAATAATATCTGGATATTTTCTTCAGTGGTGGACTAAGCAGTTTCTTAAAACAAGACATTAGTTTGCCCTTCACTTCCAAATGCCTTGAAAATAAGATATACTACTGCTTTAAAAGAACCATCGGAATGCTTCAGCGCTGGGAACAGGTGTTCTCTATAAAAAAAGAGCAAGAAAATAAGTTAAGCTTTCTTTCTATGCCAATATAAAATTAGATTTTCTCCTTTACACTTCAGCAATATTTCTAGTCATTCATACACAAATAATGACTTGCATATTTCAACATTTAATAAAAAAATAAATGTTTAATCTTAGAATATTACAAAAATTAGAATATTGAATTTAATGCTAATTTACTAAATATAATGATTAAAGCACACTGATCTAAAAATCAGAAGAAACACAGCTTAGAACATGGATGGCAATCAGAAGAAAGGGGAATGTACGAACTACTAACCAACAGTAGGAAGATCAGCCAGCAAGTGTACTTAAAATCTGTATCTGCTACGTACGCAGCCTATGTAGGGGTGATGTTTCAAATTTAGTGAAGTAATTTCTTCATTCTGGAGAATTTCTTTTATGACAGGACAACAATAAACGTAACATCCATATTACTCCTATATTTATCTACTAATGCTAAACATTCCTATATATAATCTAATATGAACTATACTGAAAAATGTCTGCATTTGCAATTTTAAATGTCTGCATTTTAAAATGTCTGCATTTGCAACAAATTAATTTATTTTAAATTGTCTGCATTTGCAATAAATTAATGTCATATACACAAAACAACTTACAACTAACTAATGATATTCAATAGAGCAAAAGGATCTTTTTGCACCAGAAAAATACTATAGTTTTCCAATGGAGTAACAGGCAACACTAAACATATAAGCAATTCTTTTAACAAGAAGTTTACAGTTACTATGGGGATTTTGCAAGATAAACAGTAGTTAAGCTGTCAAATTTTTCTTTATATATTAACATTACAGTAGGTCATCATTCCATACTCTTCTTTATAAAACAGAATCACATGAGTATACGTTGAAGGTACATGAGGAACAACTAGCTAAGAGTAAATCTTGATATGGGACAAATAAAAAACTTCCTTTTTTTCCTTAGACCCGTCCAACAAACCTATGGAGCCTATAAGATAGTTGCTCAAGATGAATAAGTATATAAATTGGAAAATTGAATATTACCAAAATATCTAAGAGGTATAAAATAACGCACTCATACACACACACACTCCTCATAAACACAACTTAAGATAATGTTAGCAGCACCTGAATTTTCAGAAAATATATAAAAATTCTACTACAAATAGTCTTTAATAGAGGTTAGCTTTTATTTACTTTTTCATACATGACTCATTAGGTTGACACAATCCTACCATAGAAATGTCATCCAAAAATTAAACTGTTATTAATTGATTAAGATTCAAATGAAATTTAAATGAATAAAATAACTATGCTGGCTATCTGCACTAAAAAGGATTTTAAAAAACTGTTTTCATAGTCAATACCATATACTTCACAATGAATGTGTTAAGAACAAACTAACACTATCTAATTCAAATTTGCATATAAGTATACAAAAAATATTTAGCTTGTGAAGTATTTCGTAAAAGCACAAACAAAATGGTCCAGGGGTGGAGAAAAGGGAGCCCTCTCACACTGTTGGTGGGAATGCAAACTAGTACAGCCACTATGGAGAACAGTGTGGAGATTTCTTAAAAAACTGGAAATAGAACTGCCATACGACCCAGCAATCCCACTCCTGGGCATACACACTGAGGAATCCAGATCTGAAAGAGACATGTGCACCCCAATGTTCATCGCAGCACTGTTTATAATAGCCAGGAAATGGAAGCAACCTAGATGCCCATCAGCAGATGAATGGATAAGGAAGCTGTAGTACATATACACCATGGAATATTACTCAGCCATTAAAAAGAATTCATTTGAATCAGTTCTAATGAGATGGATGAAATTGGAGCCCATTATACAGAGTGAAGTAAGACAGAAAGATAAAGATCATTACAGTATACTAACACATATATATGGAATTTAGAAAGATGGTAATGATGACACTATATGAGAGACAGCAAAAGAGACACAGATGTAAAGAACAGACTTTTGGACTCTGTGGGAGAAGGCGAGGGTGGGATGATTTAAGAGAATAGCATTGAAACACGTATATTACCACATGTGAAATAGATCGCCAGTCCAGGTTCGATGCATGAGACAGGGTGCTCAGGGCTGGTGCACTGGGATGACCCAGAGGGATGGGATGGGGAGGGAGGTGGAGGGGGGTTCAGGATGGGGAACACATGTACACCCATGGCTGATTCATGTCAATGTATGGCAAAAACCACTACAATATTGTAAAGTAATTAGCCTCCAATTAAAATAAATAAATTTTTAAAAAGGTCTATTATTCCCATAAAAATAGTACTTATTAATATTGTAATCCTTACTCCTCATAGTTTAATATGTCTTCCTCTTTCCAGTTCACTATGTATACCTGGATCCCATCATTTGACTTGGCTGAGGAAAAAAACCCCATTACTACTTTTCACACTTACCTTTTAAATGATAAATGTAATTATACGTGCTCATGACACATATTTAATCATTATTAAAGGAACTTATGAAATTATAAGAAAACATAATATATTCATTCATCCTAATATTCATAATTTACAACACACATATATAAGCAGTAAATGAAAACTTAGTTTACACCAGATGCTAACTTGCTGCCCGATGCCAACTAAGAATACATTTTATATAAGTATGCATACTTATATAAATGTAGTCATTTTTAACAAGATAAGTTAGATCCAAGCATATCCATGCACTGCAGAATCACATATGAAAAATAAACATGTGCATATATATTCATATATATTCACATTTATGTGTACAGTATATGACATAGAGATGCCAACTTGCTCTCAGATGCCAACTGGAAACAAGACTCTAAGTATATACTTATATATCTTGTATCGTGATAAACATATATGTTTATGAAGATAAACAGAAGAAATATATATGGAGCACATTTTTTAAATAAGATGAACCCCTTATGCCTTAGTTTCATTTTTAAATCTCTCTTCCAACTCTTGGCTCTTCCTGTGCCCCTCTCCACCACTCAACTTTATTTGCAATATTTAGAAAAAGCAAGCCTTATAAAATGCCACCTGCAATCAAAGGTCATGGTTGTAAAGAAAAAGATAACCACTTCTCAACGCTTGTTAGCACTAAAAATTAGATAATGCAAATGTGAGAAGGGTTTTCCAGGTGGCACAGTGATAAAGAACCTGCCTGGCAATGCAGGAGACTCAAGAGAGGTGGGTTCTATCTCTGGGTCAGGAAGATCCCCTGGAGTAAGAAATGGCAACTCACTCCAGTATTCTTGTTTGGAAAATTCCATGGACAGAGGAGCCTGGAGGGTTACAGTCCATAGGGTCTCAAAGAGTTGGACATGACTGAGCACACACGCATGCCTGCCTGACAGGCAACTATGAGAAAAGCAGAGAGACAGCTTTCTTTACTATCATTACCTGTCACAAAACTGCACACTGATGTGTATATATTAGTATGTATATAATTTTGAGACTGGTATGTATCTCCAAAACAAACAATTTGCTGCTAAAGAGGAAGGGAGAAAGTAAGCAGAGATACTTCTTTTAAAAATTATTTCTCCCTTATATTAAAATCTTTGAGGTTGAACCCTAAAAATGATTAGTTGGGAAATCACCTAAAATGTTTGAGAAAATTTAGGAAAACCACAGGTGCATTAATTGGAATAAATCTTCAAGGCATTCACCAGAAACTGGAGGTGAGGCTTCTCTGTTTTATTTCAGGGTTAAATAAGGTAACAAAACTCTTCAGCGTACCACAGGTCATGTAAAAAGACTGGATGTACATCCAGCCTCCTACTCAATCTTCACTGGGATCATTGGAAAATTCCTTAAGGCCTGGGCTGAATTTTTTTTCAGCCAGGACGGGGTAGTAAACTGCTTTCACAGGTAAAATATTGGGTTTAACTATGGGTTCTGATGAAGTCTGTCCTAATTTGGGGCCATAACGAGGTGATCTTTGTAAGAGGACTTCTATTTTAAATGACTGGGGGACTCAGCACAGCAATGTGGGGGATTAAGCACCCTGACCAGCTACCATCGGGTTATATAAATTCAAGAGTCCCAGTTGGGGAGTCACACTGTTGATGAGATTACAGTGACTTTCTGGATCTCAGTGAAGCTTGCAGGAAATTGTTAGCCCGAATTGGGAGTAACAGAGAAGTCAGATTCCCCAGTAAGAGAAGGGAGCAGGGAGGTAAAGAATAGAATTGAATTGATCAGCGTTGTTTAAAGCAGCCTTCATAGCTCACGCAGGTGCCAACGCTGACAAACAGCAGCCTCGCTCCCAGGAGGCCTGGAGAGAGCCCTACAGCCCCTGGTTCTCCTTCCGGGACTGCTGTGAAGTATGTCGGGGGAATTCATCCCTACATGCGCCAGACCAGAACGATGGTAACGATGACCCTATATGCGAGCCAGCAAGAGACACAGATGTAAAGAACAGTCTTTTGGACTTTGTGGGAGAAGGCGAGAGTGGGATGATGTGAGAGGGTAGCGTTGAAATGTGTATATTATCACATGTGAAGTGGATCGCCGGTCCAGGTTTGATGCATGAGACAGGGTGCTCAGGGGTGGTGCACTGGGATGACCCTGGGGGATGGGATGCGGAGGGAGGTGGGAGGGGGGTTCAGGATGGGGGACACATGTGCTCTGGTGGCTGATTCATGTGAATATATGGCAAAAACCATCACAATATTGTAAAGTAATTAGCCTCCAATTAAAATAAATGAATTAATTTAAAAAAAAAAGATGCTCATCACTAATCATCAGGAAAATTAAAAAAAAAAAAAAAAAGAAATGCCTTCTGTTCTCCTAAAAAGCAAATTGTTGAATAAGATAACTGTAATCCATGCCTAAGTACATTTTACATTTACTTCTTTTAAAAAACTGAATACAAAAAATTATCAATATGTCTCTGGCAGAAATGTATTTCAGTTTGATTCTCATTAAATCAGCAATGAAGAAATTATTAAACTACCTAAAAACCAATAGACATCCCCAAATCTGCTACCTTAAGAATGTGAGCATAATTTTCTCTTTTGGTGCTTGCGAGGCAGTCACGTGAACCTTGGCATCTTTAGGCTGGGCACACATCTACGTACAAGCAAGCGTGAGGTCGCTTCAGGCGTGTCTGACTCCGTGCGACCCCATGGACTGAAGCTTGCCAGGCTCCTCTGTCCATGGGATTCTCCAGGCAGGAATACTGAAGCGGGTTGCCATGCCCTCCTCCAGGGGATCTTCCCCACCCAGGGATTGAACCCCTGTCTCTGGCATCTACCTGCATTGAGAGGTGGGTTCTTTAGTACTAGCGCCACCTGGGAAATCCCACACATCTACATACTCTTGTTTAAAATATGTTCAGTCTAATAAAAACTCATCTCCTAAACGCTGAAATTGAATATCTGTATCTTCATACATATGAGTTTATATGGGATTGGCTATTCATGTCTAGCCAGATACATATGTAAAATCTATTGCAGTATTCAGGACACCAAATAAAACTAATCATTTTTAACAAAGCTAGACACAAGTTTTCAGACCATATAAAAGACAACTCGATGTTGAAATTTGCTTCAGAATGCATGAAAGTTATAAATTGAAATATAATTAAGACATTAGCAAATTCTATAACTAAAGTTAAATATATCTTTCCAAGATGTATTCATGTAGTTTCTGATCCAAAGACTCAATGGTTCACCCAGGCCTTCAACAAACTCTACTGTGAAACAGGATGGCTTTAATACAATACATTCTAAGCTGAAATCGGTATTTTAAGGTACCATTACTCTTATATTCATCAAAAATTTCCTATTTCCCCATTTGTTATTAATTGAAAAAGCATAAATCATCCAATCATTTTCTGATCCCCATATAATAATGGGAAGTATACTTTTTCCACCCCAAAACAAAGCAATTTCGAACTGCAGTTAGCCAACACAGCCTCTTCTAAACTCTTTCAAAATGTCGTTTTCACTGTGAGAAGCCCCACTATAAGTTTACTAAACTTCTGAGCATCTAAGTCCTTGAAACCAGAACCTTTTACTGCACTTGATTTATCTCTATGCAATAGAACTTGAAAACCTTAATGAATCACTGAAATTTTGCAATAGGAAATACATAAATAAATATGATAAAGAATACTAAGGTTCATTGTTTGCCTTTAGATATTTGATTATATTTTGTTTTGGCTTCATATGAAACAAACTTTGGAGTGCTGTGGATGAACAAAAGGAAAAGAAATCCTGATGGTAAAAAAAAAAAAGAAAAACCACTACTTTTTCTGATTTGATTCACAGAGAATGCTAAAATATCAAATTATATAGGTTCTTAATTTTTGCGCTGACAAAATTTCAAAACCTAACTGGAGAAATGGAAAATTGTTTTATATATACTGCACAATATTGTGAATGTGAAAACCATGCACACGCACATGATTACAAATTTGGATGATTAGTAAATATGGTCTAAAATTATACCTAGTAAATGTTAGAGACTTTCAAATGTTTTAGGCAAAAATATTATTCTATATCCTATTTATAAATAGCATATTTTAAAAATCATAATCCAATAACTGTAATAGAATTATTAGCAAGCACAAGTATAGCATAGGTCAGTTAGTTTGAGAGAACAAGTAATTTATGATAAATGATAAGCTCCAAGTCCAGTAATTCACTGTTACTATAATAAAAGCAACTTTATATTTTAATAATAATACCAATATTTCAATAGTAATTCCAATGTTTTAAGATATATGGATTAATATAAGTATATAATGTTTACATTTTTTAAAGTACACCTTCCTTACTTTCTCTTTTTCTCCTGTTATAAAATGTATATCTATCAGATATACAGATGGATAAAATGTATATCTATCAGATTAATTTTTCTTATAATTCAGATTCACTTATAGCTGTATAAATCTTTGGTATACTCACACCTTATTTTGGCCATGATCCAGATATAAATTAACAACTCCTATCAAATGCCACTAACTGGAATATTAGACCCCTCTTTAAAAGGGAGAAGAGCACCAAATAAGTAACTGCATAACTTTTATGACCCAAATTTTTGGAGGTCTTAATCACGACTATAAGGAGCATTCCACATTTCTGGTTTCCAAACTGACATCTGTGGCTAGAATTTCTCTGATTAATGGTGGAACCCAGAGATGCCTTTTTCATTAGTATTGAATCTGTGTGGTCTATTGCTCCTGCCTGGCAAAAGGGAGGGCTCTTCCTTTTTCTTCCTTCTATAAGACCACCGCCACCTTCCCCATCACCACTGCAGTGGTATGACTTTAAACTTAGCTAACTTTTGTAAATGGAAAGATGAGATTGTACACTAGGTTGGAAAAGTGCTAAATCAAATCAACCTGGTAGCTAAACCAGTAAGAAAGACAACTGTCCAAAGGGAGATGTGTGTATGGGAAAGGAGTGGGCTGGTAGGAAGAACAGTAACAGGTTGACACCAAGATTCAAACTGGCCTACAAGTGACCAAAAATGCACGCACTTTTGGTCCTAGTATCTAATGTAACTACTTCAGGCAAGTGTCTTGATTAAAGCTATAAAAGATCCTATTTCAATTACTTTTGATAAAAACACTTCAAACCACATCCTTCCAATAATAAGTAAATTATAGTATTACACATAGGTAGTTTAGTGATTAAAATATCCTTGGATTTATAAAAATAAAATATAATAGGATGGTATCAGGATAAGCAGAAAGAGCCAATATTTTCAACAATCCAAAAATTTAAAAGATGTTTTTGAAAATTTATTTTAGATACTATTTTTCACTTACGTATAGGAGGAAGTACAAAAGTAAATGAAAAGTAAAATTGATATTTAAAAAGTGAAAATTAGGTTAACAAAATCAATAGTCAAGAATGACACATCTTTATGAAAAATATATATCCAAATATATATGGATATATAATAAATGAATCTGAATATACATATGAATATATGAATTCATATATATGGCAAAGCCACAAGTTAAATGAGTCTATCCGCCCTCAAAATCACTCTACTGATTACTGTTGACTGCAACAATACCTTCAGGTGAGATCACTGCTAATTAGTTATTGAAAAACCACCAATATTCTCTTCATGATCAAGTTGTTGGGCAATTTTTTTTAATTTTGTTTTTTTTTTTAAAGCAGACAGTTAACTGTCTCCTCATACTGAAAAGAAGGAATATTCATGTGAAATGTGAAGAAATGGGAGGTCACTTAAAAAATTAAGAGGTGATTTTTAAAATTCAAAAGTTATGATTTGGACAGCCTTTAACTTACATTCAAGTAATATACAACAGTTACACCTAATCTCTGTAAAGAATTCAAATTATAGTTCCTCTCTTTTATTTTTTCTATATTACATAAAATCCAAAAAGAGGTTTAATAGAGATTTCTGCTTGGGTTAAGTTCTGTAGTGTTTTGAATGTAGCCACTTAACGTCACTTGGTCCAGAATCTTCTATGACAAAAACCCAACTCCTGAGATAGACCCAGCCTAGAAATCAAAGCAAGTTTTATGTCCATTAATTACTTGGAGGAATTTAGGGAAAATGCCAAACATTTAGGGAAATGGCAAATTTAGGGAATTTAGGCAAACATTTCACAGTCATTAGACGTTATCATTAAAGAAAAAAATGTACTTGGTTAAAACTATACTTCTGAGAATTACATGTTGCTTTCGGAGTTTTTCTTTTTTAAAAAAAGGTTTTTTCAGTAACTGCAGTTGACATTAAATCAGATATTTAAATTTCACAATTACTTTGACTTTTTGGTTTCTTTCCTTAATTGTCTTTTTAAATAATAAAATTAAGAGGTACATAGTCAAAAATTATAATTTAATCAATTGATTACATGTTTCCTCTTTGGAAATGCATTTTAGTTAATCTCCATCATTAAGAGGACACACACTCTTAAGCATCCTCTACTAACAGGGTATCAGCATATCTTGTACTGAGTAAGTCCTTAAGTCAAATTTCTCCTCAGGGAATTTCCATGTACTACTTCTTTTTCTATGTGTATCACGAATGCTCCATCTTCATGCAAACATAGTCACAATTGCATAGTTAACTAACTAGCAGGGTGAATTAACAAGCCTAATCTTTCTCAGGCATAAGATTCATAAGACATAATTAAAATTCTTTCATCAATTTTCTGGAGACTTTTCTATATGCGCAATTCTGTATTTTCCAGGAAGTTCTCTGAATTACCACTTAAAAATTACCCTGATAATTTGAACAGTTAGTTGTTTATAGATGCTGAATGGCCTCTATCTCCCTAAACTCCATCATCAATTTGAGCATTAGTTTTCCCATCCTGTCATTTCAATGTTTCCAACTGCAGACTTGAACAAGTTACTCTTAAAGAGAAATTAGAAGGAAAAAAAAAAATCTAGTCAGTTTACAGGAAACTAATTTTTCCACTAAGGTAAATGAAAAGAAATGATGCTGAGTGTTTCTAGTGAATCTAACCCAAACTCGTGACATCTTTGAAAAAAGTTTGAGGCATTAACCATTTCTACTACTTTCTTATTTAAACCAGACTCAAGATGACCTTGAAATGACAGTCCTTTCTGCCAGAATGCTCCTTTCTTAGGTCCCTTTAACCTGTAACACTACAGTCTGCCTGCCTCCCTCCCTTCCTTCTTTACTTCCTTCGTGTACTTCTTCCTTTCAATATGGCCCTTTCCCTTATTCAGGTCATACAAAGGTTTCCAATACTCTATAAAATACACTTGAAATAACAAGTCATAATGTAGATTCTCACTGTGTTCAAATATTCAAGGCAAGTATTTCTTTTCTTTTCTTATTCCTTGAAAAATTTTGGAGTACTAATAGAAAACAATACTATATACCACATAGCCACATGAGGTAGCTAAGTAGAAATCACAACTGCAGTATGTGTTTCTTATCTAGATCTGGGAAGAACTAAGCCAAGGATGAATCGAGGAATTCCAAGGCTTTTAAATAGGTGTGAGATTGCATTCAGAGTTTTCTAAAATTACAATCATATCATTGAAATGTGTCCATTTTGTGGACTGAAAATAAAGAATGTAATCAGGAAGCTAAGTGCCTTAGATGAAACAGTCAGATGTAGAGTTGTGGAGTTACATGGGTATTTTAAGAAGGTAATTAGAAATAAAGAAAAGTTTGAGTTCTTTAAGCCAAGGTGTATATATGTGTGTATGTGTTTCACAGCGCTTGCTTACAAATCTTAGAAAATAATAGTTCCTCAGTTCAGTTCGGTCACTCAGTCATGTCTGACTCTGTGACTCCATGGACTGTAGCACGCCAGGCTTCCCTGTCCATCACCAATTCCCAGAGCTTGCTCAAACTCAGGTCCATCAAGTTGGACATCCAACAGTCTCATCCTACCTAAAGATATTTTGAATGGAACTTATCAAGGGTTTACCATATGTTAAGTATACACCATGAATTCAGAAATCTACCTCATATGTACAGACCTGCCTGAGAGAAGACACACTACTTACAGACACACATTTAAATTTACTCTTTATCTTGTTAACATCATTCCATTTACAAATATAATTTCTTTCCTCACTACATATCTGTTCAGTAGAGTTGTTGCTGTCACTAAATTCGTGTTTTTCAAACTTTTTTTTACCACAACCAAGTTAGAAATACATTTCACACAGCAGCCTAGAACATGCACACACATTTACGTGGACATACATAATTAAAACAGAAGCTTAATAATATGTGTTCTTACTACATGTGATGCACTCATATATTTTCTCCTCCACTCTAATCTATCCTACTTTCTAAATATCCTGGCCATAAGCCAACACATTGGTCTCATATACCACCATACAAGCCATACAAATAACAGATACATGTGAAGAGCATCACATGAGGAAAACTGAAAACCACTCCACATCATAACACATTTAACAATAGGTAGATAGCAGCCTTATATAGAAGACCCAATATTTATACCCTTTGGAATTTTAAAGGTTGGTGTTCTCTGTTTTGCTTTTCAGGAATGAAAATTAGAGCATACAACGTATTTAGGGTTTGTTAGAAGATTCTACATCTCACTTCGCATCCATCTACGTAGAACTGAGAATTTTATCTCTTTTACTTGTTCTTGACTCCATTAAAACCAACCCTGATCTCATTTAAGCTATAAATAAGACATTTACCATAGAGAAGTCTTCCCCCAGCATAGTTATTTTTCTGCCACCGATTCACCGTCACTCATAAATCATCATTTCCACACAATTAAACTTATAGAGTCTATTATTCTTTGAAAAATTCATTTCAACTCCTTTCACTCTATAAAGTTTTGGAGAAAATGTATCTTCTCTGGAATTTGCCAGATTTGCTGAACTATACAGAAATGCCCATGACGCTTCCTGATCTATAAATTTATCCCTTTCTTCTCTCATCTTACTTGATCTCTATCCTTTTGATACAAGCAATCATTCAGAGGTTTTTGGTTTTTGTTTTTGTTTTTTTTTTAAGTCCTTGAGCAAGAAACAGCACTTTCAGCCCAGTTTCCCTGATAGCTTGACACTTTTGTTCATTTGCTCCAGGATGTCCTCTGAAGCATGAATTTAGATGAAAATGAGACCCAAATAGGATCCCATTTTCCACCCATCTTGGATGTCTTCTTCTACTTACACTCTGAAATTATTCTACCAAATGTTTCAAAGGCATAAGTAAATATAATAACATCATCTAAAACACAATCTGTTTATCCTTGTCTCTGAGTCAGCTGCCACTCCACTGAACTTGAGACTTAGCTCTGACTTCCAAACCAAATGCACTAAGTCAAGTATGAAAACATTATCTCCCCCTCTTTATAGTTTCCATTCTCGGCAAAACTTCTATAACTGCTGAAGCAAAGCAGACATCCATATCCTGTCTTTACAAAACTCCTTCTAGATAGTGCATTGCAGCCTGCTTGCATATTCCTTTCTCCCTTGTTTTTAAAGCTTTCTTGGTTAGTATTTCAAATATTTTAGGACTTAACATTATTTTCTCCCAGAAAACCACCAGCCTTTTCTATTATTGCTCACTTTCTTCATTTCATAAATGCTCTCTTCTTAATAAGAGAAAAAGCTCTGCACAGTCAGTTCATTTTTTAATCACAAAAATTTTTATCTACCACTTTAATTTCCTACACTCACACACATACATACACACACACCGATATCTTCTGAAACAAGAGTAATTCTACAATTTTTCAGTATTTGTTAAATATATTCTCCAATCAGAATTTGTGATAAGCATTCAACCATTTATTACAATGATTTTCCTAAACCCACTAATGCACATTTAGAACAACTCCCTGTGTCTGCCCAAATAAAGAAATAGCTAAATAAAGGTACTGAGCTGATAAAATGAAACACACACACACACACACAAAATCTTATTAAAAGATATAGAAATTAATGGTAGTAGTGTGCCTTTGGTGAGGAAGGAGGAAGAGCACTAAATTATCTAAATTGGCTCACCATGGTGACAAAGGTCATTAGGTAGCCTGTGCAGATTTCCAAGGCTTTTGACAATACAGGTACAAGAACAAGGGAAACTTGTTTATCAGGTTTATCCCTTTCCAAGTGAAATCAAGCCAGAGCTTTGGTGAACTGTACAATTAAAACAAATATTCAGAAAACAAAACCACAAAATAATCTATCTAGGTTTTAATTCCTGATAACTACAAATAACTTTCTGGTGTACAGAATTATCTGTAAATATAATCATCTTCTCTACTTTTTATTGATGACTTTAAATTAGGAATGAGAAATCATATAGCATCTTTCAGGATGCAGAGAATATGAACCTACATACAGTATCAAAGAGTTGTAATGAAGGTTGATGTTGTTATGCCCATTTCACAGTTGAGGAAATGTTCAGAGAAGTTATGCTCATGGAGCTAACATTGTTCCACTGGTAAGTTACCTGAAACTGGTAGCTCCTCCCACCACCTATCATCTAAATGTGGCCACGTGGCCCAAATACAAATTTAATTATAAAAGAAATGAAAAGCCAAGAAACTAGTAGTACATTTTCTAAAGAGAATTTATATTTGGTTTTATATCAGCCAAAGAAATTCATCTTTAGTCATTAGTTCTCTGAAAAAGCAGTTGTTTGCTTTGCCACTGTCTTTTGAGTAAGAAACATACCATGAAATAAAAAGGTTAACTATCAAAAAACAGAAACAGAGATTTCACAGGTTCACTCTCATATGTGGCTTTGGATTCTCCTGTTCTTGAAATAAATTAAGAGAAAGCCCTAAAGTTTCACAGAGGAAAAAATATTTTCCTAATGTTTTACAGCAGAAGTTAACAAGCCTGCTGGGATCCTTTTAGCCCCTGCAGAGCTAGGTCTTCAACATTATTAAATGGCTGTCGCATCTGAAGTATGGTGCAACATAACTCAATAAACAACAGAAAGCATATGATGCCGGATGGAGGGAGGCTTTTCGATTACCCTGCAGAATAATTCAATTTCAGGACAGGTGTTTGCATGTGATAGAACAAGATGTGACTGAAGGATAAAACCACCCATGTGCCCCTCCTCCAATAATTTGAAACTGCTAAGGATAATAGCATAAATGCTCAATGAAAAAAGTATGTTAAGAATGAACAGAAGCACTGCAGGACAAATAAAGAAATTAAATTATATATGCACAAATCCTCACAACTTATACCAATTCCACCAAAAAAGTACTTTCTTGAGAACAAGTTTTGTAAAAAAAAAAGACTTTTTCTAGAGTGCTCTACTTCCCCAGCCAAGATCATCTGACATTCTAATCAGTGAATGAAAAATCACACTTATAAAATGACTTTACCATTACTTTGGGTTCATTATTACTTTTTAAAAACTAATCTAAAAATAAGAGGAAAACTAAAAGAGAAGTAGTCCTTTCTCCAACTTGCATATTCACATGGGCCTTTCAATAAATCTTGAATTTAACTATTAGGTAGTGATTTTTATATGATAAACGAATTTATTTTAAATATTTTATATAATTTGAATAAAAATAAACATAAGAAACTGAGCATATTCATGCTTGTGATATGTTTTGATAACAGGACATTTTGTTATGTTTTTCCAAAGCAAAAATAAAAACTGAATTGTTTTCTAGTAAAAGTAAACTAATATAAGACCAATCTGACCAACTCAGATTGAACAGTAAGTTCTAGGAGCACCAACTACTTCAGAAGAGTTTTTTAAAGACACACCAAAACCTATTACTGGGAAAAACTTCAGCAATGTTTTATGTTTATATTCAGAAGGAATATTCTACCAGCGTCTTCACAGTCACCCCGACATAGATCTTCAATCTCCAACTGTGTACTCTAGTGCAAATATGGATGAAACGCCCATCACTTTTGACACACCTTTCAATTTTCAGTCTTAAAGACTATTTTATAAATTGTCTTGTATTCATCAATCTGTAAGTCTGAACTGTGCAAAAGTCTTAACTATTCATCCAGGAAAACAGTTGACTAACAAAAATATGCAACAATGCTTCAGTAATCAATTCATTAAAAAGTTTAAAAATCAAGTAGTTTTTATTTACCTCGTCACTGGATACACTTTCCATTCTTGTTTAAAATACTCAAATAGTTTTATATGATTAAAGTCTAAAGTTTGTTTTTGTTCTTATTGGCTTCTAATTTTTTAAAAATTCTGCTTGGTGATGGTGATGACTGAATTTCAAACAAACATTCTTATAGGATAATTTACAAATGCTTTTAGTTTTTTTCACTTTACTATTCCTAATTGCCATCCAAAAGATTGCTTAGAATTTACATGATGTTTGGATAGGAAAGAGAATTATTTTCATTTAGGAATTATTTTAAAATGTGTGATTCTTTTAAAAACAACTTTGGCTACCTTGTACTAAATCTAGTGATGGAAAGAGAATCTCATTGGACTTGTATAACACTTGCTGCCTTGGCTACAAATCTATTTTCTGAATTCAGCCAAAGTTGAACTTTTCTGTGCTTTTTTCTTAACATTTACGGAATTCTGGATCTTTTCTCTATGTTGTTTCTATACTACATTCCAGTGTTAATATATTATCATTTTGTTTGAATTTATTGAAATATTTCCTCTTTCCTTTTGATAGTTATATATTTACATTTTCCAATCAAAAAAAAATTTGTTTTTATACTGTCATGGTTCTGACTCTTCAATCTGAAAACCCATTTTTGAATTATGATATAAAATGATAAACTGCTATCTATCACAATTTAAGATATGAAACATTCATATTTTACCTCTAGTTTTTTTTTAGTCACCAACTTTAAGAATTTATAAGACATGTTTAACTGGTGACCGGTTTCACTATTTAACCATTCAGATTCTGAATCTGAGTGACACAACTATTTTATGTGTGTGTCTACAGGCCTGGCGTGTGGCGGTTCATGGGGTCTCAAAGAGTCGGACACGACTGAGCGACTGAACTGAACTGAACTGAACAAATGCATTTCTTTGGGTAGCATGTGTCACCTTCCTGCACCAACTGCAGTCAACGCTCTGTCCAGACTCACAATTGCCATTTGTGTGGTTGGGGCTCTGAGAACTTAACATCCTCCTTTAAAAGACTCTTCTAAATCCAGTTAGCAAGTGCAGGACAATACCTGGACGTTTTCCACCAGACCCCTCAGGAGCTTGACCTAACTTGTGGAAAACAATTTAGGGCCTGTACATTCAGCAGATAAATTTTGAAAATAGAGAAAAGAAAAGAGAGGAAAAAAGACAGTCTTTCTCCTGACTTTCCGGTTTCTCCGCCTCTCCACTCTAACATGCCTAAGTCCCTCGTCCCGCTCTGCGTCCAGCAGCAGAGGGCCAGGAGTGGGGGCAGGGAGCACTGCTGAGGCACTGCTGACTAATGTAATTCCATAAATCAGCTAATGGGAGAGAAACCAGACCTGTGTGGTCTCTAATGCTGTCCCACAGAGATCAATCATGTCACCTGAACAACGTTCAGGGGCTAAGAGAAGCTGGGGTAGCCCACGGGATGACTTTCTCCCTCCAGTAAGATTAGGTTGAGAGATTTTGAAAAGTTAGATCTTAGTATAAGAAATGTAACTGCTGTGAATATAAAAACTAAAGGAATATCTTTGTATGAGATGACTTTTGTATGAGACAAAGGTCTATCATAGAACATATCATGATATATGATAATTTCTTAAAATATTTGAGAACTTAATATTAACCATTTAGGATACAAGTTTTTAAGATCAGTTTTGTCACACAGGGGCATACAGCATGACTGCTTTGAATAATCAGTGATAATTTTTTAGTACAGCGACTGGTTAAATGAATAGTGTTATATGCAACTATACAGTACACAATAACACCAAAAAGCTCAATTTATTTTATGTGCATTTTTATCATATGAAATACTATAAAGCAGTGATTTTGTAAATATATTTCTAAGGAATTAAGATGCTCTTCACATGAGACTTATCAGGAAAACGTGGAAATAAGTAAAGCCATTTTAAAAGGAATGCCAGAGGGGAGGCTTTAAAAAATGTGGGCAAGAGGCCCAACACACCCATGTGAGTCTGTCTTAATTTCAGTTTACTCACCCTGAAAATCTGATTATGCCTCCAGAACTTGGCATGAGAATAAGTCAAAGGAAAGAAGAGCACGTGGGGCTTGAAGTGATAAATACGGTATCAGCAATGACTATAATCCAGATATTAATTTAAAGCCAATAAATATTAGCTACTGAACTTACACCTGAAATCCACAGGTAATATCCATAATGAATCTCCAAATTACTATCCTCAGCTCCGGAGTCTATCTGACATCTAAAACATCTCCACAGATGATGATAAGTTACAGAAACCAAATTAGAGAGGGAGGCAGGTCAGCAGGGGGACTTTGCACCATCCTGCAACCACTGTTTCAGCTCTGGTTCAGTCATGTAAACCCTGTCACTCTGACATGCATCCAGCTGGCTTCCTACAACCATAACTGTGTGGTTACACATGTGCTTAAGGCAATCATGCAGCCTCTCCTTTTAAAAATGACCTAGATAGAATCTTAGCCAATTAATTTTTTTTTCTTTCTTTCTGCCAAATTGCATTCCACTAATAATCTTAGCCTTGAACCAAGAACAGTTCTCTGGTAGGAAAGGGTATATAGTTAGGAGAACATCTTCAGAGAGCTCTACAAAGAGAGAAATATGTTTCCCCTCTCATCTACATCCCACTTTCTGAAGATCAATAGAACTTTTTGCATGCGAATTCTTAAAAAGAAGAAAAAGTAATACTATGGAATTTTGTGATTAAAAAAAACCCTAAGGAACTTAAAGATCACAAGAAGTTTTTGGGAAAACTATCAAAAGGAAGAAAAAGAAACTTATGAAGTTCTAGACTAATAAACCAGCAGAGAAACTTTTGCAGAAAACCTACTAGTATTCACATTAAACTTGTTCAGAGAGGTTGCTTACTACCTAAATCAGAATTTTTCAGTGGTCCTACCTACTACATACAATAAATCAGGGTGCAGGCAGTACATAGGTCTAGCTAAAGATGATGTCCACTTAACCACAGCAAACCTGTAATTCTAGATGCTATAGTTCAAGGGTAAAAAAATTAAAACCTGGTAGTGCTCATCAACTAAACATTAACAGAAGATTTAAGTATGAACTGAATTTTAATTTCCCATGGGACTTAGAAGTTATAGTAAATTAATCCAGAGAAGATCATTCAAAGCTAAAAACAAATTTTTGCCACCTAAGAAAACACATGATCTATGACTTTATGATTGCTATTATCTTTGCTTAAGAAGAGTTGCCAAAGGGAATGTAATAAACCACCCTAGAATAAAGTCAAACTTTCAGCAGACATGGGTTCTCTTATAAGGAGGAATAAATGCGATATTTTGATGGAATTGATCATAATCAATGATGCTATCAACATAATATTTGTTTGAGGAGAATTACAAAGTGCTATTTGCTATGATTTATATTAATAAAACTTAAAAAAATCTGTATCTCATTTATGTTCAAACCTGCAAAGATCTTGAACTCTTCTCCTTTCAAAGGCCAGTCCTTCTTGGAGAAAACTCCTTTAAGCATTATTCACAATTTTTAAAAAGAATATGCAGGTTTCTCTCTGATGAGAACTTGTGAGAACCACTGTCAGCCTACAGTCCAGCCCAAAGAATAGTCCCTAATGCTAAATCCACCACTTATATATGAGCATTTAGCCATCTACTCTTACATTATATCAAGAGGCTAAATATGATTATCTGTCCATATTTCATTACTAACTAAATCACCAAAGCCATTTACTTCTGATTTTCTGTTTTTCCCCTTTTGCTGTGATCAGGTCACTGTATGAAATTTCCACCAAACACATCAATCTTTTTGTTTAACATAACCGAAAGCCTAATTTAACAAGTACTTTAGTGATAATCTGTACATAGTTTTAAGCACACACAGAAAAAAGAAACTGTCATTGACCATATAGTGTATCAACCAAAACAGTGCTTGATGTATAGAACGATTTTGTAACCACAGAGTGGTTTGTTAAACACAGAACCCCAAGTTTATATTTTTTGTAACTGAGTTTTAAGAATCCTTAGTTTCTAAACTATGTAAATAAAATAATTCTTAAATAAAACTACCATCTCACCTGCTACAAATTGTCATCTCTCCTTAAAAAAACTGCAAGTGGTGTTGTTTTCTCTACTATTTCCCCTTTCTGAAAAAATACCAACTATGCAGAAAATAAAATGGAAAACAGAAAAATTTTGTCATGGTAAGGAAAAAAAAATTAGAAGAGTATAGAAAATCCCCTTTTGAATTCATGCATGTTAGTTTCAATGATCACTGTGTGTGTGTGTGTGTGTGTGTGTGTGTGTGTGTGTGTGTGTGTGTGAGTGAGTGTAAAAGGGAATGTAGACTTGTGTGCCACGAACTGTGTGCTCACAGTTACAACTGGGTCACTAATAGGTCTCTCTTGCCCAGTATAAGTATATAGAATGTGATGTATCCGGCCCTTTGGGCATAGATGCTTTAAAAATAATAATAAGGGCGAAGGGGGGCATTTTAAACCACCGAGGGAAATTTCTGACCATATTGAATGTGAAACTTCTGATTTCTCAAACCAATTACATTAGTTTTCCTCCTGGAGCTAAAAAAAAAAAAAAAAAAAAAAAAAAGGAGGGGCGCCCTCCCGCATCTGGAGGGCGGTTCCAGGCGAAGTGCATGTGGGGAGGGGGCGAGGGGAGGCCATGCCCTCCGCAAACACCACCAACTGTATCTTACAGCCTGAATGAAGCTTCAGGGAAAGGGTACTGCACCTTGAAGCCAGACAAGAAGCCCTGGAGGGGAGAGGAGAGGGGAGTGAGGAGGGAAGGGGGGAGACTGGGAAACAAGAAATCATCTCCTCTGACCTCTAGCGAAGTGCCAGGTTTTTTCTTTAGCTCTTCACATTTCCTAAATTTGCAGATCTGGTGTCCCGTTTTGCGGTTCCTGCAACTGCTGCACACGCCACAGTTGATGAGCCTCTTGCAGGGCACGCAGACCCCACACCTTTTCCTCTTCTTCTTGGCCGGGTTGGCTCCGCCAGCTCCCCCTGAGGAGGACGAGGAGGAGGAGGAATGGTTCTGCGGGCAGTCTGCCAGGTTGGCAATCTGAAACGCACTGTCTGTGACGGCTGCTGAGGCTGCTGCGGGGGAGTGAAGGGCTGTCATGACGATGACCCCTGGAGGTAATGAGATGCCCCCTAAAGCCGGGATAGCGGAAAAAGTCCCCACGCGCTCGGGGAGATTCATTATCTCTGCTTCAGCAGCGCCGCATTTGAGCTTGTTCATGCATTCCCCCGCCAAAGGTCTGCAGTGTTCAGGGGATAAGGTGGAGAGGAAATTAGTATTTGCCATTTGCAACGATGGCTCTGGCGGGCAGCCAGCTTTCCCCAGCCTCTGGGAGTCGTTTCGGTGGTGCATGCTGGTCCTGCCGCCGCCGCCGCCGCCGCCGCCGCCGCCGCCGCCGCCGCCACCACCGCCGCCGCCGCCGCCGCCGGCGGGGAGGATCGCCGAGGAGGAGGCGGAGGAGGAGGCGGCGGCGGAGGAGGATTTCCTGCCGCCCCCACCGCCCCCGCCGCCGCCCCCGCCGCCGCCGCCCCCGCCGCCGCCCCCGCCCCCGCCGCTGCCCCAGAGCATGGCGGTGGCGGCGGCGGCGGTGGCCGCGTTGTCGCAGTTCCAGGGGGACATGCCGATGCGCGCGGCGGCCGCGGCGGCGGCGGCGCTGCTGGGGAAGATGGGGGTGGTGATGCGCGCGATCTTGGCCGCCTGCGGGAAGGCGCCCCCGTTGGTCTTGTAGAAGGAGGTGGCAAAGGAGCGGTAGCGCTCCATCTCCGAGTTGTAATCCACAAGGCTGTTGAGGGACCCCTCGGGCAGGTGGCTTTCCTTGGGCAAGCCCGGGGCCTCCGGGCTCGGCCCGGGCTCCACGCAGACATTGGTGTTCATGGTGCAAGGGGGGAAGAAGGGGTGCAGGGTGGAAGTGGGGACCGTCTGGTCCGACACCTGGGTGGGAAAGGGGGGGAGGTGGGGGGGAGGGAAGGGGGTGATGGTGATGTTGGGGTGGGGGCCGAGGCGGGAGGGGAAAGTGGGTCCGGGTGGGGAGAGCAAGGTGAGGACTGCTTTATTCCTCTCTGGGGCGCATTTCCACAGACGGTGAATTCCCAGGCAGCGTCTTCCTTTGCATTATCCTCCAACTGTTACAACTAAAATAAAGAAAGTCATTCCAACGAGCTGCACGAGGAAAAAGATGAAAAAATAAACAGCCTCCCTCACTACCCCACCGCAGACACAGAAAGCTCCCACATTCTTCGTCAGGTCGTTTGCATAACAATCATCAAGACGTGACACCCCCCCCCCCATTCCCATCCTTCCCCCACGCTCCCAACCCCGCTCCCTCCCTCCCCAGAGCACACCACTGCTCCTCCCCCCTATTCTTATAACCCTCCTGAGAAAATGTATTAATAGCCAGGATACCCAGGGAAGAGGAAAGACGGGGGTGACAAATGCCGAGGGAAAAGGGCAATTGGAGTGCTAAAGACATGCAAATCAGGGGTGGGAGGGCGATACTACCTATAAGCAGAGGGCATTTAAACACTATGAAATGTGTGAACGAGTGGTGCCTGAGCATGCAAATGCTCTAAAGTAGAAAACAGCTATGGCCCTATGAGGAAAATGAACAGGAAATTAGCAAATGAAGTACTGAGAAAGTCTACAATACATCCGAGTATAAACTGTAAGCAAACACAATACAACTGAGAGCTAAGAGACTGCCCACATACAATCTGAACTAAAGAGGCAGGGAAAAAAGAACTACCAGCTGCCACAGTGTCCTTCTGTGTCTGCGGTCATTAGTTTGAATCCCAGCACAGCTGGCTCTGTTAGGGTCTTAATTCAATGGACCAAGGACAGGTCTCAATTGTACAAGCCATTTGGTGGTGGGGCTTGGAGGGGGTAAGAGGGTGGTGTTCTACTTGTTTAAAAGAAAGAAAGAAAAGAAAGATGGGCTAGATTTAAAAAATTGTTTTTTTAAATAATGCAAACCATGTCATAGGTTTTAAACCAAGTGCCTGTAGTCACTTTAAGAATATTCCCAATAATTCCTAATGGAGACTCCAGCCTCTTCCCAAGACAAGAGCAAAGCATGGACTTGGAGGCTCTCTCACACTCACTGATTTTTACATTGAGTAAAAGTAGGGGGACATCATTTAAGGTGTTCCATGAAGAAATCGTCATTAAGATGATTTTTTTCTTTAGCTCTGTTTAAGAGGAAAGTTTAATATTAACTGGGTATTTGTATTCATCTCTTTGCTTACAGGGCATTATTATGCTTAGGCAGAGGTATTTTAGTTGTTTATTACAGAGGAAGAGATACATCAGAGCCTTTTAAGAAGTAAAGCAAAAATGTAAAGTGTATATTAACCTAAAAAACCAGTTTCTTTGTTTCCAGATTTTTTTTTGGGGGGGGGGACAGAATATCTTTTTGTGACATCTTCTGAAACCTATATATTGGTCTAGAATGTGGAGTTCAGGGAATTTCAAATGGGGGCCCAGCAGTCTCAGTCTCAAATATTCAGTTCAAAATGGATATCAATTATAGCAATTATGCTTATAATTAGATTAATGAGCCATTTATGCCCAAACTCCAAGTGCAAAAACTTCAAGTCCTGATGAGAAGGCGCCCTAAAAAAAGAGAGGTTTATGTAAACAAATCCCTATTAGGCAAAGTAAATCAAGATAAGGAACCTCACCCCAGGCTGGATTAGAAGCTAGCAGGCATCTTTCAATCACAGCAAGTCCCTAATCACTCAGGAACCACCTCTGTGGTTTCGCATTAGGGAAAACTGCTCCCTTCAGAGGTCTGAAGGCAATACAAAGGGTGCCCCCAAAATGCTCCTGGCTAAATATTCTTGATGTTGGGAAGGCGATGGGGGAAGACACAGCAAGAATATGCATATAGCTTCAGTTTCTGTGAATCACATTGTAACTGCAAGACCATAATAACTGCTACTCAGTAAAAACTAGTTATGCCAACCATGCATTAGTTACCAGCGCATTGAGTGGAGGGAAAAATTTCAACATTTTAGTCTTTTGACCTTGTTCCAAATAAAGAAATAATTTAATGTCCCTTTTTCGGAGTATTAGAGTGGTGTCTCCAAACAGAAGCTTTCCTTATTACCATCACCTCCCCCTTCCTCCCTCAAGGTTTAATGCCACCAGAAACTGTAGAAAATGATTGTGCCCAGTATCCAGGTCATTATTGTTTAATCAATGCATCTCTGGAGCATGAAAAAGGTACCTAAGCCACAGCTATTGTTTGGATTTTCTTTAAAAAACAAAATAAAACACACACAAATAACTATAGTCCTATTCCAAAGATAAATTAGACATCATACTTCATGATCCTGTTTCGCCTTTAAACAATGTGACTGTACATGCCTAATATTGTATGTCTGGTCTACCAGAGACACAGAGATCAAAGGTCATATTTAACATTCAGGAGGAGGGGCGGGTGCAGATTAATTAATAAATTAATACAGCGACGCCTTTCATCGCTGGAGTCCAGCATTAATAATCTACTTTTACAATCCCAACGGACAGCAAACATTTAAGAGCAAAAAGCCAGAGAAAGAGAAAGAACAATCACTTACCAGTCTCTTTTTATTTGGGGAGCCTTAGAATTTGCAGACGCTGCCAGTCTGCCTTTAATTAGTTGCACATCACCCCCTAACACAAAGAAACACAAATCCAGATGTGTCTTGGCAGCTCCCAATTACAACTTTAATACTTGTAAACAAACTGTTGGGAAGGGGGGGGGATAAATAAATATGCGGATCAAAAAAAAAATACCTGTAAATGGCTTTTTTTTTTTTCTTGTTGCAGAGAGAAGGAGGAGGAGATGGTGTTAGTGGCGGGGGTGGAAGGAGGAGGAGGTGGGGGGAGAGGAAGGAGCCGAGTGTGAGTGTATGTGTGAGAGCGCGGGGTGTTCTCGGCGGTCTCCTCTCCCAGCGCGTTGCTCTCCGTCCGTCTTCAGTCGCTGTGTGCGAGGGAGGGAGGGAGCCGGGGAGTCTCTCCTCTCTCTCCCCCTCTCTCTCCCCTCTCTCTCCTCTCCTCTCTCCGTCCCCCCCTTCTCTCTCTCTCTGTTTGTGTGTGTGCCCGTGCGCGGCTGCTGGGGGAGGGGACGCAGAGAAAGGCGGGGGAGGCGGCGGAGGCTGGGGGCGGGGGCGGGCCGGGGGCGGTCGGCGCCGAGGTGAGCAGGACGCGGGGACGCGGACACCTACTGATGATTGGCTGCAAATTGCACGGGGAGCCGGAGGCGCACGCGGGCCGGCGCGCCCCTGCACAAATCCTCTCCTCGCCGGAGGAGCCACGTTCCCCGGCTCGCCTGCTGCTCGCCCTTCCTCCTCGCGCCTGGCTCTCCGGCTCGGCCGCCCAGCACAGAGGGCTGTTGATTATTTTCTTTTACTCGCGGAGATAATTGTTTGGAAGGGATGGAAAGAGGGCGTTTCCGCCACTCTCTCTCTCCCTCCTTCTCTCACTCTGCGTGTGTGTGTGTGTGTGTGTGTGTGTGCGTGCATGTGCGGGTGTGTGTGCATGTGCGGGTGTGTGTGTAAATAAACTTGTCTGGGTTTTCTGGCTGGGTAGAGAAAGCCGTACAAGAAACAGAAAAGGTCGTGTTTGTTTGAAAAATACTCTTATTTCACACTCTACCGCATGGCTTTTGAATAATACTACTGATGTACCCAAGAAGACTTTAAATATCATGATCATTTAAATCTTTAAGGGAAAACGGATCGGTGTTCTGGTTGTCCAGCTCTTCTAAATATTAGTATGCCAGAATGTTAAAAAAAAAAAAAAAAAAAAAGGGTGAGCTTGACCGAGCTCAAAATCAATCTCTATCTCTCTCCTCATCCCCCCACATTCTTTTACTGTTCCATCTGACTGTTCGAATGATTAAGTCTGATTTGTAACTTACCCCATTTTTAATTCCAAACTTTACTTAAATAAAAACTACTTTTATAGCTACATTAATCTATTTTATACTAGTATGACTTCTTGACACTTGGGAAAAATAGTTTAGTAATTGAAAGATAAATCTTTTTACCACAGGTCAAAAATAAATAAAACTCATAAATGCAGCTGTGAATTAACTTCTTCATTGCTGCCTTAAAGCACATGAGATATTCCTGGCTATATGGTATCCCACTATTGAAGTATGCTCATATTTATATGAAACAAATAAGATATGAATCTTTCGGATAGTTTTAAAGAAAAAATGGTTAATAATAAGCTACAAAAGTAGGAAAGAAAAAAATTCAGATTATTTAAATTGATCTTATAAAGTTCTGTGTTAAAACTGTACTCTAGAATACAATAATATAGTTTCAGAGAAAGAAGAAAAGTATGATAATGAACTGTTTCTTTTATAATAACAAAATGCTGAAAAGATACTTTAAAGCACTTTGTGTTTGAATTTTCAAGATTGACCTTGACCATATCAAGATTCTGCCAACTCTGGAAGACTGATTATTGATAAGATGTTAACAACTGTGGTGTACATAAATGAAGGTGCTGTACCAAGAGTGGACAACTATTGAAATAGGGGGCAGCTTGTTTTCTGACTCATTAACATGTATGTTTTGTAATTTAAAAAGATAGAATAAATTTGGCTATAAAATCAATCAAACTAGTGACTTGGTATTTATAAACAAAATAACTAGATGGTTATTAATGATTATTATTTAAGTTCATTGACATTTTTATACTTTTATTGATGCTTTGTGAAAGCAAAGAAGAGAATTTTGCATTTTATTTTATTTTTTTTAACTGAACGTCATGGTAAGTATATCAGCAAAATGTAAGCACTTTTTAATGAGTGCCTATACTCATTATACTGGAAAGATGATAGATTCTTAGACATCTTTTCAAAATATTTAAAATATCGATATTTTGAAGTTTGTAAATAAATGATTTTTAAAATCAAAGATTCCATATATATGCACCAATATCCTATATTTCCATGTGTATGGAATCTAGAAAAATGGTATTGATGAACCTATTTGCAGGGAAGGAATGGAGACAAGATACAAAGAATAGACTTTTGGACACAGTGGGAGAGTGGGGCGAATGGAGAAAGTAGCATCAACATACCTACAGTGTCATGTGTTTAAGATGGATAGCTCGTGAGAAGTTGCTGTATAGTATAGGGAGCCCTGTCTGGTGCAGAATGATGACCTGGAGAGATGTGGGGTGGGGAGGGAGGTTCCAGAGACAGGGAATATATGTATAATTATGGCTGGTATAGCAGAAACCAACAAAACATTATAAAAATTAAAAATTAAAAAAATCAAATAAAGATATCATGCTTTCTTATGCCAAACTTGCTTTCCTTTTCAGAATGCTTCAAGCTCTCTTTCAAAATGAAACTTTAAACAAATGAGAGAAGATAAGCTCTAAATTCCAAAGAATTTTACTTTCTAGATTATAATGGGAAAACTCAGAATGCTTAGCCTTGGTCATTAATAAAAGTGACTATTAATGACCCATCTGTGTCAGACACTGTAGGGAGTAATTTGCAGACAGTTTACTTTGTCCTTGAAATAACCCTATGAGGTAGTTATTATTATTTCCAGTGGAAATAGTAAGCCTGTAGATATCAGATAACTCAGGTCAAAAGGTTAGTATGTCCATGCAGTCACAAAGAGTTGGACACAACTTAGTGATTGAACAACGACAAGGCTGAAATTGGTACCCAATCCTGTATCTCCAAAGCTTTGTGCTTACAACCTCCACTCTAGTCTATTAACAATTAATTAACCAATAGCCCTCTCTGCATCCTTGAACCTTAGCTTTAATTATGATCACAAGCCCCTCATTTATATGACATATGGAATTTATTTCAAACAGTATATCTACTAGCTCTGATACCACATCCATTTCCTTCCTACTAGGAAATTGATTATGTGCACATGTGTGCTCAGTCGCTTCAGTCAAGTCTGACTCCTGCGAACTCATGGACTGTAGTCCACCAGGCTCCTCTCTCTGTGGGATTCTCCAGGCAAGAGAACTGGAGTGGCTTGTCATGCTCTCCTTCAGGGGATTTTCATGAGCCAGGGATAGAACCTGTGTCTCCTGTATTGCAGGCTGATTCTTTACTGCTGAGCCATCAGAGAAGCACTGAGGGAATTGACATCCTCAGCCAAATGTCCACCTGCAATGGGGGATCTGGGTTTGATCCCTGGTTTGGGAAGATCCCCTGGAAGGGAAAGGTTACCCACTCCAGTATTCTGGCCTGGAGAATTCCATGGACTGTATAGTCCCTGGGGTCTCAAAGAGTCAGAAACGACTGAGCGATGTTAGCCAAATGTGATAAAGGGCAACATTTCTCTTCTGGTCTAGGATATCTTATATCCTTTATTTTTTATATACAGTAGTTTTAGCACTTGCATCTCTGCCATTTCTCACATTACTCCACATTCTTTGTTGTATTCTTCAGAATAATGTGTCAGAGTTTTTAGGTAAATTGTTGAGAACAGTTAGTCCTCTATTAACTTTTCTTCAAAACTCACAGTTCTATAAAGTATTCAGACTTCAGGTTCATTCTCTATGCAAAATGTCTTCCACAGCTTCCAGTTTCCTGGAAGTGGTTTGTGCCTTTTCTCCACTTTGTATGTTTTGTGATCTGCAGTAGGAGTATGGGTGCTTCAGTGATATCTTCATGGGAAAAAATTAACTTGCATATCACCTGAAAAAGTGTCCTGTAAGCTGCAGAAATTTTGTGCTGTGCTATGAAATATTTTTAAAGCATGGCTGTTTTTATAATGGTCAATATTGTCATCATTATCCAGAATCTCTAAAAAGGTAATCTGTTGTAATAGACAGACTTCAAAATGTGTCAGTGCAAAAGCCATAGATGTATATTTGTTAAGTCACAATCCAGGGTGGGAATTGCAGATCAGAGGATGGCTCTCCTCTATGACCGATTCATGGATCTAATTTCCTTCTGTCATGGGACCTTGCCATCCCTGATGGATTTCTAATCAACTACATCCAGTGAGCAGAAGGGCAAGAATGGGGCATGATCCCTTCTTAAACACTTCATCTTGAAGTAACCCACAGCACCATGACTCATTGACAATTGTCAAGAACCAGTCACATGCTGCAGCTAGCTGCAAAGATGGGCTGGGCAGTCACTTCCCAGATGCATCTCTATTACTATGGAGTAGACAAACGGTTTTGGTGGACAGCTGGCAGTTTCCCAGAAGAGTATTGCTGGAAGGAGAATAACCCACCAGAAAGGTTAAGTTGGCCCACACAACCCTCAATCGACCATGAGAGTTTTCTTCCCTTGAGAGCATTTTTTGCTGATTACCATCCTTAGAGATTACCACTAAAAGCAGTCTTAATGATTTTTGGGGAAAGTTTGGCAACTATGAACAAACTATGTTTTCTTAAATACCTGTAGGACAGCCAAGCTATGGATAAAATAGTCAAACAAAAATTTACTAAAGAATAAAGAAAGCAGAAGTAACACAAGCAGAGGAAATACCATAAATCTAAAATAAACTGACTTAGAGATAAATCTTAGGCATTAGCAGCTTGTCTACTGGTATTTTCAAAACCCAGAGGTAAGCTTTAATCCCTCCACCGATAATGTATTCCCTGTTAGTCACAAAATCTACTCACTGTTTAGGTTAGGTAAAGTGTGTGAAACTCTCTTACCCATCTTAGAACCTAGCTTCCCAATTCCGTTCATACAGTCTCTGAGGACTGCCTCTTTCCAAAGTAATTAATACTGCAAATAATAATACAATAACCACCATATTCAAGGAGGACTATGCCAATAAAACAATAGGGAATGATGTCTTTAATTCTTCTCTGACTATAGCTATCTTGGATTTTTATTGACCTGTCTTTTGCCAGAAATGGAGATCCTTGTCATCAGTGATTGTGTCTGATGTCACAATCAGTTTTGTGTTCCACCTCATATATCACTTGGCCCACAGAAGGTTCTTACATTCTGTGCCAAGCACACTGAAGAAAGTAGCATACAAAAAATGTGGAAGTATATTCCCCCATGGTCTGTAGGATAAAAATGCAAAATTAATAAACTGGCATCCAAAACTCTTCTTTAATTTGTCCCATGTTTTGAATCTCATCTCATGTTACACCTGGCTGGCAAGAACTGTCTACTCTAGCAGGTCCACTTCTCCCAGAAAATGTCCATCACCTTACCATGATCATAAAAACTCTTTGATAAAAAACCATAAACTAAGATGAAGTTATTATTTATATGAGACAGTTTACTTATAAGGAACTATTCTATTAGAATGAAATAATGCTTTTAAATCTCTTAAATGAACTAAAATTTTCTGAGATTTTCTTGGTGACTCAACAAAGTGGAATTTGGTGAAATTAATCCTTAAAATCAATATTCTGCACACTTGTTATTTTCTTTCACTTTTAATTAAATATCTATACATCATTATCACAGTGTTGACCTTCATATTCATAGCTGGCACTCTTAACCTGCCAACCACAGGTCATGAGCTTTGAGCTGTTTTCTGGCAATAATAAATTTGTTTTAAGCTATCTACACCCTGTTGCCCTGTCCTTCTAATGACTAACAGGATGCATTTATGGAATGGCTGACCACTGTTAGGGATAAAATCTGTGACTGTTGAGGATAATGAAAATAATGGGTTCACAGGGTTAAACCCATTACCTTGGCCTCATTAGCAGCATATTCTAATCAACTCTGCTAATCAGGACACACATTCACTTATTTTTACATACAATTTGGACAGTCTGTACCAAACACTAATTTGGGCATTAATTTTTAGAATTGTTCTTTGCAAAGCTTAATTTGGTCTAGGCCATTTCTTATTTTTCATGTCACTCCTTCTCATTATATAACTTCTCATTTCTATAAAATTACTGGGCTTCCCTATTGGCTCAGGTGGTAAAGAATCCGCCCCCAATGTGGGAGACCTGGGTTCAATCCCTGGGTTCGGAAGATCCCCTGGGAGAAGGGAACAGCTACCCACCCACTCCAGGATTCTGGCCTGGAGAATTCCTTGGACTGTATAGTCCATGGGGTTGATACTGCATGGCAGGATAATAGGAGTTGTCCCCAGATGGAGAAACCCACGCAGCTGAAATAACAATAGGCTAAAAATGAAAATCTCCAGAAGAACATTTCTTCCATAAAGCTCCTTAATTTGGTTTGATCTTTGTAATATATGAGCTTGCTTGTATTTTACCATAAATATTTGGTATGTTTTGTCCATTGGAGTATTAGAAAACCCAAGCAATAGCATTCCAGATTTTTTTCAAAGGAAATAGTGGGTCAATTTTGGTTTAAAAAAGACCAAAAACAACAAGTCACAGTGAGTAGCTTCCAGACACTCATAGATATAAACACAAATTTGCAATTTGAGCCCCAACTTCCTTCTTGGGGGGGGTTCTCTCTTTCCTCTGCCTGGCAGTATCAAGGCACCCTTCACTGACCTTTCTCCTGGGAAAATTTGTCTTAGGCATGGAGCCATCTCTATGCTTTCTTGAAATTCATTAGTATCTCTTAAAGTAGATAAGAGATTATTATTTCCAATAATTGAGGAACCTGGTGAAAATGGCCGTTATGAGTTGACCAGAAAATACTTCCTATTGCTCCGTCAACAAGCGCTGTCACAGACTCCTCGTTTCCCAGAGAGCAGTCCAGAGTGAGGCAGCAGCCTTCCATGTGCTTTCAGCCATTCTCTCTGCACACAAGTGTTATCTGACAGGGATTTACAGAACTCTGGAAAGCAAGTGACAGGATCTCCTCTCTCAGTCCCTCTCTTACTCTCAGTAAAAATCTCAGACCCGGTAACTCAGGTAATCACTGTTCTCCTGAGCTTAAAGGTAGAAACTGAATTCATATGCAGAAACTAGGCATCTTATAAATCGGCTTCTGAATATTCAAATCAACAGATAGGACTTGCCCAGTTGTTCAAAACAAACAAAAACTCAAAGAATTTTAATAATGAAGTTCGTTCTAAAATTGACTTTTTAGGGACATAAAATGAGGCTTAAAAAAAATCATACTTTTTAGCTCTGTCAAACAACTTGGAGATTAAATTTATTGTAAACTATTCTCTATTAAATAATGCGAATGGAAGTTTTTTGATTTTTCATTTAAAATACAAGAAAGATTTTTCATAAAATGTGATTTTTAATTTTTTCTCCTGAACTTGAGGTTGTTGACTTCCAATGTAACCTGAATGACCCTACTTGCAAAAGCACAAGTTTCTGACATTGCTCTCAAGATTTCAAATCAAAACCAATTTTTTTATGCTTGGTGTTTTAAAATGTAGGTTTCCATTGTTTGGTTTATCTTCAATTAACTATTCTCAACATAAAAGATTTATCTTTCTCTGTTGGGAGGAAAAATTCAGGATAATATCCCTGAGTTATTAACGTTCAATCCAGGACGGTTTGTTGTTTTATATTGTTTTTTATTTTCCCCAGTGCTGACCTTTGTTATGCTGTAGCTATAGCAACAAGAAGAGTTCCTTCTGTCTGTCTGTTGTATTCTCTTTCCAAACTAATGACAGTCTTCTAAACTAAAGAAAGCTTTACATGCCTTGATTTCTTGATTTATTGATGCATTTAGCTAAACCATCAATTTAAATGGAAATATTTTAAACAAATGCAATTAATTGGAATTTGCATATTATAAATGTTTAGAACTATGAATTGTTCATTCATCTAGATTTTTTTTTTCATTATGTCCTTAAGCTTCCCTAATCAACTTGCAGGTTTAACTTCTCAGTGATCAAGTTTATTTATCCTATCATTATATCTTCTTAATCTAAACGGGGAGAGAGAGAGAGAGAGATTGAAAGAGAGAGCTAGAAAAGTCCTTTCCAGGAAAGTAATACATTATAAGAAAACGCAGTTTGTCTGCCAAACTGGGCCACACAATCTCACTATGACCTTGGGCATTCTAAGTCTCATTTTACTGATCTGGAATATCAGTTTAATTATAGTAATTACATATCTCAAGGGTTTGTGAGGTTTAATTAATGTTAGCAACGTGTTGGAGCTATTTAGTAGGACAGTACTATAAAAGGCAAACTACCTGAAAATCACAACTCCCCCCTCCCCATGTAGTACTTAATTTTATATACTCCTTTCTTCTTCAGAGTTAATATCACATTTATTACCTTTTCCCCCGCCCTTCATAACTATGTCTATGACCTCTCCTACCTGACTCTCACCTTGGATGACAAATAGCCTCTGGCCCACATCTTTCACTTGCACCATCACCTCCAAGAGCTCACACATTCCCAAGTCCAACAGGATCAGGATAACCATGGAATCTGAGTAGGCAGCTGTGGTGATGCACTTAAATCAGAGTCGCAAAAATCTAGTCCATAATTCCAATTTGAACCTCACACACCTTTTGCTTGGGACCATGGTGTTAAATAAACTGAATTAGACTTCCAGCCTCTTTCAAAACTTGGGAGGTCTGAAAACACTGTGTCTACCTTCCCTCCTGTAAACTGTAGCTGGAGCTATGATTAGAAATGGGGTCTCCAGTCTGCCCATTCTCTGCACTCCTTATTATCTAACACTTGTCCGCCTAAACATTGGAATTTGCAACCCAGGGCCCCTGACTACGTTTTTGCTGGCTGTTCACCACACAACAATGCCTGGCCAAATGGACAAGTAGGGACTGGAATCCAGCCCGTTGCTCTGCTTGCCAAGCCATGTTCTGGTCTCATTTGCATAAAGGCATTCTAGGGAGCAGAAATAGCCTGGTCAGTATCCCAGCTATAAGTCAATTAAATAGAGCAGTGACTGTCATAGCCACTTTAATTAGCATTAAAAACTGGCATCCGATCTTTGAAATTATATCCTATAATACTATATCTATACTAAACTTAAAATTGTATTCAAGTTTATCCTTACCCCCGTTTTGTGGACCCATTTTCATCCTAAAACACATTCTAATATAAATAATTTTACAAACAGGATGAAAATAATATGAAAATTTTAATTGTGTTAACTCATTGCAGCAGAAAACAGGAGCTGCATTTAATTGAAAATTAACAAAATGACTCAAACAGTCATGTATATTGGATAGTCATATTAATGTTATATTTCTTTCTTTGGGAAAACCTACTCTTTATAAGAGGAGGCCACCATTCACACCCTAGTCTCGTTCTGCTAACTGCTAACACTTTATAATGGTTGAACTGCTAGGAAGAGCAGTTTTTTTTTTTTTAATCTATTTGTAACTTAGCTCTTTTAAAATGCATGATGATTTGATGGCATTTCCTTTTGAGTGTTTCTATTTTTAAAGCTATTCTATTCCTGTAATGTTGGCTACCTTATATTAGTGAAAATGAAATAATTTTGTTACCCCATGGCAGCAGTAATTGATTACACTTCTTTTCTTACCAAATTTCAAGTGTCCAAAACTTGAACAATGTCCATTGAAAGCTAATCTCCAGTTATGTTACAGCCACTAATGTACTTCCAAAAGGAATCTGGGTATCTGTGTCTTTTCCACATATAAAACATAATTTTCTTCTTTAACCACAAAGAGAAGGAAAGTTGTCAGATTTCTACCGACTGCAGGTAATAGAAAATGGCTCAAAACTGGCTTAAACGAGGTGGTCCCAGGTTGGGCAGGCTCCAGCCAGGAACAATCTGAGGCTTCAATGTGTCATGGGTGGTGTAGGTTCTTCCCACTCTTCCACTCCACCATCCCCATCACCTTGGCTCTTCTCTCAGGCAGCCTTCCCTCACAGGTACTGTTGCAGCAGTTCCAGTCACCATACCCAGGCACAAAAAGCAATCGAGGAAAGAAAATGACTATCTTTTTGGGTGTATATCTCTAGTGATAAAATTTCCTAGAAGCACTAAGGTTGACTTCCACTACGACCTCATTAGCCAAAATTAGGTCACAAGCCCACACCTAAATCAACCACTCTGAAAGAGAGTGAGATTGACTTGTTTTATAAATAATAGAGCTGAACTTCCCAGGTGGCTCAGTGGTAAAGAATTCAATTGCTAATGCAGGAGATGCAAGTTTGATCTCTGGGTCGGGAAGATCCCCTGGAGAAGGAAATGGCAACCAACTCCAGTATTCTTATCTGCAAAATTCCCTGGACAGAGGGCCCTGGCAGGCTCCAGTCCACAGGGTTGCAAAGAGTCGGACACAACTTAGTGACTAAATAATAACAATAATCCATAGAGCTAGAGATGAGATCATCCTGAAGCACACACCAGCATGGACGATAGGAAATACCTGAACATAATTGTGGTTCAATTAAGAAAGAGGAAGAAGGAAGTAGGAGGATTAGATGAATGTTGGTGAGACATCAGTGTTTATTGTTACCCTACACAACTCCATCACCTCGTTTCTGCTCTCTAGGAAAAGCTAACCACCTCTAAATCTTATGAATCATGCCAAATTACACATGATAAGAAGTCAGTTCATGGACACCAGCTCTTTATGATGAACGAATTAGTGAATTATATTTTCATCTATGAATGTCTATAAGTAGAGCTTATTTTTAGCAACATGGCTTTTTGGGTAAAGCTTTGATTTATTAACATATCCTTAATAGACTTCTTCAGGTTCTTCTCAAAATTGTGTCATACTACACAAATCAGGTGGGCTTCCCAGCCCGCTCAGCAGTAAAAACTAAGCCTGCAAAGCAGGAGCTGTAGGAGATGCAGTTTCGATCCCTGGGTCAGGAAGATCCCCTGGAAGAGGAAATGGCAACTCACTCCAGTATTCTTTCTTGGAGAATCCCATGGACAGAGGAACCTGACTGACTACAGTCCATGGGGTCACAAAGAGTCAGACATGACTGAAATGACTTAGCATTTAGGCATACAAATTAGGCAATATTTGAGCTTAAAATATAAGGGGTGGGGCTAAAAACTCTGGGTAAGAGGAGAAAGCAAAGAGAATGAGGAAGTTAAAATAAATTAAGAGAAATGATATATTATGTCTATTTACATAATTAAGTCCATCATGAATAGCTTCCTCTTGTAACTTCTGCTGGCCCTTAAAACTATTACTTTAATATGTTTGCGAGGTATGAGAAGCAAAGTAAATAGCCAGTCTTTAAAATTTCAAGTTGATCCCCAGACTGACTCAAATTTGCAAAAATCTGGCATAATTTAAAAGTAAATAAATAGAAGCAACACTTAGCAGAAGGTTCCTAACATAAACAAAGCTGTGCACGTTTTGTTTATTTATGGATCCATGCAAAAGTGCCATATTCATTTAAAAATATTCAGCACAAGAGTGATTGATATAAAAATTGAATAGAATTAAGGAGCATTCTTTAAACCTAAAAGTTTGATAAAAATAAGAGTGACTATTTTATTGTGATATTATGCTTGGGAAAGCATTTTTCTCCTTTACGTATATTCAGATTTTTTTTAAGTTGACTATAAAAACCTTAGAAAAGTAGCCACCATTTCTGAAAAGTGTATTTGAATTGGGCTGTAGCAAACCCTATCTTTCATATAACTCTTCTATGTTGTTCAAGGTTAAGTGTTGAAATAAAAGTGTGAAATCTCCTATATTAGTCTTTTTCATTCAATGAATTTTAACAGCACTCCCCAAAGACAAAGCAGTTTAAAATTCCTATTTTTCTGGAACTCACAGTCTAGTGGCATCTCCTTATTAAACTGATGGCCATTCACTTTTCCTTTCTAGCCTCAATTATTCCCTCTCATATTTTAATTGAATAAACATTTCTTTAACACCAGTTATATGCATAGCACAGTATGAAGTACTGAGGGAATAAAAAACTGCCCTGGAGAAGTTAATAATCTAATACAGAGTACTCAGACAGGGAAAACACACACACACACACACACACATACACACACACACACACACACACACACACACACAGATCTAATGACAATTATCTCACTTCTTTTTTAACAAGAAGAATTTAAATGAATAGGTAAAGTGTAACACAAAAACAGACTCTGAAAATACCTATATTGGAAGTATGTTAAACAAAGTGTCCCAGTGGCTCAGCTGGTAAAGAATCCGCCTGCTGACGCAGGGGACACAGGAGATGTGGTTCGATCTCTGGGAGGAAGACTCATTGGAGGGCATGGCAACTCACTCCAGTATTCTTGGCTGAAAAAAAAAATCCCATGGACAGAGGAGCCTGGTGGGCTACAGTCCATAGGGTCGCAGAGAGTCAGACACGACTGAGTTACTAAACACACAGGCACACTGTCATGACCGCAAACAGGGAAGACTGGGCAATCTGAAGGATTGAGATGCTTCTCAGAAAGACCTCACAAAAGAAGTCCTCTTTAACTGGGTTGACTAACAAATGAAGAGGAGGAGAAAGAATATTGGGAAGCAAAGGAACACAAGTATGTATCAGAACCCACGACTGATGTGTTAATAAATGTGGCTCCAGCTAAGGGTTCCCTAAGAAGAAAACAAGTGATGGAAAATGAGATCTAGGAAAAAGAGTAAAATTTGTACACAGTGTTCAACCTTATGCTAAGTAAAAAAAAAAAAAAAAAAAAAAAAGACGGCTTAGTAGTAAAAAGAGGTCATTCAGTGTTTTGAATATGGGATGTTTACTATAAGTTTTTTGGGTTTTGGTTTTTGGAAAAGTCCCTCTGATGTATGTTGGAGAAGATGATTTGGAGGAAGGAGACACATTCTGTCCCTTGAGGGCATTTAAGATTCAGATCCCTGTCACAGAATAAAATAGGAATGAGATCTAGTAGAAAATTTTAGGAATGGCTAGAGTCTATTTAAGGGACAGATGAGCTTCAGAAGACAAGGAAGGTGACGACGAAAGAGACATCAGGGAGGGAGATAGTGACAGGAATTCCCAGAAGGAAGGGTATTCCTAAACTGCTGAGTGGTCCACAGAAATAATGATGCTGAAAGGTCCAGAAAGCCTTGAAAGAAGCTGCCAGGGGCAATCCTAGAGTTGTAGTCAGAGCAGTTTTATTTTCACCACTAATTGGTTTGGGAAGAGATGGCAAGCTTCCATTACTATTACTGCTCCGAGTACAACCTCACGATCGACTTCTGCCAATTCATGTGCCAAAACTTCGGTTATTTGATTATTTAGGGAAATTATTATTTATTTTATGTGGAGAAACAGAAACTAGAGGTGCCTGCTATGTATTTGAGCTTACCCCTTACAGAAGCCAATAAATTGGTAGTAAGGACTTTTGGCCATTAAGAAAAAATCAAAAACTGTATGGCTACATGGATAACTATGCAGTTAGGTCATCTCTTTACGAAGGTTCCCACACCTCCATTAAGATGAAGAAAGGTGCATAGATTCTAACCTTTGTGTATGTCCGTACACTCATCCCCTTATCAAATCTCGTTGATATCTATCTATATCTATCTGTAGATATAATTCCACTCTCCCTGCTAACCTGGGGCTTATTCTCTCCTTTGACAGAAAAATTTCTTGAAAGAATGGTGTATATGCATTGTCACAATATCCTTTTTATCTACTGAACTGACTCCAATCCAACTAGGCTCCTGTCAACATTTCCAATGACTTGCACTTTGTTAAATACAAAGTTTTCAGCTTTACTTTTATTTGACCCATCAGCAGCGTTTGACATTTTCTTCACACAGCTTTTAGAAAACCATATTCCTGGTTTACCTCCTGCCTTATTAACCTCTTAACACTGCAGTAACCCCAAATTTGTATATCTTATCTGTCTATACTCACTCCCTTGCAGTTCTCTTCCAATATTATGATTTATTTTTTAAATAATTTCTTTCTTAAATTGGAGTATAATTTCTTTACAATGTTGTGGTAGTTTCTGCTGTATGTGTTACATAGGTCCCCTCCCTCAAGTGCCTCCCTCCCACCACCCCCCAGACCTCTCCCCTAGGTTATCACAGAGCACCGGGCTGAGCTCGCTGTGCCCTACAAAGGCTTCCCACTAGCTGTCTATATACCTGGTCATATATATAATCTCATGGTTTTAAATTACATCTATATTCTAAAGACTCCAATATATAGATCTCCTATCAGGATTGTTACATGTAACAACCTGAAAATTGCACTGAAATTATTTTAAATTGAACACCTTTCTTCATAATGCCACCAAAACTGACCCTCAATTAATGGCAACTACATCACTCTAGTTACTCCTATCAGAAATGTTGGTGTCATTCTTGACTCTTCTTTACCTCTCACAATCCACATCTAATCATTTAGTTCAGTTCAGTCACTCAGTCATGTCCAACTCTTTGCAATCCCATGAACTGTAGCACGCCAGGCCTCCCATGTCCATCACCATCACCCAAACCCATGTCCATCGAGTAGGTGATGCCATCCAACAATCTCATCCTCTGTCATCCCCTTCTCCTCCTGCCCTCAATCTTTCCCAGCATCAGGGTCTTTTCTAATGAGTTTCTAATGTTTTTTTCTAACCAGCTCTTTGCATCAGGTGGCCAAAATATTGGAGTTTCAGCTTCAACATCAGTCCTTCCAATGACCACCCAAGACTGATCTCCTTTAGGATGGACTGGTTGGATCTCCTTGCTCTCCAAGGAACTCTCAACAGTCTTTTTCAACACCGCAATTCAAAAGCATCAATTCTTCAGCACTCAGCTTTCTTTATAGTCTAACTCTCACATCCATACTTGACTACTGGAAAAACCATAGCCTTGACTAAACGGATATTTGTTGGCAAAGTAATGTCTCTGCTTTTTAATATGCTATCTGGGTTGGTCATAACTTTCCTTCCAAGGAGTAAGCGTCTTTTAATTACGTCTTGGGAGCAATCACCATCTGCAGTGATTTTGGAGCCCAGAAAAATAAAGTCAGCCACGGTTTCCACTGTTTCCCATCTATTTGCCATGAAGTGATGGGACCAGATGCCATGATCTTAGTCTTCTGAATGTTGAGCTTTAACCCAACTTTTTCACTCTCCTCTTTCACTTTCATCAAGAGGCTCTTTGGTTCTTCTTCACCTTCTGCCATAAGGGTAGTGTCATCTGCATATCTGAGGTCATTGGTATTTCTCCCGGCAATCTTGATTCCAGCTTGTGATTCTTCCAGCCCAGCATTTCTCATGATGTACTCTGCATATAAGTTAAATAAGCAGGGTGACAATATACAGCCTTGATGGACTCCTTTTCCTATTTGGAACCAGTCTGTTGTTCCATGTCCAGTTCTAACTGTTGCTTCCTGACCTGCATATAGGTTTCTCAAGAGGCAGATCAGGTGGTCTGGTATTCCCATCTCTGTCAGAATTTTCCACAGTTTATTGTGATCATTAGCAAATCCTATTTGCCCCATTATCAAAATATATAAAGAATCAGATCTTAGTACCTTAACTACTAACACTCTGGTGATACCATCAGCATGTCTCACCTAGAGACCCTCATGACTGGCCTTTTCCTTGCCCCCTTCTCTCCTGCAGTCTATTATCAATTTATAATTCATCACCTGTGGCCAGCAGAGAGTGAAAGCTAATGACTCAGTATTATATCTTCATTAAAAAGGAGTAGAGCATTTTTTTTAATGGGTGGGGGGGAGGCTTCCCAGGTGGCACTTCAGTTCAATTCAGTCGCTCAGTAGTGTCCAACTCTTTGTGACCCCATGGACTGCTGCACGTCAGGCTTCCCTGTCCATCACCAACTCCCGGAGTCTACCCAAACCCATGTCCATCGAGTCGGTGATGCCTTCCCAGGTGGCACTATTGGTAAAGAATCCACTTGCCAATGCAGAAGATGTAAGAAACACAGGTTTGATCCCTGGGTCAGGTAGATCCCCTGGAGGAGGACATGGAAACCCACTCCAGTATTCTTGCTTGGAGAATTTCATGGATGGAGGAGCCTGGTGGGCTACAGTCTGCAGAGTCACAAAGAGTTGGACATGACCGAGCAACTGAAAACACAGAGCTCTTCAGAAAGTATAATCCTCTACTCTAGGAGGTCTGCTGTGGCAAAGTCAGGTCCCAGGCTGGGAAGGAGTAGAACTCTGAACCCTGGGATGTAATGTCTGGGTTGCAGAACTTCTACACATTAAATCTCCAGATACTCCTGAGCCCTCTGAGACCATCACAGTAAGACACTTCTCCTTGTTAGTTAATAGGCTAGATTACCTTTGCGTGAGGTGTCTTTTCCACAAGACAATGTGCTCTTCTCAAGATATGCCTCCACTTCTCTCCCTCCCTCTCTCCTGGTCTAAGCCAACAACTAGGGTCACATCAGCAACAAACTCATCCGGGGAAGTGCTGAATATTCTAAAGTATCAATGGGACTGGAAGCTGAAGGAAGAGCTGGCCAATTTATACTGGCTGGATCCAGGAGAGTATACATGCGATTGCATTCTGAGGATCTCAGATATGAGAATTTTTTGATGTGAGAGCACTTTCTTAGGTCACAGGACTGAAAACCCATGCAAAGTCCTGGGAGGAGGGCAAACAGGGGGCTAGGGTGGTTCCCAGAAGCTTAGAGAAAGTAGTGGACTATACTCTGTGAGGCAGAAGTGGTAGAACTGCTGTAGCTTATAGCTGCAGAGAGATCAAAAAGCTCATAGAGATAGGCACGCCTGAGTGGATACACTGAGTAGGTCAGAAAACCTACCAGACTACTATGTTCCAAGAGAGAAAATTCCACTTACCAAAGGAATAAGGAATATGTTGGTGAGAGCAGTATCAGCATTACTGAGATGTTCTCTAGAGGGTAGGGATAACACTAGGAGATAACTGCTAATAATTGGGCTCAATGACAGCAATGGGACTCCTAGGATCTCTAGTTAATAGAGGCAAGGTGGCAGTGTGCCCATTAGGGTAATTACTATAATCAACAGCAACATGGGAGTGGAGGCCAGAAGAGGACCTGCAGAGAGCTAGAGAGATGGTTCTATGTGGGCAGCCAACAAAGGTTGTGCTCAGAGCTGTACAATAAAAATAAAGGATGGGTGATCAGAAGCCTGTAGGCAGTCAAGCTAATAAAGTTTCCATCTTTTTCTTACCCAGATTCCAGACCTGGCTCAGTTTCAGACCTAGAATTTTTTTCTTTTTGGTTTAATTTTTGCTTTTTATTGGAGTATAATTGCTCTACAATGTTGTGTTAGTCTATGCTGTACCACGAAGTGAATCAGCTGCATATACACATATATCCCCTCCCTCTTGGACCTCCCTCCTTCCCCCTGCCCCCCAATTCCACTCATCTAGGTCATCAGGGAGCACCGAGCTGAGTTCACATGTACTTTATAGCAGCTTCCCATTAGCTATCTATTTTACACCTGGTAGTATATATATGTCAATCCCAATTTCCCCATTCATCCCACCCTTCTCGTCCCCTCCCATGTCCACATGTTCTTTCTCTATGTCTACGTCTCTATTCCTGCCCTACAAATAAGTTCATCTGTACCATTTTTCCTGGCTTTTCCTGGTGGCTTAGATGGTAAAGAATCTGCCTGCAATACAAGAGACCTGGGTTTGAACCCTAGGTCAGGAAGATCCCCTGGAGAAGTGCATGGAAACCCACTCCAGTATCCTTTCCTGGAGCATCTCCATGGACAGAGGATCCTGGTGGACTGCAGTCCATGGGTTTGCAAAGAGTCAGACACAATTGAGCAACTAAGCACGGTACCATTTTTCAAGATTCTACATGGTGGTGGTGGTGATTCAGTCACTACGTTGTGTTCAACTCTTGAGACTCCATGGACTGTAGCCCACCAGGTTCTCTATCCATGGGATTTCCCAGGCAAGGATACCATAATGGGTTGTCATTTCCTTCTCCAGGAGATTTTCCTGACCCAGGGATTGAACCTGTGTCCTGAATTGCAGGGAGATTCTTTACTGGCTGACCCACCAGGGAAGCCCAAGATTCCATATATATGCATTAATACAACCCTAGAAAATTTTAATTGAAGGAGAGACATGTACTGTAGAAGAAAGAAATTGTTAACACCATGGAAAGGGTACCCAGTCCCCATATAGTAATGATTATCCTAGTACTTTCCAAGTGGACCTTGACATTTACTTGGGTAACTTTACACTGGAGTGAGGAGGAAAGTCCAAATCTTTCAAGATCTCTTGACACAGGGTCCAAGTTGACATGGCTACCTGGAGGCCCACAGCATCATTAAGGCCCTTCAGTTCAGGGCAGGAGTAGGGGATTTATTCAATGGAGACAAGCCCCAGGCATGACTCACACAGAGTTCACTGGGACCAGTGGGTTTTCATACTCACTTGGCCTCTGAACGCATAATTGAAATGGACATACATAGCATTTGAAAATACCTTGTACTGGCTGTTTGACTTTTCGGTCAAGAACATTCGAAGTGGGCGATGCAAAGACAAAGTCTCTGAATCATGCCCTTCAGATGTATCTGGATATATTATATTAAAACCAGGGGAAAATAAGCAAATATTATTGCCTTTATTAAAGACATAATGGATTCATGATTAGTGATCCATCTCATAGTGCCATTTAATTCACCAGCTGGGTCCCTACAAAACCCACATGGATCCTGGTTTACAGTGGGCCACTTATTGAAAACTCAGCCTAGAAATACCAAGCGCAGCTGCTTTGCTAGATGTAGTATATTTGCCAGAACTGGTTCACATTGCCTCAGGTACATGATATAGAGTAAGTGGTCTGAACAGAGAGCTTTTATTCCCACCTTCTCAGAAAAGGGAGCAGGAAACCTCTTGCATTCACTTCAAATGAACAACAGGATAGTTTCACCATCTTGATTCAGCGCTGTGATAACTCTCCTTTCCTGAATCAAGACATAGAGTCTGAAGGGACCTCAACCATAGCTTCTTCTAGCCGTGTGGACTTGCTGCCAGATGGGGAAGACTTCCAGCAGGAGTCACAGTGAGAGTGCTTTCATCTTGAAACTCTGGCTGCCAGTAGGTCACTTTGGGTTACTTGTCTCTATTTCCTTCCCCCCATCTTAGCTGTTCTTCCCAAGAGTGTTCTCCAAAACATTCCTGAATGCAAATTTCACAGTCTGACAGTCTGTTTCCCTGTGAACTGGCCTTCAACAACTGTAAACCTATCATAGAATTTACTTATTTATTGTTCTTATTGCTTTTTTTTCTTCCTTCCCTATAGAATGTGAAATCCACATGAGCAGGAATTTTTGTTTCCATTTTTTTCAGGTATAATCCAATATCCTAGAACAGATCCTGGTTTATTGAAAGTCCCCAAGAAATATTTGAATAAATGCAAGCTATATATGAAGATTTAATTTATTAACTTTAACTTTTGGAGGTTATGACTGGTTTTATAATTTTGATGTGTCTAAAATCATCTTGCTTTTAGAACATCTTTCTACATGACCTAAAAGTCTCAAATTCTATTCAAGGCCTTATTTTAAGGATATCTAGTAATGACATAATTTGCTATCAATTTTTAATAGCGTCATAATTTTTCAAATTATCTAAATACTTTTACTCAAATAGTATAAAGATGCATAATGGACAGGTAATGTTACAACGTAGAGAAATATTTTCAAATGGCCATTCTTTAACATTTCTTTTTCAGCATTATATGAATATATTTTTAATTTTACCTAAATAAGGTTTACCTTTTTGTTATTAATATTTTTACCTTTAGTTTTGTTTTGATTCCTTACACTACCCTCAGCCCAATTACTTTCCCCATCACCAAGGTTTACTTTTCCCTATGCCTATATAATCATTTACAAATACATTTGCACCTTTTGAGTCCGGGCATAATTTGCTTCAGGTATTGTGATGGGGAGAGGCACCACCCAGATCCCCCCTCAGTGAAGCCCTAGAAGCTGGGGTGCTGTCAGCAGCCTTCAGTTCTCCTTGTCTTCAGGGACTGCCTTAGCTTCAGAGAACGCCTCACCCAAGATCACACTATTTCCTGAGCAGCCCACATCAAGGAAGTGCCTGATCCAGGTCACAGTATGACTTCCTGGCCATTTTGTCGCAGGTCAGGGACATTATTTTTAGGACCCACTTTTTTCCTAGACTATCTCCCTGGGTCAGCCAAGATTCTCATCAGACCCATTTCACAGTTGACTTTCACCCTCTGCCCAATTTTGCTTTTTTCCATTCCAATAAGTGTTGATTTTAAAACACTCCCTAATAAATAGCCTAGAGTCATTAACTCCATCTCAGTTTCTGCTTCCTGGAGAGTCCAACCTGAGTCATAGATCACATTATGTATTCATCTCTGCATCTTGCTTTTCTCCCTCACTATAATCATGGACTCTGTCCCAGACAATTGACATAGATCTAATGCTTTCTTTTGAATGACTGTGTAATTTTCCAGGGTTTTCATGTATCACAATTTGTTCAACTTTCCATAAAAAGGAAGATTCTAGTTTTCAAAGTTTATTTTTAACCACATGATAAGTTCTGAAATAAATGCCCTTGTCACAAACCAATTTAAACTCGAAGTTATGTGATGACTTGCAAAGTTCCTATTGCTTTCTTTCACTAATCAGCTCTCCTTTATTTGTTTAATGAAGTTCACAGTAGTCCACTTATGTCTTATCCATTTTCTCAGAGTTCAATATTGTCAATAATTTAAAGAATTTATGGCTGATAGCTATGGAATCAAAGTTCTCCATAATTTCTTGGTCATTCTTTTTTGAACTTGGAAAAATGTCTGAAAACAGTACAATCAATATTCTTCTTTGACTGGGATAAATCATTCCCCAAAAAGTAACAATACTGCCTTTACTCCTGTAGTAATCTAATCTCATACACTGAAAATAATATTAAAATCTATCAATTTTGAAATTATAGACTAGATTGGAATCCTGGCTGTACAGAACATTGCATGTACAATATCCAAGTAACCCAAACTCTCTCCAGTTCAGTTTCCTCATTTGTAAAATGTACTCACCTTACTGGACTTTAGTGATCTGTAATCTTTACAAAACTGAAGATTCTATAGGTTCGTTGTCTGGCAAAGTGCTTGACATAGAGAAGATGGTCTATAAGTCATTATACTTGTTTCCTTCATATTCTTGGAGTTCCATGCAGGTGTGTGTGTGTGTTGAAATGCTATATTCATATTTTTTCTTAAAGCTATTTATTCTGAAAGAAGTACACCTTTATTCTGTTTAATGAAACTAAAGAATACTATTTCATATGGCCTTTGTGATATCTAATTAGATGCATTTACATTTTTCTAATGGGCAGAGGAGCCTGGCAGTCTACAGTCAATGGGATGGCTCAGTCAGACATGGCTGAGCGACTAACATACCCACACACACATTCTTCTAAAATTTCAGGTTTCCTGTCTGTCTCAAGTTATGAGTGTAGTTCATTGCCCATATGCGAAAGCAGAAGTGGATAGAACAAGTTTATGGGCTTGATAAACTGAGTCAGACAGTTTCAAAACAGAAATAAAAACAAAATCCACTATTGGTTCAAGAAGTCAGGTCAGACTTGAACTAGAGCCATTGCAGAGCCTCAGCATGGACTCAATCCATGTCATTTCCGCTCTCTGCTCCCTGCATCAGCGGTGTTTTCCTTAGCTGGGGGTGCCTGTGAGCCTGCCTCAGTCCTGCACAGAGAACAGGATACTTCTTTTCATCCCAGATAACCCTGATTTACCTTGCAGGTAATATGCAGCTCTGCTTGTAGTACAAATAGTTCAAATCCACCTCCCCTTCCACTGGGCTATATATTCTCTATTTAGCATTTTGTTCTTGACTTTTATTTCCTCCTTTTATTTTTTATTTATTTTTACTTTCTCCATGGATTATTTCTTCCACCCTGCCTAGCAACGCTACTAATCCAGGTACACAGAAACATCCCTCAGGACCTTTCATCTCTTCCTCAGGTGAAAGGTGACTCAACTCAACCGGTCTCTCACCTGTTGGAGACTAGATATTTAAACCATGAGTTGCAAAGCAGTTGAGAGAGTGGAGGAAGCAGAGAATCTCCAAGAGAAAACACAAGAGAGGCACAAAGAATTCTCTTTTAGCGATGTCTCTCTAAATCTCTACCCAAAGTATGTGGCGGCAGAAAGAGAATCCTAGATGGAATCCACACTGAGCATACAACAAGACCCCATTTGGATACAGCGCTTTGTGAAACATTATGGAGCAAAAACTGCCCTACACTTCAGGAAGAATAGAAAATGTAACATTTTAGGAAAATTTAGAAAGTAATAGAAAAGTATTCGCTTAGGAAAATGGTATTAAAGGTATCAATACCATCTATGTGAAATCTTTTATTTAGTGGTTTGCAGCTTGGGGTGTCACCTGTTGCTCTTTGAAACATCTGAAAAGGTGTGTGAGTTAAGGGCGGTGGACATTTCGGATCATCAGAGTGACTGAGGTGCATAACTTGCATATTGTTGGCAGTGACCAAGGATCTAACTCTCCTGTGTGTACTCCTGAAAATCCAGTCCAATAAAGAATCTGTTTACCTGAAATGTTGTCGACACCCCAACTGAGAAATATGATAATATAGATGCAGATATGCTGCAAGGCTAATTATAGCTTCACTGCTTTACATGTTACCTGGTTGGACTTAATCCGTAACACAGCAGTGACTCCTTCACCCATAACCTCTAACTCTGGCTACATAAGTACATTCTGAAGTGTCTAAGCTGTTCTATTCACTATCAGAAATGGAAAGCCACAATACTCCCTTGCTATGGAAAATCGGAAAAAAAAAACATAGCTGATAGGGACTTGCGCCCTTCTAAGATATATTTCTCATCAGCCAAGGACTCTTGATTCCTAGAAAATATACACAACCAAGAAAAACAAGCTGCTCAGACTCAGAGCACAACACTCACCTGGGCCACAGGTCTACACAGGCCTGCAAACATAGAGATGCCCGCACACAGCTCATTACGCAAATTGGCAAAGACTAAGACAGGCTATGTTTACTAAGAGACAAACTCTCTCAGGAGAGCTTTAATAAAAAGATATAATCCACAGGGATGATATTGAGTGTTCTCAAGCTACAGATACTGATAGCTGCTGCTGGTGGTGGTTTAGTTGCTTAGTCGTGTCCAACTCTTTGTGACCCCATGGACTGTAGCCCACCAGACTCCTCTGTCTATGGGATTTTTTTTCAGGCAAATATACTGGAGTGGGTTGCCATTTCCTCCTCCAGGGGATTTTCCAGAACAAGGGATCAGTCTCTGATCTCCTGCATTGCAGGCAGATTCTTTTACAACTGAGCCACTAGGATGGCCCATACTGATAGCTAAGAGATGCATAATCATGATCACAATGTAAATAGCAGGACTAGTGAAAATTTCCTAACCTGGTAAGAACTTCTGCTAGCTGAAAATATTTTTATGTCTTTGTAAAAATGTCACTGTGCTCTTGTTAGTGGGGTGGTGGTTTAGACATTCACATCATCATGTGGAGAAAGTTATACCTGTCTGGATTAATGGCTGCAACATAATTTTGCTGACTAGCATTGGGTGGATTTGTGGAAAATAGCATTTAGAATGATTCCCTCCTCTTTTCAATGTGCAAATTTGAATACAAAATTTTTCTTTACAACACCTGATTCAGCAATTCTATTAGAGATCTTAATGTGAAGTGACTACTTATTAGAAATTTTACTTAATATCTAAATTAATTTTATCTAGGAAAGGTGTTGAGGGGAATTTCTTATTTTGAAATCCATACAAATAGATAAGGTGCCTCTATGTTCCTAGGAGCATGTTCCAATATCTCCGTGCTAATGTTTACATGCTAAAATTCTCAAAAATTATTTTCCTTTTTGCTCCCTTTTTGCACTAGCAACCAAAATAAAATACTACTGTATGTATAGGAAAGATTCCCTGCAAAAGCACAAACTGCATAGAATTTCATTAATACAGCTAAAAATATTAAATCATGTTACAGCAGATAACTACACTCTATTGTTATGCTTTAAACTTTTAATAGTATTTGAAACCCATCCCATGTTCAAACAGAAGCCCCATATCTTAGGTCCAGTTTGAAATTCAATTTTTAAAAAAGCCATGAGACACTTTGTAGAGACACAGGTGTCATAAACAAGAACTGCAGTTTGGCAGCACCAGAAAAGACCCAAAAAGACTACTCCTCTAGATTGTCCAGAGAGTAAAGTAGATTTCTGTTCTCATCATCTCAAAGTCATGTGAAGCATAAGTGAAATTTGAGAGTCCCTAACTTTGGAATGTTAGGAATGATCAAAAGAGATGGGATTGGAACAATCAGTTAACATCATAAGCTGCCCAGGAGTCAAGCAGAACTTCTGTCTACCCTAGGCTGTACCACTTGCTGAGTCAGTGTTCTTACCTTTCTAGACTGCATCTTTCTGAATGAAATTCATCATGTGAAAATGATGACATCTAGTTCTAAAAAAAAAAATCTTTATTTTATTGAACTTTCTATAAAGTTTCAATAGAAGCATGGACAATAAAACCAAGGGAAAGACTGACAGATTTTACCATTCAAATAAAACATTCTCTATGCCATAAAAATAAAATATTCCCTGTGCCCCAAATTATGAACAAAATATTTATAAGGTGACCTCAAAAGTCAAAATTTGTAAAGCTAGTAAACTTATGAATAAAAGTGCTGGACTTCCTGAAGAACCAACCATTTTCCTTTCCTCATACTCCATTTCCCCATGCTTTAAGGTTTTTATTTTATAATTTCAGTTTTTTCTCATTCTTCCTTCTGCACCCAGTCTACTTCTCAAATAGTTGTATCTCGTTCTCCATTGAGGGAATAAAAGTAGTATGGCAAAAACCCCAATACCACGGCATTAAATCTGTAAGTCTATCTGCATTCATTCCTATGTTCCCTATCTTTCCATCACAAGGGTTGAATTGTAGCTAGTATCTCTGTTGGCTATCATTACAAAGATACTATATAATAAGTCACTTAAATTCAGCAGCTTAAAAATATTCCTTTATCATCTCATTCACAAAACTGTGGATTGGATGGAGCTGCTCTGTTTCACTTGGCAAACCTAAGGGATTGCTCAGCTGGTTCTCTTCCATCAGAGTTACTCTGGGTTTCAGGCTAAAGGGCACCAATTTCTCAGCGGAAGTTCTTTTCATGACAGAGTCCTCCAGAGGTGAAGATAGGAACACATGACACTTCTTTTTTTAACCTATTGTATTGAAGTACAGTTGATTTACAATGTTGAACTAGTTTCTAGTGCATAGCAAAGTGATTCAGTTATATATATATATAAAATATATATATATATATGTATATATATATATATTCCCACCAACAGTGTAGGATGGTTCCCTTTTCTACACTATCCCCAGTATTTACTGTTTGTGGACTTTTTAATGATGGGCATGGCATTTCTTATGACTAGGTTTGGAACTGACATAGTGTCATCTTGCCTGTACTACATTGACCAAACCAAGTCATTTGGCCAAATCTTATATCAGTCTGTTGGGGAAAGAATTCTATCTCTGTAGGAGGAAATGTAAAGTAACATGGGTGTGAATACAGCAAGGGGCCAAGAATTGAGGAGAGACGTGCTATCTACCATAGTTAGACGGCTGTTAAAGGAGTGAACAAGAAAGATATGACTTAGCTCTTATAAAACTTAGTCCAGTGGGGAGATGGAAGTTTTAAATAGAGAGATGTGGTTGACAGATACATTTTAGATTTGAGAATCATAAGTACATAGTGGATGCCTGTTGTTATTTTTGAAGATGAGAGAATCAGAATGAAGGAAGAAAAGATTCAAGGACAGAATCACATATTTAAGAGATAGCAAAAAATTAAAATCTCTTGAAAGAGATGGAAAAGGAAGGTCCAGAGAGATCAAAATAAAGCCATGATAGTGAAAAACATAATCAAAATCAAGAAGGAAATTACCTTCCAAAAGGGTAGTAATACATCAAAATCATGCCAAGAGTTCCAAAAGACTGTGGACTGACATGTGTTCATTTGATGTGACTGTTAGAATTGGTTGGTGACATTGATGATGATAATGTCAGTGGAGTGACAGGGCTAGGTTCTAGACTGAAGTGGGTTGATGAAGTAGCAGCAGTGAATATGATCTACGAGGTCCATAAACTCAGTGAAGAAAGGAATGAAAATGACAAGAAAACTGAAGAGGTTTGATTGAAGAGATCAGGAGTAGAAAGGCCAGAAGGTGTACTAGAAGATAAGACCCTCTAAGAACAGGCCACTACTTTCTTCTCAATTCTCATGTTTTTTCTCCTTTTCATGCCTCTTGCCACTTAGAGTTCCTCAGATAGGCCACGCTGTTCTCCATGGATAGACACAGCACAGCACAGAGCTACCATATGATCCTGCACTCCCACGCCTGGGCATATACCCAGGCAAAACTATAATCTGAAAAGATACAGGCACTCCTGTGCTCATAGAGGCACTATCTGCAATAGTCAAGACAGGAAAATAACCTAACTGTCCAACAACAGACACATGGAAGATGTGGTACACATATACCCTGGAATATTACTCAGCTACTAAAAGGAATGAAGTACAGCAGGACAGTACTGTTTCCTGCTTGAAATAGCTTTTCAAAGTAAGGCATTTTCTTTTATTTCTGTGTGTCTTTACAGGGACAAGAAATAACACTTATGGATACATACTAAGCACTAGGCACTGCGTTCAAAGCATTAAATCAATTGCCTTAATAAGCTGTCACAGGAGCTCTAACACAGACATTGTTGTTGTTTTTCAGTCACTTAGTCGTGTCTGACTCTTTGCAACCCATGGACGGCAGCACGCCAGGCTTCCCTGTCCTTCACTATCTCCCAGAGCTTGCTCAGACTCATGTCCGTTGAGTCAGTGATATTATCCAACCAACTTATCCTCTGTTGTCCCCCTTTCCTCCTGCCTTCTATCTTTCCCAGCATCAGGGTCTTTTCCAATGAGTCATAATAATAATAATAATAATAATACAGGCATAATTATTCCCAATTCACAGGTGAAAAACTGGATTTAGAAAGATATAGTGACCTGCCCAAATGTGCACCTTATACATAATAGATTCAGAAGTTGAATTTATGACTGACTCCAAAGCCTGTGTTCTAGTTTCAGCTTACTTTAACACCTACTTTTTGGTAAATTGTCCCTTATTCCAAGGGTGTGATCCCTCCTATGAGTAGTGAAGATGATAAAGGAGATTTTGCATCATAACAGATTAGCATTGCTCTTATCCACCTTTGCAACATGGATATATCTTGCATATGTCAACTCTAGCACTTATTACAACATATTGTAACATTGAAAAATATAAAGAGCACTCTCACAGGCAATAAGGAGCCATACAAGTATTTGAGTATTTAAGTAGGGAATGACATATCATATCACTTAGATAGTTGAGAGAGAAAACACTTATTCTAATAGAGAAGATAAATTGAAAAGTTAGACTGGAAGAGAGGGATAAACTAGCTAATAATTTCTAAATCTAAGTGAGAGAAATTAGGGCCAAACTAAAGTTATAATAGAGAGGCTAGAAATGAGAGGAAAGAGTTGAGGGTGGTTTAAGAAGAATCCACACTACTATGTATAAAATACATAAATAAAATAGGGACCAACTATATACTCAACATTCTATAATAGTCTATAAGGTGAAAGAATCTGAAAAAGAATATATATGTATATATACATATATGTATGCATACTATACTAGTAACTATACTTCAATAAAAATAAGTAAATGAAGATAATTTTAAAATAATAACGAATTTTAAAAAGGAGAGTCACTAGGATTTAGCCAGTTGGATGGAGAGAGATTGATGATACAATTTTCTAGCTGAATGGATTGAATGGACTGATGTATCTCAATGAAAGTGGAAAAATAGGCAAGAGCACAGATTTAAGCAGGATGTATTGAGCCAACTATGAAATACGTGAGACCCACAGCCAAGAGAATGAGACCACACCAAAGAGATCCCAAATCAGTGTGCTTACAACCGAGTCTGAGAAATTCTATACCCACTACTCATTTGATCTATAGGAAGTTTGAGTTCTCAGTCGTTATCTGTGGATTCTGACTCAGAATAAGCTGGCAACCAAACAAATTTTTTTTACAAGACTTCTCAACAGAACACCATTTCTCAAGTTTTCTGAGGACATGATAAAAATATATTTTTCAAAAATATTTCATTTTGCTCTTCCTGCAAGTAGCCTAGGGTGATCTCTTAGGCTATGCACTTGACCAAGAAAGTCTCACAAAATTATGCAAATCAAGAGTTTTAAATCTTTTTGACCACTTAAAGAACACCTGTGAACTTTTCAGGCCATCAAAGATATGCATAGCCGAAAAGCCATGAACTATCGGAAAGATGTCACTTTATAGAAACAAGTACGTGCCATTCCATTGCTACAATGGTGAAACTGGTATGTTTGCCTAGAAAAAACAGTGGATCTGAACACATGGTCAGTGTTGTAGAAACAGTGCTGACTTTTTGCTGCACTTGCTTAAAAATGTGGAATAACATTGAACTTAATGTAGATTCTCTAATCATTATGCTCATCCAGGTGAATAAAGCCCCTTAGGGTGTGCTGTTTATTCACAGAGCTCATGGGTGGATTAACTCACACAGGAGCTCGCCCTGCCACAGGGAGATGATCTTACTGAAAAAGAACCTATTGTTCTTAACTCACAAGCTGAGTTTGCACAGAAGAAGAAGATATCCCTGAAGAAATAAAAGAAGCAAAATTGTATTTCCTGGGAATAAATTCAGCATAAAACAAATGCAAGTTGAAGTTTAAAAAATTAGTTTAGTTGGAAGCTTTTAAATTGTTATTTTAGCTCTGTGTTACTGAAATGTAATATATTTAATACCCATCAGCATCACTTCTACCCAATGGCTTTGTAGTTTTTTGATAATGGTGTAATAATCCGGCTATTGCTTTCTGGATTTCTTTGGTGTCTAAAAACTAGGAGATCTCAGTAAGATTGCCAGTGAACCTCAGGGAGCATTAAATAACTCTGGCTGATATCAAGTCAGCATTTTGAGCAGTGAAATGACATCATATCCCACACTGTCATGCTTACCATTTTTCTCCTACTAGTGGTGACATTGTTTGCAACTTTGAAGTCCTATGGTGCTATGTTGGAGTTTAAAAAAACAAAAAATAAGGTGATATGAGTGATTTTGCAATCTACTTCTATATTTTTGGCCAGATACTATCATGAGACAAAACAATGAAGCATTTTCTCCATTAAAGATTCTATTAGAATATGTATTAGTAGAATCCCATGCTTTTTCAGTGAAATGGTTAAGGTGTATTGAGGAGATGGATAAAAAGCTAAATTATCTCTGCCAAAGTTTCAGCAATGGGAGTCTGGTCATTAGTGCTCTCTAGTGGAGCAGGGATTTTGTGCTTCCATCTTCAGATATCTCTCAAAAAGCTGTGTTTTCCAGCAAATCTTTTATATTACTCAGCATGGCCTGATGCTTACCAGCTTTATAGGATGTATAAGATACTGAATGTGGGGTCATAAGGTGTTGGCAGTGAGTTTTTAATCATCCTGGACTTGGTGTGAAGTTTGATTGTTTTATCTAACCTGGTTTGGAAGTGGTTTTTTACTCTGTTACTTTGATGAGCGCTACACATACGCACATTCATCTTTTATGCTCTAGGAAACACTGAAACAATATAACTTTAGCACCAGATATTGTTTTAGCATCCTTGGTACTCTACTTTTATAATTCTTAAAGTAGAGGTATTCTATATTTATTAAGTTTATCATTCTAAATTTATTAAATTATAGACATTTATTACTCCAGCTTCCCTGGTGACTCAGTAGGTAAAGAATCTGCCTGCAATGCAAGAGATGCGGATTTGATCCCTGGGTTGGGAAGATCGCCTGGAGAAGGGATTGGCAAGCCATACCAGTGTTCCTGCCTCAGAAATTCCATGGACTGAGGAGCGTGGTGGGCTACAGTCCATGGGGTTGCAGAGTCAGACACTACTAAGTGACTAACACACACACACACACTCAAATTATAAATAAGCAAAACTTATAGACAAGGAAGAATAATTTCTGAGTCCAAATCAATAACATTACTTTGCCAACATTATGTTTTTTAGGTTAATCTGAGCCTGAATGGAGGAAAAAAAAAATCAAAATCCTTTCTGGCAAAATTTATCTGGAAGAATGTCTTTGGTATTAACTTGACCAAAGTGCTCAGATTTTTCCAAATTGACTCCAGTTGGAATACTCCATGATTCAACACATTGGTGAAAAGCTCAAATAAATGGTATGAAAATAAATATCTAAAGTTGCATTTTGAAATGCAGAAACATTTTTGTGTGGAAGAATCCCAGTAGAACAAGTCATATTTTGGAAAATTTTGGTCATTCACACATTATAAAGACAACTGGTGAATTTTTATTTATTGAACAAATTATAATGCTTAAGTTTTCAACCCAGTATGGTAGACAATAGTCTCTCTAGCTCTATACTTATACCATCTGTACCTATAACTATCTATCAGTATGGAAAATAAAATGAATGAATAAGAGTGTGAGTAAGAAACTCTGAACTGGTTTAATATGTATATAGATAGAAATATAGCTAGATAGATGATGGATTGATAGATAGATGTGTGTTTTGTTCAGTCGTGTCTGACTCTGTTGACCTATGGACTGTAGCCTGCCAGGCTCCTCTGTCCATGCATACTGGAGGAATACTGGAATGGGTTGCCATTTCCTACACCAGGGACTCTTCCTGACCCAGGGGTCAAGCCTTATTTCCTTCATCTCCTGCATTGCAGGTGGATTCTTTGCAAATGAGCCACTAGGGAAACCCCCTGCTGCTGCTGCTAAGTCACTTCAGTCGTGTCCGATTCTGTGCGACCCCATAGACGACAGCCCACCAGGCTCCCCCGTCCCTGGGATTCTCCAGGCAAGAACACTGGAGTGGGTTGCCATTGCCTTCTCCAATGCATGAAAGTGAAAAGTGAAAGTGAAGTCACTCAGTCATGTCCGACTTTTAGCTTAGCGAGCCCGTGGACTGCAGCCTACCAGCTTCCTCTGTCCATGGGATTTTCCAGGCAAGAGTACTGGAGTGGGGTGCCATTGCCTTCTCCGAGGGAAACACCCTAGATAGATGTAAATTTTGAACTAGTTCAGAGTTTCTTACTCACTCTCATTCATTACATTTATTTTCTGTATTGCTATTGTCAATAGAGTTTCTAATAACAGCTCTTACCTCTGAGTGCAGCAGTACAGCCCTGAGCTCCATCCTTTAACTCACTGGTGCTTTTTTCCTGTTACTGAGGTGCTACTGCAGTCCTTCCTTTTGGGCAAAGAAATGCATCCTATAGAACATAGCTTATGAAATAGAAAGCAATGGTGTGCAGTGAATTTGAAAGACAAGGCAGAGGTTTAGCAGGAACAAAAAATTGATGCTCGGTGAACCAAGGCAGAGAGGAAGAAATAGAGGTGATGTTTGGGTTGGACCTTTAAAGAGACAAGAACAGCCCAGGGCAGGAGAAGACAGGGAAACAGTGTAGCCTGGTTATAGTGGAACAGGAAAGCGCTATTTAGGGGAATATTGTCTACCACCAGCAGGATATAGCTGAAAAAGATCAGTTTCCCTCCCACATCAACTGACAAAACCAAGTATCCTGGACCTTGGCCATCTAGTGATCTCTGTTTTTTAACAACCTTCACATCAACGTACCACTGCTGTTTGAATAATAATTCCCATCTGAAGGCCAGCTTCATTGTATAAGTAGCATGCATGCAACAGAGGTGCCTATGGTGCTACATTTCATAATGACAGTGTGGCGAAGGTACTTTGCCAGTTACCATGTTTTATTTTATTAACACAATCTACACCTCAACTCAAAATACCCCATTCTATTGTTTCTATGGCTTTCAGGCCGTATAATTCATTTACCCACAGCTGCAATCTTACCATAAGTAATTATAGGAACATGATTCAGACCAACTTTCCGATCACACTAAAGATCATTTTATAGCCACCATTCATACAAGTTCAACTCGGAGAGCTCTTCTTAACCAGACATTTTCTTGAACTTCTCTAGCTTATCCAGCCATATGAAACTCTGGTGGCTGAAAATTACTAACTGTGGCTTTCACCTACACCTCCAGCCACTGGAAAGATGTTTTCCCAGTGCTCTGAGTAGGACAGGCAAAATCCTGAACTCCATGTGGAGCCCTTTGCCCAACACCTACAAGCATCAAATGTTACTATAGAGTATCCTAAATGGGACAGTTTTTCATCTTGCTCCACAAAGAATCTGATGAGGTTTCATACACCTAGGTATTATGATTCATTGCAGCCAATGCCGGGGTAGATCCTCTAGAACCCAGTGAACTATATTTACCCAACCGGTTACTGGGAACTGGCTGCAGTTCTGAGCACCATCCCTGACTCAACATACTTCTACTCCTGCCTCCTGATGATCAGCAAACTGAAGTCACAGTCTCAGAAGCAGATTGGTATCTTTAAAAGTCCAGAGGACACTGTTGAGGTTTGACAGAAAACAACAATATTCTGTAAAGCAATTATCCTTTAGTATAAAAATAAATTTTTTAAAAAAAGAAAAAAGATGCTGTGGAACATCAAAAATGTGCTAGGGTGAAAAGAATGATATCTAGACCCCTATCTCCTGACAATTATTTTCCTCTACAGTCTCTGATCTTGGTTTCCTCTTGTACTAAATGATCCAGGGAAATTGCTTTAAAAAGACTCCTGGCATCCTCTTTTTGCCTACTCTGAAGTCTCCTTCTTGTGTCATGAAATGAGCTCCTTTGCATGTGACTTGTCTTCTTATAGCACCAAGATTAGAAGAAGATTTCTGCTTCTTCCCTGTTTCCATATTATGGAGGATTTAAGAGTCCTTTTTGGAAAGAGACTGTGGCAATTGAGAATAGGTGGTTTGGAAAGATAAAAGATAGCAAAGCACAACTGAAGTAGGTAAAGTGTGAGTTTGCTACTAAAATACATAATTAGATGATAGAAACTATAGTTTCTTATACAAAAAAGCACTGGTGAACTTTTTATGATTTTACTAAGAGTATGGTTGCTTCCTAATGAGCATTGGTATAAAAATATGTGTAAGTGTGGTATAAGTACAAATCCAAATGGTTGAAATAGTAGCTAGAAGATATATTGGCCAAATTTTGATAACAAGTAGTATATTGTTGTTAATATATTAGATATTGTGCTGCTGGCTAAACTCTACAAATGGTAGAGCTTACTAATATTGCTGCTTTCATCATGCAAAAATATCAAAAGGATGCGGACATAGAATATAAATATGTATTTGGGACTGGGAGAGGAATAAAACAAATACAAAGTTTGAAGGAAGTATAGTAAAAATCATTTATGCTTCTGATGTTAAGTTCCACACATACAAGGAACTAGGGTTTCATCGTCCATGACATAATTCAGAAATTAGTATTTCCGTTCACACAAACGGTACACTAATCTCAGTCATAGAGATTCATGCAATTAATTCGCATAACTTGTTAAATGTATGAAAATGAGTATTTACTTGAGATTTAAATATAACAACATCAGTAACAGGAACAACGATTCTATTATCACTTTTTCCCAATAATCTTTAAACACCTGATTAGAACATAATTTCACATTAACATACAACTTCAGCATTAATGTAGATAAGTGCTCACAAACTAACCCGTTCCTGCCACAAAATCACATATATCATCCTCTGACTTGAGGAAAAGCAGAATTAAATTGTAGCTGTTTCCAGATGTTTCTGTGATCTGTGTAAATGTTATTGTGAAGGAACAATTCCCAGAGAGGAAGGTGTACCTGAGAAAAGAGGTGCCTAATGAGGTTAGAGGCTCCAGATCCGACAGATAGCCTGGAAACAAAAATGAATGAAAGAAGGGTCCCCTAAAGAGAAAAGAAGGGCCGAAGGGAGGACAAGAAGGGAAAAGGAAGGAATCCAAGAGATGTTGAACAGGTTGGGGCATGCTACCTGGGGGAACCAAGGGAGACAGAGGCATAAGTGAAGCTAAGCAGGCATTCACTTAGCAAAGGCCTGAAAACTGCAGTGGCTCAGATGTTAAGTGGTTAGAAATGGATCATTACCAATCTAAAGTAGTAGTAAGAGGGAGCATTTAGAACCCAGGCAGAACAGAAGTGGGAAAGTCTATCTTGAATTGTCACAGCCTCCCTCCAGAAAGGGCTCTTAAGCTTCTATGACACAGGGACTGGACAGAAGCAGAAATCCAGGACTCACAATGAGAAACCAGATGAGCCACAGGTAAAAGAGCTTAATTCATGAAGAAAGGGGATTCAAGAGTACATGGAAAGAAGAGGCCGCCAGGAGGCCTCTCAAGCAATCTCCTCATATCACTTATTACAAAGGTAGGAGAGGGAGTTGTCTGACTGGGTCTAGAAATAGAAGTAAAGTAAATTTGGAGTAAAGAGAAATAATACAGTGAGAGAGTCTAGACTGTACTTAATAAACAGAATTGATTAACCTGAGAATGAATATATCAGTTCAGTTCAGTCACTCAGTCATGTCTGACTTTTTGTGACCCCATGAACCGCAGCACGCCAGGCCTCCCTGTCCATCACCAAATCCCGGAGTTTACTCAAACTCATGTCCATTGAGTTGGTGATGCCATCCAACCATCTCATCCTCTGTCGCCCCCTTCTCCTCCTGCCCCCAATCACTCCCAGCATCAGGGTTTTTTCAAATGAGTCAGCTGTTCGCATGAGGTGCCCAAAGTATTGGAGTTTCAGCTTCAGCATCAGTCCTTGCAATGAACACCCAGGACTGATCTCCTTTAGGATGGACTGGTTGGATCTCCTTGCAGTCCAAGGGACTCTCAAGAGTCTTCTCCAACACCACAGTGTGAAAGCATCAATTCTTGGGCGCTCAGCTTTCTTCATAGTCCAACTCTCACATTCCATACATGACCACTGGAAAAACCATAGCCTTGACTAGACGGACCTTTGTTAACAAAGTGATGTATCTGCTTTTTAATATGCTGTCTAGGTTGGTCATAACTTTCCTTCCAAGGAGTAAGCATCTTTTAATTTCATGGCTGCAATCACCATCTGCAGTGATTTTGGAGTCCAGAAAAGTAAAGTCAGCCACTGTTTTCACTGTTTCCCCATCTATTTGCCATGAAGTGATGGGACCGGATGCCATGATCTTAGTTCTCTGAATGTTGAGCTTTAAGCCAACTTTTTCACTCTCTGCTTTCATTTTCATCAAGAGGCCCTTTATATATTTATATATAAATAAATTTTTCCTCAACTATTTAGAGGACATGCCCAAGGCATGGTGATTTGCTTATGATGTTCTATCAATTAGATTTATATTCATTTCCTTATTTTTTTTAAGAAAAGGCTCTTTCTGATTATTAAAGTAAAATGTGCTCATTGGAGATACTTTGAAAAATATATAAACAGTTTTTAAAAAATCAGAATCACATTTAACACTTGGATACAACTTAGATATAACTGCTGTATACATTTTGCTATGCTTCCATCCTGTCTTTTCTTTCACATATTTTGTTTCTGAATTGAGGGCATAATGACTACAATTTTTTTTAATATTATATAACTAGTTTTCCATACTATTAAATCCTCTTTTTAAAAAATAGCATTTCTAATGGCTGCATAATTCTCAAGGCTATACACACACAAATTTGGGGATATTTTTCCTCCTTTTTCTCTAAGGTAAGTTTTTTCCTCTTCACCAATTTTTGCTTTAGGAAAATTACTATCATAAAATTATTTTATACATATAAAGACTTCTATGTATTTCAAACAGTTACTTTCTTTTGAAATGCAAATGATTCCCAGATAGAAAATGATTTCATCAAAAAGATAAGATTACTTTAAAAAATTTTAGTATATATTTTCAAATTAATTTAGGAGAAAAATGTTTCCAGCTAGCTGTAATCCTAGTTTTAAAATTATTATTATTCTAAATTCAGTTGTATTAAATCTATTAATAGTTTATTTTAATTTTTATTGAGTTTTATAAAATTATTAATAATATAAATCTCTTATTATTTTACTTTGGTAATTTAAAAGAAGATTTCTATTGTGTAAATCTGTTCCTCTTACATTAATATAATTTAACATTTTCTTTAAGTTTATGAGCTTTATGTTTTTGTACCCTGTTTGTTCAGTTATTTTATGATTCCATGGTAGGAATATTAATTCTTTATAGCTCTCCTTGTGATAAATAATATTTACCATATGTGTTTTTTACAAAAGTATATTTGTAATATTTTGTGTCATTTAGAAATTTTAAATTTTTATGTAACCAAGTTTATCTGTTTTGTCATTTTTCCTCTTCGCTTTTAAATTTAGAAATTTTGAGTTTAGAAAATTATTTGTCAGATTCACAGTCAAAATATATGCTCTTATAGTTTTACGGGTTTCAATAATTTTTTAAAAATATTTAACGATATAAAATTAAAATTTATTACACTGTAAAGCACAATTCTAAACTGCTTTTTATATCTTTTCTTAATTTATTTAATAAGTATTTATTTGAATTACTTGTCAAGCTCTATAGGATGTCCAAGAACAAAATAGACAAAGCTCTTTGTCCTAAAGAATCTCACACTTTAGCCGAGGGGATATCTATCTGTTATTTATCATCCATCTCTATATAAGATACAGATATATTTTTTCCTCAATGTTTAATATTCTCAGTGAAGCACAATCAACAATTAGTATTAGATGAGGAAGGATGGGGTGGGTGTTTGAGGGGATGGGAGGAGAGAGGAATGTGTTATGTAGGAAGCAACCTGGAGACCCTACCTGAGTCTAGTAATCAGTAACGTTAAAAAAAAAAGAAAAGAAAAGAAAAGCATGCACCATGATTGTATGCTTTTCTCCAATCACATTCAATTGCACAGGGACAAATGTGAAATAGGTAGAGAGTTGAATTTATTCAGGTCTGTGTTGGTTCCAAGTGAGTACAAGGAAGTCAGGAAGGGTACTACTGTTCAGTTCAGTTCAGTCACTCAGTTGTGTCCGACTCTTTGCGACCCCATGAATCGCAGCATGCCAGGCCTCCCTATCCATCACCAACTCCCAGAGTCTACCTAAACTCATGTCCATTGAGTCAGTGATGCCATCCAACCATCTCATCCTCTGTCATCCCCTTCTCCTCTTGCCCTCAATCTTTCCCAGCATCAGGGTCTTTTCAAGTGAGTCAGCTCTTCGCATCAGGTGCCCAAAGTATTGGAGTTTCAGCTTCAGCATCAGTCCTTCCAATGAACACCCAGGACTGATCTCCTTCAGGATGGACTGGTTGGATCTCCTTGCAGTCCAAGGGACTCTCAAGAATCTTCTCCAACACCACAGTTCAAAAGCATCAATTCTTCAGCACTCAGCTTTCTTTATAGTCCAACTCTCACATCCATATGTGACTACTGGAAAAACCATAGCCTTGACTAGACGGATCTTTGTTGACAAAGTGATATCTCTGCTTTTTAATATGCTGTCTAGGTTGGTCATAACTTTCCTTCCAAGGAGTAAACATCTTTTAATTTCATAGCTGCAATCACCATCTGCAGTGATTCCATGAACCATCATTATCATCATTGGTGACGAAAAGAGTGAAGGGATCAAGGGGACAAGGGGTGAATTAAGTTAGTGGGAATAATCAATTGGCAGGGTTGAATCAATTGGTACCGCATTACTGGAATGCGGTACCAGAAGAGTTGAGTTAGAAAGGATATTAAGTTTATCAAGGGGTTGAAATGATTGGTAATGAAAAAAACCTGGCATGACCCTAAGACTGGGTATCTCTTTCCATTTTGCATTTGCTTCACCCTAGTCTCATCCTTGTTCAAATATTGAAATGGTCTAAACTAAGAAGATGGTATTATTGGATAGAATAAATAATAAATTGAGATAAATTATTGAAATTTGAGAAAGAATGTCCTGAGGTAGAGCAGACAGTAAAAATGAGGGGTAGGGAATGTGCTGTGATGATGTGGGACACTTCAGAAAAAAGAAAGACTTGTCTGAAAGTAGCAATAAGCATGAACTCCACCTTCAGACCCAGGGGGACCATCCCAGAAAAAGGAAGTACAGACCACAGAAAACAGAAACGTAGTAACGGTGCTCAGCGTTCAAGAGACTGGAAACTGGCCCTTGAGCTCCCCACCACCATCTGTCTCAGCCCGAGCTCTTTTTGTCTCAGCAATCTGCTGCCTGCTCTAGATTTCCCAGTTTGGCAAACCAATCATTCAATTTCTCTGGCTCTCTACCATTTTTTTTTTTTTTTTTATTCCCCAGCTGATGGCTTAATTTCCTCTCTGGCCTACCACTTGTTTTGGAAAGTGCTTCTAGTCACTGACCTCTTTGTCTTGGCTCAGAAATCTGCTTTGTGTACATGTCTCAGAAGTCAGTCCTGTGGGGTGTGTATTCACCCCACATTCCTGGGATATACATCTCTCCTCATTTTCCTAAACACTTACAGCAAGTAAAACCAGCCAAATTTAACAAAATGAGCTTGATTTCCATCATAGCGGAAATTTACAGAAGTTGATATACTGTCCAGTTTGCTTCATGGAAATTTACAATAGAGAAATGAAAGTGAAAGTCACTCAGTCATGTCTGACTCTTTGAGACCCTATACAGTCCACAGAATTCTCCAGGCCAGAATACTGGAGTGGGTAGCCTTTCCCTTCTCTAGGGGATCTTCCCAAGCCAGGGATTGAACCCAGGTCTCCCAAATTGCAGGCAGATTCTTCACCAGCTCAGCCACCAGGGAAGTCCATAGAGAAATGAAAATAGCAAAAAACTAAATTTCAACATCAGTTTCTCAAAGCTAAGAATCACCAAACATCTGGATGCTCAACCACTTCTTTAAAGATTCCTGCTAAAATTATATCCCTTCAACCTCCAGCCAAAGAAAGCATTCAAAATTTTATTTCTTGTGAAATAAATTTTTATTACAAATAATGTTTTAATATGGTTAATGTGGTACCAGTTTTGTTGTTGTTAATCATTTTATACTTAGGAAAGTTTCACATAGCGTATCATTAAGGTATGACTTACCATTAATTATAATATTCTTTAACTGGTGAACTTTTGATAAGAAACATATCTTCTCTGTTATATAAATTTCAATGTATAGCTTTATTTTTAGAATTAAGATGTTGTTCCATTCTTTGTTAACTTTGGTTTCTGTTCAGTAGATTCTCTTAACCTACCCCCATTTACCCAAATCACTGGTAAGTGAAAGTGAAACTCACTCAATCATGTCCAACTCTTTGCAACCCCATGGAAAAGTTCATGGAATTCTCCGGGCCAGAATACTGAACTGGGTAGCCATTCCCTTCTTCAGGGGATCTTCCCAACCCAGGCATTGAACCCAGGACTCCTGCATTGCTGGTAACAGCACTCTGTTCCTTTGTGAACACACTCAGTGCTCTTAGCAACCAGTCACACTCCTGTAACTCTGAGCATTCTGGGCCCTACAACTCAGCTGTAGGCTTACCAAGAGTCACTTGAGGTTGTCCCAAAGTTATTTTCTTCAGTTTCACTTGTTGTCATTTAAAAATTAGTATTATGTAAGTCATCTAGGTATTTGTGGAAAAAATCAACAACAACAACAACAAAAACTCCAATTAATTTTCATGAAAATTAAATCTAATGCTTTGAAAAGTCTTGAAAAATTTAAGTTATAAATTGTAATTTAATTCAATGTGGACAGAAACAATCTGTAAAAATTTGACAAAGCTTTTGTTTCCTAAGGGCTTTAAATTTTAACTTCACTTTAAAGACTTCAAAACTGGAAATTATAAATGATGTGTTATGAGTGTCATTTATTCCAATAAGCTGTTGAAGAACTAAATAAAGGCTTTGACCTATATGAAGAATTTGCTGAAAAATGTGTCCTTCTATACATTAAGTTAAAATCAACTTTAAAAATATGTGTTATACTTCATTACTCCCCATTTAAATTTATATTTTAAATTAACAAATTAACTAAAATTTCCCATAACATTCCCATAACATGAATGGCACCTACTGCATGTTCCCTCTATATCACAATCTTCCTGAAACCCAAATTCAAGTCTGGTTTGTCTAATTCCAAACCCTTCACTTTTAAACACTACAGTAACATTATTCAATTCTTGCCTAATTTTTCACATGTTAAAAAGCAAGCAAAGGACAATAACAACAAAAACCTTTAGTTTTATATTACTGTTTAGAAAATCCAATTATTCTCCTTTTCAAAGCCAAATTCCTCAAAAGAATGGATTATGATTTCTTCCTCCAGTTATGCATCAAACTACAGTAGCCAAGTGTGGCAAACAGCCCTGGCAAAAGCCTGGGACTGCTGTTGAGAAATCCACCCATGACTCTTTCGATTAAACATTCCCAATGACCTTTCTTCATCCCCCCATCTTATTTGATTGCACTGTAGTATTTGAGACTTAGTTATTTGCTTTATCGTCAAATCATCATCTTTCTTAGCAAGTCCTCCTCCATCTCTTGCTTTTTCTCAATCTCAGACCCACTCTTTGTATACTTACTTTGTACAGGATTTGTCAATGGCTCTTTTATGCTCCTTTCCTTAATTTCTGATTATAAAAGTAAAACATGGCCATTATAGAATATTAGCTATTAAACATTACCTTGAAAGTAACATAAAATTTACAATCAGGCATAATCATGCCACCTAGCAATTACTACTGTCATACTGATATTTTCCCTGCCTTCTTTATGCCTAATATATTTAACAGAAATGGAATGATATCTATCTTTTGTTTTGTTTTCTACTTTTTTCATTAAGTATTATTTTCTGAACTTTCCAACTGGTATTATTAAATATTTTTACATATGATTTTTTTATAGTTGGATGACATTAAATTATATGGATTTTGTTCTGGCTTATTTAAGCACTCCACCTCCACTGTTATTAATTTAACTTGCTTCTTACATAGAAATATATTCTAACTCAAATACAAATTTTAGCTTTTTAAATGTAGAGTTTAATTTATTCACATCTAGTCATAACTAATAATGTTTCTTTTTTAAGCACTTCTAGATTAGAGAATGTATCATCTCTATATTTCTCAAAAATTGTTAACTATCTGGCTTGCTATTCAATTCTTAGATCATTTTTTTCTTTCCCCTAGGAAAACTTGATTTAGCTCAGATTATATTCTGGAGTTTAGTACTGTGAAGTAGAACTATTCAGCCACCATATTTTTATTTTTTCAGGTGACTTTTTTCTCCTGTCTGATCCCCAAACTTAACAACTTTTACTAGGCTATGTCTAGGGTTATTGTTCAAAAATAATTTAATTAAACTCATATTTTTAAGAGTAGCGTCATCAAGGCCCAGCAATGAAGAATAATCAGACAGTGGCATCTTTTTCTTAAATCATAAAACAAGAATTTTCAACATGTCCGTAGTGCAGAACTCGCTCAAATAATAGCATTAAATGTGTGATGCTGGTAAACCCAGACTTATGTAGTGATATAAACTTATAGAGACTTTGACAAGAATTAAAATACATAGGTTACTCAACTCTGCCCCAAGAGTTATTTGCTCATTTTTTACATTTACATTTTTACAAGTCATATTTGTATATAACTTAATCATTATAAAAATGTTCAGACATATCATTTAGTTTGGTTCTCAGCATAACTATGAGAAGGAAGTTTGTTCATTGTTTCCTTAGTTTATATATCAAGGAAGAGAGGTTCACAGCAATTCAGTAACTTTCCTCAGTTTATTCAACTAACTAAATCTTGGAGTAAGACTTGTAGCCAAGTCTTACTTGGCTGTTTCCACATAGATAGGTTTTTAAATCCACCAGTTTGGGTTTTTTTGTTTTTTTTTTTTTTACATAATTTATGTAATCATAAGCCCAAGAGACAGAGGGACAATCTTTGTGGACTGGAATAGAGTAAGGACAATAAGGACTGGTGTTAGTCAGTTAGTCATGATATATGCTGGAAAGTTTCATTCTCACTACCTGAAATTTTACTACCCTGGCTTGATTAAAAGGTCCCCTAAAGGTTTTGTTTTTGTTTTTTGATCTTTTCAGAAAGCCCATTTAAAATATAAAGTTTCCAGGAAAAATCAAGCCATATTTGTCTTAAGGGGAAAACTTGAGCATGTATCATTATGTTTGGAGGAAAAGAATAACGACTACTGTGAGAAATGTGATGACCAGGGAAGAAAGGGAAAAGATACTCATCAAAAGAGATCAGGCTACCATACTCATCTATTTCATTGTATAACCAGGATCACATCTGCTTGAAAGCACTATAATATTCTAAACTGTACAACGCACATCTTTTCAATGATCAACTAATGTGGAGTAGACCCTTCATCACTTAAATAAAACATTTCAAATTTGATAGGCATTATAATATAAATCCCTAAAATATGCATTTTAGCAGATTTTTGCATTAAATCTTCTGTAGCATTCCTAAGAATTAGAAACATACATATACATATATATATATATATGCATATATATAGTATATACACTTTCTAGAACTGTAGAGTTACTGAAAACTTAGGACACATTATATTGTAACAAGTATGTAAGTTTTGTACCATATGAAACTAATACACCTGCTATTGGATTACTGTAACGCACACATTATGATGAAGCAGTCTTGCAGTAAAGGGTTTCTGTACTTTCAAGGTACTTGCAATTTTTCCTACTAACAATCCTTGTAAGGAACTTGAAAGGACCTTCTCTTTGTAGGTAACAAACTAGCTTGCCATAATGTCATGAATGCTGTCCCAGACTCTTGAGACTCCTGAGTCAGAAATAAAGAATTTTGTTATTTACATGGATAGCAATAGCCAAAGTATCAGGATTTTCTTGCGCTGGTTCCTCAAGCTTCATTTCCCACAGAGCAATGCATCCAATAGTTTGCATTTCAGAAGATCTCTGAACTTGGCGATCCTGAATCCTTTATGTGTAAATATCACACAAAAAAAACAGGTATCATGTCTGCCTTCTGCTCTGGAGGAAGACACTATCTCTACCCCCCAGGGATGTTTGCTATACAGAAATCTTTGAAAGGTAGTCCAGAACAAAGAGCAGTTAGTAGCTCACTCTCAAGATGCACAGAGATGCAAGACATCTTTGGAGAAATTTTCCCCCAACAATTATTTGCAATGCAGTTGTACTTTGTGATAATTTCTGACCATATGAAATAAATATTGAACTACATATTCACATTAACCTTATTGAGATATATGACCTTCCTCTCTCTTACAGCTTCAATATTTTATGTCCAGTGACTTTACCTGCGTATGTTTCAAGATTGTGAACCTCTTCTTCAGCTTCTCAAATACACAAAGCCTATAGGTAGATAAAGTCTTTATCATTTTTGGCATTTTTAGAGCAAACTTGTTTTTCATCTTGCCTCCATGTCATAAAAAATAGTTCAATTTTTTAAAGAATATATTTCCAAATAAGCTTGTCAATCATGTATCGAAACCAAAACACACAGAAAAAAGTTAGGATAATAACACTTTGTAGAATTAGTACTATATTTACAGAATGTATGTATATTAAAAAATTTTGAAGTTTATATATTCCTATAATTAAGCAAAACATACACAAAATTATTTTATGTTACTTCTGAAAATGATAGAGAATATTAGGCAGAATTAAAATGTATATGCAATAGAATGTTTGCTACAGATACATATGCATACACAAACAGACTAGATATTATTTAGAATGTTTTGTCCACAGAAAAGAAAAATCCCACCACTATTCCACTGTAAAACAAATGTGGCCCATCAATATATTTTATATATATATATGTACATATAATATACATAGTATTACATAGTATATAAAGATATAGGCTATATGTAAATATTTCAATTTGGACAACTTATTTTTAGTATCTTAGATTCTCATATTTTGATAATACATATGACTAGATAGCATATGTTTAAAAATTTCTGCCTTTCATTCTGGTTTTAAAAGTCTTTAAATATATTCATGCTCATTCAAAATGAAAGCAGTTGAGAGCAGGTTAGAGAAAGCTGAAGACAAAAGAGGCTAGACAATACTTCTTCAAAAGTAAATAGATCTATCCACTATTCAGGAATGATTCAAACATTCATTATCACTCAAAGAACTGCCAAGCGATTGAAATCCCTCTAATTGCAAGGACCCTGACTGTAGCTTATTGCCTTCCTCTCCCATCTCCTGCCTTCTCTGGGTCATTTCATTCGCACCTCTCTTTCAGGCCATCTGGGATCCCGGGTGCAGCCGAGCTTTAATGCCGAACACCTGGCCCGACAGTGCTTTGCTGCTCTCTTTCACCTGCCAGCCCTTTGTTCCTCCCCAAGATCGCATGAACACTGCAAGTCCTGTCAGGCATGCACGCATAGAGGCTTTCCTGCGCTCAATCTCTTCCTCTAGACCTTAAGTCTGGTAAATCCTTTCATTATTTTGCCTTACCCGTTTAGCTGTTCCATCTACCCTGTGATCTCTAGAAGCTAAAAATCCACGTGAGAATTCAATCTAGATACATGTGATACGTCTAGAACAGTACGGTGGAAGAGAAGAGAAGGGTTAAGTGAAGAAAATCACATAAAGACGCCCCGTTCTTATATGGAAGAGTTATAAGTTATTTGGCTTTGCATTCAAATTTAAAAATTCAGCAGCTATGAGATTTGAAAATGTGTGTAATCAGTACTTAGAGAAATATCAAATCGCTCCTCCACAACGCAGATAAGCCCTACTAACTACCTAAGACTTGGTTTTTCATTCTTTGTCTAGTACCTCCCAGGATTTGCATCCCACCTCTTGAGCTCCACCCACACACAAAGCTCCTTTTACACTTCCAAAAATAATTTCTGATCTGACATTCCCAGTGGTATTGAGTCTATACCTCCACTTCCATCTGTTTCCCAGTCTCAATTTCTATAGACTATACAACGAAGAATATGGTGCTTGGCTTAGCAGTCATGCTCCTTAATTATTCAGAAATCTTTCCAAACTTTAGCCTTTTCCAAGTTTCTCCTTTCAGTCAATACAGACAACTTTCCCAGTTTAACTCAGACACAATTATACTTCTCAGAGGCTTCTGTGAAAATGATATCATTCACTTCAGTGCTTGATAAAATAAATCTGACTTAAAATTTTTAAGCTTGTACAAGTGAGAGCGAGAAGGGCCGGGGGACTCATTTGGTACAGAACAAACTCCAAGATATGTAAAAATTCATGGCATCCTTCAGATGCGTAATGAGAAAAGACGTTAAAAAAAAAATCCAGAAAAATATTTGCCATGCTAAGCATGGAAGAAAAAAAAGAAAAGAAAAAATATAATAACAATAAAAGATTCCGTGAACTTTACTGATTAAAACACAAAGAAGCAAGTAAACCAGAATGTCACAGAATCTTACCGCAATCCTTTAGTCGAATTAGAATGTTTCCATGGAAAACTGTGAAGAGGCCAACTTTGGGAATGAGGTAAGCCGAGTAATTTTAAATTGTGTTGAAATCATGAAGTTAAGGCTCCTATTATAGAGGGGCTCAAAAATGATTAGCCAAGGCTTAGTTTTTGATGACTTATACTTGATAAACCAGTTTCAGTGAGATTTTTTCCAACAGTTTGTACAGAGGTCAGGAGAGCACCCAACTCAGGTGACTATGGAGAAATGTTAAACACGAGCTCCTCACTATAGACCTGCTCTCAAGTTCCTGCCTGTTGTCTCTCCTGCTCCACGTTCCACTGCCTGCAAGAACTATAACTATTTCAATAAGGCAAAAAATCAGATTAATCTACTAGTGGTAGAACTCTGAGAACTCAGATAATGTTTTTAAAAATTAAGAGACAGACAGACACACAGAAGAGGGATATTCTAATCTTAAGAAATCAGGAAGAGAGAGGAACATTTCCAAATAGAATCTCTGTATGTATAGTGGCCTTTGTTGGCTAAGACAGGATGACCATTAGATGTAAAAGTGATTTATAATTCACTGTAAAATATACTAGGGATGGAGTGAGAAGCAAAATTTGCAGTCTCATGTTTGTCTATTATATAAAGTCAACTTGGTTAGCTTAAGATTTTAAACTAAGGAAATAAATGAGCTCTCTAAAGAGAACTGAACTTTTATAAGACAAGACCATATGTGGAAAGTGGAAGTGGAATGATTCTGGTTTAAAAGAAAAAGATGGTGGTGAGGGGAAGCAAAGTAACACAGAAAATACCAAGGAACTTTCTAACTGTGGAGAAAACCAGAGGATGGAGTTGGGGAATTTAAATGAAAAACAAAGGAAACATAAATATAAGTTTACTACAGGTCACCCAGATGGACCCAAAAAATTTCTCAGAGCAAAAATATTGTTGAAACAAGATACCCAAAGATATTTCAGTAATGTGAAACCTCTGGGCAGAGGACCTCAATGGTGTGTTTGGGGAATCCTTTCTCCTCTATTCTGATGGACATTTCTGTCAAGTCTCTGGATGAGGCCATGGATGACAAGTTGATATATCTGCAGTAAGAACGAAGTGGACAAACATCCCAATAACTGGCTTATCAACTTCCCACTTCTTCAACTGGTTCCACATTTTTTCTCTCACTACCAATTTTTATCTCCCTATATTTTGTTTCCTTTTCCTTCCTATATAAACATTTCTAACATTATTTTACATCCATGGCTATGTTTCCCGAACAATATTCATGTCTCTGACCTTTGAAAATTACTATTCCAGCCATCCCACCGGAACTATCCCTGCTAAATTACAGTGGTTTCTTAGTCATCAAATCCTATGGACCTGTCTCAAATCTCACTAGTCTCTCTGGTGTTTTCCTCCTTAGATAAATTCATCCTTGTTACTGTCTCACAAGGGCATCTCTTATAGCTCAGTTGGTAAAGAATCTGCCTGCAATGCAGGAGACCTGGGTTTGATTTCTGGGTCTGGAAGATTCCCTAGAGAAGGAAATGGCAACCCACTCCAGTATTCTTGCCTGGAAAATCCCATGGACAGAGGAAACTGGTAGGCTACAGTCCATGGGGTCACAAGAGTTGGACACGACTTAATGACTAAACCACCACCGTCTCACTTCCTTTTAGGTCTTCCTCCTCCAATCCCTTTAAAACACTGGAGCTCCTTGTAGTTCCTCTGGTTTCTTACTTTCTGCTGCCTCATAGGGCAATCTCACATACCTCCTGACTTAAATATCTGCAGCACTCATCCAACACTGAGTCCCAGACCAAGAGTCTCCCCCTGAATGTTCTAAAGGAAACCAGAATTTAACAAAACGGATTCAACAAAACTAATTCTATCCTTCTACTCCTAACCTAACCTCCCCCAGAAGGCATGGGCTTAGAAAATAGAACCAGGAAACAGTCACTCACACAAGGTTATAAATCTGAATCTCATGCCCTTGCTCAGAGATAGTAGTATTAACCGGCTATAGTGTGTGCAGCATCAAGGAAAGCAATTTGATCTCAGGTTACTTGTATTCTTATAAAGTTATTACTAAAATATCACTTCAAAGAAACATAAAAATACAAGTTTCAAGTTACAGGTTCTTGGTGTTCATTTTCTTATTAAATTATTTCCCTTATAGTGCATTACTCTTTCTTCCATTAGATCATAAAATTCACAAATTTAACTTTCCTCATTGAATCATTCTTAGCCCAAGGATAGAAAGTTGTGTTCTGTAAGGGATATGTTTCTACATTGGGAAACTGGTTATTTCTATATAAAAAATTACATGCTTAGTCTTTCAAGGAAAGCAATATAATTTAAAAATAGATCCTTTTGAAATTATCCATTTAATTTTTCTTTTTGACATGTGGATGATACAAACATTCATGTATTATTATGTGGGTGTGGACCATAAAGTCTTCACCTGTAGCTAAACAGAACTTCTTTCTCCCTCTTCTATGCAACCTTTATAAAGTAGGGCAGAGAAGAAGCTGGTTTGCCAGATTCTAAACACATGAAAACCATTGCACCTAAATTTAGAATTTTTAAAATCTTTTTCCACATTCCAATTTGGCTTTGAGAAAATTTGAATTCTTTAGTTGCACTTTAAAAGTTACTCCTTTTTTCTCTTTCTAGGCTTGGGAGCATGGTAACACTGTTTGTTTATATAGCACTTTATGTCATTATATGTGTTAAGTCTGATCCTACAGAGGAAGTGAGCTGGTATAAAGTCAGTCAAGGTATGTTCATTGGATTTGATACAAGGAGTAGAATGGCAGAATGAGAAGAATTACTTTCTCCCATTAATGAATAATATAGAGGAAATAGTCCCTCCTGCATGTTCTGTTGGTCTCTGGACTTAGAAGCACAGGTATAAGAAGAGTGTGAATAACTTGTTGACCACAAATAGTGATCCTCATTTCCAACATTCCAACCATAGTTTTTCCCACTTGAAAGTATGCATGAGCTCAGTTATCTGGAAAGTCTTTCTCCTCTTGTACCATTTAGCTATCACTGTGTAAAAATTCTTCCTACCCTGCCCACATCACCCCACCACCTCCAATAAACCAACCAAACAAACAAACAAAACCTCTCAGCAGCTTAAAAATAATTTTTTAAGATAATCATATTTTTCTCATGAGTCTACAAGCTGGGTGGTTTTTCTGGTCTTAGCTACGCTCACACATGCATCTGTGGTTAACTATAGGTCAAGCACGTGGCTCTGGCGATCTAGGCGGATCCATTTGCTAAAAACTAATCTTGTCCACTGATTTTTGTATCAGGCTGGCCCAAGCTTAACACAGAGGCAAGGACCCACAAGCAGAAGCAAGGCTAAGGCTCAGAATGGCACACCTCTACTTCCACTTCCTTCCTGGCACAGGTTTAAGACATGAAAATAGACTCCACTTCTTGATGGAGGAGCTGCAAAGCCACATTGCAAAGAGTTTTGTTTCAGGCGGCATAACACGGCACAATGGCACATCCAAAGCACAGTGGTTTAAAACACCATCTTATGTTTCTCACAGGTTCTGCGGTCAGGGATTTAAACAGAATCAAAGGCTTATCACTACTTTAGATATATCTGGGAAGACTTGAACCTAGGAGTGACTTGGCAGCTGGGCACCAGAACCAGAAGGCTCATTCACTCTGTTAGGCCCCTGGGGTGAGGTGACTCAAAAACCAGGAATGCTGTAGCTTCCCCACGTGGTTTGGTCCCCATGCAGTATGGCAGCCGAAGGGTAGTCAGACTTCTCACTGGTAGTTCGGGCCTCCAGGCCAGGGCTCCACAGCAGAAGCTGCGTTGACTGTTATGACACAACCTTGAGAAAGTAATAGTAGGACTTCCCTGGTGGCTCAGATGGTAAAGAATCTGCCTGCAGTGCAGGAGACCAGGATTTGAACCCTGGGTCAGGAAGACCCCCTGGAGAAGGGAATAGCTAACGACTCCAGTATTCTTGCCTGGAGAATTCCATAGACAGAGAAGCCTGGCAGGTTACAGTCCATGAGCTCACAAAGAGTCAGACATGACTGAGCGACAAACACTTTCACTTGAAAGTCATACAGCCAACATCTCACCAGCTTTATTAGTCCAGGTGATCACAAGCCTGCCCAGACTCAAGGGAAGAGGAATTAACCTCCGCCTCCTAATAGGAGGGGGCTTCCCTGATAGTTCAGTTGGTAAAGAATCCGCCTGCAATGCAGGAGACCCCAGTTTGATTCCTGGGTCAGAAAGATCCCCCAGAGAAGGGATAGGCTACCCACTCCAGTATTCTTGGGCTTCCCTTGTAGCTCAGCTGGTAAAGAATCCCCCTGCAATGCAGGAGACCTGGGTTCAATTCCTGGGTTCGGAAGATACCCTGGAGAAGGGAAAGGCTACCCACTCTAGTATTCTGGCCTGGAGAATTGCATGGACTGTGTAGACCATGAGATCGCAGAGTTGGCACAATTGAGCAACTTTCACTTTCACTTTTACTTTCCTGATAGGAGAGTGCCTAAACCAGTCTGTAGACTATTATGTGGGACAGGACACATTGATGTAGTCATCTTAGAAAAATAGTCTGCTCCAATCTGCATTGTAGCCACGTCAATTCACATTTTCTGTATATGCAAAATACACTCACCTCTTTCCTTTAAATATTTGTTATGGCTTCAGTTTGTAGTATAGGAGTTCATTATCTAAACTGGGTCCAGTTGTGGATGAGGCCACTTGGGTATAATTTCTTGAGCTCCTAGAGTACAGACCCTTTAGTTCAGGGATCCTCAACCTCTGGGATCTAATACCTAATAATCTGAGGTGTACCTGATGTAATAATAATAGAAATAAAGTACACAATAAATGTAATGCACTTGAATCATCCTGAAACCATCTCCCACCCCCTAGTTGATGGAAAAATTGTGTTCCATGAGATGGTTCACTGATGCCAGAAAGACTGGGGACCGCTGCTCTTATTCTCGATGATTCTGAAGATCTGTCACCTAAGCAGGCTCCCTGGCAGGCTACTCTGGAACAATACCCTTAACACTCTTAGGAGCCCTATTTTTTAATAGAAAGTCATGCCTTTTAGTCCTTAGAAAGATTTTCATCTGTTTGAAAAGTTTCTATGAAGCATTAACATGTCTGTTAATTTTCTGAGGTCTTAATAAAAGGTTAGAACATCAGACCCTTGGCTTTCTTGTTGTTCAGTCCCTCACTTGTGTCCAACTCTTTGTGACCCCATGGACTGCAGCATGCCAGGCTTCCCTGTCCTTCACTATCTCCCGGAATTTGCTCAGACTCATGTCCATTGAGTCAGTGATGCCATCCAACCATCTCATTTTCTGTTGCCCCCTTCTCCTCCTGCCCTCACTCTTTCCCAGCATCAGGGTTGTTTCCAAGAGGCTTCAACCCTAATAGCTGAAACGGTTATGAGCCCACCTCTACCTCTTGATGTGACAGTGGCAAGACCACATTAAAGAAGAACATATGATAGAGGAGATAATGTTGGAAAACACAACTGGCCACAAAAGGGATACCAGGAGGCCATGAACTGAATGAGATATCAAAGAAATTAACTACCACACCCCTCCTGTAAAGTTATTCATCCATTTTGGACAAATATTCACAGATTATCTTCTGTTTCAGGTATAGTTATGGGCACTAGAAATAAAATAATGAAACACAAACATTCTTCCCTCATAGTCCTTTACAGTCTCATCAGGGGGTCATACAATAAATAGTAAGCTTAATGCATAGCACATTAGATACTGATAACGCTAATGATGTTAGATGAAATATACATACAAATACACATACAAAGATTAAAAAAAAGAAAGCACAAGAGGGAAGATAGGAAGTACACATGGTAGATTACCAATTTAGATACTGTTAATAGGGAAGGTCTCACCGAGATGATAATTTTGAGTAAAGACCCAAAGAACATGAGAGGATGAGCCAGGGAGGAGTTGGGGGAAGAGGACTCCAGGTAGAAGGTACTGCTAAGTCACTTCAGTCATGCCCGACTCTGTGCGACCCGATAGACGGCAGCCCACCAGGCTCCCCCGTCCCTGGGATTCTCCAGGCAGAACACTGGAGTGGGTTGCCATTTCCTTCTTCAATGCATGAAAGTGAAAAGTGAAAGTGAAGTCACTCAGTCATATCTGACTCTTCACGACCCCTTGGACTGCAGCCTACCAGGCTCCTCCATCCATGGGATTTTCCAGGCAAGAGTAGGTAGAAGGTACAGTAGGTGTGAAATTCCTAAAACAGCAGTAGTGGGCTTGGCCTGTGTGGAAGAGCAAGAGGAAGTGGTGGAAAATGAGCTTACAGAGGGAATGGTAGTCATATTATGTAGAGACCCACTGGTCATTGTCAATTTTAAGCATTGATTGTGAGAGAGATGGGAAGCAATCAATGAATATTTAGCTTATGAATGAAATGAACTAACTCCCCTTTAAACAGAATCACTCTAGCTCCTCTGTTGACTATATACTGAAGGAGGCATGGGCAATGTTGGGAAACTGGTTCAGAAGCTATCAAATTAATAGATAAATGGGCTAAAGTGGTAGCCGTGTTGGTGATGAGAAGTAGTCTGATTCCACATATATTTGAGGGTAGGAACAGCAGGGCCTGGTGACGTAATGGATGTAGACTATAAGACATAAGTGAAGGATGATGCCAAAATCGTTGGCTTGAAGCACTGGGTAGATATACCAGAAAGATGAGGCAGGGAGTGGACGAAGAGACAAGGAGAGCTAGATGGGTGAGTATTCTGTTGAAGCTTAAGAGGAGCATCTGACTCATAAATTTATTCTTGCTGAGACCAAGAAAATCTGTGGGTTGTTTGTTTAGCAAACAAGAGCATAGATAAACGAGTTGGATCTTATGAGCAAAGGAGAAAGCTTTCATCGACCATTACTACATCAAACAAGACTGCTCAGGAATCATTCCAGCAGCTCCCATCTTTCCCACATTGCAAGGATCACCTTATGAATGGCTTCCACATAGTTAAAACTTCCCCCTAGGTTCCCATCTTTTTTACCTTGAATATTTTCAGCTTCCAAATAACTACAGTTCTTAAGATGTCAAAAAGCTTTCTGGGTGAGCATTGCATTGTCATAAATGGGACACTTTGAGGCGTAAATGCTGAAGGGACAACTCCTCTTTAATTGCATCGATTACTATCAGCTGCCAGTCAGGCAGTACTTACCCCACCTCTGACTAGTCCCAAAGCACACTCATCCCAGACAAAAGCAAAAGTAAAAAGAAAAAGGTTGACAGTTTCAGCTGTTAACAGTAGTCATTAATTAACCATCTTGCAAAAGAGCTTCTAACTATTCATTGAATCGTCATTGCTATTATGCATACATTTATTGGGCACTTCAAGAGTGCTAGGGGTCCAAACATGATATAAAATACAGTCCCTGCTGTTTTGAAGTTTACAATCCATTAAAACTCACATATTTTTCAGTTTTCTACATTAGTTCAGGGTCCTAGTCTGTAGTACTGTATTGTGTTAAGGAAAGAGATGACACCAAAGGCAAGAGAAGACAAGAAGAAAAAGAGAGTTCACTATGTTTACATGGCACATATACTTATCTAAAGGCTTCTAAGTGACTTTTTGTTGAAAGTGATTTATTATGACATCCAGTTCTATCAGTGAGAACTTTTCTCAAGAGTTGCTGCTGCTAATGTCTTTCTAAAAGGGCTACTCTTGACATGCAGAAAATACATCAATGCATCTAATGACAGAAACAAAAGCTTAGAGTGGTGGGGAAGCAGTGTGAGGAAGAAGAATGAAAGCACCATGAAGGTAAGGACTGTGATTGCAAATTTCCAGGTCTCAGGAAGAAGATTGGCACGTAGCAGGTACTGTGTAGTAAATATTTCCTAAAGAATGGATGGATTGATGGAAGGATAATAGGTGGATAAGTGGATGAATGAATGGAGACATGAATAAATTGAATAAAGATATTAAAATTGTAATTGTGAAATTTAGGCCAAGAATCTTCATTTGGAATTTGTAAGTGATAGAAATATGACTCCTGCTCTCCGGTTCACAATTTCCCCATCTTGTAAAGAATATGATTGGATATTTAAGGTGATTCCTGTATCTAAAATAAGTTATTTTGATAATAATGATGATTTTTAATTTTTTGAGCCTTATATTCATTCATGGTACATCTCTGAACTGGTACTTCAGGGATCTATTTTTAATCATAACAATATTAATTCTAACTTACATATTAATTAGATACCTAACTTTGTAATCCTATAAGGTGAGATTCTCTGTGTGTCTCATACAGAGGAGGAAACTCAGGTTTAGATAGGTCAATATTTTGCCCATGGTCATAGAGGAAGCATGGTAGAGCTGAGATTCTAAGTGAGATCTGTCTAATTCTGATTCCCATGACTTTGTTATCTACTATTCTATATAGCTTATTTTGTAAGAGTGTTTTGTGTATGTGTGTGTGTATAAAGGGTCTGTTACTTGAGAATACGTACAAATTTGCTTCCTTACAGTGAGGCTGGTCGTCGGTGTTGCTAGGCTGGACACAGGATTAGGACTGGGAAGTTCCACCTGGCATGAAAGGAAGCAGGGATAAATATCTTATGTCAGTGTGTTCAGGAGTCAGCTATAAGGCAAGAGGACAGAAGATGGGGCACAAGGAACCAAGAACACTGGACATTTGGGAGGGACTGAGGAGGAGGACAGTTTGAAATCCTGGACAAATGGGCAGAAATTAGGGAATTTATCAGAATAGAAAGGGTCAGAACAACAGCAAGCAGGGGAGCGGAGCACAAAGGTGTGTCGGTAGCCCTTAATCACGGAAGCACATCCCTCCCGAGTGGGAGTTTTTACCATTACAAACAGAGGGAGCAAATTCTGGATTGCAAGGCTAGGCACGGCATGAAGAAGCAGAATTGGCAGCTGTGGGCTAAGGGGATGGGGGATCAGTAGCAGCTGCTGGTGAGCAGCTCCTGACACCTTAGCATGCCGTCTTGGCTCTTGAGGGTTTTTGCTATCTGTTCAGTACCTTTTGCAAGGGGAAATTGGCTCGGCAGCCTATATTGTAGCCTCCCAGCTGGAAGAGTGCAATTATGGATTGCTGGAGTCCACCACGGCTGACAGGTTCTTTCTTTTTTTCCCCCTGTCAGGAAAAAGTGACTCATAGCAATCGTATATTGGTGTCATATATGACTCTCTCCTCTCTGCTCCTCTGACCCTTCCCCCACACACTTAGTTACCACTGATGTAAACCTCCTTTTGTATTTCTACATTGCAAGTGGCATTTGTAAGACACTGTGGTAGGTGGAGGATATGAAAAGATGAATGAGATATTATTCCTGCCTTTCAGGCATTCACAATCTATATAAAAGAGAAGCATATAAACCAATAATCACGGCTAACAGGTGTGGAGTACTGTAATGAGGTATGATTACTTATAACAGGCAGATGCTATTATATTTATTATACATATTAACTTGTTTAATCCTCAAAACCACCCCCATGAAGTAGGAGTTGTCTTCTTACTTTGTAGTTGATGAACCTGAGGCATGAAGGTGCTAAATCAATCACTCAAGGTAACTCAACTAATAAGACTCAGAAGCAGGATTTAAAACCACACAGTAAGGCTACAAAGCATGCTTTTTAAAGATAATGTTTTTCTGTGTGCTCACAAAGAAAAAATGACTGAATACACTTATGTTGTTGTTAAGTCCCTAAGTTGGGTCCAACTCTTTCTTGACTTCATGGACTGTAGTCTGCCAGGCTCCTCTGTCCATGATATGTCCCAGGCTGGAGTTGGTTGCCATTTCCTTCTCCAGGGTATTTTCCTGACCCAGGGACTGGACTCACATCTTTTGCATTGTCAGGCAGATTCTATACCACTGAGCCACTAGGGAAGCCAGTTACAAGGGCAAGGATCGAAACATGCCAAAGAGGCAAGAGGATCACAGAAAATGTGCAGATTTTCAAGTGAGTGGGGTTCTATCAACTGTCCTATGATTTTGGGTCTCCATTTATGCATGGAGAGAAAAACACCTACCTTCAGATGTCTTTGTAGAGATAAGAAAACTACTGCAGTGTTGGCACAGATTAAGTACCTAATAAATGATGCTTGTAATTGTGTTGCGACTATGGTTGCTTTTTGTCATCAGTGTGATAACATATGTAAGTATTGTGGGTACAAAACAGAAATGGCCAATTTTGTCTTAGTGAGCAGGAAGATGTTGAAAGGAAGGTACTGTGAGGCTTCCCAAAGCAGGGTGGCATTTGAGCTGCATCTAGAAAGACTGGCAGTTTTCTAGGCAGATAAAGGGAAGAAAAACATTCTCATCAGAGGGAACAACTTGTGCATACATGTCTGGGAAATATCCAGTTTGAGTGTGGATGATTTGGGGGGGGGGAGCAGTGCTAGGAGAATGGCAATAGTGGAAACAAATCATGAAAGGTTTTGCAGTTCTTTAAATTTAGCCTTGAACACAAAAAATACTGAAGGTTATACGGTAACTCAGTAGTTTTCTGGATCCTTCTAGTTTTTTAATAGAGTGTTGTCCTTTCTTCTTTGTAAATATTTTAGAACACATTTATACCACTCCAGAACACAGACACACACTGTTCTAGAGCTGATCCAACTGAACCCCATTTTACCCTAGAGTTAACGTGTTTTTCCCAATTCTGTCTATAGTGTACAGGCAAATCAACTAGCGTGAATAGGGGGATGATGAAGAATAAATGAGGCAGAAATAGTCCCTTTAGTTACTTGTTGGAACTGTTGCCTTTGTTGACCACCTAATTTTGACCCACACATAAACTATCAAAATTGCTCCCAGATTGGATAAGAACCCATTTTTTGATTGTGGTTAAAATTAATTATTTTCTGAGAAAGGTGAGTAACCTATATGTAGACGACTAGACTCTTGTTCGTATAACTATTGCACAGAATTGTTTGACATCTTGTGATATCTATATTTCTGAGATTAAACAAGACAAAACAAAAGCATATACAAAATAAATGCCAATGACATATTAGTTTAGAAACAGTTCCTGAGTAAAATAGGCATATGAGTTTTTAACAAATGAAGAAGTGGAAAAACAAACTGCTGTTATTTGCTTTGGGCTCTAACAAAGGATCATCTCCATCACAGAGACCTTGCAGCCATGCCTAAAACCCAAGGGGGGAGACTCCATCTGCTCTCCTTGAGAAGATATTAATAGTATTGTCAAGACTGCCACTGGATAACTATTTGACTTTCAGGAGTTATTGCTCCTGTTACTGGTTCTTATTTTGTCCCCTTTCTTTACTCATATGGCCCTGGAATAACTGAAATGATTACATAGTAAATAGTTGCTTAACTTGCTACAACTGCTTATTTACCATTCTGTCAGAGATCACATCATAGTTGTTTTAATGAAATACCAGATAATCTGGGTTACGCAAAGGAATGCCAAGCCCTTTGAATGAATGGGGTTTACCATATAATTCCTTAGTGAAGAAAGTTATTACATACTGTCCCTTGTGCTTCCTTTTATTGGGTATGCAGACTACAAGATTAATCTTTTCCTAGAAGTTTAATAGCCTGACTTCTTAGTCATTTTTGTTGCCCACTTCATTTCAGATGTGTTTAATCCCATTTTCCTAAATTCGGATGTGTTCACAAACACCCAATTGTTTTCAATATTTAAATATTTGTCTTATCAGAACTTTATAGAACTGTGTTTTCCTCTCATTGTAAAATGAAAATTTAACATAGCTAGTCCTCAAATATTATATTAGTTTTTAAATGCCTTACATTACTACCAAAGTAAAATCTGTAAGATGTTACATTCTTTCTGAATATCATGTATGACTTGCTTTTCTTTCCATAGAATGACTCTTTAAAAAAATTATACCTACTATTTTCATCTGATTTTTAAGTAAAAGGTCATTTTCGCTCCATTCTTTCAAAATCATTTCTCTTGTCATTATGCATGCTAACAGCACTCTTCAATTTAGTATCATCTACAAATTTCATTAACATATTGTTTACTCCCAGTTCCAGGTGATTAATGTAGACATTAAACATGCCTATACCTTCGTGACTTGGTTGGATATTCCTTTGACATAAAATAGCATTACTCATCATTATTCCTCATTTGTAGTTTTTCTATCCATTTTCCTTCTGGTGGCATTAGAATGTCCAATGCAACTTAATTTTAACTTTTAAGAGAATATCTAAGACTACTAAAATTAAATATGTTCTTCCTGCTGCATTTCTCACATTCATTAAAGATAATTCTGTAAAAATTATAGACAACCTCATTGACCTGTAAAATTAATCTATAAATCCAGGTGATCTTTGAAACATGATGCATTCATTGGAGGAGTTTAAAGGTCTACACTGTTTTTCTAGGACTTAATAAATATTGCTGGTCTTCTTATATATTTCAATTTTAAACATTAGTTCCTAGGCAACTTAAGGCATACTTGTGTTTTTTGGTGATATGATTATGAACATACCTCAATAGAATTCAATTGGCTTTCCACTCCATTCTAATTTTACTTGCCTTCTAATTTGAATAATTGTGAGAAATATCTCTTCTAGTTGGGGCACATGGAAAGATGGATGTGTGTATTAGTTACTTTAAGAACATTTTTCCATAAGAGAACAGATATTCACACAATAAATCTTTGCTGTTATTTTTTATAAGTTGGTCTCCATTTTTAATGTTTGTCATGGAGTGGTAGTTGATTAGTGTTTTTTCAATATCCCCTGCGGTCCAGAGATTAAAATCATCTTGTCAAAGGCCACATAAAAATAATTTTGGCCATAAATCAATTATATAAAAATATTTTAATGAAATAAATTATTTAATAGTAATTTAAATGGCAATGTCTCCAACATGGCAACCACATAGTTCCTAACACATAACTTGAATCACATGATTATGAAGTAATTTCCATAACAATGAAATTTATTTTATTAATCAAAACCCTCATTTCGTTATTTTTTAGTCATTACATCCAAAAAAGTTTGGCACTGTAGCAGTTATTTTCCTATGTCTTATTCCCCCTCTCCTAGCAAATCAGGCTAACTAGTCATATAATTTCACCCTTTTTAGGGATGGGGAAGACTAAGACATTGTGGGTCAATGAGAGAGTAGGAGAAACTTGCTAGGGGCTCTGGGAGAGGAATTTCTTCTCAGGAATTCAGCAGCTTTTCTTTTCACTCCCTGACCTCTCCCCGTCACCCCCTCCTATCCCCCATCCGAAGCCATGTGAATAGGTGCAAAGTCTAGATTACCACAGGCAGTAAACCTACCACAGTGGGGGAAGCTGAGAGTGGAATCTGAATGTGGGCAGCCAAGTAGACAGACAGAACCTGGTCCATGTGGCCTCCCTGAACCACTGGAAAACCTCAGGACACATCCTGAAGAACAGCAAAGGTTTTGTTTTTTTGTTTTAATTTATTTTAATTGGAGGCTAATTACTTTACAGTATTGCGGTGGTTTCTGCCATACATTCACATGAATCCGCCACGGGTGTACATGTGTCCCCATCCTGACCCTCCCTCCCACCTCCCTCCCCATCCCATCCCTCAGGGTCATCCCAGTGCACCAGCCCTGAGCGCCCTGTCTCATGCATCCAACCTGGACTGGCAATTTATTTCACATATGATAATATACATGTTTCAATGCTATTCTCTCAAATCATCCCACCCAGGCCTTCCTTCTCCCACAGAGTCCAAAAATCTGTGAAGAACAGCAAAGTTAGCTCTGGGCTTGCTCATTTACAAACACACACATGCACCTTCTCTACAAGTCTACCCCAAGACGATTTCTGTTACATCGAGCCAGAAGCATCCCAAGCAAGCATACCCTTTGTAATTCTGAATTTAGGAGGTGTGAACATTTTTTATAGAATCTGGTTAGTATCTAGATCCTCGTTCAGATTAGACATGAAAATTAAACTTTTCAATTTTATTTTTTCCTATTCCCACTATTATTGTACTATGTGATTTCATGAAGACATATTTAGGGCTCAGGACTTTTAGCATTTTTTCTGTATTCTTTCTTAAATACATTTGTATTAAATGACCACCCTGACCAGGGAGCTAGCTACCTAAGGTAGTGGGTCTGCCATACCATGCTGGAGACAGAGACATTTGGATTATTGAAAATTCCTAATTGTGTCCTTATCAGTAGACACATTTATGTGTTTGGGAAATAAAAACCTTAAGAGGCAAAAATGTTAATGTCCATTATCAAATTTCTACTGAGTTTTCTTCTCCCTGTAGGCAGGATTTAGTCTTCACTAGTTCTTGAGCTTCCTGGGTGGCTCAGCTGTAAAGAATCTGTCTGCAATGCAGGAGATGCAGATTCTGTCCCTAGGTGGGGAAAATCCCCTGCAGGAGGAACTGTCATCCCACTCAGTTATTCCAGCCGGAATAATTCCATGGACAGAGGAGCTAGACAGACTACAGTCTATTGGGTCACAGAGCCAGACTGAGCAACTGATCACACACACACGTTTTCAACGGACTGTACAGCAGTGAGCGTGCATGGGAACCACCAGGAGGGCTTGCTGGAACGAGGGCAGCAAGGCTCCACCCCCACAGTTTCTGATTGATAGGATAGGGGCGGGGCTGAGACCGCATTTCCTAGTGGCTCCCCAGGTGATGCCTATACTGCTGCTCTGGGAAGCTCGCTTTGAGACTTGGGGCTTTACCAGCGTGCCTTGGGCCTCCCACTGTTTGCGAATTTTCACAACTAGAGCCACTTAATTCACACGTGTTGATTCTGCCCCACGCAGGTAAGAAGGAATACAGGCCTTTCATTGGTTCAGTAGGACGTAACTTTACGACGTAAATTAAGACGTACCTTTTCTGCGTGTTTGATGTGAGTAACAGTTGGGTTTTTCAGCTCCGGCACTTTATGCCTTCCTGGGTTCTTTGCTGGATGTGCTGTTTCGTCTGGGACTAGGACACCGACTTCCTTGCTCAGTTCCTTCTGGAAGCTGAAGATAAGCAGGTAAGTTCACTTCCCACATCTGAGAATTGACCTGGTTGCCTTCTGGACATTTGTGACCCCACTCTCACCTCGGGCGGTGTTGGGTTGCCTGTGCTGATTCTTTCATTGCTTGTTGTTTAGTTAGACTTTGAGTTTGCCTTTTCTGTGCCAGTAAGTCTTGTGTTGGAGTTCCCCAGACTACCTTCTCTGCTTTTCAAATGCGGATATTCAGTTGAACACCGCTGTTGTTGTTTCTATGACTGCTGCCCATCCTTTCCCTCTCTCCATTTCTGTATGGCATTTCAGACCCCTCAACCCGAGGTTCCATCTCCCTCATACTCTGAGACTCAGCGCTGGGTTAGTCTTTTTTTCCTCTATAAGTGATTACTTTTCAGGTAAGATCATGCACCTTGGCTGGAAGATTCTAGTGCTACCTACATGTGACTTCAGTCTAAGTAAGTCAACTATGTTTGTTTTTCCTTCTTATTAATAAACCTGTGTCAAGGAGGTCTATGGGCTTGCTGTGCAAATCAGTGGCTATCAGCGTGTTAGGGAAGTTTTCAGAAATGCAGAGCCTCAGGCCCTACCTCAGATGTACTGACTTAGAATCTACAGTGTAACAAGAGCCACAGGTGATTTTCATGCACATTGTGAAAAACTAATGTATGGTGTTGCTAGCGCCTGTAGGATGAAATGCTCCCACCTGAGACTATTTGTGACTCAGCCTTACCAATCGCTACTTTTCCTGACTTCCTTATCACCACTGATAATTTTACAAACCTATGTTGGGTGAGTTTCCCACTGACCGTGTGAGCTAGGACTGACAACCCAAGGTTCTGCAGGAATCCAGAGTGTGTCTGTGTACATCTCACATTTGTTATTTCTTGGTATATCTTTTGCACAAGTGCTTTTCAACTATGTGAACGTATTTGTCCATGATCTGATACGGACTTGGATGTCAGTCCCACATCCTGACAGTTTCAGGGTCCAGGGTGTATGTGTACCACTCAAGTTCAACAATAAATTTTACGTGCTTAATGTAATGTTGGCCCATGGTAGGTGACCATTCAAACATCTCTCATCAGCATTTATTCTGGAGAAGGCGTTGAAAGTAGATCTGCCTGGGTGACCTAGATCCACCCCAGAACTTCTGTGGTGGTGATGGGGACAGTAACACTGGTCTGCACAGTGACCAGTGACCAATTACCTTGTTGCCAGAAACTCATTCCTGAAGAAGCAGAACTTCAGCTACTAACTGAGTCCACAAGTCAGGTCCCATCATTGAAGAGAGGGGGCTAATAAGACATACATGGGTGTCAGAGACTCAATCAAGACTGTCTATATTCAGAATAGGGTTACAGCCTGAAAAGAAGGAATCAGACACTTTATAACCTAGAGACCCAGGTTGAGAGGTCCCTATTCATAAGCATTGACATAGAAAGAACATGGGTTCTAGCATCCAAACTGGGTTTGTGTGATCTTGAGTAACTTTATCCTCAGATGGTCTTCCTAGGCAAATGAAAATGAATGCATGTCCAGGGTCTAATAGAGGATTCAAAATGCTTAATTAAGTGGCTGTTATGTTTAATATTGAAGGAATCATGATATGTGAGTCTATGAACCTCAGAGCTGCTCCGGGTTCTTTGAATTCTGACCCAATTGGTTGGAGGGTAGAGTAGCTAGTTTAGTACCTTGTTCAGGATCTGAGCAGAAGGAAGCAGGCATGCTCACAGTACAAGTGTTAAGGCAGGTACATTGGAGGACTATTTTGTTTTCCTTTTCTCTTTTGTTCTCTTGGATTTGATGACTGTATTTAGTGTTGTGTTTGGATTTCTTTTCCACTTTTGTGTGTATTATAGATTCTTGGTTTGCAGTTACCATGAGGTTTTGGCATAACAATCTATATTTTATGTATAGTACACGGTATAAAGTGCATGGTATATAGATGTGATTGTTTAAAGTTGCTGGTCTCTTAATTTCAAATGTACTTTAAATATCCTGCATTCGTAATAGCATATTTGTGTGTGGATGATTTCCTACCTTTCCTGTATGTTGGCCTTTACCATGACCTTTCCCATTTTGTAATTTGTCTTGTAGTTTCCTTGTGTCTTTGGACACAGACTACCTTTTTTAGTAGACTGCAGTCTTTCTTATTGATGGTTATTTGTGATTTTGGTGTGCTCGTGAGAGGAGGTAAGTTCAAGGTCCTTCTACTCTGCCATGTTGCCCCTCCCTTCATACTTTTCAATCTTAATGTATTAATATATTCTGTACCACAGATGCCTAGTGAGGGGGGTTTTTGTAAGCAGCCCAAAGTCAGAGAGCTAGTAACGGCAGAATCAAGGTTCATGTCCAGGTGGTCTGACTCCAAAGCTTGTGCTTACAACCACTGCACTGCCCTGACTCCCAGCAGAATAAGAGAGGACACTTTAGGAATTAGGACAAATGACTTAAGATGCAGGAGGGCCAAAAGCAGGTTGTGTCTGAAAAAAATGAGGGTAAAGAATTTCAGAAGGAATAGAGTCATCATCAATGTGAAATAGAGCAGAGAAAATAAATATAAAAAGAAACTAAAATTAGACTTTTATATAAATTGAATATTACTTATATGCTTTGAAAAGCCAGGTACTCTAGTATTTGCAGAAATAGCAGTCTTGGGTAGTGACTTAAATAATAAAAAAGGAGAGAGGAAAAGCAAAAGAATCACATACTTAATTTCTAAGGTAACTAAAACTGTTATTTTACCTGCATCACAGTCCCAATATGGAATCTTCTTCATCCCTAAATCTTCTTTGTGTGTTCTCCAAAATAATATGTTCTCTTGAAGCCTTCCTAAATTTCTCAGTATCTTTATATATGTCTGGGCAGTAAGAATACACTGACACATGTTGGAAGGAATCTATCACTTTTTCCTGAACTGGAATCCAAATTTCCCCCAACAAAATGTTCCAGCAGAACTTTTTTTTTAAATACAAATGTGATTGGCCTTATCAGGAAAGGTTCTTAACTAACCATGTATTTGTTATTGTATGGACAAAGAGTTATGCTAGGCAATCACATCAAGTGATAAACAGGTGCTGATGAGGCATTCAGGACAACTATATACCCAGAATTCCACAGAAAAAAAAAAAAACAACAAGATTAGTCTGAGATAGAGACTATCTAGCAGGAATAACTGTGTCCAAAGAGGTCTAACTGATCTCGATGGAAATTCTGTCACTTGTCAGCCATGTGACCTTGGATATTTCCTTAGTGACCTGAGATTCAGGTTTCTCTTCAATAAAATAAGGGAAACAATACTTGGCAAATATTGTTATTGTGATCAGTCACACATTACAGGACCTGACACATAGTCTGTGTGTAGAAAATAGTAGTATTGTACATGGAGAAGGCTATGGCACCCCACTCCAGTACTCTTGCCTGGAAAATCCCATGGATGGAGGAGCCTGGTAGGCTGCAGTCCATGGGGTCATGAAGAGTTGGACACGACTGAGCGACTTCACTTTCACTTTTCACTTTCATGCATTGGAGAAGGAAATGGCAACCCACTCCAGTGTTCTTGCCTGGAGAATCCCAGGGATGCCGGAGCCTGATGGGCTGCCGCCGTCTATGGGGTCGCACAGAATCGGACACGACTGAAGCGACTTAGCAGCAGCAGTATTGTACATATTGATCTTACCCTGACATAACTCTGAAGGTTAGGGAAGATTTTCTCATGACATGCAAAAACACAGTTTAAGAAACCAAATAACAGAAGTGGAGTCTGAGGGAGAACAGTTACATGTACATGTATGGCTGAGTCCCTTTGCTGTCTGCCTGAAACTATCACAACATTGTTAATTAGCTACACCCCAAAATAAAATTTTTAAAAAAAATAAAAGTTTCATGTAGTAAATGAGCATGTCTATTTAAAATCTTAAATTTGTAATACTTTGTGTATTTAGATTCAATTGTAGATAGATTTTGTGGTAGAATAAAACAGCTTTTGTTCTTTCTATATGGAGAATAAGAGGAATTCTATTTTCTTCCTTCTTGGAGGGTAGTTAAGATTTGTGTTCTGAGTCCATCTAATCTTGGTAAGTGACTCAGGTTTTTTGTTCAGTTTAAATTTTAGGACCTCTACGTCGAAATTATCACATACTCAGATGGAAGTTTCCACATTTTTTGTTGATTTGTTTTGGGTGGGTGTTTACCAATGAAAATAAAGTTTCACTGTTTAAAGAAAACAGGAAACCAAATAAAGTGATTTCATCAATGCTAACGCGTTGAAATAAGAAAGACAAAGAAGTGGGAAAATGACTTCTCTGAAGAGACACTGAAAGGCATATCTTCTCACGCTCTAAGATGTGACACTGAAATCCTGTCAGGGGCCAGGCAGACATTATACGTGATTAAAGCAGATGTGGGTCCCGGTTCTAGGCTGGTTTGCCTTCAGATACCTGTGCCTTCCCTTCCTTGCCCTGCTCTGTGTCAGAAGGATTCACCCCAAAGGGTAAATGTTTTCCCCAGGCCCCAAGTCAGCTGACTTCCTGCTGGGTGAGGCCACAGTAGGAACCCAGAGGGCAAGGCGGCAGACGGTAAGAATCCGCCAGCAATGTGGGAGATTGGGGTTCAATCCCTGGGTCAGGAAGATCCCCTGGAGAAGGAAATGGCAACCCACTCCAGTATTCTTGCCTGGAGAATCCCCATGAACAGAGGAGCCTGTTGGGCTACAGTCCATGGGGTTGCAAATAGTCAGACACAACTCAGTGATTAACACAGCAACAACAATGGCCTCTCCAGGAACAGTGGCATCTCCTTCAGATTCCAGTACCTGGAGTAGTCACAGCCCCTGGGCTTCTACAACACTGTCTCCTCCTTCTCGCCAGCCACGTGGTAGAAGCAGCTTCTTGCTGTGTCAACCTCTGGTTTATTTCACAATCACTACGATTCTCTCCTCTTCTGTGGAGCTGTGTTCATTAATTAATAACACCAGCTGTGTTATTAATACTAGTTCCCTGTGTTTGTTTTGGTTTCTGTATTCCTGGTTAGACTGACTGATGAAATATGTAAGTTTAGACACAAGAATAGCTGACAAGATTGAAGGAATGGAATGATGGGAACCTATTGGTCACCAGCTCCTCACCTGTGGTCAATTCGTGCAGCCTAAGAACTTAAACAGTGTGGTCAAATTCTCCAAGTTTTCAAAAGAAGCTGAACATTCCAAGTTTTATGTAAAATCTGTTTAGAAAACATTGGCAACTAATTCCATGTCTTTAACAACTGAAGGCCAAATTAAACATCTGCAGATCCCATATAGCTTGAAGGTTTGAAATGTATTATGTTCACTTAAATAATAGTTATTACTTTTTTCTTACTACAACATCTTCTGCTAAGTTTATATACAGAGGACCCATAGCTGTTTTAAGAAAAACTATTTCTCTACCACATTTCTTAAGGTAATGCTAGGTGCTCTAACAAATCAATCTCCCAGTTATAGTGGTTCAGCACAATAGAAATTTCTTTCTCATGCATGAAAAAGTTTGGTGCAATTATTCACTTTTGGCCAAAGGCTTTTCCTTCCAGAGTGACCCCGGATTATGGCTCTACCATCTCCTGAGGCCTGGAGTCCTCTGTATCCAACGACAGATAGGGAAGAGAGTAGAAAAGGTGTGCCCACTCTTTAACCACCTTGGCACACGGCCACACCTGAATGAATATTGCCTTGGCTGGGCAGCTGTTTCCCAGACCCAGGACTATACTGCAGGAACTGTGTGACTTTGCATTTGCCACATTCACACTGCCTTCCAACAAGGCTGTATGTGAGACTGTCTGAAGGGGGGCCTCACATAAGAGGAAATCCACACTGATAAATATTTTGATTATCTAAACAGAAGGAACTGGGATCATCAAGGAGTCTTCAGCAGTGAACTCTAGGGATAAAAATAGAGAGCCAGGAAAAGGACTAGACAGACATATAAATCTCATTACAGGACAGTTTAGTGAGTATTATAGTTCTATTAGACCCATGTGAAATCTGAGGCCTGGAAGTGTTTTCAATAACTTGTCCAAAGAATCACAACCAATAATTATGCTCATTCCAGAGCATGCTATTTTAGAATTCCCTCAGACATTGCTTTTAGATGGGATTTATCCTATTGTGATAAAGTAACTTTTATTGCCTTACATGGAGATGAGCAAAACAGAATAGGAAAATATCTTGGAGAGGCAAGAGTGTGGTTAGAATTTCTTATCACATACGATTGAGTCCTGGGGTTAAACTAACCCACAGAGCAATTAGTCTGTTTGTTTAATGGATAGTCATAATTTTCTAGAGATGATGTGGAGAGATCCATGACTTGGTGACTTAGTGCTATTGAACACGCTGATTTGTTATCTGGAATTAATCAACATTGAAAATGAAGCGTCAGCAACCACACTGCTGAATTTATACATTGATTTTTTTCAGAAACATTCCCAAGTGCTAAGGCTACATTACTCATGGTGGTAGATGCCAGGGATTCAAAAAGGAACACTAAGTACTATTAACTGAATACCTATTTTATGCCAAGTGCTTTTACGTACATCATCAAATATCATCTTTACTATGATACTTCATGGTGAGTGATACTATCAAGTTTTGTTTTATTTCCATTCTTGGAACTGTCCCACTTTGACATAACTGGCTTGAAGAAGATCGAACTTAAAGAAGTCTGACTACTAATTGTGCTCTATCTGTTGTGATATCCACACCCTTCCTGGCTTATTGAAAAAGTAAAATGCTTATGATCAAATAGGTGACATTTTGGCAGGGAGGAGAAACAAGTAAACAGTGATAAAACAATGAAGGAAATGACATGTCTCTGGGTATATTTTAATGCTTCACTCATTATGTTTATACAATAGCTGATTCAATAGTTCCTAGTTTTGCATATAAGTATTCTTTCTTGAGCATACCCCAAGGCCAGATTTTATCATGTGCAAAAAGAATGTGTTCAGAAAATGTGTTTACCAAAGTAACTGTGTGCCATGGATAAAGGGAGGCTGAGATCATCTCTGAGACTTTCAGCTGACATAAAAAGGTGCTTTTCAAGTGCTTTACATATGCTGCCTCATTTAATAAACACACTTTTGAGGAAACTCATTATTCCCATTTTACAAAGGAAGAAACTGAGGAAGAAAGAGGCTAAATAGCTCATTCGAGGTCCCATAGATTCTAAGTTTCAGGGCTGCAATTCTGTCCCAAGTCCTCTCATGCATGTGTCTGCTTTTAACCCTGTCACCCCTCTTTCTCTCCATTGGGCTGAAAGTGCATACAGTATAGAGAGCACTGTGGGGGCTATGCAACCTCTCTGGAGTGACCGGGAATCTAATTGAAGAGCCGTGATATCCCACCATCTAAACTTATATCAGCGTTGAATTAATTTTAAGGAAGTATCAAATCACAGATTGAATTTTCATTGTTAATTGCATGTGTAAGAAAGATGAGAGAAAGACAAGGTAGATCAATTAATTTTTATTGCTACTATAAACCAAACATGGAATCTATTTTGATTCATATAAATTGCCTATGGCAGCCTGATGAAAATACTATTAGCATTTTACAAATAGAAACTAATAAGTTCAGAACCCTGTAGCTACAAGGTGAGTGAAGTATGGCAGTTGTCTTCAAAGTGTGTTCCATGGACAAGCACAATCAGCATCCCCTGGGAGTTTGTTTAAAAATGCAGATTTCAAGGCATAGCCCAGACCTGTTGAGTCAGATCTCTGGGACTGGGGTTCAGAAATTTGCTTTCTAGGAGATTCTTGTACACACTTAAGTTGGAAAGCACCTGGCTAAGGTATGAATTCTGTGATGATAGTGAGACCTGTGTGATGTCAGACCTCATATCTTTGCCACTGCAGTCAGTATGCCGAAACCTGAAATAGTTGAGAGAGTTCCAAGAAGAAAGAAACAAGAGCTGTTCTTTGAAGAATTTGTGAAATATGGGTCGGTAGAAGGGATAGAAGAGGTATTACAGGTAGGGTCAGTTATTGGACAGTTCACTCAAGATAGGTGCCATGTTCATCTTCCCCTGAATTTAGCTGTTTTACCCAAAACTCTTGCTTCAGATCACTTACTGGTATTTGATACAAAGGTGGAATCTGCAATATTGTCAGTAATCCATGGAGAAGCTTTGCAGAAGTGCTCTGTTAGTAATTAATTAATATCAGTATGTGTTAATGAACTAAGTCAGTTACTTGGATTTGGACTATGGACTGTGGAGGGGGTCCATCAGTGAGTAGCAAAAATAATTGAACAGACACATAGGGAAAGGCAGATACAACATAAGAAAAGTAAAAAGACAAGTGTTACTTTAGATCTTTTAAACAATATTTTTTTTTTTGGCCAGTACTTTTTTTTAAAATTTTTCTATTGAAGTATAGTTGATTTACAATGTTGTGTTAGTTTCAGATGTACAGCAAAGTGATTCAGTTGTATGTACACATATATCCACTTTATTTTAGGTTCTTTCCCCATATGGGTTATTACATAGAATTGAATAGAGTTCTGTGTGCTATACAGTAGGAGAGGTATAGTTTTATATATATAGTAGTGTGTATATGTAAATTCCCATCTCCCAGTTTATCCCTCCTCACCCTCCCATAATCATAAGTTTGTTCTCTACATCTGTGAGTCTATTTCTATTTCGTAAATAAGTTCATTTGTAACGTTATTTTTAGATTCTACATATAAGTGATATCATATGATTTTTGTATTTCTCTGACTGACTTTACTCAGTATTGCAATCTCTAGGTCCAACAGGTGCTGCAAATGGCATTTTTTGTTCTTAATGGCTGAGTAATATTCCATTGTACATATCTTACACATCTTACTTATCATTACCTCTTTCAATAGCCACGTAGGTTGCTTCCACGTCTTGACTATTGTAAATAGTGTTGCAATGAACATTTGAGCGCATCTGTCTTTTCAAATTATGATTTTATTTAGATATGTGCCCAGGAGTGGGATTGCTGGATCAGATGGTAGTTCTATACTTTTTAAGAAACCTCCATATTTTTTTCCATAATGGTTATACCAATTTAAATTCCTACCAAGTGTAGCAGTGTTCCTCTTTCTCCACACTATCTCCAGTATTTATTGTTTGTAGATTTTTTTGCTGGCCAATTTGATCCATGTGAGGTGATACCTCATTGTAGTTTTTGATTGGCATTTATCTAATAATTAGTGATGTTGAGCATCTTTTCACATGTTTTTCGGCCATCTGTATGTCTTTGGAGAGAGGTCCGATCTTCCACTCGTGTTTTGATTGGATTGTTTGATATTGAGCTGCATGAGTTGTTTGTATATTTTGGAGAGTAATCCCTTGTCAGTTGCTTTGATTGCAAATAACTTCTCCCATTCTGAGGGCTGACTTTTTGTTTTGTTTACGTTTCCTTTGCTGTGCAAACGCTCTTAAGTTTAATTAGGTTCAATTTGTTTTTATTTTTATTATTCTAGGAGGTGGATCAAAAAAGATGTTTCTTCTATTTGTGTCAGAGTGTTCCACTTGTGTTTTTCTAAGAGTTTTATAGTATCTGGCCTTAGTTTTACGTCTTTAATCCATTTTGAGTTTATTTGTGTGTGGTGTTGAGGAGTGTTCTAATTTCATTCATTTACATGTAACTGTCCAGTTTTCCCAGCATTACTTATTGAAGAGAATTTTCTTCATTGTATATTCTTTCCTTCTTTGTAATAGATGAGTGAATTTATCTCTGGATTTTCTGTCCTGTCCATTGACCAATGTTTCTATCTTTGTGCCAGTATCACACTGTTTTGATTACTCTAGCTTTGTGGTGTAGTCTGAAGTCAGGGAGGTTGAATGTTCCAACTCCATTTTTCTTTCTCAAGATTGCTTTGGCTATTCAAGGTGTTTTGTATTTCTATACAAATGGTAAAAAATTTTTGTTCTACTTCTATTAACAGAAAATGCCATTGGTAATTTGATAGGGATTGCATTAAATATATAAATTACTTTGGGTAGTATTGTCATTTTCACAAATTTGAGCCTCCCTGTCCATCACCAACTCCCAGAGTTCACCCAAACTGATGTCCATTGAGTTCAGTGATGCCATCCAACCGTCTCATCTTCTGTCATCCCTTCTCTTCCTGCCCTCAATCTTTCCCAGCATCAGGGTATTTTCAAATGAGTCAGCTCTTTGCATCAGGTGGCCAAAGTATTGGAGTTTCAACTTCAACATCAGTCCTTCCAATGAGCACCCAGGACTGATCTCCTTTAGGATGGACGGGTTGGATCTCCTTGCAGTCCAAGGGCCTCTCAAGAGTCTTCTCCAACACCACAGTTCAAAAACATCAATTCTTCAGGACTCAGCTTTTTTTATAGTCCAACTTTCGCATCCATACATGACCACTGGGGAAACCATAGCCTTGACTAGATGGACCTTTGTTGGCAAAGCAATGTCTCTGCTTTTTAATATGCTGTCTAGGTTGGTCATAACTTTCCTTCCAAGGAGTAAGCATCTTTTAATTTCATGGCTGCAGTCACCATCTGCAGTGATTTTGGAGCCTAAAAAAATAAAACCAGCCACTGTTTTCACTGTTTCCCCATCTATTTGCCATGAAGTGATGGGACTGGATGTCATGATCTTAGTTTTCTGAATGTTGAGCTTTAAGCCAACTTTTTCACTCTCCTCTTTCACTTTCATCAAGAGGTTCTTTAGTTCTTCACTTTCTGCCATAAGGGTGGTGTCATTTGCATATCTGAGGTTATTGATATTTCTCCTGGCAATCTTGATTCCAGCTTGTGCTTCCTCCAGCCCAGCATTTCTCATGATGTACTCTGCATATAAGTTAAATAAGCAGGGTGACAATATACAGCCTTGATGTACTCCTTTCCCTATGTGGAACCAGTCTGTTGGTCTATGTCCAGTTCTAACTGTCGCTTCCTGACCTGCATACAGGTTTCTCAAGAGGTAGGTCATGTGGTCTGGTATTCCCATCTCGATGGACAGGGAAGCCCGGTGTGCTATGGTTCGTGGGGTCGCAAAGAGTCCGACACGACCGAGCGACTGAACTGAACTGAACACAAGAACATGGTATATCTCTCTATCTGTGTGTCATCTTTGATTTCTGTCATCAGCATCTTACAGTTCTCTGAGTACAAGATTTTGGCCTCCTTAGGTAGGTTTATTCCTAAGTATTTTATTCTTTTGGATGTAATGATAAATAGGATTGTTTCCTTAATTTCTCTTTCTGATCTTTCATTGTTAGTGTATAGGAATGCAAGCAATTTCTGTGTATTAATTTGTATCCTGCAAACTTCACCAAATTAGTTGATGAGCTCTAATAGTTTTCTGGTAATGGCGTTAGGTTTTCTACATATAGTATCATGTCACCTGAAACCAGTGATAGCTTTACTTCTTTTCCACTTTGGATTTATTTTTTCTTCTTCTCTGATTGCCATGGCTAGAACTTGCAAAACTATGTTGAATAAAAGTGGTGAGAGTGGACATTTTTGTCTTGTTCCTAATCTTAGAGGAAACAGTTTTTCAGCTTTGAATGAAGTGGCTGTGCGTTTGTTGTATATGGCTTTTATTATGTTGAGGTAGGGTCCCTTTTCCCTACTTTCTGGAGAATTTTTTTTTTTTTTATCATAAATGGGTATTGGATTTTATCAAAAGCTTTATCCTGTGCCTATTGAGATGATGGGCTTCCCTGGTAGCTCAGATGGTAAAAAATCTGCCTACCTGGTTTGATCCCTGGGTCGGGAAGATTCCCCAGGGAAGGAGTGGCTAGCTACTCCAGCATTCTTGCCTGGAGAATCCTGTGGACAGAGGAACCTGGTAGGCTATAGTCCATGTGGTCGCAAAGAGTTAGACACGACTGAGTGACTTTTGCTTTCATTGAGATGATCATATAGTTTTTATTCTTCAGTTATCGTGGTGTGTCACATTGATTTCACATGTATCAAAGAATCCTTTAATCCCTGGGATAAATCTCACTTTTATCAATGGCATAGAATCCTAGTAATGTATTGTTGGATTTGGCTTGCTAGTATTTTGTTGAGGATTTTTGTGTTTGTGTTATTCAGTGATATCGGCCTGTAATTTTCTTCTTTTGTGGTATCATTGTGGCCTTGTAGAATGAACCTGGGAGTGTCCCTTCCTCTGAAATTTTTGGGGAAGATTTTTAGAAGGAAATGTTTGATAGAATTCTTTAAATACTTGATAGAATTCACCTGTAAAGTCATGACTTTTGAGTGTTTTCTAATCTGTTTCAGTAGTTGTGATTGGTTGGTTCCGATTTTCTATTTCTTTTTTGTTCAGTCTTGGAAGGTTGTATATTTCTAAGAATTTGTCAATTTCTTCTAGATTGTCCATTTTATGGGAGTATAGTTGCTTGCAGTAGTCTTATGATCTTTGCATTTCTGTGGTGTCCATTGTAATTTTTTATTTCTAATTTTATTGATTTGAACCCTCTCCCTTTTTTTTCTGATAAGCCTAGCTAAAAGTTTACCATTTTTATCGTTCTTTTATCAAAGAACCAGCTTTTAGTTTCATTGATCTTTTCTGATTTCTTTGTCTCTATTTATTTCTATTCCAGTCTTTATGATTTCCTTCTATTAACTTTGGATTTTGTTTGCTCTTCTTTCTTTAGTCACTTTATTTGTAAGATTAGGTTGCTTATTTGAGATTTTTCTTATTTCTCGAGTTAGGATTGTATTTCTATGAACTCCTCTCTTAAAACCACTTTTGCTGTGTCTCGTAGATTTATTGCTTAGTAACATATTGTTTAGCCTCCATGTGTTTTGTTTTGCTTTATAGGTTTTTTTTTTCCTTTAATTGATTTCTAATCTCATAGCATTGTGATCAGGAAAGATGCTTGATATGATTTTGATTTTCATAAATTTACCAAGACTTGATTTGTGGTATAAGATGTGATCTATCCTAGAGAATGTTTCATATGCAGTTGAGAAGAAAGTATATTCTGCTGCTTTCAGATAGGATGCCCTTATCAATTAAGTTCATTCAGTCTAATGTGTCATTTAAGGCTCTTGTTTCCTTACTGAATTTCTGTTTGGATGATCTGTGCATTGGTGTAAGTGGGGTTGAATCTCCCACTATCGTTATTATTTCTCCTTCTATGGCTATTAGTATTTGCGTTATAGAGGTACTCCTATGTTGGATGCATATGTATTTACAATTGTTATGTCTTTTTAGATTGAACCCTTGATCATTATGTAGTGTCCTTCCTTGTTTCTTGTACCAGTCTGTATTTTAAAGTCTATTTTGTCTGATATGAGTATTGCTATTCCTGCTTTCTTGATTTGCATTTGCACAGAATATCTTTTTGCATGCCCTCACTTTCAGGCTATTATGTGTCCCTAGGTCTGAAAAGGGCCTCTTTTCAGCCTATATATCAGTCTTGTTTTTGTATCCATTCAGCCAGTCTATATCTTTTGGTTGGAGCATTCAATCCATTTACATTTAAAGTAATTATCAATATGTATGTTCCCATTGACATTTTCTAATTGTTTATGATTTATGTCAATTTTCTTTCCTTCTTTTGCTCTCTTGTGGTTTGATGATTATCTTTAATGTTGTTTAGGTTGTCTGTATGTGTGTTGTATTTATTGTAGTGTTTTGGTTTGAAGTTCTCATAATGTTTTGATATAGCAGTCTGTATATGTACAAGATTGTTTTAAATTGCTGGTCTCTTAATTTCAAATTCAATTCCTGTTCCTGCATTTGTACTCTCCTCACGGTTGCTAGTTTTGGTATCATATTTGTGTGTGAATGATTTCCTACTTTTACCATATGTTTGCCTTTACTGGTAAGCTTTCCCATTTGGGATTTTCTTGTTTCCAGTTGTAACCTCCTCTTTTTCTTGCCAGGAAAAGTTCCTTTAGCATTTATTATAGGGCTCTTTAGCACTTGCTATTGGGCTGGTTTTGTTTTTCTGAATTCTGAGCTTTTGTGTGTCTGTAAAGCTTTTGATTTTGTGTTGAATCTGAATGAAAGTCTTGCTGAATATTCTTGGTTGTAGGTTTCCTTTCATCACTTTAAATATATCATGCCACTCACTTCTGGCCTGCAGAGTATCTGCTGAAAAATCAGCTGATAAGGTTATGGGGACTCCGTGGTAAATTATTTGCTGCTTTTCCCTCGTTGCTTTTGATATTTTTTCTTTGAATTTTAATTTTTGTTAGTTTTATTACTCCGTGCCTTGGCATGTTCCTCCTTGAGTTTATCCTGTATGGGAGTCTCTGCACTTCTTGGACATAGGTGACTGTTTTCCATGTTAGGGAAGTTTTCAGCTATGATCACTTCAAATATTTTCCCCAACCCTTTCTGTTTCTCCTTTCCTTCTGGGAACCCTATCCTGCAAATATTGATGAATTTAATGTTGTCTCAGAGGTATCTGAGACTGTCCTCATTTCTTTTCATTCTTTCTTCTTTATTTTCTTCTGTGGTAGTGATTTTAACCACTCTGTCTTCCACCTCACTTACTTATACTTCTGCCTCAGTTATTCTCTACTGATTCTGTCTAGTGTATTTTTAAATTTTTTTCAGGGCTCCCCTGGTGGCTTGATGGGAGGGCTCAAACTACTGCACAATTGCACTCATCTCACATGCTAGTAAAGTAATGCTCAAAATCCTCTAAGCCAGGCTTCAAAAGTACGTGAAGCGTGAACTTCCAGATGTTCAAGCTGGATTTAGAAAAGGCAGAGGAACCAGAGATCAAATTGCCAACATCTGTTGGATCATCAAAAAAGTAAGAGAATTCCAGAAAAACATCTGCTTTATTGACTATTCCAAAGCCTTTTTGTGGACCACAACAAACTGTGGAAAATTCTTCAAGAGATGGAAATACCAGACCACCTGACCTGCCTCCTGAGAAATCTGTATGCAGGTCAGGAAGCAACAGTTAGAACTGGACATGGAACAACAGACTGGTTCCAAATAGGGAAAGGAGTATGTCAAGCTATATATTGTCAACCATGCTTTTTAACTTATATGCAGAGTACATCATGAGAAACGCTGGGCTGGAGGAAGCACAAGCTGGAATCAAGATTGCTGGGAGAGAAATGTCAATAACCTCAGATATGCAAATGACACCACCGTTATGGCAGAAAGTGAAGAAGAACTAAAGCGCCTCTTGATGAAAGTGAAAGAGGGAGTGAAAAAGTTGGCTTAAAGCTCAACATTCAGAAAACTAAGATCATGGCATCTGGTCCCATCACTTCATGGCAAATAGATGGGGAAACAGTGAAAACAGTGACAGATTTTATTTTTTTGGGCTCCACAATCTCTGCAGATGGTGATTGCAGCCATGAAATTAAAAGATGCTTACTCCTTGGAAGGAAAGTTATGACCAACCTAGACAGCATATTAAAAAGCAGAGACATTTCTTTGCCAACAAAGGTCCGTCTAATCAAATCTAGGTTTTTCCAGTAGTCATATGTGGATGTGAGAGCTGGACTATAAAGAAAGCTGAGTGCCAAAGAATTGATGCTTTTGAATTGTGGTGTTGGAGAAGACTCCTGAGAGTCCCTTGGACTGCAAGGAGATTCAACCAGTCCATCCTAAAAGAAATTAGTCCTGAATATTCATTGGAAGGACTGATGCTGAAGCTAAACTCCAGTAGTTTGGCCACCTGATGTGAAAAACTGACCCAATGGAATAGACCCTGATTCTGGGAAAGATTGAAGGCAGGAGGAAACGGGGATGACAGAGGTTGAGATGGTTGGATAGCATCACCGACTCTGTGGACACGAGTTTGAGTAAACTCTGGGAGTTGGCGATGGACAGGGAGGCCTGGTGTGCTGCAGTCCATGGGGGTCACAAGGAGTTGGACATAACTGAGTGACTGGACTAAACTGATGGCTCAGATGGTAAAGAATCCTCCTGCAATGCAGGAGATCTGAGTTTGATCTCTCGGTTGGGAAGATCCCCTGGAGGAGGGCATGGCAACCCACTCCAGTATTCTTGCCTGAAGAATCCTCATGGACAGAGGAGCCTGTTGGGCTACAGTTCATGGGTCACAAAGAGTGGGACATGACTGAGGCACTATACACAGTGTATTTTTTAATTCAGTTATTGCATTGTTCATCTGTTCTTTAAAATTTTCATATCTTTGTTAAACATTTCTTATATTTTCTCAGTCTGTGTCTCCATTATATTTTTTCTGAGATTTTGGGTTACCTTTAATATCATTAGTCTGAATTCTTTTCCAGGTAACTTGCCTAGATCCTCTTTGTTTTGTTGTGGGTTTTTGTCTTGTTCCTTCATCTGTACCGTATTTCTCTGATTTATTGTTTCATCTAATTTTCACTGTTTACGGTCTCATTTCCCCAGGCTGTGGGATCATAGGACCTCTTGCCTGTGGTGTCTGCCTCTTGGTGGATGAGGTTGGTCCAGGGGCCTGTGTAGACCTCCAGGTGAGAGGGACTCAGTGTCTGCACTCAGTGAGTGAAGCTGTGTTCTGTCCCTTTCCAGGGCTTTGTCAGTGTTAATTGCTCAGTCTTGTCGAACTCTTTGCGACCCTGTGGATTGTGGTCCACCAGGCTCCTTTGTCCATGCACTTCTCCCGGCAAGATCACTGGAGTGGATAAGCCATTCCCTTCGCCACAGTATCTTCCTGACCCAGGGACTGACCCTGGATCTCCTGCATTGCAGGCAGATTCTTTATCATCTGAGTCACCAGGGAAGACCTTGGCTGTGAGCTCATTATGATTTTAGGCAGCCTGTCTTCTTCTTCTGATGGGTGGAGCTGAATTCCTGTCTTATGGGTTGTTTAGCCTGAGGTCTTCTATCCCTGGATCCTGCAGGCTGCTGGGTATGGCCAGGTCTTAGGGCCAAAATGGGGACTTCCAGGAGAACTCACACTGAACAGTATTCTCTGGGTCCTCTTCTACTATTGTCCTTGCCTCCACAGTGAGCTCCAGCCAGCCTTTGTTTTCCCAATAAACACTCCACGATCCCTTGGGAGAGCTAGCCCAGGTTCCTATGAAAGTACCACTTTGTGCTAGGTACTGGTGCACATGAGACCTTGTGTGCGCCTTCCAAGGATGGAGTTTGTGTTTCTCTAAGCCCTGTGGAGCTCCTGCACTTGAGCTCAGATGGCCTTCAAGGCTAAATGCTCTGAGGGCTCTTCATCCTAATGCCAGACCCTCAAATGGTCTTAGAGGGCTACTTTGTGTAGAAACATCTCTGTGTGTCTTGTGTGGGTTTAATATTTTTTGGTGTGAGGGCTGTTTTTAGCCTAGGTGTCTGTCACATCTTTGCTCAGTGTGTGCTGGCCATTACCCCTTTCATTGGAGTTGTGACCCATGCGGTGACCAGAGCCTTAACTGGATATTGATCAGGGCCCGCTCTTGCTCTGTGCTTGTCACTGCCCCGTCCTGGGGCAGTTGTTGGAGTAGAGGCTCTCTGATCTGTAACTTGGTGTATTTCTAACCTGTGGTCTGAGGTAGGCAGGGTTGGCGCGCTCCCGCTGGGAGGGAAGCCACTGAATGTTTCTCCTGTGGAGCTGCTCTTTGGTGAATGCGCTCTGGTGTGACATCTTTTACCCACTGTGTGAGCTCTGAGTACACTGTTGTTGGCGCTGCTCTCAGCCCCACCTCAACCATGAGTATGCCAGCAAATGGTCCTGGTGTCTTTCAGGAGTTTTCACCAGGCCACCAGCACAGATCCACCGAAGTCAGGTCCCAGGATTGCAATAAATCATGTATCTGGACCCAATTTGGGCACTCTGGCGATAGCTTAGACTCCGGCCTGGCCCAGTCACCATGCAAATGTGTCCACAAAGTCTGTAATTGCTGCAGCTAGAGCTGACTCAGCTGTGGGAGCACTCAGATGTTCCGAAGGCACTGAGCTTACAAAGCCAGTCATGGGGGGTTAAATCGGTGGTTCAGACAGCCACCAGGAGAGATTCCAGCTCTTCTTCCTTAGTTGTGTGCCCTGCTAATGTGATTTTAGCCCCACCTCTGTGGCTTGGTCACCCACAGGTGTGTGAGACTGCCCCGGAGCACATGAGCCCACCTGGGAAGGAGGGGGCAGAGGAGGTGGTGGCTAGGGGTGCACAACCTGCTTCGATGGGAGTCTTTCCTCGTGTCTGTGGAGGCAGGGGCTATCACGTGGGGAGAGAGGGTGCAATAGCAGCCACATCCTTTGTGCATCACTCAACAACAGCACTTTGCTTCTGTGGTTGTCCGGCTTCCTCCACGAGCCCTCCTGATTGCAGGGCTCTTCACTCCTGTTCCCTTAGCTTCTCCTCAAGGCGATAGCAGTCCTCTCCCTTGATCTGCTCTCCAAACCCCATGGTCCAACATCCAGCCTTGGTCCACACTGGCAGACACATGTCTCAGACTGGGGTGTGCAGGACCATGGCACAGACCTCTGTGTAGGTCTCACTCTGTTCTGCCTGCCATAGACCTGGCCCCCAAAGTTCCCCTTCTGTCCTAGATTATTTTCTCACCAGTAAGGAGGCTTTCCCAGGTGCAGGAACTTCTCTCCTTCAGCTTTCCCCACCCCATGGATGCAGGTCCCAGCCTACTTCCTCTCCTCTTCCTTTCCTCTTCTTTGTTTCATCCTATCCTGTTATGCAGGGATCTTTCTTGTCCTTTCAGGTGTCTGAGGTCCTCTGCTAAAGTTCAGTAGGTGTTCTGTGAGAATTATTCTATATGTAAATGTATTCTTGATGCATTTATGGGGAGAGGTGAACTGCATGTCTTTCTATTCCACTCCCATCTTGACTCATCCTTGCCAGTACATTAAACTCCTTTTTTAGGCACCCTAAGTACAAACTAAGACTAACCATAATTCTCTATGTAACATAAGAAAAAGGTAAGGAAACCTGATGGAGTAAGGCTTTTGGATGTCAGCTGTGGGGCCCGAGTTTAATGGCAGAAGTCTTTTGGCAGGAATAACAGGAGACAGGGCTGCTAAGAAGGAAATTCAGTGAAAAAAAAGTTCTTAGGCTGGTAAGTCACTTCTTTACTTCCTCTCCCTAAATTTTTCTTCTTGTAATTCTCATGTCCTACTGTGCTTGGTTCTAGAGGGTTTCATAGGTCATCACAGAACCATTCAACTTCGGCTTCTTCAGCATTAGTCAATGGGGCATAGACTTGGATTACTATGATACTGAATGATTTGTCTTGGAAATGAACAGAGATGATTTTATCATTTTTGAGACTGCACCCAAGTACTGCATTTCGGACTCTGTTGTTGACTATGAGGCTTACTCCATTTCTTCTAAGGGATTCTTGCCTACAGTAGTAGATATAATGGTCATCTGAGTTAAATTTTCCCACTCCCATCCATTTTAGTTGACTCCTAAAATGTCGAAATGCACTCTTGCCACCTCCTGTTTGACCACTTTCAATTTGGCTTGATTCATGGACCTAACATTCCAGGGTCCTATGCAATATTGCTCTTTACAGCATCGGACTTTACTTCCATCACCAGTCACATCCACAACTGGACATTGTTTTCCCTTTGGCTCCATCTCTTCCTTCTTTCTGGAGTTATGTCTAAACTCTTCTCCAGTAGCATATTGGGCACCTACCAACCCGGGGACTTCATCTTTCAGTGTCATATCTTTTTGCTTTTTCATACTGTTCATGGGGTTCTCAAGGCAAGACTACTAAAGTGGTTTGCCGTTCCCTTCTCCAGTGGACCACGTTTTGTCAGAACTCTCCACCATGACTTGTCTGCCTTGGGTGGCCCTACACAGCATGGCTCATAGTTCCACTGAGTTAGACAAGGCTGTGGACCATGTGATCAGATTGGTTAGTTTTCTGTGATTGTGGTTTTCATTCTGTCTGCCCTCTGATGGATAAGGGTAAGAGGCTTATGGAAGCTTCCTGTTGGGAGAGACTGACTGGGGGAAACTGGGTCTTGTTCTGATGGGCAGGGCCTGGCTCAGTAAAACTTTATGCAGTTTTCTGTTGGTGGGCAGGACCGTGTTCCCACCCTGCTGTTTGACCTGAGGAAAACTATGATAGGGGTAATTACGGTAATGGTTACCGCCTTCAAAAGGACTTGGGTTCTCACTGTTGTTTTCAGCTCCCCTGACCCGCAGCAGGCCTCTGTCGACCCACACCTCCACCGGAGACTCCTGGAATTCCTCCTGTCTCCTGGTACGCACAAGATTTTGTTTGTGCCCTCCAAGAGTCTCTTTCCCCAGTCCTGTGGAAGTTCTATAATCAAATCCCATTGGCCTCCAGGCTTGCTCCTTGGAAAAAAAGCTATGACCAAACTAGACATCATATTGAAAGGCAGAGACATTACTTTGCCAACAAAATCCATCTAGTCAGAGCTATGATTTTTTCAGTAGTTGTGTGTGGATGTGAGAGTTGGACCATAAAGAAAGCGGAACACTGAAGAATTGATGCTTTTGAACTGTGGTGTTGGAGAAGACTCTTTTGAGAGTCCCTTGGACAGAAAGGAGATCCAACCAGTCAATCCTAAAGGAAATCAGTCCTGAATATTCATTGGAGTGACTGATGCTGAAGCTGAAGCTCCAATATTTTGGCCACCTGATGCGAAGAATTGACTTGCTGGAAAAGATTGTTTTTAACTTTTTTGTTTTTAACTTCCTTATTTCTGTACCCTTTAAAGATCTATGATAATTCTTGCCAACAGTAAGGGTTTGGAGCATCTCTGGCAACAGATGGAGGATTAGATGAACTGGTTTTATTCACTTTCCCAGTTCCTTCATAGAGAGTCTGACTTAAGAGGTCACTTGCAACCAATCCTCAGCATCCCACCTGATGCTGGGAAAGGTTGAAGGTAGGAGGAGGAGGAGACAACAGAGGATAAAATGGTTGAATGGTGTCACCGACTCAATGGACAGAGTTTGAGCAAGCTCCAGGAGTTGGTGAAGGACAGGGAATCCTGGCATGCTGCAGTCCATGGGGTTGCAGATAGTCAGACACGACTGAGTGACTGAAATGAACTGAACTGTGCTTGGTACATCAACAGCAACAAGCAATGAACACTGGAACTTTACGGTGCCAACTTCTTTCTAGCAAATGACTTATTCCTAATAGCAAAGGCACTTCCTTCTCTGCAGAGTCCAACTTGTCCAAAGACATTCAAACACTTGCTTCTCTTAACTCTTCAGATGCTAGGAAGTTGGATTCTTTGACCACACAACCCTACCCTTGATCTCAGGCTGCTTTGTAAAGCTTATCTCAGCTCTTATTTTTTGCCATATTCCTGTTGTACCCGCCCCCCTCATGCTAGTATGAGGTACAGAGATAGAAACCAAACCCTCCAACCCTCACTATTGGCAGGAATTAACATAAATTTTTATAAGAGTGCAGAGATAAGGAAGTTAAAAACAAAAAAGCCCAGATGGGACCAAGATGGTAGACCCTGAGTCTCATTATATGCTGATTTTACTAATTAGCATAGTAAAAGACACATCCACCAGTGGCCACGACTGGACTAGACTGGACATTAAGGATAGAAAGGGGTGGCACCCCACATGCTTGAAAAAGCCCTGCTCTTTCCAGGGTAGATTACTGCATCTGCTTCCTTGTCATTAGCCTCATTCATCTTTACTCTTTAAATCACTCTTGCCAAGTGGGTGAGAAGCTGATCTGTGAACTTTGTTTTCGCTTCTTTATTCTTCAGCCACTGGATAAAGTTTTTACTGTGTCTGTTTCAGCTTCAGTTTCATTATTCACCTACTTAAATCCAAAGGAAGAAAGAGCCGTCCCCTAACTGAGGCAGAGGGCCTCAGTTGGGCTGGGGCCTGAGCAGGGTTTATATGACTTAATTACGGAACACACTCTCTGCTTTTCAGGTTTTCAGGTCTACTATTCCCTTCTGTCTCGGCCTGTTAAAATTAGCGTTTGATTTGCCTCCAAGCATATCATATTAGGGCAGCTACAGAGCTTGAACTGTAGTCCCGGCCTCTGAAGTAAACTTAACCAAAGACTTCAACATGAAGAACAGAATTATTCATGTCTTGTAACCACTGTGTGTGAGTGTATGAGAGAGAGAGACCACAGTTTATTCAGCATAAATATTTGGGCTCTTTTTTTTTCCTCAAATGGAAGCATGCAGAATTTCTATAATTTGAGTGGCAGCAGTCATTAGTTGATCTTAAAATACACTATATTTTCTACAAATATTTTCTCTCAAGTTATGGGTTTAGTTTCATCCTGATTTATTCCTTTCTTTAGGAAAGGATGGTGTTAAAATGCCATCGAGTAAAATAAGGGGTTTTATGCTGAGGTCTCCGCATCAGTAAATTTGCATTTTGTAAGAACACCCTATGAGGATATCAGTTTCTTCCCTTGAAATGTTAGATGGATCCATTTTAGTTGTGCACGTCCTACTTCATGCTCTAATGTGGCCAGATTGCCATAGCTTTAATTTAAGGCACAGGTTTCTGCTGATAATATACATCGACACTTTCCCAGTGTTGGCTGAGAATGGGGCTGTAAAGAATTCGAGTTGGATCATTAGTAATGAAAACCTAAATGTGTGACCCCCCCAAACAGATGGACAAATTCTGCTAGTGTTTTAATATATTCAACACTTTCTAAACTTATACACATTCCCAGATAATATGACTTTCTTTTTTTTTAATGACTAACTTTCTATATGAGAAATACTTTAGTTGTATGATAAAAGGAAAAAGTGCCCCAGAGGTTAAAAAAAAAAAATCAGAGCGTGCTATCAGCAATAGCAATATTAGTTCTTTAAAATATATAATCTGATTTTTGTTGTTCATTCCCTAAGTTGTGTCCGACTCTGTGAGCCCTTGGATTGCAGCACACCAGACGGTCCCCTGTCCTCCACTATTTCCCAGAGTTTGCTCAAATTCATGTCCATTAAGTCAGTGATGCCATCCAACCATCTCATCCTCTGCCGCCCTCTTCTCCTATTGTCTTTGATCTTTCCCAGCATCAGGGTCTTTTCCAATGAGTTGGCTCTTCACATCAGGTGGCCAAAGTATTGATTATTTTCGTATAATTTAAAATGTGTCCAAATTAAATGTGCCGGATTTTTACGAAGTGAAAGTGTTAATTGTTCAGTCATGTTCAACTCTTTGCGATCCCATGAACTGTATCCCACCAGGCTCCTCTGTCCATGGAATTCTCCAGGAAGGAATACTGGAGTGGGTAGCTATTCCTTTATCCAGGGAATCTTCCCAACGCAGGTATCAAACCCAGGTCTCGCACATTGCAGGCAGATTTTTACTGTCTGAACCACCAGAGAATCAATACAAGACTTTTATATACCATGAATTAAAACTGAGAGAGCAAGTGTATCAGATTAATAGTTATATCACAACAATATATATGTAAATGTTAATTTGACATAATTTTTAACAAATGTTTTCTTTATACACTATTGTTTCCTGATTATTTTAGGTAAGATAACTAGATATGATTTACACTGTGTGGATCTGATTACTTGTGTTTCCATCAAGGTTCCAGCACGCTAAGTTGGGGTGAACATACAAAGGACAGGGTGTAGGAAAATCACAAGCCTGGGGTACATGGTACATCTCCGGGAACCTGAGGAGAGGGAGCTCTCACTGAAACTCAGCAGGAAAAGTTCTTGTAGGGGCCACTGCCAAGAGAGGACCAGTGACTTCAGTTAGGGGAAATTGCCTCAATGGAAGGATCCAGAAGAACTAACTACCTTGGTCTTGGTCCCCTACCCATCTCTCATCTCCTGCCAAGATTCCTTATTCCAACCATCAGAAGCCAGAGGGTTGGGAATCCCTCTAGGTAGTCTACATAGTTCATCTCCCAGTGCAGAGAGCAACATGGAAATAGTGGATAGTGTATCTGGTTGAGCAAACATTTATTGCACAGCATGGTAGAAGAAATAATAATAATGACAGAGTAATATTCCATGGTGTATATGTACCACAGCTTCCTTATCCATTCGTCTGCTGATGGGCATCTAGGTTGCTTCCATGTCCTGGCTATTATAAATAGTGCTGTGATGAACATTGGGGTGCATGTGTCTCTTTCAGATCTGGTTTTCTCGGTGTGTATGCCCAGAAGCATGAGACAAGTGCTCGGGCCTGGTGCACTGGGAAGACCCAGAGGGATCGGTTAGAGAGGGAGGTGGGAGGAGGGATCGGGATGGGGAATACATGTAAATCCATGGCTGATTCATGTCAATGTGTGACAAAAACCACTACAATATTGTAAAGTAATTAGCCTCCAACTAATAAAAATAAATGAAAAAAAAATAATGATAAAGTCTGCGTATTTAGTGCCTCTTTTTTTCAACTTTATTGAGATATTATTGACATATAACTTTGTGTAAGTTAAAGGCATACAATGAGATTTGATTCATATATTGCAAAATGATTTCCCACAGTAGGGTTTGTTAACACCTCTATCCCCTCACATAATTTCCATTTCTTTTTTTGTGATGAGACCATTTAATATCTCTTCTATTCACAATTTTTATGTTTATATAATATAGTATTGTCAACTATAGTTACCACTGCTGTACCCAAGATCTCCAGAACTTATTTATAATTGGGAGTTTGTCCAATATCTCCCCATTTCCTCCACCCCCTGCCCTTGGCAACCACCACTTGAGCTTCTGTTCCTGAATTAAGCTTTTTTAGTTACACCTATAAGTGAGATCACATGATATTTTCCTTCTCTATCCGAGTTGTTTCACTGAGCATAATGTCCTTAAGGTCTATCCAAGTTGTACCAAATGGCAGAATTTCCTTTATTCTAATGGCTGAGCATTACATTGTGTGTGTGTGTGTGTACCAAATCTTTTTAAAGCGTTCCTCAGTTGACAGACACGTAGGTTGTTTCCATATGTTGGCTATTGTAAATAATGCTGCAATGAACATAGGAATACAGCTATCTCTAAGATACTAATTTCATTTCATATACCACAAGTATATATCCAAGTAGTAGGATTGCTGGATCATATGGTTGCTCTATTTTTAATTTTTTGAGGAACCTCCACAGTGTTTTCTGTTTTGGCTATACCAATTTACCTTCCCATCAATGATGCACAAGGGATCCCTTACATCTGTGCCTCTCTTTTTGATGATGTCAATTCTAACAGGGGTAAGGTGATATCTTGTGGATTTGATTTGCATTTCCCTGATGGTTAATGATGGTAAACATTTTTTATGTAGCTATTGGCCATTTCCATTGTCGTCTTTGGAAAAATGTCAATTCAGTTCCTCTATTTTTAAGCAGGTTTTTTTTTTTTTTTCTTTTGAATTGTATGAGTTCTTAATAGCTTATAATCAACTACTTATATATCTGATTTACAAAATATTTCTCTCATTCTGTAGGTTGCCTTTTCATTATGATGATTGTTTCTTTTGCTGTGCAGGAGTTTTTAAGTTTGATGCAGTTATACTTAGTTATTTTTGCTGCTTGTGCTTTTGATGTTATGTCCAACATATTGTTGCCAGGATCAGTGTCAAGGAACTTTCCCTTATGCTTTTTTCTAGTTTCATGGTTTCAGATCCTATGTTTAAGTCTTTAATCTATTTGGAATTAATTTTTGTGAGTGGTATAAGATGGAGATCCAATTTTATTCCTCTGCATATGATTATCCAGTTTTCTCAAAACCATTTATTGAAGAGACTAGGAAATTGCAACCCACTCTGGTGTTCTTCCTTGGAGAATCTCATTTGACAGAGGAGCCTGGCAAGCTACAGTCCATGGGGTCTCAAAGATTCCCACATGACTGAAGCAACCTAGCACATCCTTTCCCCACTGAGTTGATCTTATATGTGACCAAATATTAGTAGATCTTACAAGTGAGCATTTATTTCTGGTCTCTCAATTCTATCCCATTGGTCTGTGTGTCTATTTTTATGCTAGACATAATGTTTTGATTACTACAAATTTCTAGTAGTTCGAAATCAAGAAATGTGAAGCTTCCAGCATTGTTCTTTCTCATGATTGCTTTGATTATACAGGGTCTTTTGTGATTCCATACAAATTTGGGGGTTATTTTTATCTGTTTAAAATGGATTGGAATTTTGCTAGATTGCTTTGAATTTGTAGATGGCATTGGATTGAGGGGACATTTTAACTATATTGTTTCTTCAAATCTATGAATGAGGTATATATATGTGCTTTCTTTAATATCTCTAATCAAAGTTTTTAGTTTTCAGTGTCCAGGTCTTTCGCTTTCTTGGTTAAATTTACTCCTAAGTACTTTATTGTTTTTGATACTATTATGAATGGGATTATTTTTCAGATAGTTCATTGTTAGTTTATAGAAATGCAGCTGATTTCTTAAGCTGAGTTTTGTTTCCTGCAACTTTACTGAATTTGCTGTTTAGTTATAACAGGTTTTTTAATGGACTCTTTAAGGATTTTCTTTATATAAAATCATATCTACAAACATGCTATTTTACTTTTCTTTTCTGATTTGGATGCCTTTCATTTCTATTTCTTGCCTGCTCACTCTGGCTAGGATTTCCATTGCTTTGTTGAATAGCAGTGATGAGAGTAGGTGTCCTTGTCTTATTCCTGATTTTAGACAAAAAAACTTTCAATTTTCCACTGTTGATATTAGCTGTGGGTTTTTTATATATGACATTTATCATGTTGAGATACTTTCCTTCTATACCCAACTTATTGAGGTTTTATCCTAAAAGGATTTGTATTTTTCAAATGCTTCTCTGCATCTATTGAAATGATCATAGATTTTATCTTTCATTCTGTTAAAATGGTGTCTCACATTTATTTTTTTCCCAATTATTTTTATTAGTTGGAGGCTAATTACGTTACAATATTGTAGTGGTTTTTGCCATACATTGACATGAATCAACCATGGATTTACATGTGTTCCCCATCCTGAACCCTCCTCCCATTTCCCTCCCCACCCCATCCCTCTGGGTCATCCCAGTGCACCAGCCCCGAGCACTTGTCTCATGAATCCAACCTGGACTGGCGATCTATTTCACACTTCATAATATACATGTTTTGATGCTGTTCTCTCAGATCATCCCACCCTCGCCTTCTCCCATAGAGTCCAAAAGTCTATTCTATACATCTGTGTCTCTTTTTCTGTCTTGCATATAGGGCTATCGTTACCATCTTTCTAAATTCCATATATATGCGTTAGTATACTGTATTGGTGTTTTTCTTTCTGGCTTACTTCACTCTGCATAATGGGCTCCAGTTTGATCCATCTCATTAGAACTGATTCAAATGAATTATTTTTAATGGCTGAGTAATATTCCACTGTGTATATGTACCACAGCTTTCTTATAGGTATTCTTCGCAGAACTAGAACAAATAATTTCACAATATGTATGGAAATACAAAAAACTTTGAATAGCCAAAGCAACCTTGAGAAAGAAGAATGGAACTGGAGGAATCAACCTGCCTGACTTCAGGCTCTACTACAAAGCCACAGTCATCAAGACAGTATGGTACTGGCATAAAGACAGAAATATAGATCAATGGAACAAAATAGAAAGCCCAGAGATAATTCACATTTATTAATTTGCATGTATTAACCAACTCCCAAGGATAAATCCTGTTGACCATGGTGTAGATTATTTTAATATTTTTATGTGCTGTTGAATTATGTTTGCTATTATTTATTTTACTGAGAATTTTATATTGGTATTCATCAGATATATTGACCTATAACTTTCTTTTACTGTGTTGTCCTTATCTAACTTAAATATCAGGGTAATTCTGGCTTTGTAAAAATGAGTTTGGGAATGTTCTCTCCTTTTAAGTTTATTGGAAGAGTTTGAGAAGAATTAGCATTAATTCTCCAAGTGTTTGGCAGAATGTGTCAGTGAAGCCATTTAGTTCTTGACTTTTCTTTGTTGGGAGTTTTTGTTTATTGATTCAATCTCCATATTTTTAGTTGGTCTGTTCAAATTTTCTATTTTTCCATAATTTAGTCTTGGTAGCTTGCATGTTTCTAGGAACTTACGCACTTCTTCTAGGTTAGTTATCCAATTTGTTGGCTTATGATTGTTTTTTTTACAGTTTCTTACAATCCTTTGTATCTCATGGTATCAGCTATAATGTCTCCTTTTCTATTTCTGGTTTTATTTACTTGGGTTTTTCTTTTCCTAGTTTATCTAGCTAAAAGTTTGTCAGTTTTGTTTCTTCTCAAACAGTTCTTAACTTGGTTGGTTTTTTCTACTGCTTTTCTGGTCCCTACTTCATTTGTCTCTGCTCTAATTTTTTGGTATTTTCTTCCTTCTGCTAACTTTGGGCTTAGAGTTTTTTTTTTTTTTTTTTCCCTAGTTTCTTGAGTTGTAAAGTGAGATTCTTTTGAGATCTTTCTTTATTCTTTATGTAGGCACTGACTGCTATAAAATGTACTCTTTAGAACTGCTTTTGCTGAATCCCATAAGTTTTAGTATGTTGTCCTTACATTTTCATTTGTTTCAAAATATTTTTTGATTTCCTTTTTGACTTATTCTTTGACTCATTGGTTATTCAGAAGTGTATTGTTTGAATTTCACATATTTAAAAATTTTCCAGTTTCCCTTTTTTTTTACACTGCTTTCTAGTTTCATACTATTTGGGCCAGGAAAGATGCTTGGTGATTTCAATCTTTTTAAATTTGCTGAAACTTGCTTTGTGATCTACTATGTGATCTATTCTGGAGAACGTTATGTGTGTACTTAGAAGGATGTTTCTTTTGCTGCTGTTGGATGTTCTATATTCTATATATGTCTGTCAGGTCTATTTGCTCTATAGTTCAAGTTAATGTTTCCTTATTAATTTTCTATCTAGATGATCCATGTTGTTGAAAATGGGTTACTGAAGTTCTCTACTATTATAGTATTGTTTATTTTTCTTTTCAGATATGCTGGCATTTGTTTAATATATTTAGGTGCCCTGATGTTTGGTGTACATATATTTATGACTGTTATATCCTATTTATTAACTGACCTCTTTATCATTATAAAATGATCTTTTTGTCTCCTATCACAGTTTGTGACTTGGTCTATTTTGTCTAATGTGAGTATAGCTACTTCTGCTTTCTTTGTTTGTTTTCACTTACATGGAGTATCTTTTCCCATCCCTTTGAGCCTGTATGTCCTTAAGGCTGAAGTGAATCTCTTGTAGATAGATATAGTTGTACCTTTTTAAAAATTCACTCAGCCACTCTATGCCTTTTAATTGGAGAATATAGTCAACCTACATTTGGAGAAATAATTAGAGGTGAGGACTTACTAATGGTATCACATTGTGTCTGGCTGTTTTATAGTTCCCTGGTTTATTTCTCCCTCTCTTGTTGCCCTTTCTTTGTAAACTGGTGACTTTCCATAGTGGCATGCTTTGATTTTCTTCTCTTTCTCTTTTGTGTATCTACTGCAGGCTTATTGTTTGTAGTTACCATGTTACTTACATTTAAAAATGTTACAAAATATATTTTATTCTGATAACAACCTAACTTTAATTGAATATAAAACTAGTATCTGTTTATTTCCTTATTCTATGTTTTTGAACTTATAATTTACCTCTTAAATTGTCTATTCAGTAACAAATTATGGTAGCTATATTATAATATAGTATTCTGATTTTGACTATATATTTACCTTTACCATATGATACATATTTTATGATGTTTTCATGTTGCTCATTAGCATCCTTTCATTTCAACTTGAAGAAATTCTTTTATTATTTCTTATAAAGTAGTAGTGAGGCACTACTTCTGCTTTTGTCAAGGAAGTTCTTTTATCTGTCCTTCATTTCTGAAGGACAATTTTACTGGATAGAGTACTCTTGGTTGGTAATCTTTTTATTCTTTAAGCACTTTAAATATATCATACCACTCTTTCCTGGCCCTTAAGGTTTCTGTTGAGAAAACCATTTATAGTCTTACAGAGGTTTTTCTTGTAAATTACAGGCTTCTTTTCTCTTGTCCTCCTGCCATTTCTAAGATTCTTTCTTTGCCTTTGATAGTTTTACTGTGATGTGTCCTGGAGAAGATCTCTTTGAGTTGAGTTTGTTTGGTGACCTGTAAGCTTCATTAACTTGGATATTAAAATCTCTCTCCAGATTTGTGAAGTTCTCAGTCATTCTTTAAATAAATTTTCTACCATCTTCTCTCTCCTGAGATTCTCAATTATTCACAGATAATTTCTTCTGATGGTATCCTGTAGGTCATGTAAGCTTTCTTCACTTTTTCTCATTCTTTTTCCTTTGTTTTCCTCTGACTGGATAATTTCAAAAGTTCTGTCTTCTAATTCAGATTTTTTCTTCTGATCCATTCTTTTTGTTGATGCTCTCTATTGTACTCTTCAGTTTATTCATTGTATTCTTTAATGTTCTGGTCTTTTTTTTTTTTTTTTTAATGATTTTTACCTTTGTTACATTTCTCATTTTTTTCATGTATTGTTTTCTTGATTTTATTCCATTGTCTTTCTTTCTTGTAGCTCATTGAACTTTCTTAAAACAACTATTTCTTTATGAGATGAATTATAGGTCTTCATGCCTTTGTGGTTGGTTTCTGGAAGAGTATCATGATTCTTTGTTATTGTCATGTTTCTTTGATTTTTTTCATGTTCCCTAAATTTTCGTGTTGCTATTTTCACATTTGAAGGGGCTGTCACTTCCTCTAGTTTTCATTAACAGACTTTGGGAGGAAAAAACCTTCCATCGGCCCTTTTAGGGATTCTAAGGCTTTCCTCAGGTCTTCTATGGATACACCTCCTTTACACGTCTTACTGACTCTTGTGACAGAATTCTTAAACTTGGATGCCTTCTCTGGATTCTGCAAGGCACCAGGCTTCATATTGACAAAACTCCTTTGTTTTCTCAAGGGCAGAGATAAATTTTGTGATTTCTCTAGCCCACAGTTTTGGCTGGTTTTCTGCTCATGCTACTAGTTGTCTGCTTAGGCCCACTCTCACCATTGTTGATGTGTACTCAGAGAACTGCTCATAGTGTGTGTGGTGGTGGTGTGCAGAATGCTAAGACTGCACGTTGGTTTGCTGGGGGTGATCCATGAGTAAGTCTTCCTACCCACTTATGGGTGATTTTCTTGATAGAGTCCCAGATGCAGTCAGTAGAGTCTATCTTCCTTTAAAGCTCTTCCTCTTACTCTATCCAATACATCCAAACTTGTATTTATTGCCCCAATAGTGTGCTGAAACTTTCACCCCGAAAACTTGGGCTTCCATAAAGCCTCTCTCATCTGTCGATGGCTGTCTAAGACAATGTTCTCCAGGGGCTTCCAGACCATAGACAAGAGATCCTGGAGCCAGTTAGTGGGCCAGTTTGGTGTCTAGAGTCAAGACCAAGTTTTGCATGCCTGTTACTCAATGCAAAATTGAGTTAGACTTTTCCTAGATCCTTTTTCTATGATACTGGATCCCACAGCTTCCATGAAGTCACTTTGGACCACAGATGGATGCCAAATTGTTGCTGTTGGGCACACAATGAGAGACATCTTATTCAGCCATCCAGCTGACATTATACCTTTAATGCCTCATTTTTAAGTACTTTCAAATAATAGAATGTTTTTGCCTGCTTGGGCTGTTATAACAAAATTCTATAGACTGGGTGGCTTAAACAATAAGAATTTGTTTCTCAAAGTTCTAAAGGTTGGGAGGCCCAAGATCAAGGTCCCAGCATATTTAGTAACTAGCAAGAACCCTCTTTGTGGTTTGCAGAAGTCTTCCTTTTTGCTGTGTTTTTACACATTGGAAACTGAGAGGGCTCTGGTCTCTCCCCCTTCTTATAAGGGTACTAACCTCATCATCAGGGTTTCATCCTTATGACCTCATCTAAACCTTGCTACTTGCCAAAAGTCCCAACTCCAAATACCATAACTTTGCAAATTAGGGCTTAGTATATGAATGATGTAGGAACACAAACATTCAGCCCATTGCATAGGAAAAACCATCACCTATCACCATTCATTTAGAATGCTTTCTAGAAGATAAGCAGTTTCCTCTTACCCAGGGAATGTTGTTGGTCTACTTCATTTTAGACCTCTGTAGCACACAACACTGCTAACCAAGGCCATCTGAATATGAAAAAAAAAAAAAAGTATTAGCAGGGTTAAGATGAACAAGGCAGGAATCAAGAGACTAATGTGGGCAGTCTCATTGGTAAGTGGGTGGCCGCACTGGCAGATGTACTCTTTCCTGTGCTTCTTTGTCCCTCCTCTGAGTGCTACACGTTATATATCAGTTACACATCAACACACTAAAGCTGCTTAACAAACCATTCTAAAAGGTAACAGTCGTTAAAACAGCAATAATCTGTTTTTTTTTCTCATAGACCTGCAGGTAAACTGCAGATCAACTAATCTAGACTGGACCCAACTACATGGCTCTGCTTCAAGCTGTAGGTCTGGTTGGCTTGATTCACTCAGTTCATTCCGACTGAAGGGGCAGCAGGGATACTCTTCATGGAGATGGCAGATATACGAAGAAGGATAGTACAAAAATAATAATTCCACTTCAGGTCAAGATTCAGAATAGGCATACTGTCAGTACCCTCTGCAAGCAATTGGACAACACAAGACATATGCCTAAGGTCAAAATCAAGGCATAGGAAAGAACGCTATGCTCCAGGTTAGGTCATGACAAGAAGGTGAATGTGGAAAGGGATGAAAAATGGGATACAAAATTTCAATCTACTGTAATCTACACTCTGGCCAAAATTAATTCATTTGCAAACTACCCTCCCCTTTCCCCACCAGCAATGCCAAAATAAAACAACAAAAACAAAAATCTCACCCTCTTCCCAGAGTCATTAAAAGCCTTGTGTCACACAGCATTAGGCTCAAAGTTCAGGATTTTATAATCAACATCAATCCACATGAGGTCATTTTTTATCTGGAAACCTATGAACTAAAATGGCAAGTTGTTTCCCCTAAACACAACACACACTGCTGGAATAGTGAAAGATTAATTGTGACAAGCACTCCTATTTGAAAAGAGGAAAGGAAGAATGAGACACAAGTATATAGTGCGCACTGGCTGTAATAAATTATGAAATCCACTGGACAATCCCTGGATTTCCCTGGTGGCTCAGACGGTAAAGCATCTACCTACAATGTGGAAGACCCAGGTTCAGTCCCTGGGTTGGGAAGATCTCCTGGAGAAGGAAATGGCAACCCACTCCAGTATTCTTGCCTGGGAAATCCCATGGACAGAGGAGCCTGGTAGGCTGCAGTCCATGGGGTCACAAAGAGTCGGACACGACTGACTTCACTGACTGACTGCACTTTCACTGGACAATTGTTGCCAGGTCCACCCTTTTTAGAGGTAGGATGTGGTCTTAGATAGCTCCCAATTGTGCTTCCAGGAGGTGGTTACCCAGTCAATCACTTTCCTGGTTTGTTAGTCTATCCTCTTCAATGTTCTTTTCCCTCAAGTATCTTCTTTGGCTATTTCTGAAAATTACTCTCAAATGCCCGTCATGGAAGCCAAGCAACTTTCTCATACTCTCCCCTGCTGAAGATAGTTGGGAGCTCAGAGGTTTACATTTCCAGGAGGCCTAGTTCTCTCAGTCCTGGGATTTCAGTATTTTGTTAATCAAATATCTCAAAAAAAATCTGGATCTTCTATTTTTTCTCCCCCCCCCCCCCCCCCCCAGTGTATGTCATGGGTCCCAAAACAGTCACAATTTTCTTGAATGTGCATTTTTTCCTATTCTTAATCTTGGACATAGTAGGTTTCTAGGGACTACATCAGTAAACTTTTTCAATGTGACTGTCTTCCTATGTAGAAAATATTTTGTTCTATGATTAAAAATAATTGCTTCTAAGGATCAAAACCCAAAGTATCTACCAAAAAATAATAGAATAATCTTCCGAAAAGAAATGACCTGATTCTTTTGTATGATTCAAAATGAATTTGTTAAAAATTAAGCTTGCCAGATTTGTATAAAATTCCTATCAGTGTTTTTATATGCTATTTAAAAAACAATTTAAAAACCACAGGCTCTTTTTATCTAGAGAGTCTCTTTAGATGCCCCTTTTTTAGGGTTGGATGAGATTTACTCAATTTAGTTCAGTTCAGTTGCTCAGTCATGTCCGACTCTTTGCGACCCAATGAATCACAGCACGCCAGGCCTCCCTGTCCATCACCAACTCCTGGAGTTTACTCCAACTCATGTCCATCGAGTTGGTGATGCCATCCAACCATCTCATCCTCTGTCGTCCCCTTCTCCTCCTACCCCCAATCCCTCCCAGCGTCAGGGTCTTTTCCAGTGAGTCAACTCTTTGCATGAGGTGGCCAAAGTATTGGAGATTCAGCTTCAGCATCAGTCCTTCCAGTGAACACCCAGGACTGATCTCCTTTAGGATGGACTGGTTGGATCTCCTTGCAGTCCAAGGGACTCTCAAGAGTCTTCTCCAACAGCATAGTTCAAAAGCATCAATTTTTTGGCGCTCAGCTTTCTTCAGAGTCCAACTCTCACATCCATACATGACCACTGGAAAAACCATAGCCTTGACTAGACGGACCTTTGTTGGCAAAGTAATGTCTCTGCTTTTTAATATGATATCTAGGTTGGTCATAAATTTCCTTCAAAGGAGTAAACATCTTTTAATATCATGGCTGCAATCACCATCTGCAGTGATTTTGGAGCCTCCCAAAATAAAGTCTGACACTGTTTCCACTGTTTCCCCATCTATTTCCCATGAAGTGATGGGACCAGATGCCATGATCTTAATATTCTGAATGTTGAGCTTTAAGCCAACTTTTTCATTCTCCTCTTTCACTTGCATCAAGAGGCTTTTTAGTTCTTCTTCACTTTCTGCCATAAGGGTGGTGTCATCTGCATATCTGAGGTTATTGATATTTCTCCCGGAAATCTTGATTCCAGCTTGTGCTTCTTCCAGCCCAGCATTTCTGATGATGTACTTTGCATATAAGTTAAATAAGCAGGGTGACAATGTACAGCCTTGACGTACTCCTTTTCCTATTTGGAACCAGTCTGTGTTCCATGTTCAGTTCTAACTGTCGCTTCCTGACCTGCATATAGGTTTCTCAAGAGGCAGGTCATGTGGTCTGGTATTCTCATCTCCTTCAGAATTTTCCACACTTTATTGTGATACACACAGTTGAAGGCTTTGGAATAGTCAATAAAGCAGAAATAGATGTTTTTTTTTTGGAACTATCTTGCTTTTTCAGTGATCCAGCAGAGGTCAATTTGATCTCTGGTTCCTCTGCCTTTTCTAAAACCAGCTTGAACATCTGGAAGTTGATGGTTCACGTATTGCTGAAGCCTGGCTTGGAGAATTTTGAGCATTACTTTACTAGTGTGTGAGGTGAATGCAATTGTGCGGTAGTTTGAGCATTGTTTGGCATTGTCTTTCTTAGGGATTGGAATGAAAACTGATCTTTTCCAGTCCTGTGGCCACTGCTGAGTTTTCCAAATTTGCTGGCATATTGAGTGCAACACTTTCACAGCATCATCTTTCAGGATTTGAAATAGCTCAACTGGAATTCCATCACCTCCACTAGCTTTGTTCATAGTGATGCTTTCTAAGGCCCACCTGACCTCACATTCCAGGATGTCTGGCTCTAGGTGAGTGATCACACCATCGTGATTATCTGCATCATGAAGATGTTTTTTGTACAGTTCTGTGTATTCTTGCCACCTCTTCTTAATATCTTCTGCTTCTGTTAGGTCCATACCATTTTTGTCCTTTATTGAACATATCTTTGCATGAAATGTTGCCTTGATATCTCTAATTTTCTTGAAGAGATCTCTAGTCTTTCCCATTCTGTTGTTTCCTCTATTTCTTTGCATTGATCCCTGAGGAAGGCTTTCTTATCTCTCCTTGCTATTCTTTGGAACTCTGCATTCAAATGGGAATATCTTTCCTTTTTCGCTTCTCTTCATTTCACTATTTGTAAGCCCTCCTCAGACAACCATTTTGCCTTTTGCATTTCTTTTCCATGGGGATGGTCTTGATCCCTGTCTCCTGTACAATGTCATGAACCTCCGTCCATAGTTCATCAGGCACTCTCTCAGATCTAGTCCCTTAAATCTATTTCTCACTTCCATTGTATAGTCATAAGGGATTTGATTTAGGTCATACCTGAATGGTCTAGTGGTTTTCCCTACTTTCTTCAGTTTAAGTCTGAATTTGGCAATAAGGAGTTCATGATCTGAGCCACAGTTAGCTCCCAGTCTTGTTTTTGCTGACTGTATATAGCTTCTCCATCTTTGGCTGCAAAGAATATAATCAATCTGATTTCAATGTTGACCATCTGGTGATGTCCATGTGTAGAGTCTTCTCGCGTGTTTTTGGAAGAGGGTGTTTGCTATGACCAGTGTGTTCTCTTGGCAAAACTCTTATTAGCCTTTGCCCTGCTTATTCCATACTCCAAAGTCAAATTTGCCTGTTATTCCAGGTGTTTCTTGACTTCCTACTTTTGCATTTCAGTCCCCTATAATAAAAAGGACGTCTTTTTTGGGTGTTAGTTCTAAAACACCTTGTAGGTCTTCATAGAAGCATTCAACTTCAGCTTCTTCAGCATTACTGGTTGGGTCATAGGCTTGGCTTACCATGGTATTGAATGGTTTGCCTTGGAAATGAACAGAAATCATTCTGTCATTTTAGAGATTGTATCCAAGTACTGCATTTCAGACTCTTTTGTTGACCATAATGGCTACTCCATTTCTTCTAAGGGATTCCTGCCCACAGTAGAAGATATAATGGTCATCTGAGTTAAATTCACCCATTCCAGTCTATTTTAGTTCACTGATTCCTAGAATGTCAGCATTCACTCTTGCCATCTCCTGTCTGACCACTTCCATTTTGCTTTGATTCATGGACATAACATTCCAGGTTTCTATGCAATATTTCTCTTTACAGCATCGGACTTTGCTTCCATCACCAGTCACATCCACAGCTGGGTATTGTTTTTGTTTTGGCTCCATCCCTTCATTCTTTCTGGAGTTGTTTCTCCACTGATCTCCAGTAGCATATTGGGCACCTACCAACCTGGGGAGTTCATCTTTCAGTGTCCTGTCTTTTTGCCTTTTCATACTGTTCATGGGGTTCTCAAGGCAAGAATACTGAAGTGGTTTGCCGTTCCCTTCTCCAATGGACCACATTCTGTCAGACCTCTCCACCATGACCCATCCGTCTTGGGTGGCCCCACACGGCATGGCTTAGTTTCATTGAGTTAGACAAGACTCTGGTCCTGTGATCAGATTGGCTAGTTTTCTGTGATTATGGTTTCAGTGTGTCTGCCCTCTGATGCCCTCTCACACCTACCGTCTTACTTGGGTTTCTCTTACCTTGGACATGGGGTATCTCTTCATGGCTGCCCATGCAAAGCGCAGCCGCTGCTCCTTAACTTGGATAAGGAGTATCTCCTCAAGGCTTCCCCTCCTGACCTTGAAGGTGGAGTAGCTCCTCTTGGCCCTCCTGCGCCTGCACAGCCGCGGCTCCTTGGACATGGGGTTGCTCCTGTCGGCCGTGGCCCCTGGCCTCGGGCGTGATGTAGCTCCTCTCCACCGCTCCTGCACCATTGCCGCCTGGCGCTCTTGGTCGCTACCCCTGACCTTGGGCGAGGGGTAGCTCCTCACGGCCACGCTTCTGTGGTCAGTTGCAGCCGACGCGCTTCTAGGCACCACCTAATGCTTTCAGAGACCTTAACAAATGGTCTGAGGGCCAAAGGAAATTGTTCTATGCCCCCAGGCTATATGCTAATATTGATTTAATCTTTGGTTCTATTCTGTGTCTTAATCTGAGAATCTTTAACTGGTTGGAAAGCTGAGGGGGAAGAACAGTTTAATTTTCAAAGCCAGAAATATCTGGATTTATAACATGCTGCTTACAAATTGATAAGTTGTCTGATCTAATTTCGTTTTTTGTAGAAACATAATATATGCAGGTTAAAGAGATTAGCCCACATTTTTTGTATTTTTCTTATAAATCATCTTGGCTACATCTTGCATTTTTATCTTCCAAGTTATGGGCGATAAAGCTTACATGTTTTTGCTTCTTCCTAGTATGTCATTATTTTTCCAGATGTATATTTTTTATTTTATTGAAATATAGTTGATTTACAATGTTAATCCCTGCTGTAGAGCAAAGTGACTCAGATGTAGTTTATATATATATATATATATATATATATATATATACACACACATATATATATGTATGTATGTATATACTTTTTCATATTCCTTTCCATTATGGTGGATCCTAGGACATAGAATATAGTTCCCTGTGATACACAGTAGGACCTTATTGTTCATCCATCCTATACATAATAGTTTACATCTACTAATCTCAAACTCCAGTCCTTTCTTCCCCTACCCACACCCCCTTCGCAGCCACAGCCTGCTGTATCTGTGAGTTCTGTTTCTGTTTCATAGGTATGTTCATTTGTTGTATTTTGTATGTTCATTGTTGTATTTGTATTATTTCACATATAAGTGATGTATGGTATTTCTCTTTATTTCTGATTTACTTCGCTTAGTGTAATAATCTCTATTTGCATCCATGTTACTGCAAATGGCATTGTTTTGTTCTTTTTATGGCTCACTAGTACTCCATTGGATAATATATATGTAATACATCTTCTATATCCATTCATCTGTTGATGGACGTTTAATTTGTTTCCATGTTCTGGCTATTGTAAATAGTGCTGCTAAGAACTATTTTTTTCTTAAAAAATTTTTCAGATTATAGTTTTTTATCAGTGTATGCTCAGGAGAGGGATTGCTGAATCATAAAACTCTATTTTTAGTTTTTTGAGGAACCTACATACATTCTCCATAGTGGCTGCATCAATTTACATTCCCACCAACAGTGTAAGAGGGTTCCCTTTTTTTCACACCCTTTTCAGTGTTTATTACTTATAGGCTTTTTAATGATGGCCATTCTGACTGGTGTAAGCTGATACCTCATTGTAGTTTTGATTTTCATTTCTCTGACAATTAGTGGCAATGAGCATCTTTTCATGTGTCTCTTGGCCATCTGTATGTCTTCATTAGAAAATTGTCTAGTTTTGTCTTCTGCCCATTTTTCAATTGGATTTTTTCATTATTGTGTGAGCTGTTTGTATATTTTGGGAATTAAGCCCTTGTTGATCACATCATTTACAAATATTTTCTCCCAGTCTGTAGGCTGTCCTTTCATTTTGTTTATTGTTTCCTTTGCTGTGCCAAAGCTTATAAGTTTGACTGGGTTCCATTTGTTTATTTTTGCTTTTATTTCTATTGCCTTGGGAGACTGACCTAATCAAAAAGTATTAGTAGGATTTATATCAGAGAATGTTTTACCTAGGAGTTTTTTGGTGCCTTGTCTAATATTTAAAAGTTTTAAACCATTCTGAATTTGTGTATAGTATGAGGTCCTGTTCTAACTTCATTGATTTACATGTAGCTATCTAACTTTTCCAACCCCACTTTTTGAAGAGACTGTCTTTTCTCCATTGTATATTCTTTCCTCCTTTGTTGAATATTAATTGTCCATAAGTATGTGGGTTTATTTCTGGGCTGTCTATTCTGTTCCATTGATCCATATGTATGTTTTTGTGCCAATAGCATATTGTTTTGATTACTGTAGCTTTGTAGTATTGTTTGAAGTCTGAGAAGTTTAATGTCTCCTGTTTGATTCTTTTCCCTTGCTATTACTTTGACAGTTCTGTGTCTTTTATAGTTCCATACAAATTTTGGGGTTATTTGCTCTAGTTCTGTGAGAAATGTCTTATATAATTTGATAGGGATCACATTGAATGTGTAGATTGCTTTGGGTAGTATGGCCATTTTAACAGTTCTTCCAGGCTAAGAGCATGGGCTATCTCTTCAGTTCATTCAATCACCTTCAATTTATTAATGTATTGTGGTTTTCATCATATAAGTCTTTCACCTCCTTGATATTATTCCTAAATATTTTTTATGCTGTTTTAAAAAGGATTGTTTGCATTTCTTTTCTGATATCTCATCTTTAGTACAACGAAATGCAATGGGTTTCTGTATATTAATCTTGTATCCTACTACTTTGCTGAATTTATTTATCAGTTCTAGTAGTTTTGTGTGTGGAGTCTTCAGGGATATATATACACACACACATATGTATGTGTGTGTATGTATGTATGTATATAGTCTGTCATCTGTATATAATGAGAATTTTACCTCTTCCCTACCGATTTGAATACTTTTCATTTCTTGTCTGACTGCTGTGGCTAGGATTTCCAATACTATATTGAAGAAAAGTGGTGAGAGAGGTTGTCCTTTCCTTGTTTCAGATTTTAATGGGAAGGCTTTCAGTTTTTCACCATTGAGTATTATATTGGCTATGGGTTTGTCATAAATAATTTTCTCTGCATCTATTGAGATGATCATGTGGTTTTTGTCTTGTCTTTTGTTGATGTGGTGTATTACATTGACTCTTGCATATGTTAAACCATTTTTGTGACCCTGGGATGAATCCAACTTGGTCATCTGATCTTTTTTATGTGTTTCTGGATTTGTTTTGCTAATATTTTTGTATCTATATTCATCAAACACAGTGGCCTGTAATTTTCTTTTTGGTAGTGTCTTTGTCTGGTTTTGGTATCAGGGTAATGGTGGCTTCATAGAATGTCTTTGTGAGTGTTCCTTCCACTCTAGTCTTTTGGAAGAGTTGATAAGGATTGGTATAAATTTTTCTTTGTATGCTTTAGTAGAACTCTCCAGTGAAGCTATCTGGTCCTGGACTTTTATTTGTAGTGGGTTTTTCTTTCTTTCTTTCTTTAAATTAGAAATTCTATTTCATTTCTAGTGATCAGTCTTTTCAAGTTATCTATTTCATCTTGATTCAGTTTTGGTAGGCTCTATGTTTGTAGTAAGTTGCCCATTTAGATTATTAACTTTTTGGCATATAATTGTTCATTGTATTCTCTTATGGATTTTTGTATTTCTGCAGTATCAGTTGTGATTTCTCCTCTTGCATTTCTTATTTTCTTTATTTAGGTCTTCTGTTTTTTTTATCTTGGTGAGCCTGGCTAGAGGATTGTCAGTTTTGTTTCAAAGAACCAACTCTTGGTTTTATTGATTTTTTTTTCTATTTTATTTTATTTCCTGTATAATCTTTATTATTATCCTTTCTCCTGCTGACTTTAGGCTTTTTTGGTTCTCTTTTTTCTTTTCTTTTATATGATGGATTCGGGTTTTTTGAGGTTGCTTTTCTTGCTTCTTAATGCCTGTATCACTATTAACTTCTAAGAACTGTTTTTGCTGCACCCCATAGATTTTATATAGTTTTGTTTTCATTGGCATTTTATACTTTTCATCCCTTTGCTGTTCATTGTAGTTATTATCACTTTCACAGGAAGTTTTAGATTTTTTTTTAGTCTGTATACTGGCCTATTTAAGTCAGTTACTTGCTAATTGTGATTTTCTCTTTCCTATTGATTCTTATTTTCTAGAAAAGACCTTTCAAATTTCCTTCAGGATAGGTTTAGAATTGCTGAATTCTTTTAGTTTTGCTTGCCTGAGAAATTCCTATCTTTCCTTCTGTTATAGATGATAATCTTGATGGGTAGAGTCCTAGGTTGCATAATTTTCCCTTTTAGGACTTTGAATATATTTTGCCACTCCCTTTTGGCCTGTGGCATTTCTGTGGAGAAATCAGCTAATAGCCTTAGGGGAAATTCCTTTGTAATTAACTCTTAGTTTTTCTCTTACTGTCTTTAGAATCATCTCTTTTAACTTTTGACACTTTAATAGTATCTTGGTGTAGGTCTGTTGGGGTTTTTCTTATTTGGGACCCTCTGTACTTCCTGTTCCTGAATATCTGTTTCCTTCCTTAGGTTTGGGAAGTTTTCAGCCATAATTTCTTTAAATACACTTTCAAACCCATTTTCCCTTTCTTCTCCTTCGGGGATCCCTATTATGCACAGATTGGCATGCTTTAATTATTACATAGGTTTCATATTTATTTTACTATTTTTTAAATTTGTTTTTTTGTTTGCTTTTCTAATTGGGTGATTTACATTATTCTATCTTTCATATCATTTATTCTTTCTTCTGCATAATTTATTCTACTATTATTTGCCTTTCGTTCAGTTTTCCTCTCTGCAAATGAATTTTATAATTTTTCTTGGCTTCTCCTTATAGTTTCTAGTTCCTTTTTATTATAATCTAAATTCATTCAATTCCTAATTGCTTCAGTATTTTCATTATCTCTTCAGTCTATCTGAAGAGGTCTATTTCATGTTTATTCTTTCAGGGCAATTCTCTTGATCTTTTAGTTGGGAGTGGTTCCTCAACTTTTATATTTTTCTTGCTCTGTGAGTTTAGGAGAGAACTCTACTGTTGTCTTGGAGGGCTGTTGTTATGTGGCAGCATTCCTCTGTGATCTGTGTGGGTTTCATATTTTGTGGTGCAAGGGCTGTTTTTGCTATGGATGCCTGTCACCTCTTTCCTCATTGTATGCTCCCCTTGATAGGAGGTGTAACTGGTGGTGTGGTGACCAGACCTAGTGGCGTCTCCTCTTTGCTCTGTGATCATCACTGCCTTGTCAGGGGCAGGGTCTGCTCCCTAGTTGTTGGAGTATAAGCCTCTGGTCTGATTCTGAGCTGTACTGAGAAGTAGCCAGGACTGGAGTGCTCCCACTGGGAGAGGGGCTAGTGAGTATTCTCCCGCCGGAGCTGTTCACTGGTGTGGTGAGTATACTGAGTCACGTGCCATCCGTTGTGTGAGCTCACATCATATACTGTTGTTGGCACTGCCTTCAGCTCTGCCTCAACTGTGGGAATGCCAATAACCAGCTCTGATGATCCTCAGGCACTGTTTTCATAAGGCCACCAAAGCAGATTCATGGAAATCAGGTTCTAGGAGTATAGTAGTCATGCACCTGGACCTGTTGTGGGAGCTATGAGGCAGCTCAGACCCTGGCCTGGCCCTGCCCCTGCATAGACACACCAATAAAGCTCACAGCTGCTAAGGGCAGACCCATCCCAGCAGTAGGCGCGCCCATGGCTCAGGTGTCCCACAGACACTGAACTCACACAACCCGTGGCAAAGGTGTAAGTCCATGGTTTATACAGCCCTGGGGAGAGACTCCAGCCCTACTTCCCAAGTCATGCAGTCCCTGGGGCTTGGCTGTGCCCTCAGCCCTGCCTCTGCAAGTGAGTGACCCACTAGTGTTTGTTCCCAGACCCCACCAAGGAGAAGGGGCAGCTGCTGAATGGAGAAAGAGGCTGCAATGGCTTCCCTGCCCTTCATGTGCCACTTAACAATAGCGCCTCGTTTCTATGGCAGCCCAGGCTTCCTCCACAAATACTCCTGATTGTGTAGTACCACTCTCCAGCCCCTTCAGGCTGTCTTCATGCAGCTAACACCAGTTCTCTCTCTGGGTCTGCCCTCTAAACCCCGAGTTTCAATACCCAGATACCACCTGTAATAGTGGACACAAATTTCAAGTTAGGGAATGGTGTAGGGGCATAGACCATCTGTAGGTGTCTCTGCCACAAACCAGTTGTTGCATTCTTCTCTGAGCCTCTGAAGCTGACTTTCTGTCCCAACTGATCTCTCTCCTGGTAAGGGGGCTTCTCAGAATTCAGGGAACTTCCCTCTTTTTCCAGTCCCTTCCCAGGGGTGCAGGTCCTGTCCTGCTTGCTCCCCCCACCCCCATTTCACCCTACCTGGTTACATGGAGATCTTTCTTGTCCTTTCAAGTGTTTGAGGTTTTCTGCTAGTGTTCAGTGAGAATTGTTTCATTTTTAGGTGTATTTTTTACTTAATTAGCTGAAATGTTTAACTTTATTTTATGTTGGAGTATAGCTGATTAACAGTGTTGTGATTAGTGGACAGCAAAGGGACTCAGTCATACATATACATGTGTTCCTTCTCCCCTGAACTCCCCTCCTATCCAGATTGCCACATAAAATTAAGCAGACTTTCCTGTGCTATATAATAGATGCTTTTTGGTTATCCACTTTAAATAAAGCAGCATGTATATGTCCATCCCAAACTCCCTAACTGTCCCTTCCCACATCTTTCCCCCACTGGTAACCATACTTTCATTGTCTAAGTCTGTGAATCTATTTTGTAAACAAATTCATCTGTATCATTTCTTTCTAGATTCTGCATTTGAAGGATAACACATGTTATTTCTTTTTCTTACTATACTCAGTATGGCAATCTTTAGATCCATCTATGTTGCTGCAAATGGCATTATTTATTTCTTTTCTATGGCTGAGTGATATTCCATTGTATACATGTATTTTTGATGTATTTTTAGGAGGAGGTGAGCTCCAGGTCCTTTGATTCCACTATCTCCATGAGAGCTCTGTCAGATATTTTTCAATTTCCTTACTATTTTCTCAGTCTTCACTCACTACTCAGTTCCAAATTCAATGGCATGTATTTCATGTTTTACTTACATCTGCACTCTACTTCAGTACCAAGTTTGTATCGGTTAATTCTTACTACAATGTGGCTGTTGAACAAACAACCTCAACTCGGGAACTTTAAACAAAAGAACAATTTATTCTCAGATGTGAGGTTGGGCACAGCCTGGCGGCTCCTGCATTTAAGCGGTTGATCCAGCTAATCCTGATTCATCGTTCAGGTCTACTCAACATCTGATCATTTCAGGTCTCTGGCTGAAGGAATAATAGCTACCCAGGGAAGCTTTTATTATGATAGTGGTGGAGCTACAGAGAGAATAGTGGGAACTCTTAAGGTTCTTACCACCTATTCTTGGAACTGGCATTTTGTTACTTCTTACCCCATCTGCCTTTGACTAAGGAAGACCTGTAGCTGAGCCTAAAGTCCAGTAACAACAACAACAAAAATACAAAACCCTTAATGAGGCCATGGCAGAATATCCATGCAGGGAAGGACTGGGTATATAAAATTGCTATAAATAATTTTATGTATCACACTTTGAGAGCCCCGACTGGCCCTGCCTGCCACCAAGACTTTATAAGTAGGGCCAACACAAAGAGTATCTGCTTCTTTATTTGTTGTTGTTCAGTTGCTCAGTTGTGTCCAACTCTGTGACCCTGTGGACTGTAGCACACCAGGCTTCCCTGCTTCACCATCTCCCAGAGTTTGCTCAAATTCACGTCCATTGAGTTGGTGATGCCATCCAACCATCTCATCCTCTGTCATCCCCTTCTCCTCCTGCCTTCTATCTTTCCCAGCATTAGGGTCTTTTCCAGTGAATCAGTTCTTCCCATCAGGTGGTCAAAGGAGCATCAGCATCAGTCCTTCCAATGAATATTCAGGACCGATTTCCTATAGGATGGACTGGTTGGATCTCCTTGCAGCCCAAGGGACTCTCAAGAGTCTTCTCCAACACCACAGTTCAAAAGCATCAGTTCTTCGGCACTCAGTCTTCTTTATGGTCCAACTCTTACATCCATACATGACTACTGGAAAAACTGTAGCTTTGACTAGACGGACCTTTGTCGGCCAGGTAATGTCTCTGCTTTTTAATATGCTGTCTAGGTTTGTCATAGCTTTTCTTCCAAGGGGTGAGCGTCTTTTAATTTCATTGCTGCAGTTACTGTCTGACTTGGAGCCCAAGCGGTTTTGGAGCCCAAGAAAATAAAACCTGTCACTGTTTCCATGTTTCCCCATCTATTTGCCATGAAGTGATAGAACCGGATGCTATGATCTTCGTTTTTTGAATGTTGAGTTTTAAGCCAGGTTTTTTCACTCTCTTTCACCTTCATCAAGAGGCTTCTTTATTGCTGAATCCTTAATTCTAAAGTTAAAATCAGTTAGTTCATCATTATTCTGCAGTTTTCAGTTTGACACTGGAAAACAAGTATATGTTGTTGTCCATTCACTCTGAAAACTACCTTCTGTTACTTAGTCATTTTTATGCTGGATGAACAAAATACTAACTCATGATGAAAGTTATCGCCCCCTTTCTTATTGTCATAGTACTAGAACTGTCACTAGATCTTCAATGTCATCTGCAATCACTTGGTTTATATTAAGTCCCACATCATCCTTCATAAATGTCCACAGATTGTTGAGAGGGTAAAGCACTCTATATTCCCATTGTTCTTCAGATTTTGACCCATTTTGATCTGGAATCCATTTAGGCCATCTGAGAATCCATTTAGATTGTGCATTGACAATCTTAGTTGAATGGCCTATGGCACAGATTTTCTCATTGTTCCCCTTAGTATTTGGTAATTTTTACTCTGCCATATAACACCAAATTCCAGCAACTCACTAAGAAATAAGATGTTCTAAATTTTGAGTTAGTACTGATGCTGAAACTCTAATACTTTGACCACCTGATGCAAAGAACTGACTCATTGGAAAAGACCCTGATGCTGGGAAAGATTGAAGGCAAGAGGAGAAGGGGACCACAGAGGGTGAGAAGGTTGGATGGCATCACCAAATTGATGGACATGAGTTTGAGCAAGCTCTGGGTGTTGGTGAAGGACAGGGAAGCCTATCGTGCTACAGTTCATAGGGTCACAAAGAGTCAGACACGACTGAGTGACTGAACTGAACTGAAATTTTGAGTACTATCTAAAGGTATATTCTAGTGCATTTACTCAGAGCACAATAATGTGCATTCATCTATATTTTGGAAAATATGTTTATATTACCATAACAAGTTGTAAAGGAGCTACCTAACTTGAAAAATTTTGTCATTAATAAGTAGCTCTTAGTCCAATTCTGTCATCATATGTTTTATTACATTATTCAAATTACCTAATTCCTTGGGTTTGGAAGAGTAATTCATATAAGAATAAAATACTTAGAATAAATTGTACAAAAGTATAATTCTAAAAAAGTTGAGAGAAAGGAGATGGAAATAGCTGGAAAAATGAAACAGACATATAGACTGAAAAATCCGTATTTTTAAGATGTCTATTTTTCCAGTGGATCAATATATTCGGTGTAATCCCAGTCACACTTCTAGCAGGCTTTTGTGGAAAATATCAAGTTGATTCACAGAGTATGATGCTTAAATATGTAGTAGTATAGAGTATTGATTCAGGACTCATCCTAAAGCTAGACTCTTGGCTGTACCAACTTCTATCTCTATGTGTGACTTTTGACAAAATAGTTTTACAACTCACTGTAATATTTGCTTTGTCTGAAATTTGGTATGTCTTCTCACTTTGTAAGCAGCATTTATAATTTTCTATAAATTGATGTGTTGGTTGTTTTCAAATGGGCTACCAACTTTGTTCCATAATAGAGACAACATCAAACTCAGCTCTCTCTGAATTTTATTCTCTCATTTATACAGGCAATAGCAATAGTAACCCATATCATAGAATTTCTGTGTAGATTAAATAAGATAATGCAAGCTACTTAGCAAAGTCCCTGGCACACAATAGAGATTCAAAAACTTGTGATTATCTAAAGGGAAAAAAGAATAATAGATGTGAATGGAGTTGAACATAGCAATGTTTTTGTAACTCACACTATACTGGCTATGGAATGATTAAATGAGACCAGGTCTTGAGCCTCACATATGACTCACATTATGAAAAATGTCTTTTTTTAAAAAGATAAAGTAAGCCAGCTACCTGTGGTATATCAGGTAAGCAAGAAGGACCACTATGAAGGAAAAGGAATAAGGGATTTATGATAGCACTTAGTGAATTCTGGGAGCTGGTAATGGCATCTATGAAAAGTCATTTCCAGTGTTTAAGCAGAGCCAGAGTCATAGAATGTAATCAGGGCACACATTTAAGATAAAAAGCTGGGCATAAAATGGGTGAAAGCAAAGGCAAATTGGAATCTGAAAGAGTAAACAGGAACCCACAAGACAAACTGGAAACTGCCCACAGCTATCTCTCACTGCATCTAAAACTGAACACACAGGAATCTGTATGTAAAGCTGGCATACGTGACCTCATAGCTCTGCAAGTGTCTGGCCCAGGTCTCAGAGAAGCTGAGAACATCCAGTGAGGGTCAAAAAAGCTGCAGATCCAGCTGCTACAGGACACAACAAAGTGTAACTGAAGATCAGCTACAGCATGTGTAAGTTGCAGCTATGTTTGAGGTCCTGCACTAACCTTCCAACCATTGCTGCTGCTTCACTTCCATCTTTCAAAACTTTTGTAGCTAACCCTAACTTGGAATCATTCAGGAAAGAGAATTCTGGGAAATGTATTTTTCAGTAAAAGCATTTTTTTGCCCCTGTGGTAAATTATCATGTCTTACTTTCATCACTGAATATTAAACCCTGCCATAAACATATAAGAATAAATGCTTTATTTGAGTTTGAGATATTAAGAACAATCATATATTGATAGATAATTTATTCTATGTATTTAACTTTCATTGAATGCTCATTATGTATCAGGTATATTTCTCATCACATTGTCACATTACCATAATAATCTTCACAACTGCATAATAGTATATTCTCTTATTTACCATCATCTTCATTTAAAAATTAGGCTCAGATGTAAAATAAGTACCAGAGAACCCAGAATAAATGGCAAAATGTGAATTGAATATGGGTCTTTGATGTCAAAGTATAGATGCATTTTCTACTGAATTACAGTTTAAAAAAAAAGCATCATGGTTAAACATATTTTAAAAATATCAAAATTTTTTGACGAGCTTGAACATGATAGTGGCAGGTAGATGGAAGCAATGAAAATAAGATGGTTTGAAATAATTCACTTTAAAAAGGCATTAAATCCAGAGAAAAAGTAAAAAGGTAGAGTGGTCTTCACATACATGAAAAATCCTTACCTTCAATGGATGGTTGTCAAAAAGGTGATGATTATGTAATTGACAGGCAGACAACAACACATACAGACAAAGGATATGAGTTCTCTTAGTGCAGGTAAAACATATATATTTCACTACAAACAGGCAGCTATACAAACCAGGCAAAATACCAGCACATCTGGACAGAAAGGCAAAGCCAAGCCCCCTGACCCTTAAAGTCCTCTCAAAGCAGTCTTTCTATGTGGAGACTACCTAATCTGAGTAAGAATTCTGTCACATCTTTCAAACTGATTTGACTTATCATTCTCAAAGGTTTTGTAACTTCTGGCTCTTTCTGTTATTGAAACTCTGGCTATGTGCTTGACTCCTCACCAGGTTCAAAAAATTTGTAAAAATCTCAGCACAGGTCTGAGTTGAATTTTCCCAGGTATAGCATGCCCCTAACCTTCCCAGGCTTCAGGATTGTGTGTGATCCGTTCTGCTAGGAGAGTTTTCATATCCAAAAATGACTGGGTAGATAAAAGGAAATGATCTTACATGGAAACTAGGGCCTAATTTTGGTACAGAAAGATATTCTGTGATAGTGGGACTTCAAGAGACTGGAATGAGGACTAGAGAATCCCTATGAGTTAAGCTTTTTAAAATATAAAATAGGTCCTTTTCTCACTGGTTTGCTTTGTGATTCTAGACATCTCAAAATATCTTCCAAAATTGTATTCAGTCAAATTTTATTTAGTCATTTATTTAGAAGATATTTACTGAGCGCCCACCAGGTACTGCCAAGAGTGTCAAAAAATGGAAGACTTGATTACCTAGGTTTTAAGAGATTGTAAAAAACTTTTGTGATATACACCAAATAAAGTTACCAGACTTCTGTAATTTGATACTTCCTCTTCCTTTGTAAGTAACATACCTTTTTTCTATAAGCAACTTTCACAGATACATGTGTGGTTTCCTTGTTATGTTGGCTGCCAACGTGGATTCCATGTAGATCAAGCCTTGGCCACTGCAACGTTCAGTTATTAGCAAATTATTCATAGAAAGAACATGTTCAACATTGTGGAGAAATTTAAAAACTCATCTTTCTCAGTAAATATTTTAAATACCCTGACTAGCAGTCAGTTACTAGTAATTTTTGAATTTTTTGTTCAATCAAAATGTAGCAGTCAGGTTTTATGAAATAATTATGAATAGTTTGTGCTGACATAAAGACATTTGTGAGCATTTTATGTTATTTTTCACCTTCCAGAGTATGTGCACTTGTTAAACCAAGTACCTGCCGTGTTCCACACACTTTACAGGTGTTGATAATACTGCCCTTCTTGTTTTAATAACCTTCTGGGAACGTTTCTAGGTCTGTATTAAGGACTAACTAGATACTAGGTGTATCTTCCTTTCCTATGATTACTTTTCTCACTTTCATTCTAATAACATGGACATCTCCCACTTTGAATTTCCCTCATCAAATTTATAAGCACAAAAAGACAAATAGTTGCACAAGATCAACAACATCAAAAACAAAAAAGCAGTCTCTTGACTCATTGAAGGCAATTGCTTTCATTCACTTTTAATTACTGGTGGTATTTTCTTCCATACGCCTACATATACATTGAGGAGTCTCTTGATTTTACAGTTTTAGTTATCATCTATTGACTTCTTACTTTGGGAGGTGAAAACCTCCTTTGTGTTTCCTCCATCTCTTCTCGATACACGTGAGCCATCATGTACATGCACATAATCACACATATACACCATACCTCTCACCATATCAACTTCCCCAAAGCTACATCATAATATTGGGTTATAGTAATATTCAATTTTAACAATAGTAAAACTGCTACAATAGCACCATTGTTCAGCTGTATCATACTCTGTGATCCCTTTGCCTTATTTTACATCTACTTTTCCCTTTTTAAAAAAATTATAGATTTTCAGCTGTGCAGCGCTACAGTTCGACTTCTGTAGACACAGCACTAGAGAGATCATCACCACAAGTCTGGTTACCAACTGCCACCATGGTTGACCCCCTTCACCCACTTTTCCCTGCCCCCAACCCCCTTCCCCTCTGGTAACTGCTAATCTGTTCTCTGTATGAACTTGCTTTTGTTTTGTTTGTTTTGTTTTGTTTAAATTCCAAATAAGAGTGAAATCAGGAAATCAGTGTTTTCTTCATCCAGCTTACTGTCTTTTTTTTTTTTTTTTTTTTTAACTTTTCTTTCTCTGTATCCTTCTCTCATCAGGGATTCCTAGTTTCATGAACCCCAGATCTGCCTCCTACTTTGCTTTCACCCTACTTTTGGTAAACACAGATTCTGGTAACTTCCTGAGAAGAGCAAATGGAAGGCACCTTTTTTGAGACCTTGCATGTCTGATGTTGTCTTGTAACACTTATTTTGATAGTTCGACTGTGTGTGAGAATCCTATGTAGAGTTTCTAAGGCAAATCTACTTTTGTTTTCTGGTTTCCAGAGTTAGTTTTGAGAAGTCTGAAGCTATTGTAATTCTCAATCCTTGTATGAAACCTGTTCTCTGTTTTTTTGTATAAAGTTTTTGAATCACCTTTTTGGACCCCGTTATGTGCTGGAATCTTATTAATTGTTCTTTTCAATCTGAAAACTATCCCCTTAAATTCTGGGAAATGTTTTCAAATAATTAATTTAGTCAGTAATTTCTTAATTTTTCTCATTGTGTTTTTTTAAAACTTCTATTCTTTGAATGTCAATCTCCTGTAGTGAATTCCTGATTTTATCATCTTTCTCCCTCCTTTCTGTATCTTTTCCCAATTTTGGAGAAATTTGTTCAATTTCATAATTTAATTCTTCATATGAATGTCTTGTTCCTGCATTTATTTACAAGGGCACCCTTATATTCTTATCTCTTTTTTTTTTTTTTTACAACCTCCCTTTCTTATTTGAAGGCTGCAACAATTTCATTATTTATTTGAAGACATAAATCATAATTTTTTTAACTTTTTTTTGTCTCTGACTTGTTTTAAAATTATTCAAAGTTCTTTTTGTCTTTGGCTTATTTGTACTGTATCTCCCATGTTATGGGACATTCTTTCTCTATAAAATTATCATCCATTCATATTTCAGTTGAAGTGCTAAGAAGCTGCTATGATCCTCTGTGCGTATGGGCTGAGCTTATTTATTGGTTCTCTGAAACATAAGGTGATCAAGCTAAACAATTTTACCAGGAGATCTGAAATTTTCAATACCTCTAGGATGTTTTTTACCAAAAGGAATTCTTTACTTTTCTACCTGGGATTTATAGTCTGGCTGCCACTCTTCCTACTCAAGAGGGAAGCTGTTCAGGATATAGATTTTCATATAATCCCACTATTTTCAGGATAAGACTCTCCACCCTCAACTGTATTTCTTTGGTACAGATTCATCATGATTCCCTGGTAACTCAGTGGTAAAGAATCTGCCTGCAATGTAGGAGGCTGTGGTTTGATTCCTGGGTTGGGAAGCTCCCCTGGAGAAGGGATAGATTACCCACTCTAGTATTCTTGGGCTTCCCTGGTGGCTCAGACAGTAAAGACTCTCCCGGCAGTGTGGGAGACCTGGGACCTGGGTTCGATCCCTGGGTTGGGAAGATCCCCTGGAGGAGGGCATGACAACCCACTCCAGTGTTCTTGCCTGGAGAATCCCCATGGACAGAGGAGCCTGTTGGTCTATAGTCCATAGGGTCACAAAGAATTGGACAAACTGAGCATAGCACAACACAGACTTTGAGATTAAACCCCTTATTTTCAAGCAGTCTAGGAGATGTCATGTGGCTTGGCTTCTAGGATGTAAAATGTGCCATTACTCTTGTGGCAGCAACACCCTGTCCAGACAGGAGCAGGGTATTTTTGAGCAGAATTACAATGGACTCAAATCTACCCGCTAAGAAAATAATGTCCTTAAACAGCTCTACATCACCAATTTTAAGTTCTTATAGAACATGTTAGACAGTTGCTAAATTAATATAAAATAATACCAGCAAATTCTACAACTACACAATGCAATGGACATCAAGCCACAGAAATGCCATATTCTTTAAAACTTATCCTAAATCCCTCATCATGCCTCATAACTCTGTTTCCATGATCCTTGTGGTCGTGTTATCATGTGGTCTCAATTCCTACAACTTCACTGGTTTCATGTATCATACTGGGCTCTTTCCTGCTGGTTTTGTTGGTTCCTTTTAGATATGGCTTTCTCTCTCTCTCTCTCTCTCTTTTTTTTTTTTGTTGTTGTCAGTGTTTTTTTTTTTTTTTTTTTTTTTTTTTTAATTAGTTGAAACTGGAGCCCATTATACATAGTGAAGTAAGCCAGAAAGATAAAGAACATTACAGCATACTAACACATATATATGGAATTTAGAAAGATGGTAATGATAACCCTATATAGATATGGCTTTCTCTTAATCACCAGGCAATGTCAACTCTCTCCATCACTCATAACTTCCATCTTAATGAGAAGATAATTTCTTCACCCTGTGTCAGTATCATATTTATTAATGTGTTTAAAAAGAAAAATATAATAATATTCTTGGGCTTCTCTGGTGGCTCAGGGATAAACAATCTGCCTGCCAATTCAGGAGACGAGGGTTTAATCCCTGGGTTGGGAATATCTCCTAGAGAAGAAATGGCAACCCACTCCAGTATTCTTGCCTGGGAAATCCCATGGACAGAGGAGCCTGGTGGGCTACAGTCCATGGGGTCACAAAGAGTTGACATGACTTATCGAATAAACAACAACAAATATTCCTCCTAGAAACAGAGGACAAAAATTCCTCTCAGTTTCAAGATAGAAAAACATTCAAACTAGATTCACTACAGCTACTTTTCCTGGTGAGGTTAGATGTGTTTTATGATCATCTAAAATTCCTATTCCTTAGACACCTTCAAGTAGAAGGGTGGGCCAAACTTTAACTTATCTTTTCTCCTGAATCTCTATTTTAGAGTTGAGTTCCTGATCTATTGAAGGTTCAGGGTATGTGAGGCAGGTAACTGCTAACATATACCATGATATCTGGTATTCTTTCAGATCATTTGAAATGCCCCTTGAAGAAGACCCTGCATTCAATCCTGCACAGAAATACAACTCACAAATGTATTAAAGGGGGGTAATTGGGAAAGAAAACAGGAAGATCTCTTTCTTTCTTGGTGTCTCTCTCTCTCTCACACATACACACACCTCTGCCTTTGGCAGTTAAAAATTATGACCAAATGCTTCTTAGTAGCTCCCAGTTGCTATGAGGTTATAAAGGAAGACAGCTGATCTCTAAGGTAACAAGGGTCCAAGTCAAACAAAACCTTTAGATTAAAGTCAACACTTTTAAATTAAAATGAAATCGTATCCTGAGCTGGATGTGAAGTGCAGGTGTTTCTTACTTTCTATGCCCAACAGTCTTAGCCAAACAGGTGGTAATTAGAGCATCATAGTTCAAAACTTCCAGCCAAACTCTCCTTTGGTTTCTTGATAAACCTTTACCTGAAATAGTAAATGTTTGAAATATAAGAGAAATTCAGACAGACAGAAAAGACAAAGGGTCCTTGAGAAAGACTTCTGTTTATTCCTGGACAAGTGGGTCAGGAGTCAGGGTCATGCCCTCTCTTGATGTGTCTCTAAATAGAACTAAGACCCTGATGCTAAATTTCATAGACAAGAGGGTTTGTGATGGCTTCCTTTTAGCAACATATTTCTTGCTATGCAGGATACAAATATAACTTACTGTTCTACACATTTATGTCCTTCTTTCACTTTTATCTCTTCTCATTTATTCTTTCCATATCTTCAATCTACACTCCCACCCCAATGCCCCATCTTCCACAGCGGAAATACACATGTGAGAAAAACACAGAATTTAATGACCTCATAAATGTCTATATTTAAGTTCAACTTTTAAAATTGAATTTTTAGGCTGGAGTCTCTTCTAATTTGCATGGAATTCAGCTATTGAAAATATTCAATATTTCTATATTGAATATTAACCACTTTTAGTGATAATTGCTATGATAGCAAATAACATGAAGATGCATTTAAATTACCAATTATTTCCTTAAATGCATCAAAAAGGGTGTTACTATAAGAGCCAACATTGCTTGGGTGCTTACTATGTTCCAGGCAGTGATAAATATTATTTCATTAAATCATTTTAACAGTCCTATGAGGGATCATCTCCACTTTATGGATGAAGAAAGGAAAGCACAGGACATTTATCTGATTGAGAAGCAACAGTGCCAGAGCTGGAACACAGACATCAACTCCCCAAGCCTGGACTCATAAGGAGTAGATGACAGGACCTCTCCATGTGGCTGTGTACTATATACGAGAGAATTGTTACTCAAAGAAAGCTAGAATGAAAGGGGCTAAGAGACCCTCTCGTCTACCCTCTCCACCCATGGAGAAATGGAGGCCGTGTGTGACATCCCTGAGTGCCTGCCACCCAGCTTCTGTGGGGCTGACATGTTTGAAATTCAGCTGCTATTCTGTTTGGTCAGCCTGAGTCAGCCCTGGATGGTATTAAAACAAGGTGGAAGAGGTCTCCTGGCAACACTCCTGGAACACTAACCTTGGCCTAACAGCCCCGGTCCTCAATGTGTCTTTCTCTCACTTCACATGACATGTCTTCCTTTTCTTTCTCAAATATCTTCTTTCTTGCTTTCCATTAGATTAAAGGGGAATGAAAACTTGTTTCATGAGGGCTTTAGAATCTGATAATTATTGTTGTTATTTTTTATTTAATATTTGTTTAATTAATTTATTTTTAATTGAAGGATAATTTCTTTACAATTATTGGTTTGCTTTCTCCCATACATCAACATGAATTAGCCATAGGTGTACATAAGTCCCCTCCCCTTTGAACCTCCCTCCCCAATTATTGTTATCATTGCTGTTATTTTGAATTCCCCTCCCCACTTTGTAACAGATGTAGGCTGCCTGTTTTTAAAAAGTAAACTAAAAGCCACACTTCTTTCTGTGCATCGTTTTGGAAAACGTGGGCATTCCGTTTGAAAAAAGCCGTTTCTGTGAAGCTGAGGTCAAGGGTCCCCATTCTAAGGTCTGCTTCAGCTGGAGAGCCGTGATCCCACTTGGGGGGGCCACCCTGCAGCGCCCCAGGTGAGTGACCGTGGACTCAAGCGTCAAGGACAAAGGAGCCACCTTAGTCCTGATGCTGTTTTCCTCGCAGGTAAATGAGAAATCAAATCCTCCCCCCTCCCGGCAGCACTGCCCTCTCTGAACAGGACATTAACTTCCACAGACGAGCCGGGTGGTAAGGGGGTGATTAGTTAGATGGGCCTTAACAGCGGGGCTCCCGGAGCTGAGCTGGCCGGCGGTGGGGGCGGGGCCCCGTGAGCCCCGGGTCTTGTGGTTCTATCAACAGCGGCAGCGGCGGATGAAAAGCTTCTGGAAGTGGGGGCAGGGGAGAGCCCAGATTGTAAACATCTCTTGCCCGTTGCCTAGAAGCAGTGGCAGCAAACAATCCAAAGACTGCTCCTAGATTTTCAAAATTTCCTTTATATGCAGGGCTCTCTTTCTTTTTAAAATATGCGGCCATTTTATGAGGTCATCAGCTCTTCTGCGACACGTTCGTCTATTTTAATCATTTCCCAGCCACCAGCTGGACTTGCTTACCCAAAAGGGGTCATTTATTGTTTAACAAAACCTTGTTCACCTTAGTACGTTAATTCTGGTGCCTTCATAAACCTTTGAATGATTACTCGGTGTTAGGTATTCATATTTGTAAGAATCCTCAGAAACGTAAAAATATACTGATTTGTTTATAGGGAAAATTTGATAGTTCTGACAGTTTTCTGAAAGCAGCTGTGATGAAGGGCAAGAGTTCTGTGTTATAAATTGGTTAAAAATGTGCTAACAGTAATGTTGTAGGCTGTCTCGCAGAAATGAACTATGAGATATCCCACACAGCCAGCAAAGAAAGGTCAGGGAAGTAATAGTGGAAGATTTTAATTACCTACGCATAGGACAGGATTGCATCAAGTGGGAGAAGTAAGGCTGGGTCTGGTGCAAGGCTGCTTTCTAATTTAACACGTGCATCAACCTGAAAAGGAAGGAAGGAATGCCAGATTTACAATTAAATAATATTTAGGACTCAGAGGAAAGAGAAAATATGGAAAGCAGTGATTAAATCTCATTAAACATAGGATATAATCCCAAATAGAAGCTAGAGGTGTTTAGAGACAACATGGAAATGGAGGGAGACAGAAAATTAAATACAGCATATAATCATTAATTCAGAAAGAGACAGGCCACTGAATTAAGGTCAGGGTAAATAGCAGGGAAGTGGTTTTTAAAAACACAGCAAGCATCACCCAGAATGCCAGTCCCACTAATAAGGGGTAAATTTGTGTAGCATTTTACAAGATCAGAGTGGAAAAGTGATGTTTCTAGAATGATGCAGCAAAGAAAAGGCTCCCTACCCTTTTCCGAGATTCAAAAATCTTAAATAGAAAATCAAATCCTCTATATTTGGAAGGGAACTCTAAAAGGACCCAGGGGAGAAAAAAAAAAAGGCATAAAAAATTACCAAATCAGAAGACAAACTTTTTTTATGACATTAAAAGCACACAAGTCAGCAAGGCATCCATAGGGCCATTAAAGGGATGAGTGGGAAGTCAGTGACAGATGAAGCTGCCTTTGCTAAGAGCCTGAATGAATCCTCTGCCTGTGTATTTACCAAAGAAGCTGAAGGTCACATCCCGGAAATTGGGATACATTTTCTTGAGGGGAAGAGTGAAATGTTAAAAGGATTTTATGATCACAGGAGAGCAGATAGTTGGGCAATTAGAACTATTAAAAGTTGACAGGTCACAAGACCCAGATTAAGTATGTCATAGAAATCGGAGAAAAGTGCAAAGGAAACAGGAAATGCCTTCAGCAGCATTTCTTGATAGCTTGCTCAGAAGGAGACAAAATTGAACTGGAGCTATTCTAGGACAAGGTGTTTAAATGAAATCCTTGGAATCTTTAGAAATCTAGGTACTGATAATCTGAGTCATGGTTACAAAGCAGATCATGCCCACCCTCATTTTGCAGTTTTTAGAAATACATAATCTGATGAAAAGTTACCATTAGCTTTATAAATCACAAACAGTTGGTTTTTTCCCAGAAATGGGGCATTAATGTGCTATTCCACACAGGTAAAAATGGAAGTCACTTAACTGTGTCTAAATTTCCTAAGTTATTTCTCATAGTCTCATCTATAATTTGTCTGCATTAAATGAAGTAGTACGAGAGCTAGGTCCAATCTCTCGCTGGACTCAAGGCAATGTGTGTATGTGGAGTGGAGAGGAAGGCTTCTAGAAATTGCTGTCCATTGCTACTTTGATTGTCACCATTAAGATGGGGAGACAGTGGAAACAGTGTCAGACTTTATTTTTGGGGGCTCCAAAATCACTGCAGATGGTGACTGCAGCCATGAAATTAAAAGACGCTTACTCCTTGGAAGGAAAGTTATGACCAATCTAAATAGCATATTAAAAAGCAGAGACATTACTTTGCCAACAAAGGTCCGTCTAGTCAAGGCTGTGGTTTTTCCAGCGGTCATGTATGGATGTGAGAGTTGGACTGTGAAGAAAGCTGAGTGCCGAAGAATTGATGCTTTTGAACTACGGTGTTGGAGAAGACTTGAGAGTCCCTTGGACTGCAAGGAGATCCAACCAATCCATCCTAAAGGAGATCAGTCCTGGGTGTTCATTGGAAGGACTGATGCTGAAGCTGAAACTCCAGTACTTTGGCCACCTCATGTGAAGAGTTGACTCATTGAAAAAGACCCTGATGCTGGGAGGGATTGGGGGCAGGAGGAGAAGGGGACGACAGAGGATGAGATGGCTGGATGGCATCACCGACTCGATGGGCATGAGTTTGAGTAAACTCCGAGAGTTTGTGATGGACAGGGAGGCCTGTGCTGCGATTCATGGGGTCACAAAGAGTCTGACACGACTGAGCAACTGAACTGACTGAACTGAACTGAAGATGTGATTATTAAACACATACTAGTGTAAAATACTATAAGCAGCTCATTCTTTCTTTCAGGGTTTGGATTTCACAGTGATTCATCTCATGCCTTTTAGCATTGTCTTACCAACTATCATGGCACCATATTATTTTTAAAAATAAAACTACTCCACTTTCTGATGATGTCCTCAGAGTGGACATCTGCTCTATCCATCAGCTGCCAGCTGTGTTTCCATGAACCAATAAAAATAGTCACAGAATTGTAAAGTTAACATTAGAAGAACAAGTGATATTACTTAATGTTCATTCATCACTTAAAAACTGCATTTTCTTTTTTCTTTTTTTGCCCTTCCTCCTCTCCTCTGCCTGCCTTTCTTCCTACCCCGTCCCCCACTCCTTCCTTCCTGTCTGCAAATGTTTATTGAATCTCCTAGGCCAGACTGTAAGATTTAACAATAGCATGCAAACATTACTGCCCTCAAATAATTTCCAGAGTAGTGGCAACGTTGACAGTGTGATAGGGGCTAAAAGTATAAAACCCAGAGTGTCCAGAATGATAGAAGGGAGCACAAAACACAGCCATGGACTAGTCAAGGGAAAAAGGGGCCACAGAAGTAAACAAGAGGAGTTAAGTGCAGGGGAGGTGAGAAAGGATACTGCACTCATAAAGAGTATATTTATAAAGGTTTAGAGAGGAGAAAATACAGTGAACTGTAAAATGATGTGACCAGATTATTCTCCTGTATTTTTATAAATTTTTTTTCTACCAAACCCTACCACACTAACTGCATTTATTATTGAGCTTAATTTCTTTTATTTTCTTAAAGTGCAAAAGCAGAAAACAGAACAAAGTGAGTGGAGAGCTGAGTGATTTACAAAATGTATATCATAAAAGTGTTCATAATTTTCAGAAATACATTTACTTTGTTTTTTATTAATGACTAGGAGGGTTATACTTCAAAAGTGAAACTGTGGGCACTTACCAAGAAAATAGGATGGTGAAGAGAGGTGGTGGTGGTGACATTGACATGATTAAATACATCAGACTCTGTAGACCTAAAAGAGCATGAATAGTTTATGCAAGAAAGAGAAAAATCATGTAGCGAGTGAGGGCTAGACTGTATGCATATGGAAAAAATGTGGACCAGAGTAATGCAATGAAGCTATGATCAACATGAAAATAATACTTCCTATTTATAATTTTTTCTTACCAAGCCATTTCATTAGAAACTGATAGAATCATTCTTGCAAAAATACTGAAAAATCACTCCCACAAATCATTCCCTACTAGTTTTAAAACTGAATTTCAATTCAAGACCTGAACACACACACCCATGGTGGGTTCCTCTCCATGTGCCTTCTGCAGAGCTCCAGCCAGGAAGCTTTGTGTTGATCACATTAACTTTCTCCTTTACCTCCAACCTTCACTGGGATCTACAGTCATTGTAGTACTCATGTTTCCCAATCTTAGTGAACATCAGCAAGCAGGACTCTCAGAAAATCAGAAGTGTATGGTGTTAGAAAGTGTTCTAGTTTCATTCTTTTACAAGTGGTTGACCAGTTTTCCCAGCACCACTTGTTAAAGAGGTTGTCTTTTTTCCATTGTATATCCTTGCCTCCTTTGTCGAAGATAAGGTGTCCATAGGTTCGTGGATTTATCTCTGGGCTTTCTATTCTGTTCCATTGATCTATATTTCTGTCTTTGTGCCAGTACCATACTGTCTTGATGACTGTGGCTTTGTAGTAGAGTCTGAAGTCAGGCAGGTTGATTCCTCCAGTTCCGTTCTTCTTTCTCAAGATTGCTTTGGCTATTCAAGGTTTTTTCTATTTCCATTACAAATTGTGAAATTATTTGTTCTAGTTCTGTGAAAAATACCGTTGGTAGCTTGATAGGGATTGCATTGAATCTATAGATTGCTTTGGGTAGTATAGCCATTTTGACAATATTGATTCTTCCAATCCATGAACACGGTATGTTTCTCCATCTGTTTGTGTCCTCTTTGATTTCTTTCATCAGTGTTTTATAGTTTTCTATGTGTAGGTCTTTTGTTTCTTTAGGTAGATATACTCCTAAGTATTTCATTCTTTTTGTTTCAATGGTGAATGGTATTGTTTCCTTAATTTCTCTTTCTGTTTTTTCATTGTTAGTATATAGGAATGCAAGGGATTTCTGTGTGTTAATTTTATATCCTGCAACTTTACTATATTCATTGATTAGCTCTAGTAATTTTCTGGAAGAGTCTTTAGGGTTTTCTATGTAGAGGATCATGTCATCTGCAAACAGCGAGAGTTTCACTTCTTCTTTTCCTATCTGGATTCCTTTTCACTTTCTAACACCATACACAAAAATAAACTCAAAATGGATTAAAGATCTAAATGTAAGACCAGAAACTATAAAACTCCTAGAGGAGAACATAGGAAAAACACTCTCCGACATAAATCACAGCAAGATCCTCTCTGACCCACCTCCCAGAATATTGGAAATAAAAGCAAAACTAAACAAATGGGACCTAATGAAAATTAAAAGCTTTTGCACAACAAAGGAAACTATAAGTAAGGTGAAAAGAGAGCCCTCAGATTGGGAGAAAATAATAGCAAATGAAGAAACAGACAAAGGATTAATCTCAAAAATATACAAGCAACTCCTGTAGCTCAATTCCAGAAATATAAATGACCCAATCAAAAAATGGGACAAAGAACTAAACAGACATTTCTCCAAAGAAGACACACAGATGGCTAACAAACACATGAAAAGATGCTCAACATCACTCATTATCAGAGAAATGCAAATCACAATGAGGTACCATTACACGCCAGTCAGCATGCCAGTTATCCAAAAGTCTACAAGCAATAAATGCTGGAGAGGGTGTGGAGAAAAGGGAACCCTCTTACACTGTTGGTGGGAATGCAAACTAGTACAGCCACTATGGAAAACAGTGTGGAGATTCCTTAAAAAACTGGAAATAGAACTGCCATATGACCCAGCAATCCCACTCCTGGGCATACACACTGAGGAAACCAGATCTGAAAGAGACACGTGCACCCCAATGTTCATCGCAGCACTGTTTATAATAGCCAGGACATGGAAGCAACCTAGATGCCCATCAGAAGACGAATGGATACGGAAGCTGTGGTACATATACACCATGGAATATTACTCAGCTGTTAAAAAGAATTCATTTGAATCAGTCCTAATGAGATGGATGAAACTGGAGCCCATTATACAGAGTGAAGTAAGCCAGAAAGATAAAGAACATTACAGCATACTAACACATATATATGGAATTTAGAAAGATGGTAAGATAACACTATATGCAAAGCAGAAAAAGAGACACAGAAGTACAGAACAGACTTTTGAACTCTGTGGGAGAAGGTGAGGGTGGGATGTTTTGAAAGAACAGCATGTATATTATCTATGGTGAAACAGATCACCAGCCCAGGTGGGATGCATGAGACAAGTGCTTGGGCCTGGTGCACTTGTAAGACCCAGAGGAGTCGGGTGGAGAGGGAGGTGGGAGGGGGGATCGGGATGGGGAATACGTGGAACTCTATGGCTGATTCATATCAATGTATGACAAAACCCACTGAAATGTTGTGAAGTAATTAGCCTCCAAATAATAAAAAAAAATTAGAAAAAAAAAAAAAAAAAGAAAATCAGAAGCTTTTTACTATCCCCAAGTCTCTTCTTGCATCAACCACATTTTGCTTAATATTTCTCTAGATTCCCTACTACAATATAGCAAACCCTGTGTTTTGGAGAAATACCTCTAATAATCATTTATCAATGGTGTATGGTGTGTCAACTTCACTTGACTTATTCCAAGTCATCACTAATTTGGAAGACAAATCTCTATTCCTAAATGAGAAAAATTTTAAAGGAAACTAAGAAAATGATGGAATTTCCCTGGAAGGATATAGAGTTAGGAAAGGGGATGCTGTGGAGCTTATCAGATGACTGTAAATATGACATTAAAAATAATAAAGATCTAGTACCTCACTGGCCATAGTGCTGAAGTAGGGTCCAGGCACTTTGGCCAGTGTTTATATTTTAGTTGCTGAATTACAGGGTAGCCCTGTATGTAAATCAAACTTATTTTATCTATCTTACTCAGAAAGTAGGGTTTCTCCTGAAAAGAAAAAAAAAAAATTATTTTGCAAGCTAGCTATTTTATTTCCCTGCTTATTTGTCTAATTTCAAAACCTGAGTGGATTATACCAAGTAGTATCGAAGTTTTAAAAAATGATGTGTCAAATGATTGATGATTTGCAAATAAAAATATGGTCTATGTACCTCTTGAATTCTCAGGGAGATAGTAGAGAAGTAAAATATGTCAATTGATCTAATGCATACAGATGATTAAAAACATTGAGCTGATTTCAGTAGATTGGAGCTCTGGGCCAGGTACTGCCTTTGACTTGCTTTCTAACCTCTGGCAAATAAATTAAAATTCTTCTCTATGCACTTGCCACACCTTTAAGAGATAGAAATAAAAAGGTTCTCTACTCACCAAAATAATTGCTGAAAAATGAGATGAGCCTAAAAAATAACTTTGCAGTAAGTACTTTGTGACAAGTATTACTTTCAAGCAGTGACACATACAGCAGGGAAGAGCCCTATAAATATTTGTGAAACAAGTATTAATTTCTAGAAACAATACTTGAATAAGTTGAAAAAGATCTCTTGGAAAGAATGGAAAACTAAAGTCAAACTACTAGAATAAAAATACTAGAGACATTGACACATATTTAGGCATGGTTTCTGAGGGGAAAGATTTGATCATGATGGACAACTTTTCACTTATTGTCAGTCTCTCATAGTTCTCCCTCCTTTGCAACCCTGGCTATCACTGATGCAGGATGATGTTTGAGCATTTGTATGTTTGTTTCTTCAAGATAACAGTTTTCCATCAAGTAACACAAGTTTTGGCCATTTTCCAAATTTATACTTTCTTTCCATAGATACTGGATACACTTTACTCTGATTTTATCAGGCAACCATAATTTAGTTTCAGATACTGAATGATATATCTACATTACAAAAAAGAAATGATGTGCTCAAAGCCTAAATGCAGTTCAGTTCAGTTCAGTCGCTCAGTCGTGTCCGACTCTGCGACCCCATGAATCGCAGCACGCCAGGCCTCCCTGTCCATCACCAAATCCCGGAGTTTACTCAAACTCATGTCCATCAAGTCAGTGATGCCATCTAGCCATCTCATTCTCTGTTGTCCCCTTCTGCCCCCAATGCCTCCCAGCATCAGGGTCTTTTCCAATGATTCAACTCTTCGCATCAGGTGGCCAAAGTATTGGAGTTTTAGCTTCAGCATCAGTCCTTCTGATGAACACCCAGGACTGATCTCCTTTAGGATGGACTGGTTGGATCTCCTTGCAGTCCAAGGAACTCTCAAGAGTCTTCTCCAACACCATACTTTATTACATTGTTTTTAAAGTATTTGTAAGCTCTCTATAATTTTTAGCATCTGGATAGATAGATAGATAGATAATTCATTTCACCTTATATCTCCAGCATCAGTTGTGTTTATGAAAATTCCTATACAATTTATAGATATTTTTCACAATTCAAAGAAAAATATTAGAAAAAAATAATTCATAACCATAGTCTAAAAAATAGCTAGGAATAGTATGGGAGAGATGGGGGGGAAAATCCGGAATGAACAGTAAACCTATTAATGTGAAAAAAAGTTTATTTTATTTGAGCACAGTTGATTAATAACGTTAGTTTCTTGTGTATAACAGAGTGATTCAGTTATACATATACATGTGTCTATTCTTTTTCAAGTTCTTTTTTCATTTGGGTTACTGCAGAATATTGAGCAGAGTTCTCTGTGCTATATAGTAAGTCTTTGTTTGTTATCTATTTTAAGTGTAGCAGTGTATACACATCAATCCCAAAATCCCAGTGTATTCCTACCCCCATCCTTCCCACCTGGTAACCATAAATTTGTTTTCTAAGACTGTGAATTTGTTTCTGTTTTGTAATAAGTTCATTTGTATTATTTTCTTAGATTCCACATATAAGTGACATCATATGATATTTGTCTTTCTCTGTCTTAGTATGATAATCTCCAGGTCTATCCATGTTGCTACAGATGGCATTATTTCATTCTTTTTAATGGCTGAGTAACATCCCATTGTATATATGTATCACAGCTTCTTTATCCATTTATCAGTCAATGGACATTTTGGTTGCTTCCATGTCTGGATTCCCAGGTGGCACTTATCTGCCAATGCAGGGCACATCAGTGATGTGGGTTTGATCCCTGGGTTGGGAAGATCCCCTGGAGTATAAGATGGCAACCCACTCCAGTATTCTTGCCTAGAGAATGACATGGACAGAGGAGCCTAGCAGACTACCATCCATAGGGTCACAAAGAGTCTGACACCACTGAAGTGACTTAGCGTAGCACAGCACATGTCTGGCTATGGTGAATAATGCTGCAGTGAACACTGGGGTGTGTGCATCCTTTCAAACTGTATTTTCCTTCAGGTATATGTTCAGGAAAGGGATTGCTGGATCATATATTAGCTCTATTTTTAGCTTGCTTGCTTTCTTTTAATACTGTTTTCCATAGTGGTTATTGTTGTTCAGTTGCTAAATCATGTCTGACTCTTTGTGACCCCATGGACTACAATATGCCAGGGTCTTCTTTCCTTCACTATCTTCCTGAGTTTGCTCAAATTCATGTCCATTGAGTTGGTGATACTGTCTAACCATCTCATTCTCTGCTGCCCCCTTCTCCTTTTGCATTTAGTCTTTCCCAGCATCAGGGTCTTTTCCCATGAGTCAGCTCTTTGTATCTGGTGGCCAAAGTACTGGAGCTTCAGCATCAATATCAGTCCTTTCAGTGAATATTCAGGGTTAAATTCCTTTGGGATTGACTGGTTTGATCTTGCTGTCCAAGGGACTCTCAAGCCATAGTGGCTGTACCAATTTAGATTTTCACTAATAGTGTAGGAGGATTCCCTTTTCGCCACGTCTTCCCTGCCATTTATTGTTTTGTAGACTTTTTGATGATGGTAATTCTGACTATTGTGAAGTGATACCTTTCTGTTGTTTTTGTTTGCATTTATCTAATAATTAGTGATGCTGAACATCTTTTCATGAGGTTTTGAAATAGCAGTCTATATATAAAAAGACGATTTTAAGTTGCTGGTCTTTTAATTTCAAATGCATTTCCAGTATCTTGCATTTGTGCTCTCCTCATGATTGCTGGGGTTGATACCATATTTGTGTGTAGATGATTTCCTACCTTTAATATGTTGTTGTTATTCAGTCACCAAGTCATGTCTAACTCTTCGCGATCCCACAGACTGCAGCATGCCAGGGTTCCCTGTGCATCACCGTCTCCTGGAGTTTGCCCACGTTCATGTCCGTTGGATTGGTGACGCCATCCAACTATCTCGGCCACCTCTAGGAGGGCTCCTCAATAAGTATTCCCAGAACTACCGCTGCCACTATATTCATTCCCACACTGAGCTCTAGCTGCCCTGCCTCCTCAGGAGTCCCTCTGATACTAGCTGGTTGGTGTGGCTTGTTCTCCTGGGTGCTGGTAGGCATGAGACTTTGTGTGCCTCCTCCGAGAGTGGAGCTTTTCTTTCTCTCAGTCCTGTGGGATTCCTGGGGTCTCCTCTTCCCGTTGCCAGACCTCCAGGCTGGGGAGCCTGGTGTGGGGCTCAGAACTTTCACTCCTGTGGGAGAACTTCTGTGGTAGAATTATTTTCCAATTTATGAATTTCCCACATGGCAGGTATGACATTTTATTTTATTGCTTTGGAGAGCCCCTTTACCCTCTTGTTGTGGCTTATTCTTTGTCTTTGGATGTAGGGTATCTTTTTTTTTGGGGGGGGTGTGTTTTTTTGGTTGATGCTTGTTCATCAGTTACTTGTTATTGTGGTGTTTTCATAAGAAGAGGTGAGCTCACATCCTTCTACTCTGCCATCTTGTCTCCCCAAAAGTTGGTTTTAAAATCCACTGTTACCCACCCCTTACATATACACACACACATAAAGATCATTTGGGTTGTGTAATAATATGCTATTTTAAATTCCATTCTGATTTATATGTGATATGATTTTATGAGCAGCTTTGAAACTAAGCAAAGCATATGTTGCTAATGTAGTATACTTAAATAAATACAGTATATACTGAGTTAACTATGTGTAGATATAATACAAGTATTTTGTAAGGCTCCATGGGATTGGCTTTGTAAGTCCAAAATTCAAGAAGTTACATCAAATTTTTCAAATTATGTCACTCTATTATATTGCTAGAGAATGTGTAAAGTCCTTAAAAATATTCTATTACATCGGAAGTTAATTTTCACATTTATTCACTGGGGTTTCAGAAAAACCCCAGTGTAAGGGAATCTCAAGGAAGAGGCTGAGGTAAGTTGTGGGAAAGATGGTACCTTTTCTAGCTGTAAATCTAGGTCACTATTTGAGTGAATGGAGGATCTCTCTTAGATTGGCCAAACCTGTAAAAGGGCATAGAAATTAGGAACTGATCTCAAAAGTAAAGTAAAGAATGCCATTAAATAATATTTATTGACATGGAAAGACATTCATAATCTTTATGAACTCATTCTTATATCTACTTATATTCCTTTTTATTCCTTGCTCATAGAAATGATTAATCACTATAAACATTGTTTTATAATTTGCCTCTCTTTTTGTAGTCTTACGGAATTGTGGAAGTTTTTGTTTTATCTGAAATTTCTAGTATTACTCAATGAACAAGTACTATTTTGTCATAAAAGAAACTGCATTTTTAACTTTGGAACAAAAAGTCAATTTTTGTTTTCTGAGGTATTATCTCAGATTTTATATTCTCTTGGATTTTCATTCATGCATATTTGACATTTAGACACACATTTTCCTTCATGTTACATGCATATTTGTATATAATCTATGGATTAAATAGATAACTGCATCTAGTAATTAATAACAAATTTAAGTGTATGTAAAATCAACAAGACCTTTTAGTCTGCTTATTCAAATTAACAAATTTTGCTGAGACTTTTAAGTTAGCATACAATAAAATTAACGATAGGGATATGTTTTTGACTTATAAAATTAATAGGTGTATAATAGTTAACTGGTTGTTTCTCCAGTTACATGCAGAGATTCTTAGAATCATATTAGGGCTCCAAGAGACCATTCAGCTTAACCTATTCATTTTATAGATAAGGATGCTGAAGTTCAAAGAGACTAAGAAATTACGCAAGGTCACTCATTTAATTCATGGCAGTCATTATTATGACCAAGTCCTCTGTTGAGTCCATTGAAGATCATAGTGTATTCAAAAGAGTCAGATAGAATTTACTTCTTCCTTCTGAAATTCTTTGCTTTACTCTGTTTGAAATTTGAAAATTGTCTTTGTTTAATTTTAAAGTACTTAGTTTATCACTTTAGAACTTGTCTTTCAATATTAATAAGTAAAGATTTATTTGAAGCAATTTTAGGCACTCATAGTTGTAAAAATATCGGCTTCCCAAGTGGCTCAGGGGTAAAGAATCCACCTGTCAGTGCAGGAGACTGCGTCTGATCCTTGGGTTGAGAACTTCCCCTGGAGAAAGAAATGGTAATCCACTCCAGTATTCTTCCTTGGGAAATCCCGTAGACAGAAGAGTCTGGCAAGGTTACAGTCCCAGACCATGGGACTTTGAAGAGTTGGTCATGACTGAGCATGCCTGCAGTTGTAAAAACATGTATTAAATGTAAAGCTATGGCTTAAAAAACTTTTAATCTTAAATCCTGATTCCACTTTGAATTTGTTGAATTTCCAAGAGCAGTTTTAAAGATTTCAATGTAGGGACCAAGTAGTATAAACTCACATGTGTCTGATAGTAATCCATATGAATGGTTCAAAAATATTTTAGTGTTACATATATACACATACGAAAACACACACATACATATACATGGTTACAAACATACATTTAGTTCATTTTAATAAAACAAGATTGAATATGATAATCTATTTTAACTAATATTTCATTTGTGAAATCATTTAAAACTGATCACATTTAAGAAGCAATGTGGCATAGATGAAGAGCTTGTGCATTATTGTTTTCATTTTGTTTTGACTTTGGAGTCTTAAACACCAAAATGGAGTTCCAATCCATCTACCAACATTCAGACCTTGAGGTAAATTGTTCAACCTTTCTGAGCCTGTTTTCTTACCTGAAAGTAAGATTTAATTCTTCACAGGAGTATCTTTTGAATGATAAGAAGTCGCATGTAAAGCACCCAGATTACTGAAGGACTCAGAAAACATTCAGCACATTGTCACTTATATTTTAATTGGAATTTACATAAAGAATGCATGAGCAATGTCATTTTTAAACTCCAGTAAATCTGTAATTTCCTTCCGTTCATACTCATCCAGTTGCTTAGTGTTCATGATAAGAGGTTATAGTCTCATCTTTTTCCACAGCTTGGCAGACCATCAAAGGGCAAATTCCTAGGAAAACTTGCTCTCCTCTGAGAAAAGGAACTTTCAGAAAGAGGATACAGTATATATTTTATATTTAAGGAGTTCAATCATCTTATTTCATGTGCAGAAACAACTAGATGATAAACAGTTTCAAAAATCTCAGATTTATAAGATTTCTTAAAAGTTTTGTTAGTCCTCAGACCTTTGCATGAATGCAAACAATACATGTTTCTGAGGATACAGGTGTAAACTGTCTATGTGTCTAGAAAAGAATGAGCAGAAGACCACGGAAGACATAGCATCTGTCTTTATTTGAATGGCTGTCATGCCGTATCACCCAAGGTTGCTAGTGGCAAGTAACAGGAACAGACTTTGAATTGTTTAGGCAGGAAAGTAAATTATGGAGTAGTTCACAAAATCACTGATAAGGTTATACAGCCAGGCTTGAAATTGGGCATGAACAAAGAAGGTTTGTTAGCAGCCAGGATCCCATCCCAAATCATCCCACACAACCAACCCAGTAAGTACATAGTGCTACCACCCCACTGGACGTGTGATCTTATGGTGAGTTCTGATGTGACCTTGGCTCTGAACCCTGGACACCACTGATGCTCTCCGGCACTGCTGCCCCTAGAGACACAATCCTTCAGGATCTCTTGCCACTACTTGCTGCTATGGTGCATTGTCTGTGGTTTGTTTTTTCTTGGGTCACTAGCATCAGATTCAAAGTTGAGCTAAAGAAGACTGGGAATAAATATTTATGCTTTTGCCCGTCCCCACTACCAGATTCACAAATCAGCGAATTCTCTAAACAGAGGAAGGGTTCAAATGTTGGGCAGCCAAGGAGATATACAAAGTATCCAGTATCTAAGAGGAAGAGCAGGCAGGGTTTTTCTGAGTTGCCACAACAGAAAGCAGAAGTAGGAAAGCAAATTATCAGGGGAAAAGGTAGGTTTGGGGTTTGCAGGTTTAAACATGGTAAGAAACTTTCCACAAAATAAAACTGTTTAAGAATGAGAGAACTGCTCCAGAAAGTTGGCAACTCCCTGCTACTACTGAAATTTAAGAAATGCTATATGACCATCAGGAAAGAGAGCTATAGAAACAAACCTGCAATGTTTCTATCCTTCTGTTGAGATGGGGATTCTGCCTCAGATTATGATTTTTGTATGTTTCCACCATATTTTGTGTTATGGTTCCTCTTGCAAATATCTTCAGGGGTCTGGGACAGACATAGTATTCTGCACTTTCCTGTGTATTTCAGTCAACTTAGTAATCGCCCAGCTGATTCCAGTGAGCTAAACAAATAGCATTTATATATTTGCTATGATATGGACATCATTGCGAATCTGACTCCAAAGAAATATAGATCATTATTTTTACAAATTTAATGATATATATTTCTGTGGTCAGTAGCTCTGAGTATGTGATATATTCATACATGTGTGGGTGCTTAGTCACTCAGTCGTGTCTGGCTCTTTGCGACCCCATGGACTGCAGCCTGCCAGGCTCCTCTGTCCATGGGGATTCTCCAGGCAAGAATCCTGCCATGCCCTCCTCCAGGGGATCTTCCCAACGCAGGGATCGGACCCAGGTCTCCTGCATTGCAGGCCTGCACTCCTGAGCTACCAGGGAAGCCCATATCCATACCTATGGTATATGATATCCATGATATGTGATATATACTATTTATAGTTTCTATTTAACAGTAAATTTAGTAGTGGGATAGGTCTTCAAGTAGACAGTATAGATTATAAATAACAACAGTAAAGTTAATAGATTACCTACTGATATGTATACAAAAAATACAGTCTTTTAGATGTGAGGTATTTACAGGGTTTTGTAATTACTTATGCTTCTGAATTTTATTCATGGTGATACTGTTGATAATAAAGTAAGTATTATGCTGTTAAGTCCTTAAGTATGTCATCTAATTTAAACCTTACAGCAACATAGTAAATTTTTTATCCTCAGTGTCAGCTGAAGACTCAGACTCGAAGCTGTTACCTATATTGTCTAACTTTGCAGAACCTGCTGTGACAGAATCTGGGATGGAACCAATACCAACCTGATTACCGCATTCCTGCTCTTAGTGACTGCTTCTCCATTCACCAATACTTTTGCATCTTCCATGATAACTGTGTCCCTAGACTTGCTGCTTTTTCCTCTCAGCCACCATTAACAGCTCTATTTCTTGATAGATGAATTCAGTATGTACTCAATGTATTTCTGATGTCTACCTGCTTGCATCTATGTAGCAAGTGAATATTCAGTTTTATAGTGATCATTTACCTTTTTGTAGGGGCTTCCCAGGTGGCGCTAGTGGTCAAGGATCCATTTGCCAGGAAATGCAAGAGATGCGGGTTTGATCCCTGGGTCAGGAAGATGCCCTGGAGTAAGAAATGGCAACTCACTCCAGTATTCTCACCAGGGATAATCCTATGTGCAGAGAAGCCTGGCTGGTTGCAGTCCATGGGGCCTCAAAGAACTGGACACAACTAAGCATGAATGCCCGCACACACACACACCGCTTTTCATCTTCCCAATAGAAAATAGTGTAATAAGCCTCCCTCTGATGGTGGGAGCAGCTGCACTCTAGATTCTCAGAGCTGGATGTCCTGATGGTCAACATCACCTGGAGACAATGCATTTGCAACTTCTCATGAGGCTGCTGGAGTGTCAGAGTTGGATCTTAGGAATCCATGAAGAGAGGCTTTAGAGGAAATCAGGATGATTAGTAACAGAAGACAGAACCTTTAGCAGTACATGATTTTTCAAAGATTAAACGGTGGTTTTAAAATGAATGCTGTCAAATGTCATAGGCCCCACAAGTAGGGCAAGCCCTCCTCATAAAGCATCTCTTTCCACTAGATGTAAAAATATCCTCTACAACACCCATGACAGATGGTTCTTCACCTCTGCCTGAGCACTTTTAGAAATAGAGAACTCTGGTCTATCTTGTATTGAATGAATTGCTTCCTCTTGCTGCTGGCACTGTCTTTCAGGCCTAGAAATCTGAATTCATCAGCTACTGGGGAGCTTCAGATAATAGAACCATACGCCTGCTATTCTGGGCACCATCCTTCATTATCAAGGTATCTGGAAACTAAATGAATAATCAGAAGGATGCTTTCTAAACTTAGAATAATAGAAAATAAAATTATATAGTATTATGAAATTTTCTCCTCAAGTCATGGAAAAAGCCTCATGAATTATTCCTGTCCAACCACAGAGAACATTTCTAATAAGTGGAATGTACAAGGTCTCTCTCTCTCTCTTTCCGGAAAAATGCTGAATAAATTCAATCTAATTTCTCAGATAACCTGTTTTATCAGCCACAAATCCATCACCTCATGCTAGAATTTTTGTTGTTGTTGTTGTTCAGCTGCCAAGTTGTGTCTGACCCTTTGTAACCCCATGGACTGCAGCACACCGGGCCTCCCTGTCCTTGACTATCTCCTGGAGTTGTTCAAATTCACGTCTATTGAGTCCAGGATGCTATCTAACCATCTCATCCTCTGCCACCCTCTTCTTCTTTTACCTTCAATCTTTCCCAGCCTCAGGGTCTTGACCAATGAGTTGGCTCTTCATATTAGGTAGCCAAAGTACTGGAGTTTTAGCATCAGTCCTTCCATTGAATATTCTGGATTGATTTCCTTTAGGATTGACTGGCTTGATCTCCTTACTGTCCAAGGGACTCTCAAAAGTCTTATCCAGCACCCAGTTTGAAAGCATCAATTTTTTTATGGTCCAACTATCATATCCATACATGACTACTAGAAAAACCATAGTTTTGACTATATGGACCTTTGTTGACAAAGTGATGTCTTTGCTTTTTAATATGCTGTATAGGTTTGTCATAGTTTTCCTTCCAAGGAGAAAGTGTCTTTTAATTTTATGGCTGCAGTCACTGTCTGCAGTGATTTTGGAGCCAACAAAATAAGATTTGCCACTGTTTCCACTTTTCCCCCTTATTTGTCATGAAGTGATGGGACCAGATGCCATGATCTTAGTTTTTTTTGTTTGTTTGTTTGTTTTAAATATTATTTTATTAGTTGGAGGCCAATCACTTCACAACATTTCAGTGGGTTTTGTCATACACTGACATGAATCAGCCATATAGTTACACGTATTCCCCATCCCGATCCCCCTCCCACCTCCCTCTCCACCCGACTCCTCAGGGTCCTCCCAGTGCACCAGGCCCGAGCACTTGACTCATGCATCCCACCTGGGCTGGTGGTCTGTTTTACCATAGATAATATACATGCTGTTCTTTCAAAACATCCCACCCTCACCTTCTCCCACAGAGTTCAAAAGTCTGTTCTGTACTTCTGTGTCTCTTTTTCTGTTTTGCATATAGTGTTATCTTACCATCTTTCTAAATTCCATATATATGTGTTAGTATGCTGTAATGTTCTTTATCTTTCTGGCTTACTTCACTCTGTATAATGGGCTCCAGTTTCATCCATCTCATGAGAACTGATTCAAATGAATTCTTTTTAACAGCTGAGTAATATTCCATGGTGTATATGTACCACAGCTTCCTTATCCATTCATCTGCTGATGGGCATCTAGGTTGCTTCCATGTCCTGGCTATTATAAACAGTGCTGCAATGAGCATTGGGGTGCACGTGTCTCTTTCAGATCTGGATTCCTCAGTGTGTATGCCTAGAAGTGGTATTGCTGGGTCATATGGCAGTTCTATTTCCAGTTTTTTAAGAAATCTCCACACTGTTTTCCATAGTGACTGTACTAGTTTGCATTCCCACCAACAGTGTAAGAGGGTTCCCTTTTCTCCACACCCTCTCCAGCATTTATTGCTTGTAGACTTTTGGATAGCAGCCATCCTGACTGGCGTGTAATGGTACCTCATTGTGGTTTTGATTTGCATTTCTCTGATGATGAGTGATGTTGAGCATCTTTTCATGTGTTTGTTAGCCATCTGTATGTCTTCTTTGGAGAAATGTCTGTTTAGTTCTTTGGCCCATTTTTTGATTGGGTCGTTTATTTTTCTGGAATTGAGCTTCAGGAGTTGCTTGTATATTTTTGAGATTAATCCTTTGTCTGTTACCTCATTTGTTATTATTTTCTCCCAATCTGAGGGCTGTCTTTTCACCTTACTTATAGTTTCCTTTGTTGTGCAAAAGCTTTTAATTTTCATTAGGTCCCATTTGTTTATTTTTGCTTTTATTTCCAATATTCTGGGAGGTGGGTCATAGAAGATCTTGCTGAGATTTATGTCGGAGAGTGTTTTGCCTATGTTCTCCTCTAGGAGTTTTATAGTTTCTGGTCTTACATTTAGATCTTTAATCCATTTTGAGTTTATTTTTGTGTATGGTGTTAGAAAGTGTTCTAGTTTCATTCTTTTACAAGTGGTTGACCAGTTTTCCCAGCACCACTTGTTAAAGAGATTGTCTTTTTTCCATTGTATATCCTTGCCTCCTTTGTCAAAGATGAGGTGTCCATAGGTTCGTGGATTTACATGATCTTAGTTTTTGAGTGTTAAGTTTTAGACCAACTTTTTCACCCTCCTCTTTCACGCTCATTAAGAAGTTCTTTAGTTTCTCTTTACTTTCTGCCATTAGAGTGGTATCTACATATATGAGGTTGTTGTTATTTCTCTTGACAATCTTGATTCCAGCTTGTGATTCATCCGGCCTAGCATTTTACGTGATATCCTTGGTATATAAGTTAAATAAGCAGGTGACAATACACAGCCACCTTGTCCTTCTTTCCTAATTTTGAACCAGTCTGGATCCATGTTGCTATTTGACCTTCATACAGGTTTCTCAGGAGACAGGTAAGGTGGTCTGATATTCTCATCTCTTTAAGAATTTTCCACAGTTTGTTGTGATCCATACAGTCAGAGGCTTTTGTGTAGTCAATGAAGCTGATATTTTTCTGGAATTCTCTTGCTTTTTCTATGATCCAACAGATGTTGGCAATTTGACCTCTGATCCCACTGAGATTTCTAAATACAGTTTGTTAATCTGAAAGTGCTTGGTTCATATACTGCTAAAGCCTAGCTTGAAGGATTTTGAGCTTAACCTTACTAACATGCGAAATGAGGACAATTATGCACTAGTTTGAACATACTTTGGCATTTTCCTTCTTTGGGATTGGAATGACAATTGACCTTTTTCCAGTCCTGTGACCCTTGCTGAGTTGTCTAAATTTGCCAGAATTTTACTAAGGTGATAAAGAACATGTTGGCGAGGAAGGGTAGTAGCATGTCGAATATCTGATAGTGGCCATCTTTTGCAGGCTGGTACTAGTAGTAGGAGATGCTCCCTAGTACCAAGGGTCCACCCATGATGGGATCTAGAATATCAGAAGCTAGGGGCAGCACTTAACTTCAGAAGCAGAGTGGACAGAATTACCTTAAATGGAAGCAAGGTTAAATGGGCAGTACCTGGATTGTCAGTTGGGGGGGTAGGAGTGGGGTGCTGATGACCTTTAGAAATTTATTGCGGTGGGTCATAGAACATGATTCTAAAGGCAAGAAAGATGAGCAAACAATAAGAGAACTGCCTAATGCATAAAAAGAAGAGATCAAGAATGAATGAGCAGAAGTCTGAGATCAGGTGCCCTCATGAAAAGTCTCCATCCTTCGCTCAGTTCCCAGATTTATACCAGTTCCAAGACCAAGAACCCATCAACCAAAGGAGAAGCAAGATCTTTGTGAGGAAGGGCTCTGAAATACTGTAGCCTGTATTTAGAAGTGCTTTCTCCTTTTTTCTTAAAGGGATATTTGGTCATTAACTCATGCAAAGGACAAAGAGCCTGACCTTGGCTTTTGAATGGTGTGGTAACGGGGGTACAGGCAGAAAATGGACTGCTGTTGAACCATAGGCCCTACTTGGAATAAATAACCCCAAGTAACAGAAATGGATATCCTCCCAAAGGACAGATCTTTGAGCTGTACTTCTGTTCATTTTCTTTGAGTGGCATGAAATGTTGCCTGAGGTTACAGTCTCATGGGCAGTGGTGAATGACTTAGGTTGCTGGTCAGGGCCATTGAGAGGGACAAGATTCCAAGACCAGAAAAAGGCAGTTCAAAGTAATAAGCAAGTAGCTGGATGTATGGGTAAAAGCAAAAAGTATTATGATCTCCGTACCACACATTAATGTTTGTAAGACATCTACTGAAAAAGAGGCATAGAATGATTAAGCCACAGGAGGATTTGACCAGTAAGTTTCAGCCAGCCTCTCTCCTTGCCCATTTCAGTGCTTAAACAATGGGAACATGAATAGGGTAAGCAAGGGACAAAAGATGGAAGCTATGGATGGACCTAAAAGCCCAGGGCTCTTCTTACAGACGCTGATCTAGCTACCACTGCTCACAACAGCCTGCCAGTAACAGAATTCAGTATTGAATTCCCCACATGGTACCAACCAAAAACTGATGACAAGTTGATTACATCAGGCCCTTTATGTCCTAGAAAGGGCAGTATTCCATCATGACTTTGACTGACCTATATCTGCATAAATTTGTCTTCCTAACTAGAGTGCCACTCCCAGAAGCCTCCAAGGACTCACAGAGCATATGCGAGATTGACATAGGGTCTGTCATAATACTGTCTTAAATGGAGGAACTCATTTTATGGCAAAGGAAGCATGGTGTTAGACACATGACCGTGAGGTCCACTGGTCCTAATCGTACCACGGCATTCAGAAGCTGCCTTTCTGATCAAATGATGGAATGGTCTCCTGAAGGCTTACCTGAGGTACAACTTAGAGGGGACATCCTTCAAGGATAAGGAGGAATTCTTTAAGATATGGCATATGCTTTAAATCAATGATCATTGTATGGTACCATATGCCCCCTCGCCCCCCTGCAAATAGAATATATGGGTCCATGAAACAGTAGAAGTAGGAGTGGTCTGCTTACCATTCACCCATTGACTACTTTGGAAATTTTGCTCTCTGTCTCTTTGACTTTAGACTCTGTAGGTCTAGAGTTTATGATTCCAAGGGAAGGGATGTGTTCACTGAACTTTTATGCTGTAGCTACCATCTTAACACTTTGTACTCCTTATACCAGTACACCAGTATTGAAATTAAAAAAAACATGTTATCTCTGGAAGGTATAATTAATGCTGGTCATCATGAGGAAGTAGGATTAATGTTATGAATCAGGATGGAAAGGAATATATTTGACACTCTGGTCATTCATTGGAGAACATTTGTTGTTATGCCTAAGCCCAGTTATAATCTGAGAAGATAACCAGAACTTAGATCCCTTTGGGTCTATGCTGCCAGGCAAATCACCTAGACCAACAGGAGAGGAAGATCTATTACTAATCCTAGACTTAGGGCCAATAGCACAGGGAGAACTGTAGTTTTCTACTAACTCTTCTTGTAAGTTTTCCCAGAAATTGTGACTAACCAGAAAATCTTGAGAAACTGCACCCAAATTGAGTAAATTTAAGAAGTAAGTGGTGGATCTGAGTGTTTCCAATGGGACAACAGTAAATACTGTTGGTGACTCACTCTTTATTAGCCACTGCTCCCATATCACACATGATATCCTGTGATAGCTGCTGTGAATGTTGGCTAATGACAGCTCACAGCTGTCCCTTCAGAGAACTGTGGTCAAACAGAAGCTACTGCATCCTGGACCTCTGCCCCACATGGGAAAGAATGAAGTTTTGTCCATGATTGACATTACTGATTTACTGAGTTAGTTTTCTTAATTTATACAAGTCAAATAGAGGCCTTTGAAATGTCATTGGTTAGGACTGTTGTCCCAGATACCTGCAAGAGCCCTCTAGCTTGTTGACCTTCCTGTAGTACCATTCACCTCCAGTTCATCTTACAAACTATGTCAGATGCATCTCTCTCAACCCTGTGTTCATCATGTCAGCCTGCCCGTCAAGAATCTGTAATGGTCATTCAATGTCTACTACATTATGGCGGCTTATCATTACTGGTAAATTTAACAAATATTAGTTGAATATAGGCATTGAAGACACAAAATTGAATATGAAATGATACTTATCTTCACATAGTCTCAGTCTTCAAGGGAATAATGGACTGCTTGTGTCTTAGAGGAGGACCAGGCTTTGCCAATATTGGTATCCCCCCCAGCTCATAGAAGGCAGTGTTACCTGAGAAGGTTGGGGATAGTCTAAAGAGTGAGATGAAAACTGACCCTCATCTTAATGTGAGAATAAGAGTTTTTTCTTACATTGACTGTGGTGTTGAGAGGTGCTCTCTTTTCCTTTTAAAAATTGTATTTATTTGGCTGTGCTGGATCTTAGTTGCAGCTTGTGGGATCTGGCTCCCTGACCAGGAACTGAACCTGGGTACCCTACATTGGGAGCGGAGAGTCTTAGTCTCTGGACCACCCGAAAAGTCCAGAGAAGTGCTTTCAATGAAGAGATTCCAGTGTGAGCCTGGGTGCAGAGGAAAGGAAATGCAGTGAGTTCTTGAGTGATTGGAGCAATAGCTCTCACTCCACTGCAGACAGACTAGAAGGTTGGGTGACAATCATTTGTGAGGTGTGATGTAACTTGTTACTGATAATATTAGCATGCTGAGGTTTGTGACTGACTCATTTATTGAAATAAACTAAGAGAGAATTCAAAGCTCTCCCTGAAGTAATGTTAGTACTTTATTTTATTCTGATACCTTTTGTGTAGTAAAGATTTAGGCCTTTCTCAAAGAGAAACAGGTCTGGCCCTTGTTCCTGGCTCCTGGGAGTAATCTCTCTATTGTTATGTCACTCTATTCCTGATTGGTAGGAGTCTCTTTGTTATTCATGTTGGAATTCTCAGACCACACCTGACAGATTTATGCTAACAAGAGGATTCCTAGTAAACCTGTTGGATCAGGTGATATCTGTTCAACTTTTGGGGGAATTGAGGGTGGTTGAAGATAGAGTTTAACTATTTGGGTAATCAGTCAAACAATCATATTTACATTATGAAGCCCAGTAAAAACTCTGGGTATGAAGCTTTCATGAGCTTTTTAGGTTGGCGGTACACTCTGTGTTTTCTTGCACGTCAGTGCCAAGGAGGGCAGCACATCCTGAGGACAAGGAAAGTTTTGCATTTAGGATCCTCCCCATGTGCCTCTTCCTTTAGCTGATTCTAACTTGTACCCATGTTAATAAGCCTGTCTGTGAGGACAACAGGAGCCAGTGAGTTCTGTGAGTCTTTCTAGTGAACTAACAAGCCTGAGAGTGGTTTTGGGAAACGCAATGTCCTAAATGAGAGTTATGTGGAATCTTCCCTGTGACTTTATATTCAGACCCTAACTAGCACTCGGTCACAAAATGCTTAGGCAGACTTGGAATCTGGAGGACTATACCTTTAATCTCATGGCTTGGCTCACTCTGGGTACTTTCTTGTTTGGAACAGAAGACGATAAAGTCAGTGTGCCAACTGATAATTATACGTAACCTTGGGTCACACATGAGCATGCCATCCGTCCTGTGTGTCCTGCCCAAGGAGGATGTGTGTGGGTAGATGTGGCAGAAGATGAGGTTACCAAAGTGGGTATTGTCTAAACCAGCAATTCTTATTTTATATAATAGTACTTGAAATGGACAATCACATAGTCTGGTAAAAATCTATAATCTAGAAAAATCCTGATCATTTACTGCAAATAACACGGTATTTGAAATCAGAGACCTACCTTCTTCCTATGTGGGCTTTAGCTTCTTATTTAGTAACTGACTTTATTTCTTTATATATAAATGAGGGTAAAGTAAGGTATAATTTAGAGAATTATGCAGTTTAGATAGAAAATTCACAGCATATGAAAGTGCTTTAGAAAGCCTAAAATGTTGATGATGGTAGTAAATAAGAAGGGTTTTGTTCCTCTTCTTCCACCAAATAGTCATACGACAAAAATTTCATCTTCTTCATGTTTAGTTTCCTTTTCTGTAAAATAAAATCACTTCTACTTTTCTGAGTTCTTCTTAGAGGAAGATGTTATCATTATAATTTTTCTTTTAGATATCAAAATTCTGATGTATTTTCTCTTTATTTATTTATTTATTTTTTCAGTGGGTTTTGTCATACCTTGATATGAATCAGCCATAGAGTTACACGTATTTCCCATCCCGATCCCCACTCCCACCTCCCTCTCCACCCGATTCCTCTGGGTCTTCCCAGTGCACCAGGCCCGAGCACAATTCCTAATAGAGAGGAGCAGTCATAATGAAAAATTGATCATTAAGTTTATAACTCTCTATTTGCCAAGACAAGCATCATAATCTGGGCCAAAAACATGCTCAATAGTGAGAGATATATGTTGCCTAAGGGAATGAAAAGTAATATGAAAATTTGCCAAGCAAGAACTTTCTAATTAACTATTAGAGGAGATAGTAATTAACAAATTATATTCATATAATAATTATATAATTTTACACATCATTGGTTGTAGTTTAAAGAAATGTAAGGAATGAAATTGATAAAATTTCATTGTTTCCTTAATTTCTTGTTTCCTTCTTCATGGGAGCCAAATACTTCCTTGTTTCCTTAATTTCTTCATGGGAGTCAAATTTTTGTATTTTCAGAGAAAAACAGGTTGTGGGGAAGAGAATCTGCAATTCATGATTAGCGATTTTGAGAACAAGATAAATTGATTCTTCCACTTAGCAACTCTTATATTTATTATAGTTGGATACTGTTTTGAGATAAAATATCTTTCCTTCTATTGTCACCTTTTCTTTTGTTTATTTTAAACAGGTGAGACACTTTATTACAGTGAGTTTGTAGTAGAGTGGAAAGCAGCAAAAATAGCTTTCTGCAAAACAATTCCTGGTTTTTGCTTCACAAACCTAAAGCCCAGGAGGAAAAGAGAGTTATAGGTAGAGGCAGAGGTCTTTAAGAAACTTAAAAGAGAAAGAATTATTTGGAATTAGAAAGAGATTCTGCATGTTGAGAGGATTAAGAGGACAAGAGAGGTGTATTGGCCTAGCCTGGCCAGGGCCTAGGTTGTGAACGGGCTCTCTGACGGCATGGTAGGCAGCAAGGCCCAGCGGGGAACAGCTGGAAGTGATCGGAGGTCTCAAGTCTCTACCAAGATTCCTGTTCTGCAAACTTGGCACAGAAACAGCGGAAGCTGGAGCTGAGTGACACATGTCAGCAGGGAAACTGTAAGAACAGGTACAAGATTAGGAGGCACCCCTGCAGAAACCCCCAGTATGTCATCATTAAATATGATCCTGCATGTTGATACAACCACAGTGAGGCCCCAGGGCCATCGCTACTGGAGACTAGGGGTACCACCAGACCAGCAGGTACTGAATTTGAAATATTTTAAATATTCAGAAAGACAAGACAGGCATTATTTCTAGTATGCCTGAGTCTATACTCAATATGATGAATAAAAGTGCCCAATTCTAAACATTTCAGAAGTAATCAATATATTTAAATCCTCAAATATTTGTCCAAATCAAACCCTTGGGGAAAAAACTGATTAATTTCAGATTTTCCTGTTCCCCCTCCACCAACATCACCTATACTCTGCCATAGAATTAACAATAAAATTAATAAAATCTGGACAGCAGTAGGAAGAAGGTTAGGAAGCCAAAGACCTAGAGAATGAATAATCTAGATGTCCCTTGAGTAAATTAAAATTAGTTGGTAGCTTAAATGTTGAAGCAAAGGCTACTTTTTGATAGAAATTGGTTTTATGCTTTTTTTCCCATATGCATATATGCATTGATACATTTTATGTACAGATTTATATTTTATCATTCACTTAATGAAAATGTCATCTTTCCCTGTCTTTTCTTCAGTGTTTTTACAGGTATATGCCTACAATTTTTATCCCAGAAAAACATCAAGGCACTCACAGCCACTCTGCCAGTCCTATGACCTAGAAAGACTCTATTTTTTTTAGCTTTAAGTTTCAAAGAGAGAGAGAGAGATTAAAATAGAAAGTGAATTTCAAAACTGGTATGAATACTAATATGAGATGACCTCTCTTTTTTCCTCTCTAGACTATAATGCCTCATTTTAAAATATATTCTCTCTTTTTTAGTCTTTTATTGTTTATCAACTCCCAGCTAACTGACAGACACTATACTATACTTGAAGAATACAAATCTAGGAAAACCAGGATGCCTGTCCTCAAAGAATTCAAGTCTTGGGAGCAGGCAAAACTATGTACATAACTAATTGTATAGACCTAGAGCAATCTGAAAATTAACATAATATTAGGAATATGTTCAAAGTGATCCCAGCAAATAGCATGTTTGCTTCTTTCCAGAAGAATGAGTGAGTGGCAAAAAGGCATCAGGGAGAGATTCATATAATGGTTCCTATCTGGGCTGGTCTGTGAGGAAAGAGAGGTAGGAGTCAGTTGCATTTTAGGGAAAGAGTATTCCAGGCATAAAAACCTGCATAGCAAAAAGGCAGGGACACAAATATGAAGATGCATGTAGTTTGGAGGATGTTGATGAAATAGTGCATATATGTGACCCAGAGAAAGCAGCTAAGGCAAAACATACGAATGAGCTAATACAAGGCTGGAAAGATAAGTCTGGGTGAAAAATTACTTATAAGTTTCATTTCTAAGATTATTTTTCACTGTATGGTTCTATATATTAGAGAAGTTGATAAATTTTAGGTAAAAATGAATGCATTGTTTAAAATCATTTAGGCCAATTTTTCTTACTTGGCCTACTTCCTCTTTGGGCATTTTAAGAATTCTGGCAAGGCAGGTACAAAATTTTCCTTAGACTGTCTTTTATTGATTTGGGAAAATATCACACTTTTGAAGCCTTTTCTCTGTTATTTGTGTGTGTGTGTGTGTGTGTGTGTGTTTTAACTGAAGTATAGTTGACTTACAATGTTGTGTTCATTACTGCTATATAGCAAAGTCAGTTATACATACATATCGATTCCTTTTCATGTTCTTTTCCATTATAGTTTTTCACAGGATACTGAATGTAGTTCCCTGTGCCATATAGTAGGACTTTGATTATCCATTCTGTGTATACCAGTTTGCATCTGCTAACCCCACACTCCACTCCATCCCTCTGCCAACCCTTCCCTGTTAGACAGGTTCATTTGTGTTATATTTTAGATTCCAGATATGTGACATCATGTAGTAATTATATTTCTCTTTCTGACTTCACTTAGTATGATAATCTGTAGTTATGCTGCAAATGGTGTTATTTTTTATGGCTGAGTAGTATTCTGTTGTATTGATATAGTAATATATGTGCATCTTTTTTATGCACTCATCTGTTGATGGACATTTAGGTTTGTTCCATGTCCTGGCTATTGTGAATAGTGCCGCTTTGAACATAGGGGTGCATATATCTTTTTGAATTACAGTTTTGTCTAGATACATGCCCAAGAGTGAGATTGCTGGATCATATGGCAAACCTGTCTTTAGTTTTCTGAGGAACCTTCATACTCTTTTCCTTAGTGACTGCACCAACTTATATCCGCACCATCAGTGTAGGAGGGTTCTCTTCTCCACACCCTCTTCAGCATTTGCTATTTGTAGACTTTTAATGATGGATATTCTGACTGATGTAAGGTTGTACTTCATTGTAGTTCTTTGTTTTTAATTTTTTCTCATTAGTTATCTATTTTATACATAGTATCAATAGTGTATATATGTCAATCCCAATTTCCCAATTCATCACACTCCCATGTTTCTCCCCTTAGTGTCCATACATTTTGTTCTCTCTTTCTGGCTGTATTTCTGCTTGCAAGTAAGATCATCTATACGATTTTTCTAGATTCCATATATATGCTTTAATATTACAACATCTTTCTCTTTCTGACCTCCTTCACTTCATCTTACAGTCTCTAGACATACTCAGAAAAAATTATACTTCCAAAAGGCCCTTACAAAATAATATTCATTGCAGCACTATTCACAGTTGCCAAAACATGGAAGCAACCTTACTGTAGTTTTGATTTGCATTTCTTTAATAATGAGTGATATTGAGCATCTTTTCTTCTTTGGAGAAATGTCTTTTAAGGTCTTCTGCCCATTTTTTCATTGGGTTTTTGGGTTTTTTTTTAAACTGTTCAGTTGTATGAACTGTTTGTGTATTTTGGAAATTGAACCCTTGTCAGTCTCCTGAAAGTGAAAGTAATAGTCATTCAGCTGTGTCCAACTCTTTGTGACCTCGTGGACTGTAGCCTGCCAGGCTCCTCTGTCCATGGAATTCTCCAGGCAAGAATACTTGAGTGGGTTGCCATTCCCTTCTCCAGGGGATCTTCCAGATGCAGGGATCGAACCCAGGTCTCTTGAATTGTTGGCAGATTCTTCACCATCTGAGCCACCAAGAAAGCCATGGTTCACAAATAAAAAGCTTGTAAGTTTAATTAGATCCCATTTTTTTAATTTTTGTTTTTATTTATATTGCCTTGGAAGACTGAAGAAGCCTGGTCACTGTTAAAAATGACCACCATTTATTAAATCTTATCAATTTTGTTTTTATATGCCATTTCTGTTTCCATTCTTACGAAACACACATAGCCCTTCTTTATAATTAAGGCCATCTATAGAGGAACCAGAGATCAAATTGCCAATATCCACTGGATCATCGAAAAAGCAAGAGAGTTCCAGAAATACATCTATTTCTGCTTTATTGACTACGCAAAAGCCTTCGACTGTGTGGATCACAATAACCTATGGAAAATTCTGAAAGAGATGGGAATACCAGACCACCTGACCTGCCTCTTGAGAAACCTGTATGCAAGTCAGGAAGCAACAGTTAGAACTGGACATGGAACAACAGACTGGTTTCAAATAGGAAAAGGAGTACATCAAGGCTGTATCTTGTCACCCTGCTTATTTAACTTATGCAGAGTACATCATGAGAAACGCTGGGCTGGAAAAAGCACAAGCTGGAATAAAGATTTCCAGGAGAAATATCAATAACCTCAGATATGCAGATGACACCACCCTTATGGCAGAAAGTGAAGAAGAACTAAAGAGCCTCTTGATGAAAGTGAAAGGAGAGTGAAAAAGTTGGGTTAAAGCTCAACATTCAGAAAACTAAGATCATGGCATCTGGTCCCATCACCTCATGGGAAATAAACGGGGAGACAGTGGAAACAGTGTCAGACTTTATTTTTTGGGTCTCCAAAATCACTTCAGATGGTGATTGCAGCCATAAAATTAAAGGATGCTTACTCCTTGGAAGGAAGGTTGTGACGAACCTAGACAGCATATTAAAAAGCAGAGACATTTCTTTGCCAACAAAGGTCCGTCTAATCAAATCTAGGTTTTTGCAGTAGTCATGTATGGATGTGAGAGTTAGACTGTGAAGAAAGCTGTGAAGAAAGCTGAGTGCCGAAAAATTGATGCTTTTGAACTGTGGTGTTGGAGAAGACTCTTGAGAGTCCCTTGGACTGCAAGGAGATCCAATCAGAGAGGATGAGATGGCTGGATGGCATCACGGACTCAATGGGCATGGGTTTGGGTAGACTCTGGGGATTGGTGATGGACAGGGAGGCCTGGCGTGCTCTGATTCATGGGGTCACAAAGAGTCAGACACGACTGAGCAACTGAACTGAACTGAACTGATGCTTCAAATATTGTGGCTGAAATAGCTTTGGAAAGAAATTCCTGATATGGGATTCTCTTGCCCTTCATTCTGTGCTACTTGGACTGTTAAAAAAGACGTACAGTTATATGTCTGCCTTATGTTAAGACAATTGCTTATACAGACATACATGCGCATCAGTTCCACACCATATTTTTGTATTTTTCATTCCATTTACTCATAGTCATTCTGTTTTTAATACTGAGTTATAATCTCTGTAAAGATGAGAGCCTGACTTTACATCTCAGTTGGCTCCAGGGTGCCTAGAACAGTTCCAACAGGTAGGGTTTCCAAAATATGTATGCTGATTGATTATTTGATCCTTACCCATTCTTCCTACATTTTTGTTTGTTTGTTTGTTTTAACAAATGACTGCAGGGAAAGATGAATAGATTTAATATGGGTGGTTTGTTCAGACAGTTTTAATATGGGTACAGATTTGTTCAGGCAGTTTAACTGTGTACTTTTTATTGTTTTTTTATTCCGTACCTGAGAGTAAACACTTAAAAATAGAGGGTGAGAAATATGTGCAAATAATGGTATAAAAATGTGTATAGGTGAAATTCTGAGTTCTATTCCTCTGTCTGGAAAAAGTCTAATAGCCTTTATTTATTTATGCACACACTAACTTAAAGTTCACATAAAGGAAATGATCTAGGCTTTACACATTTTCATTGGGACTCGAAAACCCAGAGAAATTCCCCATAACACTCAGCGGATTTGCTGTGCCTGGCCTGGTTTGGAATGTTATTAAGGGCTTGACTGTTTCTGAGTGCTCTGCAATAATTTATAAATCGCTTTTCACAAAATCCTAAGGGAAAGGGAAGACGTATCATGGCTATTTTTTAAATTTCCAAATGAAAAAGGAAGGGGAAGGTTGGAGGAAAAAGAAAACTTACGGGGGGTGCCTCCCACTTTCCCTCATTTTTTTCTTCCCTGGCTTTCCATGTCCCGCTTAGTTTGTGACTTTTAGAAATGTCAGTGCTTATTGACCTGCACACAGAGAAGGAAAAATCGCCAGCATGTCTGCCATCACACAGAGCAGCACTGGTGTTTACGGGGGCACACCCATCCATCCGACCTTGTCGTCTCTCCTAAGTCAGGGATCCCCAACTTCCAGGATCTAATGCCTGAAGATCTGAGGTGGAGCTGATGTAATAATAAGAGAAATAAAGAGCCCAAATAAATGCAATGCCCTTGAGTCATCCCCAAACCATTCCATCTCTTCCCCTGGTGTGTGGAAAAATTGTCTTCCAAGAAACCAGTCTCTGGTGCCAAAAGGGTTGGGGAACCACAGCTCTAAACTACAGGCGCTTAGAGACCTAGATTCCAGAACTGTGAAGTCTCTGATCCAGCCTCTCTGCACTTGCCAGCCTCCAACCTCCTTTTTTTTTTTTTTTTTTTTTTTTTTTTTTTTTTTTTCCAACCTCCTTTTATTGTCTGCAGAAACAGGGTTCTTTCCTAAGTGAGCCCCCTTTGGCTTCTGTGTCACCCGCCTACTCACACCAGCCCTGAAGAGGCCCTGGAGCGCTGAGGGGCTTTACCTTCCCCCGTGGTTCCCCTGCTCTGCGCCCCTTTTCTGTGTTGATCCCCCTCCTCTGCTAGCTGGCTTCCTGGGCTGCTCCCTCCTGCTGAACTGCCTGCACTCTCCAATTTCTCTGCTCCTTTTGCTCCCTTTCTTTTAGACAAAACCCACTGAAATGTTGTGAAGTGATTGGCCTCCAACTAATAAAATAATATTTAAAAAAAAAAATAAATAAATAAAGATTACCTAAAAGTTACTCAAATAAAAAAAAAAAAAAGAAAAGAAAAAAAAAAAAAAGAAGCTGACGTTCTAGAAAGCTCGCATAGGACTTTAATTCTCACATGTCTGTCACACCACTCCTTACTTGGGAGGGTCTCATGGCCTTTCTACAAACATGTTAAATAGTAAAGCCCTTCATGGCCTCTGTACCTCATTCACACCCTCTCCTTTATCTGCGGTTATCCTTCCATCCAAACTCACAGTTTATTTATGGAACTGCTGTCTTCCCTTCCATTTTAGAATCAAAATAATCAAGGATTTGTTAAGTACCTGATTTTCTTTAGTAAAGAGAACAATCATTTCTTGCTAACTAATCCTGGTCAGGATTTTGCTGGGGTGGGAGTGGGGGCTCTCAGAAAATTGGTGAGCAGAGTGGTAATAAAGAAGGACCACTTCTGATATTCAGCATCAGGGATTTATACAAGAGACAAGTTTCATCTCTGCTTTCCTTTTCTCCCTTATAGACACTTGCTTTCAGACTATGAAAAAGTCTGCTTTTATACTTGAGTTCAGGTCTAGATTAAGGAATGGATCACAACAGACAATGCAGTTTTCTAGGACCTTGTGGTGCAACTAGGTGCACGTCATTTGGCTTCAGTTTCATTAATCAGTGAACAGCCTCAGCCGGTAGCACAAAGTGCAGTTCAGATTAGCACTTTGTCCTGATCTTTTCCTACTTATTAAATTATATCCTTATTGAATGACCTGTAATTTTGAAATGTTTTCATGCATATGCATTCATTCAACAACATATTGTCAAGAATTGTGGAATATTAAATTTATGGCCTTAATTTTTCACATCGTTACAGTATATAATGCATCTTCATCCTTTTAATGGCCTAATGATGAAAAAGAGTTTTATTCTTCTTGACTTTTGACTTGGTCATACTTCTTGCTTTGGACTGGGAATAAGTGCTCAGAAGTTTCAATAGGGCCTTGCTTGTACTTCTGCCACTTCCAAGAAAAGAGTAACCACTGTCTCTTCATTCAGTGGGTTTTAGAATGTGGCACATGGGGTGTGTGTGTATGTCACTGTGTGTACACACATGCATAAAATTTACATGTATATGTGTGAATATTATTCACCCACAAGAAAGATGGTCACTTTGCCATTTGTGAGAATATGGATGGAGTGAATGTATCTTTTATTCTTTTTAAAAAATTTTTACTTTGTATGTCAGTACAGTTAACAATGTTAGCATCAGGTGTATGGCAAAGTGATTCAGCAATGCATATGCATGTATCCTTTTTCAAGATTTTTTTTCCCATTAGATTATTATAGATATTAAGCAGAGTTCCTACTGTGCTATACAGTAGGTCCTTGTTGGTTATCTGTTTTAATTATAGCAGTGTATACATGTCAATCCCAAACTCCCAATCTATTGCCCCCCCCCAGTAACCATAACGTCATTCTCTAAAATTGTAAATCTCTTTCTCTTTCATAAATAAGTTCATTTGTATCATTTTTTAGATTCAGCACATAATTGATTTCATATTTGTCTTTCTCTGACTCACTTCACTTAGTGTGATAATCTCCAGGTCCGTCCATGTTGTTGCAAATAGCATTATTTTGTCCTTCTTAATCGTTGAGTAATATACCAGTGTATATATACATGATTTCTTCCTTATCCATTCATCTGTCAATTGACGTTTAGGTTGCTGCCTTATGTGGCTATATTATGTGGTGCAGTGATAAACACCTGGGTGCATGTATCATTTTGAATCATGTTTTTCTCTGGATATATGACCAGAAATGGAATTGCTGAATTGCTGGGTCATATGGTAGCTCTATTCTTAGTTTCATTTTTCCTTTTTTTTTTTTTTTTGCTATATTAAATAAAGTATTTCATTTTATTTTTGTGATTAAAATAATTTATTGTAGTTGAGTTACAATGTTGTGTTAATTCTCTATAGCAGAGTGATTCAGTTATACATACATACTTATATATATATATACACATATATACACACATTCTTTTTATATTTTCCATTATGGTTTATCATAGGATATTGAATATAATTTTTTGTGCTATACAGTAGGACCTTGTTTATCCATTATATATGTAAAAGCTTACATCTGCTAATAACAAACTCCAACTCGGTCCCTGCCTCAACTCCCTCCCCTTTGGCAACCTCCAGTCTATTCTCTATGTCCATGCTTCTGTTTCTGTTTCATAAATAGTTATATTGTGCCATCTTTTAGATTCCACATAAAAGTGATCTTGTATGGTATTTGTCTTTCTCTTTCTGACTTCACTCAGTATGATAATCTCTAGTTGCGCCCAAGTTGCTGCAGGTGGCATTATTGCATTTTTTATGGCACAGTAATATTCCATTAAACATGGGGCTGAGTAGTATTCCATTGTGTAAATATTTACCGCATCTTTAATCTTTGTTTCTGTTTTTAAAATTTTTATTGGCGTATAGTTGGCTTACAGTGTTGTCTTTCAGATGTACAACAAAGTGGATCATTTGTGTGTGGGTGTGTGTGTAGTTGTTTTTGTTCAGTAGCTAAGTTGTGTTCTACTCTTTGCCACCCCATGGACTGCAGGATGCCAAGCTTCCCTATCCTTCACTATCTACTAGCGTTTGCTCAAATTTATGTCCACTGAGTCTGAAATGCTATCTAACTATCTCATCCTCTGCTTCCCTTTGCTCTTTTGGGCTTAAATCTTTCTCAGCATCAGAGTCTTTTCCAATGAGTCAGCTCCTTGCATCAGGTGGCCAAAGTATTGGAGCTTCAGTATCAGTCCCTCTGAAGAATATTCAGATTTGGTTTCCTTTAGGATTGACTGATTTGATCTCCTTGCTGTCCAATGAAGGGACTTGTATAACTCAGTGAAGCTATGAGTCATGCCATGCAGGGCCATACAATTTAGATGGGTCATAGTGAAAAGTTCTGACAAAATATGGTCCACTGGTAAAAGGATGGCAAACCACTTTAGTATTCTTGCTGCAAGAATCCCATCAACTCTGTGTGTGTGTGTGTGTGTGTGTGTGTGTGTATCTCCACTCTTTTTTAGATACTTTTCCCATATAGGCCATTATAGAATATTGAATAAAGTTACCTGAGCTATACAGTAGGTCTTTGTTACTTATCTATTTTATATATAGTAGTGTGTATATACATCAGTCCCAATCTCCCAATTTATCTCTCCTCACCCTTTTCCCCTGGTAACCATATGTTTGTTTTCTATATCTGTAGTTCTGTTCCTGTAGATAGTTCATTTGTATCCATTTTTTAAGATTCTATATATAACTGATATCATATGATATTTGTCTTTCTCTGTCTGACTTATTTCACTCAGTGTGACAATCTCTGAGTCCATCTATGTTGCAGCAAATGGCATTATCTCATTCTTTTTTATAGCTCAGTAATTTTGCATTGTAGATATATATCACATCTGTTGGAGAAGATTCTTGAGAGTCCCTTGGACAGCAAAGAGATCAAACCAGTCAATCCTAAAGGAAATCAACCCTGAATATTCATTGGAAAGGCTAATGATGAATCCAAAACTCCAATACTTTGGCCACCTGATGTGAAGAGCCAACTCATTGGAAAAGACCATGAGGCTGGGAGAGATTGAGGGCAGGAGGAGAAGGGGGTGACAAAGGGTGACATGGTTGGATGGCATCACCGACTCAATGGACATGAGTTTGAGCAAACTCCAGGAGACAGTGAAGGACAAGGAAGCCTGGCATGCTGCAATCTATAGGGTTGCAAATAGTTGGACATGACTGAGTGACTGAACAAGAACTATATGTGTACCAGATCTTTATCCGTTTACCTGTCAGTGGATGCTCAGACTGCTTCCATGTCTTGGCTATTGTAAATAGTGCTGCAGTAAATATTGGGGCACATGAATCTTTTTAAATTATGGTTTTCTGTGGATCTATGCCCAGGAATGGAATTGATGAATCATATGGTAGCTCTGTTTGTAGTTTTTTAAGGAGCTTAAATACTGTTCTGCATAGTGGATGTGACATTACCACCAACAATGTGGGAGGGTTTCCTTTTCTCCACACCCTCTCCAGCATATGTTGTTTGTAGATTTTTGATGATGTTCATTCTGATCAATATGAGTGACATGCCACTGTAGTTTTGACGTGCATTTCTCTACTAATTAGTGATGTTGAGTATCTTTTTGCGTGCCTCTTAGTCATCTGTATATCTTTGGAGAAAAGTCTATTTATATCTTCCCACCCACTTTTTAAATTGAGGTGCTTGATTTTTTGATATTGAGGGGCCTGACCTGTTTTCATATTTTGAAGATTAATCTCTTGTCAGTTGCTTAATTTGTAAATATTTTCTCTCATTCTGAGGATGGTCTTTTAATTTTGTTTATGATTTCCTTTGCTGTGCAAAGGCTTTTAAGTTTAATTAGGTCCAATTTGTTTATTTTTATTTTCATTACTCTAGGAAGTAGATTGTAAAAGATCTTGCTGTGATTTATGTCAAAGAGTGTTGTATTTATGTTTTCTTCTGAGAGTTCTATAGTATCCGGTCATACATTTAAGTCTTTAATTCATTTTGAGTTTATTTTTGTGTGTGCTGTTAGGAAGTATTCTCATTGCGTTCATTTAAATATAGCTGTCCAGTTTTCCGAGCACCATTTACTGAAGAGACTGCATTTTCTCCATTGCATATTTTTGTCCCCTTTATTATAGATTAGGTGACCATAGTGTATAGGTTTATCTCTAGACTTTCTATCCTGTTCCATTGATGTACATAATCTGTTTTTGTGTCAATCCCATGTCGTTTTGATCACTGTAGCTTTGTAGTATATTCTGAAGGCATGGAGCCTGATTCCTTCAGCTCTACTTTTCTTTTTCAAGATTGCCTTGGATATTCATGATCTTTTTTTGGTTCCATACAAATTGTAACATTTTTTGTTCTGATTCTATGAAAAATGCCATTGGTAATTTGATAGGCATTGCATTGAATCTGTAGACTGCCTTGCGTAGTATACTCATTTTGATAATATTGATTCTTCCAATCCAATCCATGTCATGATATATCTTTCCATCTGCTTGTGTCATATTCAGTTTCTTTCATCAGCATCTTATAATTTTTTGAGCATGGGTCTTTGCCTTCTCAAGTTTATTCCTAGGTATTTTATTCTTTTCGATATGATGGTAATTAGGGCTTTTTTTTTTTTAATTTCTCTTTCTGACCCTTTGTTGTTAATGTATAGAAGTACAACAGATTTCTGTGTATTAATTTTGTTTTCTTCAAATTTACCAAACTTACTGATGAGCTCTAGAGGTTTTCTGGTAGCATCAGGATTTTCCATGTATTGTGTCATGTCATCTGTGAACAGTGACAGTTTAACTTCTTTTACAATTTGGATTCCTTTTACATCTCTGATTGCTATGGTAGACTTCCAAAACCATGTTGAATAAAAATGGCAAGAGTGGACATCTTTGTCTTATTCTTGATCTTAGAGGAAATGCTTTCAGTTTTTCTCCATTGAGTATGATGTTAGCTGTTGGTTTGTCATACATGATATCTACTATGTTGAGGTATATTCTCTCCATGCCCCAAATTTTAGGGAGAGTTTTTATCATAAGTGGGTGTTGAATTTTGTCAAAAGCTTTTCCTGCATCTACTGAGATAATCATATTTTTTATTCTTTAACTTGTTTATGTGGTGTATCACACTGATTGATTTGTAGGTATTGAAAAACTTTGCATCCTGGGAAAATCCTTATGATAGTGTATGATCCTTTTATGTGCTATTGGATTTGGCTTCCTAATATTTTGTTGATGATTTTTGCAACTACTCTTCACTAAATATTTTATAGAATTCACCTGTGAAGCCATCTGGTCCTGGACTTTTGCTTGTTGGGAGTTTTTAAATTGCAGTTTCATTTTTAATACTCATGATTGGTCTGTTCATATTGTCTGTTTCTTCCTGACTCAGTCTTGGAAGACTGTACCTTTCTAACAATGTGTGCATTTCTTCTCCGTTGTCCACTTTATTGGCATATAGTCACTTGTAGTAGTTTCTCACAATCCTTTTGTATGTCTGCAGTGTCATAATTTCTCCTTTTTCATGTCTAATTTTATTGATTTGAGCCCTCTCCCTCTATGTCTTGATGAGTTTGACTAAAAGTTTATCGAGTTTGTTTTTTTTTAATCTTTGCAAAGAACTAACTTCATTAATCTTTTCTATTTCCTTGTGCCTATTGTATTTATTTCTGCTCTGATCCTTAATGATTTCTTTACTAACTTTGGAGGGTTTTGTTCATTTCTCTTGAGTTGCTTTAGGGGTAACTTTAGGTTGTTTATTTGAGATTTTTCTTTTTTCCTGAGGTAAAATTGTATTGCTCTAAACTTCCCTCTCAACTGATTTTGCTGTGTCCCATGGGTTTTGCATCATTTTGCTTTCATTTTCATTTGTTTCTAGGTATTTTTAAATTTTTTCTTTGATTTCTTCAATGATCCATTGGTTATTTGGTAGCATATTGCTTAACATACACATAGTTGTGTTTTTGAGTTTCTTTTTTTTCTTTTAGTTTCTTTTTATCTCACAGTGTTGGGTGGGAAAAGATGCTTGATGTGATTTCAATTTTCTTAAATTTATTAAGGCTAGCTTTGTGGCCCAGCATATGATCTATTCTGGAAAATGTTCCCATGTGCACTTGAGAAGAATGTATATTCTGCTGCTTTGGAATGGAATGCTCTATAAATATCAATTAAGTCCATACAGTCTGAGGTGTCACTTAAGGCTTGTATCTCCTTAGTGATTTTCTGTCTGGATGATTTGTCCATTGATGAAAGTAAAGTGTTAAATTCCCCAACAATTACTATGTTACTGTCAATTTTTCCTTTTATGGCTGTTAGGAGCACCTCAATATATATGGCAAATACTATGTTTGGTGCATAAATATTTATAATTATTGTATCTTCTTGAATTGATCCTCTAATCATTATGTAGCATCCTTTGTATCTTCTAACCATCTGCATTTTAAAGTCTCCTTTTTTTGATGTGAATATTGCTACTCCAGCTTTCTTTTGATTTCCATTTGCACTGAATACCTTTTCTCATCCCCTCACTTTCAGTCTGTATGTGTCCCTAGATCTGAGTGGGTATCTTGTAGATAGCATATTTATGTCTTATTTTTTTTTAATCCATTCAACGAGTCTGTGTCTTTTGATTGGAGCATTTAATCTGCTTACATTTAAGGTAATTATCAAAATTTACGTTATTGCCATTTTGTTAATTATTTTGGATTTGGTTTTGTAGCTCTTTTCTTTCCTTCCTCTTTTGTTCTATTCTCTTGTGATTTGATGACTAACTTTAGTGTTATGTTTGAATTCCTTTTCATCTTTTGTGTGTGTATCCATTATAGATTTTTACTTTTGTGGTTACCATGAGGGTTTGATATAGCAGTGTATATATAAAGAAGATTGTTACAAGTTGCTGGTCTTTTAATTTCAAATGCATTTCCAATATTCTGCCTTTGTACTCTCCTTGTGATTGCTGGTTTTGATATATTTGTGTGAGGAAAATTTCCGACCTTTACTCTGTTTGCTTTTCCTGGTGAGCTGTTCAATTTGTAATTTTCTTGTTTCTAGTTATGCCCTTTTCTCTTCCTCCTAAAGAACTTCCTTTAGCATTTGTTGACAAACTGGTTTGATGGTTCTAAATCCTCTTAACATTTGCTTGTTTATAAAGCTTTTGATTTTTCTGCCAAATCTGAGTGTGATCCTTGTTGGATATTCTTGGTTGAAGGTTCTTCCCTTTCTTCACTTTAAATATATTGTACCATTCCCTTCTGGCCTGCAGAGTTTCTATTGAGAAATCAGCTAGTAACCTTATGGGAATTCTCTTGCATGTTATTTGTTGCTTTTCCCTTGCTGCTTTTGAAATTTTTTTCTTTATCTTTGATTTTTGTCAACTTGATTACTTTGTGTCTCAGTGGGTTCCTTCTTGGGCTTATCCTGTCTGTGACTATCTGTACTTCCTGGACTTGGGTGACTTTCCTTTCCCATGTTAAGGATGTTTTCAGCTATTATATCTTCAAATATTTTCCCAGGGCCTTTCTCTCTCTCTCCTCCTTCTGGCACCCCAATAATGTTAATACTGGAACATTTAATGTTGTCCCAGGAGTCTCTTTAAATTTTTTTTATTTTTTTCCATTCCTTTCTGTTTTGTGGCAGTGATTTCTACCACTCTGTCTTCCAGGTCACATATCTGTTCTTTAACCTCAGTTATTCTGCTATTGATTCCTTTTAGTATATAGTTTATTTCAGTTGCTATATTGTTAATCTCTGTTTGTTCTTAAGTTCTGTCTCTCTGAAGAGATACTAGAAATGTTTAACTATTTGTGCCTCCCTCTTTTTCTGACACCTTGGACCATTCTTATTATCATTCCTCTGAATTCTTTTTCATGTAGATTGCTACTTCACTTAGTTGTTCTTCTGGAGTTTTACCTTTTTTCCTTCCTCTGAGCCACTCCTCTGCCACCTCATTTGTCTAACTTTCTGTGATTTTGGTTTCCATTCCACAGGCTCAGGGTTGTAGTTTTTTCTTCCTTTTACTCTCTGCTCCCTGGTGAATGAGGCTGTCTAAGAGGCTTATGCAGGCTTCCTGGTGGGAGGGACTTGTTCCTGCTCTCTGAGCTGTCAGAGCTGTTTTATCCCTGTGGTGGGCAGAACCATGTCAAGGGGTGTGCTTAGCAGGCAGCCATGTGCTCAGAAAGACTTTAACATGTTATTGACCAAGGGGGTTTTGCAGAAACTAATCCCTGTGGCCAATGATGTGTTCTGTAAGTGAATATTGAATGGGTTTGAGTAAATATCAACAACCTTTTTTGCATTTACTGTATTTATTTGAAACTTTGTATGTGTCTTACTAAAGCATTCTAATATTTTGTTAGAGTGAAACAGGCAGTCTGTACAGGGCAGACTTCTGTACAGGGAAACACATCATCTATTACAAATATACCATGTTTGCTTTCCCCTGGAAGACCAGACTCTACACTTTCTGGCAGCATTTCGTTAGTTCTGTGGGTATTATTTCCTCTAGAATATGTTTGTTTATTTTACCTGATAGTCAACAAAGTGGGTCTTTGTGGGGAGCTCTTTTAGAAATGCCACAATTAGGACCAGGTATGGGATAACCACTACATTCACCAGAATGGTCAGCTACCCATTTTCTACCTACTGCTAACAAAAATTGTTTGTAAATATTTCATTCTGTGCATTAAGGCTACAATAAATTTTAAATGCCTTGAATAAGCTGTGATTACCCAAACAGAAACTCACTTTCTTATACCATTATTAAATTTTCTGGAGGATGTTGAAATTTGTCAGATATTGATCAGATCGATCAACTGCTTTCATATATTTATTATAATCTAATATACAAGTGATCGTAGTTATTTAATGGCCAGTCCTCTTATCTTCCTTTCCTGTAGATGCTATGGCAGCATCATGAATAGTTATCACCATGCAGGCTAGCCACTTGTCTTTCTATATAAGAAGAATTTCTTCACCTTTCTGTAAGAATGTCATTTCTCTCCTTTTTGATTTCAGATTTCTCCTTTAATTGGTTTGGTATACAATAATTATCTCTTATAGTCCCACAAACTCTGGTTTTATTTTTCAATTGTATTTCAGATATTGACAAACTGTTGTAATAATTGTCATGGTAAATATGGCACCATGAACCAAGATATGGTTGTAGGACTGATAATATTCTTTCTTATTATTCTTTCCCCTGGAAGACCAGACTCTACACTTTCTGGCAGCATTTCTTTTAGTCCTGTGGGTATTAGTCCAGTTCCCCTTCTTTATCTGTGTAAATCTCAAAGTTGCATGTATATCATCACTTTTCCTAACCATCCTGATCAAAATTCCATATTTCATAAGTTTCCAGAATTATAGGTTTTGAATCTCAATTGTCTTCTCCACTTTATCATTCCCTCACCAAGTGATAGCTCTTGTTAGGGATATATAGATCGATTGAAATTTTGGTAGGAAATAATCCAAAAAAGGTTTAACCTTTGAAATTATGTCTGCAGGAAGTGTATTCCAAGTTACTGTTAAAGTGAAGAAATGACACTATTTGTTCAAACCTTCTTCAGGTCATAATCTTTGGAAAGATACATGTTTCAAGTAAAGGGATCATTTGAACAATATCCTTTCCAATGTTACTTTCTTATTTGTGCCATCAAAATTAGTAATCCAAGAAACTTCTTCATGTCACTGTTGGTTACATCAGTCCATTTTTTAAAGCCTTATCATACTTTTTATATGGTTTTTCATTCTGTTGATGATATAAATTTGTTTGAGAAGCAACCAACTTGAAAAAGTCGTTACCAAAAATTGCTTCTGTTATTTCACTAATACTTTGCGGGTTATTACATTCAGTAGTTACGCCTGCCACACTGTAAAATCTAATTTTTGTTGTCTCCAATCCACTCTTCTGTAGACGCATAGGTGCATTCTCCAGCATTGGGAGTTTCATTTTCAGTATCAGAATCAATGACTAAGGTTTCTTGTATTTTTATTAGTCTAATAGTCACATTGCCTGAAGCACAACTAGATTTTGAAGAACTGTCATCTTCTGAGACACTAATATATATGTTGCTTGGACTATCAGAGAAAGTATCTGCATTAAATTCACTGAATAATGATTTTTCACTCAAGATTTCACAATGCACCGTTTTTGAAAATTTTGCTGTAATAAACTTGTGTTTATAATATACACAAGGTTTGGACAAACACCTGATGGCAGAATGTGAATGATGATGACGATCATAAGTTGTAAACTAAATGTCTGATCAATTTAAGCTCTAACAGCTTTGCATGGTGATGTTTAAAATCATATTGATATGTCTGTAGTCAACAATGTGATAAGCAGCCTGTCTGCTGATGGGTGGGGCTGTGTTTTCCCTGTGTTGGTTGTTTGGCCTGAGGCATCCCAGGACTGGAGCCTACAAGCTCTTGGGTGGGGCCAGGTCTTGGTGAGAAAAGTGGCAACCTCCAGGAGGGCTCACACCAGTAAAGTACCCGTCAGAACTACCGTTGCCAGTGTCTTTGCCTCCACCGTGAGCCTCAAGAGACCCCCTCATACTAGCAGGTATGTCTGGCCCAGGCACTTCTGAGGTCACTTCTTTTCATCCTGGTTCCTCGTGTACTGGAGATCTTGTGTATAGCCTCCAAGAGTGTAGTTTCTGCTACTCTCAGTCCTATGGAATTCCTGTGATCAAACCCTGCTAGCCTTCAAAGTCAGAGTCTCCAAGGCCTCCTCCTCCTCCCGTGCTAGATCCCCAGGCTGGGGACCCTCATGTGGGGCTGAAAATTTTCATTCCTGTGGGAGAACTTCTGTGATGAAATTATTTTTTACTTTGTAGGTTGCCTACCCAGCATGTATGGGATCTGATTTCTCAGGATTGTGCCCCTCGTACCATCTCATTATGGTTTCTTTGTTTTTGGATGTAGCATATCTTTTTTTGATAGGTTCCAGCTTTTTTTTTTTTTTTTTTTTTTGGTAGATAGCATTTAGCAGTTAGTTGTTATTTGGTGTTTTTGTAAGAAAAGTTGAGCTCACATCCTTCTACTGTGCCATCTTGTCAAATCCAGACTGGAATGAATGTATCTTGAGGGCATTATGCTAAATGAGGTAAGCCAGATAAAGAGAAATACATTATAAGTATGACATTGCTTATATGTGGCCTCTAAAGATGCTGAACGCAGTGAAATAGAGACTACAATAGTGATTACCAGGGGCTGGAGGGTAGGAAAAATGGAAAGATGTTGATCAAAGGGTACAAATGTTCAATTATAAAATGAGTACATTCTAGGAGTATAATGTACAGCATGGTGACTATAGTTAACAATACTGTATTATATACTTGAAAGTTGCTAAGAGAGTAGATCTTAAATGGTCTCACCACAAAAAAGAAATGGTAATTATGTGATGTAATGCTAATGCTATGTTGGTAACCATTTCCTGGTGTGTAAGTGTATCAAATCAGTACACTGTATGCCTTCAGTCAGTTCAGTGGCTCAGTTGTGTCTGACTCTTTGTGCCTTCATGGACTGTAGCATGCCTGGCTTCCTTGTCCATCACCAGCTCCTGGAACTTGCTCAAACTCATATCCATCGAGTCGGTGATGCCATCCAAACATCTCATCCTCTGTCGTCCCCTTCTCCTCCTACCCTCAATCTTTCCCAGCATCAGGGTCTTTTCCAATGAGTCAGTTCTTTACATTAGGTGGCCAAAGTTTTGGAGTTTCAGCTTCAGCATCAGTTCTTCTAATGAATATTGAGGACAGATTTCCTTTAGGATGGACTGGTTTCATCTCCTTGCAGTCCAAGGGACTCAAGAGTCTCCTCCAGCACCACAGTTCAAAACCATCAATTCTTCAGCATTCAACTTTCTTTATGGTCCAACTCTCACATCCATACATGACTACTGGAAAAACCATAGTTTTGACTAGATGGACTTTTGCTGGCAGAGTAATGTCTCTGCTTTTTAATATGCTGTCTAGGTTGGTCATAGCTTTTCTTCCAAGGAGCAAACATCTTTTAATTTCATGGCTGCAGCTACCATCTGCAGTGATTTTGGAGCCCCCCAGAAATAAAGTCTGTCACTGTTTCTACTGTTTCTCCATCTATTTGCCATGAAGTGATGGGAAGAGATGCTATGATCTTAGTTCTCTGAATGTTGAGTTTTAAGCCAAATTTTTCACTCTCCTATTTCACTTTCATCAAGAGGCTCTTTAGTTCCTTTTTGCTTTCTGCCATAGGAGTGGTGTCATCTACATGTCTGAGGTTATTGATATTTCTTCCGGTAATCTAGATTCTAGCTTGTGCTTGATCCAGCCTGGCATTTCTCATGATGTACTCTGCATATAAGTTAAATAAGCAGGGTGACAACAAACAGCCTTGCTGTACTCCTTTTCCTATTTGGAATCAGTCTGTTGTTCCATGTCGAGTTCTAACTGTTGCTTCTTGACCTGCATACAGATTTCTCAGGAGGCAGATAAGGTGATCTGGTATTCTGTTCTCTTTAAGAATTTTCCACAGTTTGTTGTGATCCATATAAATTCTTTAGTGTAGTCAATGAAGCAGTAATAGATGTTTTTCTGGAACTCTCTTGCTTTTTCTATGATCCAATGGATGTTGGCATTTAATCTCTGGTTTCTCTGCCTTTTATAAATCCAGCTTGAACATCTGGAAGTTCTTAGTTCACGAATTGTTGAAGCCTGGCTTGGAGAATTTTGAGCATTACTTTGCTAGTATGTGAGATGAGTGCAATCGTTTGATAGTTTGAGCATTCTTTTGTTTGTTTGTTTGTTTGAGTACTCTTTTACATTGCCTTTCTTTAGGATTGGAATGAAAACTGATATTTTCCTGTCCTATGGCCACTGATGAGTTTTCCAAATTTGAGTACAAGGAGTTTCCTTGGAGTACAAGGCCTTGTTGTATGCCTTAAATCTACACAATGTTATATGTCAATTATATCTCAATAAACCTGGAAATTTTTTTAAAATTAAAATTTAGAGAGTATGATATATTGTACAGAGGTGCCCTAGCCTACCCACAGATCTGCAGCTTTAAGCAGCACTCTCTAAGATGATCCACAATGCTTGAATGAAAAGTCAATAATATTACAGCCACTGAGTTTTGAGATGGTTCACTCTGTAGTGCAGCATCTTTTTAATAATAGTTGACTAACAAAGTCTCTAAAAGTTAGGGACATGAGACATAAAGCCAAACACATGAATTTCAACCTCCCCAGGTTTACAGTTTATCAACAAAGATAGGTATATAAGCAAATAACATAGCAGTAAAGAAGTTTTGCAAAGAGATATGGAAAAGCACATGGGAACACAGAGTTGGGAATATCTCATTTTGTTGAAAGGTTCAAGGAAAGTGGTCCATAAAATAAAATAACATTAGACTATTTGGATAAAGAGGGGAAAGGAAGAGTTATGATATTCCAGGCAGGAGAACAGAGGCAGTGCAGGGAGCCATTGGTTAAATTAAGCATGTGCAGATCACAGAAAATCCAAGGGACCTTATCAGAGCTATAGTAAGGGGTGCTATTGTGTGTTGATCTGTAAAGGGTGCTGAAACAGGGCAAGAACTAATAAGAAATAGAGGGCCAGTTAACAAGAGTGAGGGAACGCTCATATAACTGGGAAAATAGAAATTGATCTCATTACTGCCAATATAGACAGGAACCTCAAGTGGGGAAAATAAATCCTTGCAGCATTGACTTCATTGACCTTGGTTGTACTAAATAACATGTTGAACAATTGTTTGAAGATTATCAGTTTGAAGGACTGCCAAATCATTTGGCAAAGAGAGATGCCAAGTCTTGGTCTGGCCTTGGTTCTTAGAGATTATCTAAGTCAACCTTTTTATCTTGTGGATGGGAAAACTATGACTCAGAAGATTAAAATTTACTCAAAGTAAAAAACCAGAACCCCAGTCTGATTAATCACTCCTGACTTCCTTCCATCATACTGTACTTCCTGCCATAAATTTGCTGTAGCATGCAGGGAACTAGAAAGTCTGCACTAATGGAAGAATCAGAGAAGTTCAAGAATATGTATCACTTATGAAAGAAGTAGGAGATTTAAGAGAACAGAGAAATTATACATGCATGGAGACATCCATAATATCATGGCATATTTCATAGGCATGTTTGAAGTTTACATGGAGCTTTAGACTAAGACCTACATAATGGCAATGCCCAAGATAAGCTCTGGTTCTGGGAAAGAGACTTATTATAGGGATAAAAAGGGATGGGGCAGAAATTGATAGATTCAGCTCCAGAGGAACATACCTAATCAGGAAGAAGCAATAGGACTAAGCTCTTACTTGGTTCTAACAGAACAGTAGGCAGTAAGATGTCTTCTACTCAGACACACAAAAGGAAGAAAACTGGACCCAATAAATGGTGATAATCTGGAAGCAGTATCTTTCTGGGAAAATCCAGAAGATATAAAGGTACTTACTCTATGCTTTTCTTCTCTTGAACACATCCAGTATCTTCTATAAGGTTAAATATTTCAGTAGAGGAAACACAGCCCTCTTCTATAGCATGATAGAATATTATCTACTCTTACAAGTGGTTTTAGATCCCTTCAAAGATTCCTTGGGAGCAGAGAACTGGTTTTTCCTAAACCACAAAACACCCAGTGGTGTATATTATAGTGAGGTACAATGAATGAGGGCTTCCCTGGTAGCAGGTCAAGAAGCAACAGTTAGAACTGGACATGGAACAACAGACTGGTTCCAAATTGGGAAAGGAGTACATCAAGGCTGTATATTATCACCCTGCTTATTTAACTTACATGCAGAGTACATCATGAGAAATGCCAGGCTGGGTGAAGAACAAGCTGTAATCAAGATTGCCGGAGAAATATCAATGACCTCAGAAACGCAGATGACACCACCCTTATGGCAGAAAGTGAAGAACTAAAGAGCCTCTTAATGAAAGTGAAAGGGGAGAGTGAAAAATTTGGCTTAAAACTCAACATTCAGATCATGGCATTCAGATCAAACTCAACATCATGGCATCCGGTCCCATCACTGCATGGCAAATAGATGGGAAAACAATGGAGACAGAGACTTTATTTTGGGGGACTTCAAAATCACTGCAGATGGTAACTGCAACCATGAAATTAAAAGACGTTTGCTCCTTGGAAGGAAAGCTATGACCAACCTAGACAGCATATTAAAAAGCAGAGACAGTACTTTGCCAACAAAGGTCCATCTTGTCAAAGCTATGGTTTTTCCAGTAGGTATGCATGGATGTGAGAGTTGGACTATAAAGGAAGCTGAGCGCTGAAGAATTGATGCTTTTGAACTATGGTGTTGGAGAAGACTCTTGAGAATCCCCTGGACAGCAAGGAGATCCAACCAGTCCATCCTAAAGGAAATCAGTCCTCAATATTCATTAGAATGACTGATGGTAAAGCTGAAACTCCAATACTTTGGCCACATGATGCGAAGAACTGACTCATTGGAAAAGACCCTGATGCTGGGAAAGATTGAAGGCAGGAGGAGGAGAGGACGATGGAGCATGAGATGCTTGGGTTGGCATCACCAACTCAATGGACATGAGTTTGAGCAAGCTCCAGGAGTTGGTGATGGACAGGGAAGCCTGGCATGCTGCAGTCCATGGGTTGCAACAAATCAGACATGACTGAATGACTGAACTGACTGACTGGTAGCTCAGCTGGTAAAGAATCCACCTGCAATGCAGCAGAACCCAGTTCAATTCCTGGGTTGGGAAGATCCCCTGGAGAAGGGATCAGCTACCCACTCCAGTATTCTTGGGCTTCCCTGGTGACTCAGACAGTAAAGAATCTGCTTGCAATGCAGGAGACCTGGGTTCAATCCCTGGATTGGGAAGATCTCCTGGAGGGAGGGCACAGCAACCCACTGTAGTGTTTTTGCCTGGAGAATTCCCATGGACAGAGGAGCCTGGTGGGCTACAGTCCATGGGGTCACAAAGAGTCCGACACAGCTAAGTGACTAAGCACAGCACAGTGCAGTGAATGGACAACCGATTAGCATTAACAGGAGAAGTGCCCATATTGGGCATATGCCTTCCTGTTACTGTGGCTGATTCACCTCATGTGATCATAAGGTAGATTCCCTGCCTTCACCACGTATGTCTAGTGGAACTGATGCAGGTTCTGAACTCTCATCTAAATGAAAGCTGAATCTTCAATAAGTTAGGTCTCGATAAAAGTCAAGATTGGTTCATTCCAAGAGAAATGACCTTAGTTTGGGGTGAGTTAAAATAGAAATTATGAGAACTGCTGTCAGTACCCTATAATGTTGACTTTCTAAAAAATGTTCTTTTTCCAGAAAATAATTGAGGTTGAGTGAAAGCATTTATTGGGCTTCCCCTTGTGACTTAGACAGTAAAAAATTCACCCACAATGCGGGAGATCTCTGGGTTGGGAAGATCCCCTGAAGGGAATGACAACCTAATTCAGTATTCTTGCCTGGGAAATCCAATGGGCAGAGGAGAAAAATTGGAGGCAAGCAGAAGTATTTAAATAATAGATATATCTAGAGCCTACAGATACAGTTATATCTCTAAGACTAAGCTTCTGCTTTGGGTTCTTATGAGACTGGTAAAACCCAATAGGTAACCTGTATATTTTAAACTTACCCCTAAAACAACCACAGAAAAGTTCACTCACATCCCCCTTTTGTCTCTAGGTTTCAGCCTCAATGTTCTGTGCTATTTAAACTTCCTTCAGTAAGTGCTTTTTTCCCAGCTTTATCTGATGTTTCTGTAAAAAAGGCAAACATGTCTACCTCAACATGGCCAACCATAGTGATGCTGCCCTGAGTCACTCTGGGATTATTCCACCACCAAGTCAGATTCACTTTATCCTAAAACTACCAAGGTGGCAGACTTTCTTCTGCCCAAGGGCAGCTCCCAGCATGATTTCCTTAGAAAGGCCCATCCCTTTCATCCTTTACCTGACACTACCTCTTCATGGCTCTCCTGTTCTTTTCTTTTATGTCTTCTTGACCTCTTCTTACCCTCTCGAGATTATTATTGTCCATCTTTGTCCTTAAATTTATTTTCTTCCTTGATGTTCCTTTCATACTAACCAGGGTTCTTGACTTTCTCCAATCAATAGAAATTGACTAGAGGCCAGACAAGAAATTCAGCCAAGGCTTTATTGGGTCTCTTGCATCAGCTGCAGGAGGGAGTGAAAACAAGTAACAGGTTCCCTTGCTCATTCCCCAAGGCGGGGCGCGAGCTTGTGCCTTATACAGGGTGAGGGTAGGGGTGTGTTCAGGGGTCAGGCTGGAGGGGTGGCTCATGTGGTACCCTTTTGTGGTGTTGAGTGAAGCGGGGCATGCCCTGAACCCTGCTTTTGCTCCCAATACCCAGATTTTTGCTCTCGGCTCTTCAGAAATGGCATTTGGGTATTTTTTGTCTTTGTCTCTTGTGGTTCAGAATTTGCTCCAACTGTGGTGCATATAGTTATTTTTAGTCCCATATAGTTTTTGTATTTTGTTGCTGGCGGGGGGGAGATGTGTGTAGGAGCAAGCTTTGCAGCACTGCAGCAAAGGGCCCCAAGCCTGTTTCACCTTGACAGTTAGATGACTTCAATGCCATGTATTTATTTGATAATTAGGTTAATATCTTCTGATTTCTCCTCTTTCCTAAGTTTTTGACCCACATTTCTAACCATCTGCTAAATATCACTACTTAGCTGTTTCACTTACACATGAAACTCGATAAGCCAAAATGGAACTTACTGTTTTTCTACGCAAATTTAGTCCTCACTCTTTTCATCAGTGTTTCATGGATTTGAAACTTCAGCAGTCCCAATGATTGTTTTCTTTCCCTTGCTTCATGAACTCCACAGTCAAATCCAGCCACTTTCTTAGCACTTTTGAATATACATTTTAAATATTTCTCTCATCTGCCCTCTTCTCTCCAATCTCATTGCCAGTATCACAGTTCAGGTTCTTATTATTTCTCTCAGGTTATTTCAGGAACCTTCTAATGGAAGCCTCCTTTTATATGAACTCATTTAAAATATATGGTCAAAATTATTTCTAAGTAATGTATCTCTCTGATACTGTCGATCTTTCCTTTCCCCTCAAATATCTCAGTGTACCTCCTTTGCATTCTTAAGCCTAACTTTTAAAGCATTTAGGCTCCCCATGATCTCATTCCCAAGCTTATTTGCCACTAATTCTCCACATATAACCACAAGATAGGCTAAACATAACCACTGGCTTGTTATTTGTTAGGATATAAAGCTGAAAGATAGATGTTATTATTATATTGGTTGTTCTGTTACACATGTTCTATCCCATCATCATTCTATATCCAGATACTAATAATTCTGCAGGGCCTGACTCATTTGCTTCCTTTTTTATGTCTTTGCCTGTTTTAATTATAGGGTAATACTGGCCTCATTGATTAATTTAGGAAGCATTCCCTCTGCGTCTATCTTCTGGAAGAGATTGTGGGAAATAGGTATTTCTTTTTTTTTAAATTTATTCTTTTTTTTAATTGCTTTACAATGTTGCGTTAGTTTCTGCTGTACAATGAAGCAGCTGTGTGTACACTTCTATCCCCTCCCCTTTCATCCTACCTCCCATCCCACCCCTCTGGGTCATCACAGAGCACAGAGCTGAGTCTCCTGCGCCCTACATCAGCTTCCCACTAGCTATCTGTCTTACACATGTAAGTATACATATATCAGTCCTAATCTCCCAACTTGTCCCACTCTCCCCTTCATTCATCCCGTGTCCATACACCCATTCCCTACATCTGCCTCTCTATTACTGCTCTGGAAATAGACTCACCTGTACCATTTTTCTAGATTCCTTGTTTTACTCTTTCTGACTGACTTCATTCTGTATGACACACCCATCCAGATCTCTCCAGATAACCCAATTTCATTTTTTATGGAGAGTGTTTCCATTGTGTATATATACCATATCTTCTTTATCCATTCATCTTTCATTGGACATTTAGGCTGTTACCATGTCCTAGCTATTTTGAATAGTGCTGCAATGAACACTGGGGTACATGTGTTTACTTGAATTAATGGTTTTCTCAGGGTATATGCTAGTAGTGGGATTGCTGAATCATATGGTAGTTCCACTTCTAGTTTTTTAAGGAACCTCCATACTGTTCTCCACTTAGCTATATGAATGTATATTCCCACCAACAGTGTAAGAGGGTTCCCTTTTCTCCACACCCCCTTTAGCATTTATTATTTGTAGCTTTTTTGATGATGGTCATTCTGACCAATGAGAGATGATACCTCATTGTAGTTTTCATTTACACTTCTCTGATAATTAGTGATGTTGAGCATCTTTTTATGTGCCTCTTGGCCATCAGTATGTCTTCTTTGGAGAGATCTCTATTTAGGTCTTCTGCCCATTTTTTGATTGAGGGTTTTTTTTGTTTGTTTTTTGACATTGAGCTGTATGAGCTATTCGTGTAGTTTGGAGATTAATCATTTGTCCATTGCTTCATTTGCAAATATTTTCTCCTACTCTGAGGGTCATCTTTTCATCCTGTTTATGGTTTCCTCTACTGTACAAGAAGTTTTTAAGTGATTAGGTTGCATTTGTTTGTTTTTGTTTTTATTTCCATTACTCTAAGAGGTAGATCAAAAAAGATTTTGTTTATGTCAGAGTGTTCTGCCTGTGTTTTCCTCTAAGTTTTTTTTATATTTTAATTTTATTGGAACTTTTACAATATTATGTTAGTTTCAAGTATACAGAAAAGTGATTCAGTTATCAGTTCAGTTCAGTCACTCAGTCGTCTCTGACTCTTTGCAACCCCATGAATCGCAGCACACCAGGCCTCCCTGTCCATCACCAACTCCCAGAGTTCACTCAAACTCATGTCCATTAAGTTGGTGATGCCATCCAGCCATCTCATCCTCTGTTGACCCCTTCTCCTCCCGCCCCCAATCCCTCCCAGCATCAGGGTCTTTTCCAGTGAGTCAACTCTTCACATGCGGTGGCGAAACTATTGGAGTTTCAGCTTCAGCATCAGTCCTTCTGATGAACACCCAGGACTGATCTCCTTTAGGATGGACTGGTTGGATCTCCTTGCTGTCCAAGGGACTCTCAAGAGTCTTCTCCAACACCATAGTTCAAAAGCATCAATTTTTTGGCGCTCAGCTTTCTTCACAGTCCAACTCTCACATCCATACATGACTACTGGAAAAACCATAGCCTTGACTAGATGGACCTTTGTTGGCAAAGTACTGTCTCTGCTTTTTAATATGCTATCTAGGTTGTTCATAACTTTCCTTCCAAGGAGCAAGCGTATTTTAATTTCATGGCTGCAATCACCATCTGCAGTGATTTTGGAGCCCCCAAAAATAAAGTCTGACACTGTGCCACTGTTTCCCCATCTATTTGCCATGACGTGATGGGACCAGATGCCATGATCTTAGTTTTCTGAATGCTGAACTTTAAGTCAACATTTTCACTCTCCTCTTTCACTTTCATCAAGAGACTTTTTAGTTCCTCTTCACTTTCTGCCATAAGGGTGCTGTCATCTGCATGTCTGAGGTTATTGATATTTCTCCCGGAAATCTTGATTTCAGCTTGTGCTTCTTCCAGCCCAGTGTTTCTCATGATGTGCTCTGCATATGAGTTAAAGTCTTGACATACTGCTTTTCCTGTTTGGAACCAGTCTGTTGTTCCATGTCCTATTCTAACTATTGCTTCCTGAGCTGCATACAGGTTTCTCAAGAGGCAGGTCAGGTGGTCTGGTATTCCCATCTCTTTCAGAATTTTCCACAGTTTATTGTGATCCACACAGTCAAGGCTTTGGCGTAGTCAATAAAGCAGAAATAGATGTTTTTCTGGAACTCTCTTGCTTTTTCTATGATCCAGCAGATGTTGGCAATTTGATCTCTGGTTCCTCTGCCTTTTCTAAAACCTGCTTGAACATCTGGAAGTTCATGGTTCACGTAAGGCTTATACATGTATATATATTCATTTTTTTAGTTTCTTTTCTCTTATAGATTATCAGAGAATATTGAGTAGAAATATTGTGCTATGTACAGCAGGTCCTTTTTGGTTATATGTCATATATGACAGTATATATATGCTCATCGAAAGCTCCTGATTTATCCCTCCTCTCATATTTATCCTTTGGTAACCATAAGTTTTTTTTCTAATGTCTAATCTATAAGTCTGCTTCTGTTTTATAAATAAGTTCATTTGTATAGTTTTAAAAATTAGACTCCTCATATGAGTGATGTCATATATTAGTCTTTGTCTTCCTTCACTCACTTAGTATGATAATCTCTAGATCCATCCATATTGCTGAAAATGCCATGTTTTAATTCTTCTTTTATGACTGAGTAATATTCCATTGTTTTTATGTACTGTATATTCTTTATTCCTCTGTCAATGGACATTTAATTCATCAAGGATTTGATATCCAGGTTAAATTAACTTTAAGAATGAAGGTCACGAATAAACTGTTATAAATATGCAAGAACTTACATAATACTGTTTCCATAAGGACTTACAGAAAAATCTACTGGAACTTCATTCAATCAAAAAGACTTCCATGTCTTGGCTCTTGTAAGTAGTGCTGCAATAACATTGGGTTGCATGTGTCTTTTCGAATTATGGTTTTCTCTGGATGTAAGCCTGGATAGCTGGATCATATGGTAGTTCTATCTTAAGATTTTTAAGGAAACTCCATACTGTTCTCTATAGTGGTTTACCAATTTACATTCCCACCAAAAGTGCAGTAGGGTTCCCTTTTCTCCAAGCAATAAACATTGCAGAGGGTATGATGACCATTCTGACTGGTGTTTCTGCTTTTATTAATTCCTTATATCTGCCTTTTGGGGTTTACTTTATCTTTTCTGTTTGGTTTTTGAGTTGGACTTCTATTCACTTTTAAAAAACTTTCTATTGATATAGATATTAAATACCATAGGATTTTTGCTGATGACTATGTTAGTTCTATCCCACATTTTGATGCATCTTTGTAGCACTATAATGATTTATAATAAATTTTACAATTTCTCTCTATATTACCCCTTTGATCCTTGTGTTGTTTATGGCATGCTGAATGTTTTTCAGGAAAAGACTTTGTTTTTTTTTTTTTTAAGATGAGTTTAGTTTTATTTTCTCTGTGCATTTGCAAAACATTTAGGACCAACATAGGAAAAAAATAAAACCTTCTGTGAAAAATACTACATTGACAAAAAGAGGCTTGTGAGGTGTTAGCACCTTAGCCTCTTGGAGGTACAGCAACTCTAATTGGTCAAGGAAGAAAACAGATATTGGGAGGCTATAATAGGAGGAAAAGACAATGAGATATCACTGAGGGAAAGGGCTTCAGAGGGGAACTGGAGGCTGGGGAGTGGGTCAGGTGGAGGGAGGGGCCCCTACGTAGCCATGGGGTAGAGGTCATGGAGGGCCAGTGTATCCCTTCTAAGAGTTTTAGAGTGCTTCCTGCTTTGTAAATGGTTCCCACAACTGGAAATAACTCCCACCCCAAAATTCAATAGTATTTTTCTGTGCCTGTGTCTTGTATATTTTGGCTTATTATGTGTATCTCTCCTAGACCATACGCTCCTAAGAGCAGAACTATTTCTAGTGAACAATGTATTCCTCAGAAAATACTCCAGAGCCAATAACTAGATGTTCCTGCCAAAAGCCGAAATACAATAAAAGTTTCCTTAATGTATTAATGAGTAATCATAGCTAACTTTTTTTTTAGAGGAGTAGATACTTGGTATTTCATGGAAGTGTGACTTTGTTCTCCAATTTCTTATCAAAATGGTTAAGTACCTTGTCTAAGGTCAGACATTAAATATCAAGTCTAGACTCTCAAAATCATACTTCTAACATAGACCTCCTTGAGGTCCCATTCTATGTATTCACTTCCTTCTCTATATTTCCACACAAGTGTTTAACACTTTTTTGTGTGATAGCTCTAATACCTGTCTCTTATAGTCCATTCTCTTCAATTTGGTATAGATTACCATGGACTCATACCAAGACTACTGAATTTACTTAATAACTAGTCCCTTTTACCCCATACTTTTATTCAGCTTGTCTACATTTATCTTTCTAAATCACACCTGTAGTTGCTGCCACCACCTTGCTCCAATATTTTCAATGGCTCCCTACTATGAATATAAACCTATCATCTCTATCTGGCAACCAACAAATTGGTCTCAACTATGTCTCCAATACACTTCTCCAAATACTCCTCAACTTGTAGCCACTACACCAGAAAAGCTAGTCTCTTCATTGCATTTGAATATACCATGTTTATTTTTTCAGGAATTATACACAGGGTTCTATTTCAGTGGAACACCATGCTTATTCTGATCCATTTATCAGAACCGAAAGTGACTGCATAATTTATCTTCCAAAAGGGGACTCTTTGGGGAAGGGGGTGGTGAGGCAGATAAGAGAAGTGATTACTCAGGGACTCTCAGGTAAAGCAGGATGAACAATTAACCTATTAATATCTATATATCTCTCCATGTCTCTATCAAATCTCCCCTTTTCCCCAGAGTTTTCGGACTCCTGAGGCTCAAGTAATCATTTTACATTCTTAGAGCACTTTGTATCATAGCAAAGCACACACAAGACAGAATCCTCAGACAAAGACTCAACACCTGAGTCCCAGCTCTGCTTATTAACTGTGTGGTTAGGAGCAGGCCACTTAACTCTTTGGGATTCTGTCCTCATTAGTAAATAGCATTATTGTCCTCATTTCTTATCTTCCCTGTAGTAGGATGATACTTCCATATCCCTTGCCTTGTAACTTGGGGTTGCCTTCCACTATGCATAGAACACACTTCCTCCCATTGATGTTGGCCCTGGCCATGTGATTTGATTTGGCTGATGGGAGGTTAAGAAGCATGACATGAGCAGGTGTGTTTCCATGGTTTCATTTGCCTTCCTCTGTGCGCCTGTGATCCACTTTGAGGATAACATGTCCCAAGAAGCTATCACTTTATCCTGGGCCTCAGAATGAAGATGAAGGATGGAAGCATGGAGTTGAGAATAGTCCCCTCAAAGTCAGGCAAGTCCAGATGAGATCAAAGAACCAAAACCAACCTGCAATCAAAGGTCAAGAGAAAAAAAGTTTGAGGTTATAAGTCACAGACATTTGGGGATTGTTATGTAGCTAAGTTTCAGCAAAAACTGAATAATGTAAAATTTTTATGTACTTTTATAAAACTCAATATAGTTATATGAAAATGATTTTGGGAATTGAAAATCACAATTAAAATATTATATATGGTCATGCTCCTCAGTATTATGAATTATTTTATATATATATTTCTCATCTCCACATTCTAAACTGTAAAATATTAGATAAGACCATTATTGAGTGTATATAATTACATAATTATTTTTATATGATTTGTATATAATATATAAGACATTACATAAGAATAACAATTATAAGTGGATTATACAAGAAATATAATTATTTCACATATTTGCCAAAATACTTTGCCTGGGGCCTCACACGTCCTGGATACTGGGATGTGTTTTACAGTTACTACTGCTGCTCCTCCACTCAAGTATGTTACTTTGTGTCTGTTTTTTCTCTTTTAGATCTTTATCTCTTTATATATTCACGAGGCAGTATAAGATATTAAAAGGGTGAGATCTGCCTAGATGGCATCTTTAACCCTCAAAGCTTTAACTTTGCTTATAAAGTAACCACATAATAATAATAGTGGTAGTAGTAATAGTAATATATTTCTAAATGGAAATTATAATAAGTCATTTAGCACAGTGACTGTCACATCTTAAAGCACCCAGTAAATAGTAGTTTTTAATTACATTATCCATATCTTTTCTCCTATCCAGAAATTTCTAAGCAGAATTCTCAGACAAGCCTATGTTCTCTAGACAAGTGTAATTCTCTTTATTGTAAACAGACATACATATAGACACACACCCCTAGAACTCACATAGAACTCACAAGATTTTCCATAAGTAGGTGGGAGAAAGGTCACAGGAAAAAGATTTGTTGAAAGTCCTGTGTTCTCTCTTTGTTCTGTGGCCTTGTTCCTGATATTTCCAATGCCCTGAAATAATTCACATCTCTATTTACCTAACTAATGCTTAATCAATCTTCTGAGTTCTGCTTAGAGGACTCTGCTGAGTCTCGGTCAGGCATCTCTCTTATAAAAGAGCTTTCATAAAATCCTGGTGGAGGGCACTTAAACAAGGAATCGAAATTGCATTTTTACTTGTCAGCCTTCCAGCTGTACTGTAGGGTCTTTGAAGGCACAGGCCATGTCATTACTTTTCACCAGCACCTACCACAGTCTTGACACATACTAAGTGCTTAAAGACATAAGATAAAGAATAAAAAGGAAGAAAGGAGGGAGAGAAAGAAAGAGGTAGGGACAAGAAAGAAAGGAAAGAAATGAAAGGTTATTTTCATTTCCTTTTTTCCCTGTAAAGAATGTTCAAAGAACAGGACAGTTACTACAGCATCATCAAAAACTCATTTCCACCCAATCTACATTTTGCTTCAAATCCATGTCAGTGTGTTCTCTTCCTCTCATCAGAGTAATAGGGTGTTTATTTTAAAATGCCAACTCATCATAAAACCTATTTGGGGCAAAATGAAGAAAATGGACTAAGGAAGATTGACTGAAATTCCCACTTCTCCTCTGGTTCTCCTACTTCCTGTTCATTTTAGGAAAAGGCTCTGGACTGTTTAAAAAAGGAGGGAGGGGCACGGGGCACCTCTAGCAAGAAACACAAACAGAACATGTGTCTCATCTGCTTTTTAAAATTAAGAACAGGAAGTTTTCAGCATCATTCATTTAAAATAATTATGCTTCATTTTTATGGATAGGAATTTGAAAGGAGAAAGCCAGATCTGGTTAGTAATAGGGGGGAAGATTAAAAATAAAGCAGTAGAAAGAATAGAAGAAGCAGCCTTAGTGTTTGTTCAGAGATGCTTTAAACTCTAAAAGCTCCCTCTGAGCATGAACAGGAGAAAGATCCAAATGATTCTAAGAGGTGTCCTCATACTGAGGGGTGGGACTGGAGTGATATCCCTCTGGAATCTGGTGAAATTGAGTTGGAATTAAGATATGGTTATCAACCCAGCAGTTCACATCTTCAGCTAGAGGAACAGTAGATCAGACATTAATCAATAACATAAAGTCACAGGCTTCACTGTTCTTAAACAAATGAGTATTAGATAAGACTTCTCTGTGCTGCCGTTCTATCCTAATTTTTTAATTACTATCTTCAGAACTGATTGAAAGAATTAAAAAAAAATAACAATCGGAAAAAATGAAGAACTCAGTGATTTTAATTGTCCACATAGGCCATAAAAATGGATTTTTCTAAGGGACCACTATCTAGGGCATTGGCTACAAAATATACAGAAATCCCTAGAGATGATATGTTTATGTACATTAATTTCTGCTATATAGATGGACTGCGTTCTCACATACTTCATCAGTGTGTACCTGGCAAACGGAAGTCTTTCAACAAATATTAGTAAGTAAATGTTGAAAAAAAAAGTTGAAAAGTGTTAGTTGCTCAGTTGTGCCAGACTTTTTGCGATTCCATGGACTGTAACCTGCCAGGCTTCTCCTCTGTCCATGGAATTCCCCAGGCAAGAATACTGGAATGGGTAGCTATTCCCCTCTCCAGGGGATCTTCCTGACCTTGGGATTGAACTTTGGTCTCCTGCATTGCAGGCAGATTCTTTACCATCTGATTCACCAAAGTGAAAATGAAGTTCCTGAGTCGAGTCCAGTTCTTTGGGACCCCATGGACCATGGAATTCTCCAGGCTAGAATACTGGAGTGGGTAGCCATTCCCTTCTCCAAAGATCTTCCCAACCCAGGGATCGAACCCAAGCCTCCCCCATTGCAAGCGGATGCTTTACCAGCTGAGCCACCGGGGAAGCAGTAAATAAACAAGCACAAGAGTGAATGAGGCATCATTAGAGCCAGCGCTGTGGCTGAATCCCCACTTTTTTGTGTGAGCTTTACACTCACAGTTGATTTCTCTAAAAGAAGTGTGAAACTTAATGGAGACAGACTCAGAGGAGGACGGACACGCCTGCTTGCTACCTGACAGACTAAGCCACTTGTCTAAACCAATTCTGCAGCAACAAGTGCCCAGTGGACGGGGAAGACAGACGTACAGATGGCTGCCTGGATGCATCACAGGACTGGATTGCCTCTATAGCCCATTGTTGCATTTATTGCTGACAATGTAATTAATTGGCCGACTCCTTGTTTTTCAATTGGTCACCCTCGATGCACAGCTGCGCTGGAGGTTTGCTAATCGTCCTGAGACCCGGAGTGTGCGCCGCAGGTCCAGCGCTGCCGGAGGCGGAGGGGCGGGGCTAGTTTGTGACGTCACCGCTGGGCTGCTCTGCAGAAGCCCGGGCTTCTCTCTCCAAGAGGCCGGAACAGGCCTCCTCACGCCCAGGAAACACAGCTTCATTTTTTTCCCCTGAGTGTTCGTCTTTCTGAAGTATGATGCAGTGCAAACAAAACAAAACACTTCTTAGTTTCCTTTTCCAGTAAGAACTTAAATATAGACTGAAATGTCAGCTTTAATAACCACTGCAGAAAAAGATTGCAGTAACTCCATTAGATTTTATCCAAATTATCAAATTAAAAGAAGCTGGAGCATCAGAAAACTCTTTTAACTCATCTGAGTCCAGCAACAGGGACATGTTTTGATTTTTTAGACTGTGGAAAATGATTTTTATTTTGTTTACAGTTTGATGAGGATTAGCTAAAAACTCCAGGGATATTTTCATCAAATAATTATACAGGTATTTTTACAGTGAGATGGCCTCCTATATCAAACACAGGCTTCTCAGGACTGGATTCATGGATCAGGCAACCATCTTTCCACTGGTCTCCTGCCCCTCTTTCTTTACCTGTAAAATGACTTATTGCATGTCACTGACCATACTTCCACCTCACTGAGTAACTTCTTGAAAGTCATGTGGCAGATTTGGCCCTTAGGGTTTAATCTATAAAATCAGAGAACTGAACTCAGTGACTCTCTTAACATTCTGTGACCTTACCTAGATATTGAGGCAAATAAAATTTTCAATGTATTTCTCAAATTAATAAAACTATGTGCAAATATAGGATAAGAACATGTGTTAACTGAAAATGCAAGTAATTCCTGACTTTTTAAAATCAGTGTCTGTGTCCGTGATTTGACATCTTGCTTATGAAAAAGTCCCTTACATGTTCATTTTTCTGGTTTGCTAATTTTCCATTCTGTATTCCAAGGGAGGCCAATACATTGCAATGAAATCAGGTTAAACATTGATCTTCCGCCCTGACATTGCATTAACTTTTCTAATAAACATCTTCACTGTGTCAGCCAGCACTGTGTTTACATCTTGAGCCCAGCAGCCGATTGTCTTGCTTCTCTTAGATGCTTTTGAATTCCGGAAGGAATCTTATCTGGGAGACTAGAATTGTGCATCTGCCCTGTCTTTCAATTTTGTATTTCAGATTAACTGCTCCTTTTCCTCCACATTCTGGAGCCCTTCTAAGAAATTTCCTTCCCAATTCACCCGGTAAGCGCCTGCTTCGGCTGTTACTCCTTAATGAATTCGTGTCTTTTCACCCGTTTCTTCTGCCACCATTGCTATCTGGAATCAGGATTCTGAGCTCTGACCTCCCTCCTTGCTGTGCTGCCTGAGAAGAACTGAAGGCAGCCCCTCGGACCTCAAATATTCTAGATTTTAAAGATCTAGCTTTGGCTGGGATTAGGCCAGGATTGAAGTAGAAATAAGCACGGAATTTTTTTATTTACAGTCCTCTGAAAATTAACTTATTTTTGTTCAGGTTCAGGGGCTGAATAAAAGTATGAACCAGTAGATGTGTCTAAAGATCCCTGATCAAGTACTCTATTTTTAACATTGTGAGGAATACACGCTTAAGGAATACTTTTCCTAGCAAGTCAAGTCAACACTGCTTGCTTTACTAGAACCACAGGCAAAAGATGACTGCCAGAGAGGCTAGGGAGAAATTACACTGCCAGGTGAAGCAAACATTCCTGAATGATTTCTTCCTTCTGAATGCCAAAGAAATAGATCATAAAGAGTGGGGCTGGGTCTCTGAAGGACATTTAAAACCTCATTCCTGGAAATATGGTCTAAAATGTAAAGGCTGTAATCACTGGTCAGGTCAGAAAAGACACTCCAAAATTCCCCTTAGGTTAGCAAGAGTATCCAAGAATATCTGCTAAAATCTTGTGTATCTGGGAAAATATCCTCTCCAGATCCACAGAATCAGATCAGCCAACCACAAATCAGAATAGCTATAGTGCAAAATTCATTAGACTAACTCACCACTTTCCAAGAGAGTATTTATGCCACACACTATACTTAATACATCTCATGTATGGTCCTTATGATAGCTCTTTCAAGTACACATGGTTATTCCTATTTTATGGATGGGAAGGAAGAAACTGGAGTGGACTAAGTAACTTCTCCACACATCTACCACATTTACTAGAATTAGGCCCAAATCTGCATGATTCCAAAAGTTTGTAGCCATTCTGTGCTTCTGTAGAATAGCCACACAAGTAGTAGGGATGCAGACACAATGGGAGTCTTATCATAGTATCCCATATAAGCTTCTTCCTTCCAAGTAAGCTTTACACCTGCCCTCATAGCACCTTGCTTAGACTTACATCAATACTTAGAACAGTAGTTTGGGAGCTAGAGAGAGAAAAATGAAAGAATGAATTACTATATATTGACTCTCTCATTTTACTAGCTTGCCTTGAACAAGTTACTGAATATCTCTCATCCTAATATTTTACCTACAAATGGGAATAAAGCTACTCCTGTGTGTTTTAAAAAAGATAATGAATTATGTCAGAGAGTGTTTTGCCTATGTTCTCCTCTAGGAGTTTTATAGTTTCTGTTCTTACATTTAGATCTTTAATCCATTTTGAGTTTATTTTTGTGTATGGTGTTAGAAAGTGTTCTAGTTTCATTCTTTTACAAGTGGTTGACCAGTTTTCCCAGCACCACTTGTTAAAGAGGTTGTCTTTTTTCCATTGTATATCCTTGCCTTCTTTGTCGAAGATAAGGTGTCCATAGGTTCGTGGATTTATCTCTGGGCTTTCTATTCTGTTCCATTGATCTATATTTCTGTCTTTGTGCCAGTACCATACTGTCTTGATGACTGTGGCTTTGTAGTAGAGTCTGAAGTCAGGCAGGTTGATTCCTCCAGTTCCATTCTTCTTTCTCAAGATTACTTTGGCTATTCAAGGTTTTTTGTATTTCCATACAAATTGTGAAATTATTTGTTCTAGTTCTGTGAAAAATACCGTTGGTAGCTTGATAGGGATTGCATTGAATCTATAGATTACTTTGGGTAGTATAGCCATTTTGACATTATTGATTCTTCCAATCCATGAACACGATATGTTTCTCCATCTGTTTGCGTCCTCTTTGATTTCTTTAATCAGTGCTTTATAGTTTTCTATGTATAGGTCTTTTGTTTCTTTAGGTAGATATACTCCTAAGTATTTCATTCTTTTTGTTTCAATGGTGAATGGTATTGTTTCCTTAATTTCTCTTTCTGTTTTTTCATTGTTAGTATATAGAAATGCAAGGGATTTCTGTGTGTTAATTTTATATCCTGCAACTTTACTATATTCACTGATTAGCTCTAGTAATTTTCTGGTAGAGTCTTTAGGGTTTTCTATGTAGAGGATCATGTCATCTCCAAACAGTGAGAGTTTCACTTCTTCTTTTCCTATCTGGATTCCTTTTACTTCTTTTTCTGCTCTGATTGCTGTGGCCAAAACTTCCAACACTATGATGAATAGTAGTGGTGAGAGTGGGCACCCTTGTCTTGTTCCAGATTTCAGGGGAAATGCTTTCAATTTTTCACCATTGAGGGTAATGCTTGCTGTGGGTTTGTCATATATAGCTTTTATTATGTTGAGGTATGTTCCTTCTACTCCTGCTTTCTGGAGAGTTTTAATCATATGAGTGTTGAATTTTGTCAAAGGCTTTCTCTGCATCTATTGAGATAATCATATGGTTTTAATCTTTCAATTTGTTAATGTGGTGTATTACATTGATTGATTTGCGGATATTAAAGAATCCTTGCATTCCTGGGATAAAGCCCACTTGGTCATGGTGTATGATTTTTTTAATATGTTGTTGGACTCTGTTTGCTAGAATTTTGTTAAGGATTTTTGCATCTGTGTTCATCAGTGATATTGGCCTGTAGTTTTCTTTTTTTGTGGCATCTTTGTCTGGTTTTGGAATTAGGGTGATGGTGGCCTCATAGAATGAGTTTGGAAGTTTACCTTCTTCTGCAATCTTCTGGAAGAGTTTGTGTAAGGTAGGTGTTAGCTCTTCTCTAAATTTTTGGTAGAATTCAGCTGTGAAGCCATCTGGTCCTGGGTTTTTCTTTGCTGGGAGATTTCTGATTACAGTTTTGATTTCCTTGATTGTGATGGGTCTGTTAAGATAAATCACAACAAGATCCTCTATGACCCACCTCCCAGAATATTGGAAATAAAAGCAAAAATAAACAAATGGGGCCTAATGAAACTTAAAAACTTTTGCACAACAAAGGAAACTATAAGTAAGGTGAAAAGACAGCCCTCAGATTGGGAGAAAATAGCAGCAAATGAAGAAACAGATAAAGGATTAATCTCAAAAATATACAAGCAACTCCTGAAGCTCAATTCCAGAAAAATAAATGACCCAATCAAAAAATGGGCCAAAGAACTAAACAGACATTTCTCCAAAGAAGACATACAGATGGCTAACAAACTCATGAAAAGATGCTCAACATCACTCATTATCAGAGAAATGCAAATCAAAACCACAATGAGGTACCATTACACGCCAGTCAGGATGCCTGCTATCCAAAAGTCTACAAGCAATAAATGCTGGAGAGGGTGTGGAGAAAAGGGAACCCTCTTACACTGTTGGTGGGAATGCAAACTAGTACAGCCACTATGGAGAACAGTGTGGAGATTTCTTAAACAACTGGAAATAGAACTGCCATATGACCCAGCAATCCCACTTCTGGGCATACACACTGAGGAAACCAGATCTGAAAGAGACGCATGCACCCCAATGTTCATCGCAGCACTGTTTATAATAGCCAGGACATGGAAGCAACCTAGATGCCCATCAGCAGACGAATGGATAAGGAAGCTGTGGTACATATACACAATGGAATATTACTCAGCCATTAAAAAGAATTCATTTGAATCAGTCCTAATGAGATGGATGTGTGAAGATACAGAGTGAAGTAAGCCAGAAAGATAAAGAACATTACAGCATACTAACACATATATATGGAATTTAGAAAAATGGTAACGCTAACCCTATATGCAAAACAGAAAAAGACACACAAGTACAGAACAGACTTTTGAACTCTGTGGGAGAAGGTGAGAGTGGGATGTTTCAAAAGAACAGCATATATATTATCTATAGTGAAACAGATCATCAGTCTAGGTGGGATGCATGAGACAAGTGCTTGGGCTGGTGCACTGGGAAGACCCAGAGGGATTGGGTGGAGAGGGAGGTGGGAGATAGGATTGGAATGGGGAATACATGTAACTCCATGGTTGATTCATGTCAATGTATGACAAAACCCACTGAAATGTTGTGAAGTAATTAGCCTCCAACTAATAAAATAAAAAAATTTTTTTAAAAAGATAATGAAATTGAAAGACTAGATTAATCCTTTGCACATGTAGACACTTCTTACATTTCAGTCTTGCCCAGTATCCCATGACCTCTTCGGATCAGGGATCATAGTATCCACCTTCAGTGTCTCCAGATAAGATGCTTAGCATATCCAGAAGATGGGGTTTTCCAGCTTTCTCTGAATCCCATGTCAAGAAAATTAGAACACCCCCCCAAAATAAACAGACATCTCTGACATGTCTGCATCTGTCAATAGGTTGATTCTGCGTTTCAAAACTAATTTCATGTATCAGTTTATACTAAATCATTTATTCACCCATCCACTCATTCACTAAACATCCATCCATTAATCTCCATATTATCTTAGTGATAACAGTGTAAATAAGATTGATCTCTACCCTGGAAATGATTATAGTTTGGTGATATGAAACAGACATATGAACAAATCATTTAAAAATTGAATGTGGTAATTTCCACAGCATATATGAAAAAGGATTATGAGAGCAAAGGCACATGATACCACCTTCAAACTTTGTTTCACTTATATTACTGAAAATTACTTTTTCCTCCCAAAATTACATTTCTATTCTTTCCCCTTCCTCCATATTTTTCAGTAAACTTTTGATAGTTTTCTTTATTTTTAAATAGCTTATATTTAAGGGATTTCCCCTTCTTTTTGCTCCTTTTCTCTTTATAACATTTTCAAGGAAACTTTGGTTTTATCAAGTACCACTGAACTCTTCTATTTTTCTGTGCACATTAAGTATGCAACTGAACTATGAAGAGATGCTTTCCAAAATTTTGTCTCCTTTACTTTAAAAATACCTAAAATGGAAAAAAAATCTGTATCCTCTATGAGAATATTTTAGTTAACTAGAATACATATATTAGCCAGGTATTTATCTTAAATTCCTTTTATCATCATTAGCCTAATATGTTTATGCTGAACTTTGTTTACCAGTCAGCTATTTGTATCACATATATCTTTTATGTATCACTGCTGCATAGCAGTGTACCTCAAAACTTAGGGACTTAACATTCTCTTACCATTCTGTGAGTTGATTGGACTCAGCTGGATGGTTGATTCACATGGCATCAAAGCGTCAACTAGGGCTGTAGTCATCTGAGAACTTGAGTGGGCTACAGTATCCAATGTGCTCCTTCACATGGCTGACAGCTGTTGCTCGCTGTTGGCTGAGAACTGCTGGCAAGCAGATCTCATAAGTTTTCCTCCATGTGACCTCTCAGTGTGTCTGGTTTCTGAAAGGGAATACCCTAAACATGAACATTTCAAGGGTAGAGAAGCTAGTGGTCTCTTAATGCCTCATTTTCTGCACTCTGTTGATGAAAAGCCACCCTACATTCAGGGGGAGGAGAAATACATGCTCCTCTCAACTTGATATGTGGTTCATGGAAAGGAGGAATTGTTTGGTATTTTAAGATTGACTTATATCTCTATACTAGTTAGTTTGTAGTATTTTCTTCAAAAATTATTCCCTTCTCCATTTTACTTCTGTTCATTTTCCTTTCAAATATAAGAATTTAAAATCAGATATCTCTTCCCCCATACTAACCTAACCATTAGCTGATTGTGTTTGCTTTATGTCTTTGAATATATTAGTGATACTGAAGTCCTGATGGTATCTATTAAAATGTTTATTTAAATATTTTACATTTAGAATTCTAAGCTCTAACTCCCTCTATATGTTCTGCTTTGGAATTAAAAAGAAGAAGCCTTCAGAACTGAAAAATACCAAAGCCTGGGATGGGGTGGTATGGGAGGTGGATGGTGGGATTTTCTTACTAGTATTGCTTTTCTTTTTCAGTTCATCTATTTTGAATTCTTAATAGTAGATATGAAGAGCTTTCTTACTTTTCTATCACAGTCAATCGTAAAAACAAATATCTAAATGCTAACCAATTTAGCAAAGTAAAATATTTTGTAATGTTAACACGTAGGAGGTGGGGAGGAGTACATTCTGGACTTCCCTTCTCTTTATTTCCTTTGGAAAAGAACTCTGACTCAAAGTCTGGGTGACCCAACCATGGACTTCATTGGCGTAAACCAGTACATACAATGTATAAAAAATGCTACCATGATAATCAGATAAAATTACTAAAGAGGAAAGAAGATATTGTTGTATATCATTTTCATAGAGAAATATCTTAAACTCTCTGAAGCCTGAGAACCCTTAGGTGAGAAGAACATGCATTATTTCCGATCACAACTAAAGATTCAAGCAGGGGGGAATGACCTTGCCTTCTGTCTAGAGACAGGTAAAAACGAATGTTATAACTACAAATTTAACATTAATCATGGGGAAATTTAACAAATGAAAATTGGCCATTACTGATGGATATCTTTAGAAACCTTGTTGTATTTCCATGCCATTGTTGCACTCACTACTCAATTAGTAAAGATACTGGGTTATTTTTTTTTCCATTTATTTTTATTAGTTGGAGGCTAATTACTTTACAATATTGTAGTGGTCTTTGCTATACATTGACATGAATCAGTCATGGATTTACATGTATTCCCCATTCCAATCCCCCCTCCCACCTCCCTCTCCACCCAATCCCTCTGGGTCTTCCCAGTGCACCAGCCTAAGCACTTGTCTCATGCATCCAACCTGGGTTGGTGATCTGTTTCACCCTAGATAATACATATGTTTCTATGCTGTTCTCTCGAAACATCCCACCCTCGCCTTCTCCCACAGAGTCCAAAAGTCTGTTCTGTACATCTGTCTCTCTTTTTCTGTTTTGCATATAGGGTTAGCGTTACCATCTTTCTAAATTCCATATATATGCGTTACTATACTGTATTGGTCTTTATCTTTCTGGCTTACTTCACTCTGTATAATGGGCTCTAGTTTCATCCATCTCATTAGAACTGATTCAAATGAATTCTTTTTAATGGCTGAGTAATATTCCATGGTGTATATGTACCACAGCTTCCTTATCCATTCATCTGCTGATGGGCATCTAGGTTGCTTCCATGTCCTGGCTATTATACACAGTGCTGCGATGAACATTGGGGTGCATGTGTCTCTTTCAGATCTGGTTTCCTCAGTGTGTATGCCCAGAAGTGGTTTTGCTGGGTCATATGGCAGTTCTATTTCCAGTTTTTTAAGAAATCTCCACACTGTTTTCCATAGAGGCTGTACTAGTTTGCATTCCCACCAACAGTGTAAGAGGGTTCCCTTTTCTCCACACCCTCTCCAGCATTTATTGCTTGTAGACTTTTGGATAGCAGGCATCCTGACTGGCGTGTAATGGTACCTCATTGTGGTTTTGATTTGCATTTCTCTGATAATGAGTGATGTTGAGCATCTTTTCATGAGTTTGTTAGCCATCTGTATGTCTTCTTTGGAGAAATGTCTGTTTAGTTCTTTGGCCCATTTTTTGATTGGGTCATTTATTTTTCTGGAATTGAGCTTCAGGAGTTGCTTGTGTATTTTTGAGATTAATCCTTTGTCTGTTGCTTCGTTTGCTATTAATTGCAGGCATACACCACAAGCAGTGTTTCTACTGTGAAAGTTCTTCCATGCTTTTCTTTTCAATGGGTAATTGTATCTGGATATTCCTTAAATTAAAAATCTGTATTAGTGTTTTGAAGCATCATATGTGTTGGTAGTTATGATTAGAATTTTATCAGTATGGTAGTTATAATTAGAATTTTATTACAAGTGGACAAGAAGGAATATGTTATTTCTACTTTTAGACAATGAAACCTATACAATAAATAAGACAGTGTTGATGGTAACTACATACTGCTTGGCAATGATTTTTTTATTTCCTGCAAGAGGGAAATTCATACAGTGAAAGATAAGAGTTTGATTTGAGGAGACTTGTCATTCAGCATTTGCTAGACTATTTTAGAAGAGACATGATGCTACTTGTGGGAACAAATATAGCATAGTAATTTAGGGCACTGGTTCTGAAAACTACCAAATCGCTTACTGAATCTCATTGCCTCTTTGAATGTCTATAAGATGGGGATAAAAATTTGGACCTCAAATTTTATATGATGTAAGATGTATGAACAAAATTTGCCAGGATATTTGGTATTTTTAAATAAGAACTATAGGAACATAAATGTTTCTGGGTAATATATCAACTTTAAAAAGAGAAAATCTTGAAAAAAGCCAGAGGAGTCGAAAAAACCCTTACCTACAAAGGAACAAGAGTTATATAGCAAATCCCTTCAAAAACTGTATAAGAAGAAAATGGGATAATTTTTTTACTTACAATGTTGAAGGAAAAAATCACTAACCTAAAACTCTATATCTGGTAAACAATTTCCAAAAGTGAAGGAGAAATAATAATAATCTTTTTCAGACAAACAAACATTGAGATAATCCATTTCTAGCAGAAGAATACTGCTTACCTCATATGGGAAACTGAACAGTTGATAATATTTCAGAAAAGATAACACCAGTCCCAGATTGCTTCACTAGGGAGCTCTAATTAACATTTAAGGAAGAAATTATTCCAGTTCTCCACAATCTTTTCAAGAAACTAGAATGAGAGCAAACATTTTATAAGTCATACTGTGAGGCCAATACTGCCCTAATACCAACACCACTTAAAGATGTTACAAGAAAGGAAAATGACGGAACAGTGTGTCTCATGAACATAGATGCAAAAATCCTCAAGAAAATGTTGGAAAATTGAATCCAACAATGTAAAAATGGAATTTAAATGTATAAAAATGGAACCAAATGGGATTTATTTTAGGTATGCAAGGCTGGTTCAACACTCAAAAATCAATCAGAACTATCCACTATATCAGCAGGCTAAAGAAAAATTATATGATTATATAAATTGTTGCGGAAAAAGCACTTGATAAAATGTAGCATCCATTAATGATAAAAAAACTACCACCACAATAAAAATAAACCTCAGTAAACTGAAAATAGAGAGGAACTTTTTCAGTTTGATAATGAACTTTTATAGAAAAGCTAGCATCGTTCTTAAAGGTGAAAATGTGGTGCCTCCCCCAAGACCAGGTACAAGACAAAGATGTTCTTTCTCCCCACTCCTATTTAACATCATAGTAGAAATTCCAGCTAATGCAATAAGATAAAAAGTGAAATGAAGGTTTATAGATTTAAAAGTAAGTAATGAAACTATGATACACAGAGTACCTGATGAACTATGGACGGAGGTTCGTGACATTGTGAGGTGACAGGGACCAAAACCATCCCCATGGAAAAGAAATGCAAAAAAGCAAAATGGCTGTCTGAGGAGGCCTTACAAAGAGCTGTGAAAAGAAGAGAAGCAAAAAGCAAAGGAGAAAAGGAAAGATATTCCCATTTGAATGCAGAGTTCCAAAGAATAGCAAGGAGAGATAAGAAAGCCTTCCTCAGTGATCAATGCAAAGAAAGAGAGGAAAACAACAAAATGGGAAAGACTAGAGATACTTCAAGAAACTTAGAGATACTAAGGGAACATTTCGTGCAGAGATGGGTTCGATAAAGGAAGAAATGGTATGGACCTAACAGAAGCAGAAGATATTAAGAAGAGGTGGCAAGAATACACAGAAGAACGCACAAAATAGATCTTCCTGACCCAGATAATCATGATGGTGTGATCGCTCACCTAAAGTCAGACATCCTGGAATGTGAAGTCAAATGGGCCTTAGGAAGCATCACTAGGAACAAAGCTAGTGGAGGTGATGGAATTCCAGTTGAACTATTTCAAATCCTGAAAGACGATGCTGTGAAACTGTTGCACTAAATATGCCAGCAAATTTAGAAAACTCAGCAGTGGCCACAGGACTGGAAAAAGTCTGTATTCATTCCAATCCCAAAGAAAGGCAATGCCAAAGAATGCTCAAACTACCACACAATTGCTCTCATCTCACACGCTAGTAAAGTAATGCTCAAAATTCTCCAAGCCAGGCTTCAGCAATACGTGAACTGTGAACTTCTAGATGTTCAAGCTGGTTTTAGAAAAGGCAGGGGAACCACAGATCAAATTGCCAACATCCGCTGGATCATAGAAAAAGCAAGAGAGTTCCAGAAAAACATCTATTTCTGCTTTATTGACTATGCCAAAGCCTTTGACTGTGTGGATCACAATAAACTGTGGAAAATTCTGAAAGAGATGGGAATACCAGACCACCTGACCTGCCTCTTGAAAAGCCTATATGCAGGTCAGGAAGCAACAGTTAGAACTGGACATGGACCAACGGACTAGTTCCAAATAGGAAAAGGAGTAGGTAAATTGTCACCCTGCTTATTTAACTTATATGCAGAGTACATCATGAGAAATGCTAGGCTGGAAGAAGCATAAGCTGGAATCAGGATTACTGGGAGAAATATCAATAACTTCAGATATGCAGATGACAGCACCCTTATGGCAGAAAGTGAAGAGGAACTAAAGAGCCTGTTGATGAAAGTGAAAGAGGAGAGTGAAAAAGTTGGGTTAAAGCTCAACATTCAGAAAACTAAGATCATGGCATCTGGTTCCATCCCTTCATGGGAAATAGATGGGGAAACAGTGGCAACAGTGTCAGACTTTATTTTGGGGGGCTGCAAAATCACTGCAGATGGTGATTGTAGCCATGAAATTAAAAGATGCTTACTCCTTGGAAGGAAAGTTATGACCAACCTAGATAGCATATTAAAAAGCAGAGACCAAAAAAATAAATACAAAGCAGATACATTACTTTGCCAACAAAGGTCCTTCTAGTCAAGGCTATAGTTTTCCAGTGGCCACGTATGGATGTGAGAGTTGGACTGGAAGAAAGTTGAGTGCCGAAGAATTGATGCTTATGAACTGTGGTGTTGGAGAAGACTCTTGAGAGTCCCTTGGACTGCAAGGAGATCCAACCAGTCCATCCTGAAGGAGACAAGTCCTGGGTGTTCATCGGAAGGACTGATGCTGAAGCTGAAATTCCAAAACTTTGGCCACCTCATGCGAAGAGTTGACTCATTGGAAAAGACCCTGATGCTGGGAGGGATTGGGGACAGGAGGAGAAGGTGATGACAGAAGATGAGATGGCTGGATGGCATCACCGTTTGATGGGCATGAGTTTGAGTAAACTCCGGGAGTTGGTGATGGACAGGGAGGCCTGGCGTGCTGTGACTCATGAGGTCGCAATGAGTTGGATATGACTGAGCGACTGAACTGAACTGAATGAAACTATCTTTGTCCATAGATGGCAGAATACCTATGTAGAATATTTCAAAGAATCTACAACAAAAAAATTCCCAGAATTAATGAGTCTAGAAATGTCAGAGTATACAATGTTACACTATGGAAGTCAGTTGCTTTTCTACATACTATTTAAACATTTAGGATTATATATAAAAGAAAATACAAATTACTAGTACCAGGAACAAAAAGATGGAGTTATTTTAAGAGTTTATTATAAAAAATAGAAGCATGCTATAAGCAACTTTGTATACATTTTCAAAATTCAGAAAAATAGCAAAGAAAAAACTTTCAAAAACGGATGAATTAGAAAATCTGAATAGCTCTAGATGTATTCAACAAATTGAAACTGAAACTAAAACTTCCAATAATATCAAATAAATGTGAGAACCAGAGAACTGATAGTGCTTTCTTTCAAATATCTTAAGAAAAGTAACAACCATCCATACAAACTATTCCAGAGAAATAATAATAATAAAAAAGAACATTCCCAAATACTTTTTTAAGGTCAATGAAATCCTGATACCAAATAATATTTCACTTTAAGAATGAAATTTACAAGGCAATCTTTCATGAACAAGGCAAAACCTGAAAAAAATATGAGCAAATCAAATGTATATTAAAAGACTATATTACAAGAAAGTAAAATTTATTCCAAAAAGCAAGGGTTTTTTAATATTCTAAAATTAAAATAACTAACTACATTGACAGAATAAAGAAGAAAACTCATATGAAGATCTAAATAGCAGCAAAAGAAACATTTAAAATAATTAAACACCAAAATTAAAATATCTCAGCAAATTATAATTAGAAGAAAAGTTACTTATGTGATAGAGAGTAATTATAAAACTATCTATAGCAAACCTCATATTAATGCTATATAGTATTAAGTTTTCTGCCTGAGACTAGGTTGAGAGAACATTCACACTATCACCCCATGTATTCTCATCATACTATAGGCCCCTACTAGTATTATAAAGGAAAACAAAACAAGAGGAAAAAGGCAGGCAGGCAAGGGAGGGATGAGGGAAGACAGGAGAAAGGAGAGAAAATGCTCAAGAATGAAAAATAAGGAAATAAAACTCATTTATATGATGGTACATTTAAAAATCTAAAATTATAAACAGCTCAATTATTAAGAGACTTCAGTGATGTCTTTACATAGGACAATATAAAAAAATTGAAGATATTTATATGTACCACCAATTAGAAAATGAAACTAAAAACTGACATTTGAAATAGAATCAAAATATCAAAAACCAAAGAAATAGGACAAAACATGTAAAATTTCTCAACAAAAATATATCTCAAAATAAAATATTTGGGGAAGTATTAAAATGGCCTAGAAAACTGAGAGGTTATGTCAAGTTTTTGGATGGAAAGATTCACTCTTTATAGGTTTCAATTTTCTGCAAATTGATGTCCCTATTTAATGCAAATCCTGTACAAATTCCATCAGATATCTCATTTTTTTTTAAATGGACAATAGGTTTTAATGTTAATGAAAATGTAAAGAGTCACAAATAACCAAATTTTGAAGAAAAAGTCTTACATTGTTACCTTAACTGAAGGAGTGTGGTATTGGCACTTAGACAGTTAAACCAAGGGAGCAAAAAGTAAAATCCAGAAATGGATTTTTACCTACACCAACACTTGACTAGGGCAAAGATGACATAGCATTATGAAGAAATGATGGTCTCTCCGATAAATAATTCTGGGTTAATGGCATGTTCAGAAGAAAAAAATGTTTCTTGCACAATTCACACCACCCACAAAAATCACTTCTAGATGGATTATAGATAAAAATTTGTGAGAGAAAATATAGTTTCTGGAAGATAAGAAGATAGCTTTACAATTTATTAGAAGTCAAAGACTTCTTTGATAGGACACAAAATGCACTATTAGATAATTATGGATAAATTGTATTACATTAGAATTTTATGAATTACATAAAGTTATATTTAAAAGTATATAAAAATTAAAAAGCTCAGTTTATTAAAGATATTCATTCAAAGGCAGAGAGTTAAATAAGGGAGAGAAAATATTTGCAGTATATACAACTGGTAAAGGATTATGTTCAGAATATTTTTTGAAACCTTATACATTAAGAAAAAGACAATGTAGTAAAAAAAAAAAATAGGCAAGACTTCAGTCATCTCATTAAGTAAGCTACTGAAATGTCTATTAATCACATAAGAAGGTGTTCTACCTCAGTTATCAGGAACATGTGATTTAAAGCCACAATGTATTGATGATCTGTTTATTGATGTGGGTGGTGATTACAAATATGTGTTCATTTTGTGAAAATTCAAATGGTATGTTTATGATTTGTGCATTTTATATATTTCAACAGAAATGTTTATTCCTACAATGGATAAGTGGGTGTAGTGATTAGGGGTATTTGGCTGATAGAAGGTGGGAGAAAAAAAGGTTAGATTGGTACTTAACCTCATATTTTCCATACTAGTCCCTTTTCCTATCCTTACTTGTTTCTCTTTAACACACTATTTATGTTGAAAGTGTTTCAACAGGAGTGTCGGCTATGGCAATTGGGATCAGAGTTAAAGAAGCAGAATGCAGTTTACTTCCCCGCTCCACCCATTGCCTTTCATTTCAATTCTATGTTCCCTTCTGCATAATTAATACTAAAACAGAAGGAACTGGAGGATTCCAAGTGGAGCTTAGAGTAGAAACACAAAACTTTTACTCTGTCCAAACCTCATCAATTATTCTTGCTGCTAGATGAACATTGGGAAAGATAAGAAACAGGGTTTTGATTTGAGGAGCCACAAGCCATTACAGGATCCACTGATAAGAAGGGGGAAAGCTAGAAAATACCTGGTCATGGCAGTAAGGAAATGAAACACCTGTGAATACATCTGGGTTGTACATACTGGAAACAGGACAGCCCAATATTGAAGATCATGGGCATCAAAGACAAATAGACTGGTATATTAGTAAATCATGTATGTTATTAAATTACTGTGTGATTTCAGACAAGTTACTTATTTTATTCTTCCTAAGCCTCTGTTTTCTCATCCTTAGTTTGTATAAAATACCAATGTCTATTTCATAAAATTGTTGTGATTAAACAAAACATATTCACAAAGAAAGCTTAATGGTAACCATTGCAGACTAGGTGCTCAGCACATATTTACTATTAATAGGACAATGATGATAATATTAGTGTTTCAGAAACCTGTATCTTTTTTTGGAGATTAATCCCTTCTCAGTTGCTTCATTTGCAAATATTTTCTCCCATTCTGAGAGCTGTCTTTTAGTTTTGTTTATGGTTTCCTTTGCTGCGCAAAAGCTTTTAGGTTTAATTAGGTCCCGTTTCTTTGTTTTTATTTTCATTATTCTAGGAGGTGGATCTAAAAGTTCTTGCTGTGTTTTATGTCAAAGAGTGTTGTATGTTTTCCTTCAAGAGTTAGTATCCAGCCTTACATTTAGTTCTTTAATCCATTTTGAGTTTAGTTTATATATGGTGTTAGGAAGTGTTTTCATTTCATTTGTTTACATGTAGCTGTTCAGTTTTCCCAGCACCACTTATTGAAGAGACTGTCTTTTCTCCATTGCATATTCTTGTCCCCTTTGTCATAAACTAGGTGACCACAGGTAAATAAGTTTATCTCTGGACTTTACACTGATGTGTATTTCTGTGTTTGTGCCAGTACCATATGGGTTTGATTATTAATTTCCAAAATATACAAACAGTTCATGCAGCTCAAAATAAAAAAAAATCAAAAAATGAGTGAAATATCTAAATAGACATTTCTCCAAAGAAGACATACAGATAGCCAAAAAGCACAGGAAAAGAGTCTCAACCTCATTAACTACTAGAAAAATGCAAATCAAAACTACAATGAGGTATCACTTCACACTGGTCAGAATGGTCATCATCAAAACATCTATATACCATAAATGCTGGAGAGGGTGTGGAAAAAAGGAACCCACCAACACTGTTGCTGGGAATGTAAACTGATACAGCCACTAGGGAAAACAGTATGGTGATTACTTTAAAACCTAAAATAGAGCTATCCTATGCCCCAGAAATCACACTCCTGTCCATATAAATGTAGAAAACCATAAGTCACAAAAAGATACATGCAACCCAATATTCATTGCAACACTATTTATAATAACCAGGACACTGACGCAAACTAAATGTCCAGGAACAGAGGAATGGATAAGATGTGGTGCATACATACAATAGACGATTACTGAGTCATAAAGAAATACTGCCATTTGCAGCAACATGAAAGGGCCTAGAGATTGTCATACTGAGTGAAGTCAGAGAAAGACAAATCCTGTGTGATAGCACTTACATGTGGGATCTAAAAAAAGGATACAAATGAACTTTTCTACAAAACAGAAACAGAGTTACAGATGTAGAAAACAATTTTATGGTTTCTAGGGGGGGTGTGGAATGGAGGGAGGGATAAATTGGGGTTGACATATATAATAAACACTACTATATATAAAATAGATAACTATTAAGGACCTACTATCTGTACTGCAGGAGACCCAGGTTTAATCCCTGGGTTAGGAAGATCCCCTGGAAAAGGAAATGGCAACCCTCTCCAGTATGCTTACCTGGGAAATGCCATGGAGTCAGAAAAGAGTTGGATACAACTTAGTGACTAAACACAAACATGCACACCCACATATAACCGACTCACTTTTCTATACACCAGAAACCAACATAGTATTGTAAATCAACCATATTCCAATAAAATTTAAGTAAAAAGAAACCTGTATCAACAGTCTTCCGTTTTAAGACCCTTTTCAGTTAATGTAACTCTAAGGCCAGCAATGTTTTCTTGGTTAAAAATAATTTTCAATCTCACCTAATAGAGTTCTCTTCATTAGAACTGTATATTCATGGGTTTCATAAAATATAACCTGTTCCAGGCATTCAGTAATAAGACAATTCCACTGATGGTAACTAATATTTCACCATTTAACACATCAAAGGCTTTATCAAAAGCCTGCCTGATCCCCTGCATTTTGACATCATTGCATACGCTGTAGTGTTTCTTCTACCAGGCACTAAATTAAGCATTGATAATTCAGAGTTAAAAGATAAATTTGGTATTCTCTGGTGAGATAGATAAACTAAGCCATGAATTCAATAGTGGATGATAATGTCTTAAGATAGACAAAAGCACACAGGAAGAATAACCTTAATTGACTAGCTGGATTGGGCAGAAGAATATTAAGGAAGGATGCCTGGAAAATGTGATGGCCAAGCTGAGTTTTAATAGATGAGCAGGAATCGGCCACATTAGTACAAGGTGACTTTCTAGGGAGCTTGTGTGGAGGCACAGTGGTATGGAAGAACATGTTGCATTTGGGAAATGCAAGTATTTCAACAAGGCAAGCTGCTTGCATTTTGCATGATGGATGCTTTGTTTTTTTCAGATTTAATGTTTTACATCCAAAGTATTAGGTGTCCATTTGTACAGTTAAAACTACATATGCTCTTATTGACCTATCATCAATAAAAGAGAGAGTTGATAGCATATACATGATTTATGAGGCAAAACTAAATTCCATTGTGAGCAGGAAGTGTAATGTTTTTAAGCCTTACTTTTGAATTTTGCCTGGTAACCACACTCCTAATCAGCTGAGATACCTTGGGAGGCTAGGTGAGGAATATTTATATTGCACTTTAGGAAATGCAGCAATTAGTTTTTACGCCCAGTCTGACAATTAGTTTTTAGGTGGTATCATAGAAAACTTAATTCTGTCCTCCACAAAAATGATACTGTTAGGAGAGTCAAGGAGCAGACCTAAGCTATGTTATTTCTCTCATTTTCTTGTTCTGTGACTCATTTTCATAAACAAGCAGCAATTTCATCTTGGGAAACTTTGAGTGATTTTAGGGACAAAACCCATAGACTACAGCCTGTTTTATTCTATGCATTCAAGGATTACGTGAACACCATCTAGAAAGTAATAAACTTTATTCCATCCAAATACCATTCAGCTGGAGTAATTCCTGCCTGTTTTTCAAATCTGAGCAACTGAATCCTAAGTGTAATTCTTAGTGTGAGTTTACCCAATTTAAAAACTCTCTTTATACATACCTACATTTTAGACCCCTTTTTTAGGATGTTTTACCTTAAATCCTTAAAATTATACTTGATAATGAAGAGTTCCACTACACAGAATACGAACTATAAAAACTATATGCAACTTTGGAGTAGGAAATGACAACCCACTCCAGTATTCTTGCTTGAAAAATCCCAAAGACAGAGGACCCTGGTGGGCTACAGTCTATGGGGTCACAAAGAGTCGGACACGACTGAGCATCCATGCATATACAACTTATAAGGATTGAGAGATTTTCAAAAATTACTTAGCTAGATTTTCAAGAATTATGGCTAGTATGCAGAGTGATTCTGCATTAACTTCCAGACCATCTGTATTAGAGAACTGTGTCTCTAAACCAGTCTTGTCTGAATGCTTACATTCTGAGTCTGTTTGTATATGCCATGCCAAACTCTACCGAGAAGTGCCTAATTTCAGTCACTCCAGTGATCAGATCCCAAACTTCCAGTTTCACCAACAGTGTTTCTCTAGTTCTATGCCTGGTCCGTGTCATTCTGAAATATAAGGTGTACTTTATTTCAATATGTTCTGCGAAATGCCAACTGTAGCTGCTTACTTCCTGGGGATGCACCCCTTGTGCATTTTCTAGTCTGTTCTATGGCATTGAGTATGTGTTTATATAAGCACCTGATTTTTGGCAGAGAGACAGCACCAGATTGGCAGTAGAGCACCTGAAAATAGCTCCTCTCTGTCAAAAATTTTGGACTCCATGATGCTTCGTATGTAACACTATCAAAGATACATTTTCATTACCATCTCTTCTCACTCCAAACTCTACCATGTAATCATTCAAAGTTTTAATGTCTAAACTTTCTTGCCTGCTAAGCAGAATTCACTATACCTGTATAAACTCTGTGTTTACTAATTGAAGATAAAGCAGGTAAACACCATATCTCATAAGAAAATTATATAAATCAATAAAAACTTTATATTGCAAAGTTGCCCAAATTAGAATAAAATAGATTATGTTATAAATCTACTAAGACATTTTGTATAGTTTATTTCAGCAACTTTGAGAAAGGTGAATGTGCATGAATTGTGTATTAAGGATGTTTGATTTTTTTATTCCATTAGTGAAATCTGTGACTTATATTGTCCTAATTATAGCCCTAATCTACATTTAGACTGTCAAAATATCTTTCTTATTTCATCACACAGGACAGATGGAAACAATGGTTTTTTATGAGTTTGTGGACAGAAAATGGAAGGTGTTTATTTTGTTTTAAAATGGAAAGGAAGCCTTTTAACACTGTAAATCCCTTTAAGCCTAGTGAGGATAATTTGTGTTGTTTACTTTTATTGCCCTGAACAACAGTATTTCTGTTTAGCCTCTATTTCTTTTTTTTAATTTATTTTTATTAGTTGAAAGCTAATTACTTCACAATAGCCTCTATTTCTTATTCACTTTCACCTTATCTCTTTTGATTAAAAAGTTTATCAGAATTTATAAATGACAACCATATAGTATTAAAAACAATTGTCAAAAAAATGCCCAATTAACATTTGTATCTCTAGTCAGTTTTAAGTATGCACAATGATAGCTGTTCTATACATAACCAAATCATAAGGTTCATCACTTTTAAGACCCTCTGCAAAATGCAAATGTATTAATAATATATTTATATGTCCTCTATTTTGCTATGATTCTTTTTTGAGGGGATACATACTTTATACTGCTTAAATCCTGCATGTGTGGACCTAAACCAGAATAAAAGGAGGGAGAAGATATAAATTTAGATAGCTGCTCCTTTAGTCTGAAGCAAAAGGCCACTTTCATGTCTTTTCAGGAAGGCAGCAAGAGCTAGGCCACAAAATCTGATCCACAGCCATCCCCCTACCCTGAACTGAAATACTAAAGTAGATTCAGGGAATGAACAGAACATGTCTATATTTTGCTTTCAAATCACAAATTTTGCTATCTTATAGAGGTAATCAGTACAGCTGACTATAACTTCAGGAAGGGTGGCATAAAGTGTTTAAAAAATCACTTTCTAGTCTCTATTAATGTCTATAAGAATATTTATGAAGAGACGGGAAGAAACATACCTTTCCTTCCTTCCTCATGAACTGGCTCATGGAGAAAAGGTAAAATATATAACTTGGAGTGTTCTGAAGATCTTTCTACTCTGGCCAAACAAACAATAAATAAGTCTGGTAATATAGTTTTCACTTTAGGGCTTCTTTAACTCTTAAAAGCCTCTTATTAACAGCACACGTTCTTTTATCTTAGTTTTCTATGACTAGCCTTCTTTCTTATTCTAACTTCAAGTTTATAGAACAAACCAACAAAAATCTTGGAGTAAATCCCTGAAGCAAGGCCCTCTCTACTTCAGGAGATAAGTCTCTCTGACCAGCTTGGGGAGAGTTGATGGCCAGACCTACTTCTCCATTCAATCCAGCCCTTGGTCTTTCCAGTCCTGCACCCAGGCATGTGCATATGCCTGCTTGCTCAAACTCCACTCACACCTATGGCAATAGCCACTCCAAGACCAAAGAATATGGTACATACTGGACCAGGTCTTGAAGGAAGGAGTCTCATGGGACCTGGAAGATGACTTGGATTGAGCATGAAAGTCTGAGCATGAAAGTCCTGGGCCCTGTGTAGTGGGATGTGATCAAAAAAGCAGTGCTCACAGCAAAGGAAATAATAAGTAAGACGAAAAGTCACCTTATACAGAACAGGAGAAAATATTTGCAAATCATGCAAACAACAAGGGCTTAATCTCCGAAATATACAAACAAGTCATACAACTCAACAATAACAAAACAACCCAATCAAAAACGAGGCAGAAGACCTAAAATATCCAGAGGAATGGATAAAGACATTTCTCCAAAGAAATACAGATAGCCAGTAGGCACGTGAAAAGATGCACGACATTGCTAATTATTAGAGAAATGCAAATCAAAACTACAATGAGGTACCACCTCACATTGGTCAGAACAGCCATCATTAAAATAATCTACAAATAACAAATGCTGGAAAGGGTGAAGAGGAAAGTGAACCCTCCTACACTGTTGGTGGGGATGTAAACTGGTGCAGTCATTATAGAGAAGAGTATGGAGGTTCCTCAGATAAGTAAAAGTAGAATTATTATATGATCCAGTAATCCCACTCCTGGGCATATATCCAGACAGAACTATTAATTCAAAAATGTACGTGCACCTGTATGTTCATAGCAACACCATTTACAATAGCCAAGACATGGAAACACCCTAAAGGTTCATCAGCAGAGGGATGGATAAAGAAAATGTGGCGTGTGTATAGACACACACACATACACACATACAATGGAATACTACTCGGCCATGAAAAAATGAAATCATGCCATTTGCAGCAACATGGACGCAACTAGAGATTGTCATACTAAGTGACGTAAGCCAGGAAGAAAGTGACAAATACCATAAGACATCACTTACTTATGGAATCTAAAACATGACACAAAGGAACCTATCTACGAAAGAGACTCGCAGAGAACAGGCGTGCATTTGCCAAGTGGGAGGAGTTGAAGTGAGGCATGGAGTGGGAGGTTGGGGTTAGCAGAGATAAGCAACTATATATAGACTAGATGATAACAAGGCCCTACTGTACAGCCCAGGGAACTATATCCAATATCCTGTGATAAACCATAGTGGAAAAGAATATGAAAAAAAAGAATGTAGATATATGTATAACTGAGTCACTTAGCTGACAGCAGAAGTGAACATGACATTGTAAATCAACTACACTTCAGTTTTTAAAAAAAGCAGTGAAAACACATACAAACAGAAAGAAAGTAGTGGACGGGTGTAAGTGAGCACATCCCCCTGGCCTCAGGGGCTCTGATCCCCTAGGTGAGGCCAGCAGAGGAGCAGAGTGAGGCCCTCTAAGTGCGGGCTCAGGGCTGGGCCAGTGTCCCAGGTCACAAGGTATTACTCAGGAGAAGCCTACTGGATACATAATGTGTATAATCATTATGCAAATAATCAATATTGCAAATAGGATTATTCCCAGCTATGAAGGACAACACCAGGCAGGCCATATTTAATTATAAATGTGAACTCAGAAAGGCAAATATGTATTTCATAAGCAATCATAAGCTAAAGAAAAAAATTTAGTAAGACAGTCAAATAAAAAAGTGATCCTTTCATGAGAATGAAAGTGCTCTAAGAATTTTTAAGCTAGTATTTACTCACTCTGTGACTATTTTATAGCTCATCTATTATGTCTCAAATGCTGTCCTTACCTAGGACATACAGCAAAGAAGAAATGTGACCAAGTTCCTGGTGCCATGCAGTTTACATTCTAATGGGAGAGACAAACTCTTAAAAAGTATTTTTAAATTAATTGTGTGTATAATTGAAGTAATTAGAAATATTGGTAAGTAACAGTGAGATGAGGTTGGAGGTAAGAGAGTTCAAAACCTTGTAGACCATGGTAAAGATATAGGTTTTATTCCAGGAGAGATAAGTCATTAAAGGATTTTAGGCAGGAACGTTTCATGATGAGCTTCACATTTTTTAAAAGACTGCCTTGGCGGTAAGGGGAGAGAGGCAGGGCGGCAGACGGAGACAGGAGGCTACAGTATACTTCTTGCAGAATGAGAGTCAAGAATGTCATCATAGATACTAGAGCACAACAATCTATTCAAGAGTCTTACTAAGACAACACAGCGCAGTTTTGGACATTGCCATTTGAAGTTCAGATCTTGAGCATCCTGCGAGCATTTCGGAATTGTGTTGGTACACTGTTTGTGGGAAGAAAGGCCAAGAACAAGTTAGCCTTCCTTTTCAGCCTCTGCCAATATGGCTTGTCAGCTGGAAAAGTGACAGGATTAAAGGGGTACAACCAAGCAAGTTGAACAGATTTAAACCAAGCCTCTGTGTAAAGAATTCCTAGGATTGCACTTTCAATCCCACCTAAAATAAGTGCGTTGGGACACAGATTTCAACCAAATAAACAGAGAAAGGTAGGATGAGAAGAACAATACCCAAAGTCAAATGTGCATGTTGTTTCAGGTCTAGTTGATGCCAAGGCCCCTTAATTTTTTAATGCTTCAACACCCGTCCCTCTCACCATCTCTCTTTATTCGCTTTCCTGCCCTCCCCTCCCCCCCGCCCCCGAATCTGTGATGTTGTCTGTTTTAGCCTGCTGCACCTTGGGTCACTGCTTCGGTTTCACTAGAGCTCTTTGCAAAGTACTTTGACTTTTCCATGAAATCCCCACCTGGGCTGTCTCTTTTCTCTTTTCTTCTATTTAAATACAGACATCGCTGTTAAATTGTTTGTTAATTCAATTAGAGGCAGTAAATGAAGCCCAGGAAACAGACTACAAGCTGCCTGTTTCATCAGCCTTCTGATAGCTTTCTCAACTCTGGATAAGTGTCAGCTTCAACCAAGTGTGCTGCTACACGTACAAAAGGGTAATACCAGCAGCTATCTGAGAATGTGACAGTGAAAAAATACACCCCTTCCAGTTACTGGGGAAAATAATTATTAACCCCATAACCACCATCGACAGCATGATACACTATGGGCGATACGGCAGTAAATGATCTGGGGTCTGCCCTCATCCCTCATGCCCTGAGAACACGGCCTCATTAATTCCAGAAGGCCCCATGAAAAGCGTGGCAATGCTCCGCAACCTTGTTTTCTCACCCATTAACCACAGCGCCCTGACCACAAGATGGTCTTTTTCATGTAGGATTACACGACACCACTCTGACATGCCCAAACACAGCTCGCATAGTATAATAAGAAACTGCTGGCTTTGGCCAGACGGGACTTTGCTGCCTCCAGCCTACATGACACTGCTTCTTGTCACTGGAGAGTTATGATCTATTTGGGGAACAAACAAAAAAAGTCCTTGCATGAAATAACCACTGAACAATCCCAGGCAACATAGAAATGAGGTCTCTTTGTCCGTTAATTTAGGCTATGAGACGGATGTCTCAAATAACCTTTTATTCTTGCTAGGCTCATCACACACTGCTAATCAAGTTGAAACATTTCAAAGACTATTTTATTCCTTTAGGTCAAGTTCCCATTTTTTTTTCCCTTGAGAAAAGTCTAGACAGATGTTGCTAGCAAAGCTCTCAGGACAGTTGTAGGCCAGACCTGCATTACTCGATATGCTGTTCTTCCAAAAACAACCTTGATTCACCATGGGTAAGTGGACACAAATGCAACTAGCTTGGGAAGTGAAATTTCGAAATTAGGTATGATCATTGCCAATAAATTTTTAGCAACTTAATTCCTAACATAACCCTTTCATAAAGTATCTTTCACAAAGATGCTATAGACAGAGATGCAAAGGGAGGCATAGATATAGATGCATAGATATGAATTAGATACAGATATAGGTGCTTGCTCAGTCTGATGTGAAGAGCCGACTCATTGGAAAAGACCCTGCTGCTGGGAAAGCTTGAGGGCAGGAGGAGAAAGGGGCAACCGAGGATGAGATGGTTGGATGACATCATCGACTCAATGGACATGGGTTTGAGTAAACTTCAGGAGATAGTGAAGGAGCCTGGTGTGCTGCAGTCCATGGTGTCGCAAAGAGTCAGAGATGACTGAGTGACTGAACAACAAAAATAGGTGCTTACCCAATGGGCACAGCTCTCAAGCTTCAAGAGGGAATAGAAGAGACATTTCCTGCCAATTCTGTGAGGGGAAACGGATATTAAGTAATACACATACAATTAAATATGTAATTAATATTATATGTGCCTTGAAGAAGAAATTCAGGTGCTTTGAAAACATATATTGGTGTTTGATCTGGTCTTGGGGACCCAAATTAGCTGTTTGGATTGAGCTTTGGCACCGATCAATTAACTTCTCATCATTTCCCTGAAGTATTCTGCCTCCCTGCCTGGCAATGGCTCCTATAACTAACATACTGGCGACAGAGGCACTTGGCCAGTCCTCTGTAGGACTTTCTCACACCATCTTCTGAACAACTGTGTGAGACTGGTCACCAGAGGAAATACAATCAAGGCCATGGGCCTCATGCTGCACATTATTAGTTTACCTAACTTGGAAGGATGAGCAGAGACCTCACAAGTTATCCATCATGATAAGGACACTCACCCCTACATAGCTCTGTCCATCCCCTAAAATCTGCCCCAGTCTTCCTCTCCTCTGTACCACCCTGGATCCCTGCCTGTTGCCTTCTAGAACCAAGTCAGTTACCAGCTAAGCCCTGTACATTTAGCCTCTGCTGAGCATCCTGACTACTCTTTTGCTCTCATTGAAATGTGACCCTCCCCGGGTCACAACTTTCTCTGAAGCCTTCTCAAGTGGCGGCTCTTTTCTCTCCAACAACTTATGTCTTTCTGGACTTTGCTCTTTATTGCTGATTCCTGGATGCTCCCTGATAAATACATGCCTACACACACACACACATGCACACACTCTGAAACTTGCACCTCTCAGTGTATTCCACAAGCTAATAACACTTACATATTGATTATTCTTTGCCAGACATTGATCTGATTTAACCCTCACAGCAAAGCTGTGAGTGACGTATATTGCTTCCTTAGTTTATAGATGCATTTGAGCTGACTGGGCCGTTCAGTTAGTAGCCCACAGTCAAACAGCTACAAAATGTGAGAGCCAGGATTTGAACCCCAGCTGTTGGACTCCAGGGTCCATTCTCTTAATAACTCTGTTGTGTCTCCTCCCATCGTTTGGTGCCATCATCTTCATCTTTCCAGCCACTGCCTCTCATTCGGTGAGGATTTTAACTCTGAGCTCATTGGTTTTTTCCCTCCCATTGCTGGTGATTGCAGTAGATACAGGAAAGATCCCTTCAGCATCCAGGCCTCATAGTTCCTTAATGTCATTCCCTCTGCCATGTATCTCCTTGAGTTCCCATTAGATCTTGTCATTACCAATAATTGCCCCATCTTCCAAATCTCTTTCAAATATCCCACAGTGTGATCTGTAGCTCTCGTATTTCCACTTCAGAGCTCTAGGACCTCCACTGCTTCATTTTCCTATCACACCTTCTCCTTACTTTCTCCTGATCTGCTTGGATCCCTTGCATTATTATTACAATTGCTCCATTGCATATATCCTCTGTTTCCTTGGCCTTTTCTTCCGCAATCTTTCTTGCTTGACCAATTTTCATCCCAGGTGAATCTAGTTCTTCCCTTATAAGCCTGTGCAGTTGAACCCAAAGGGAAAAAACAAATGCAGTCAGGCTTACTTTAAATTTATGAAGGCAAACTTCAGCACTGTCTAGTCATTCTACATTTTACTAATCAGTTCTACCAATTCAGGATAACGATTTCATTGACTCTTCTCCCTCCACAAACCTGATGTTTCACCTACTTAATCCTGCATAGGTGATAATCTTGCTGCTTATTTCCTAAGCAGTAAGAATCCATAAAAAGAACCATCTTCATCCCATCATTTGCAAACCTCTAGCCTGCCTGCATCGCGGCATACTACTGTTTCTAATCCTTTCAAAAGACATGGCAATCTAAGCCCACCTCCAACCACATTTTTTCTATTTCACAACATAATTAACTCTCAGTATCATTTAGAAATACAACTATGTTGCCTAAAAATTTAAACAAAATAAAACCAAATGAACCTATATCCAATTTTTTTTTTTCAATTTTCAGCTTAGTTACTGTTTTCCTCGCAGGATCTCTCCCAGTAGTTAAAGGTAATTGTACACCTATCAACACAATTGATTGCAAGAATAAGTAATAGATGCAACATCTTCACTTTCTTATTGGATTCCCATAATGATTCTGCATTTCTCAGCATATTGAGCTTCTAAATTATTAATCATGTACCTAGTCCAAAACCACATCAGTAACATGCAACATATAATACAGAGAGCAAAAACTATACCCCGGTGTCCAGTGTTTCTGATGGTAAGACAAACCAGAAGAGGAAAGCTTGAGCTGTCCGTACATGTCACCCAAGATTAAAATATGAAAACAGCATTTAGGAGTTCTTGTAAAGGGAACTTAAGCAAACATTTATGTGTTTACCTTTTGAATAGTTGGCTCTGATCAATAACAATTTGTTTCATTTATTCATCCATTTCTTACAGGAGGCATTAGTGTAGTTCTTCTAGAATAATGGTTCATGGCTATTTAAATTAATATTAACACCAGTGTGTGATCAGACCACCCAAGATGGCTGTTGGCTTGCTCTCTGTACATCACCTGCCCGAACTGCACTTTCAGCTTCACCCCACTCACTGACCTCTTCAATGTAGAGCCTAATCAGCTAATACCTACGCACTTGCCCCCACTCCCCAGTGATTGTTTTAGTCTTTAGACCAGAGTGATAGTTTAACAAAGGGAAGACTCTGCCCAGAGTGAAGGCACTTATCTTGGGGATCTCGAAGGGCCCTTTCCCCTCTGCGGGTTTCTCTGGTAACTAATGAGTCAAACGGATGTAAGTCCTTCTATAACTAGAAATGCCCCTTCCCTCTGGGAGGGAAGATTGCTGCTCTGTCCATCCAGCCTGCCTGCCTTCTGCAGCTGCTGGAGTGGTGTCACTCTAGGACCCTTGTGCATCTGACACGTGAGATCTCCTTTCAACTAAACTATTGATTTCTCTGTTGATGACTCTGGGCTCTTTTCACAGTCTTGACGGTGAGCAAGTACAGAGCTTGCAGGCCTGTGTGGTATAGCCCAACAAATAGCTTTATAGTTCAGTATTCAAATAAAATACTTGTTTTAAACACTCAATCTTAGCCATGTCAAAGTATCGGAAAGATGGATGAGACACCTTGAGTGAAGTAACTTTGGTTACTTAGGTTGGAAAACTTGGTATCAATGTTTATTATTTTTCCTTTTCACCTCTCATTACATCAACAGACTGGACTCCTGCTGGTGTAGGCTGTGTTGTCCTTAGGAAGCTTACATGAAACATTGTGTACTTGGGGAGATATGACATATACATAAAAGTTCAGATGAATGCCTTGAGATTATTTACACTAAGTGGCAAATAAGTGTATTCCAAATGGAGGGATCGGGCATGAGTTATTCATGTGTCATCAGTTGTCAAACTCCTTTCCCTTTATTCTTCAAAACATCTTATATACAAGTTTAAATCTTATTTTAATCTTTTAATTACCCATGTCTTGACTTATCAATCACACAAAGATGACTACAGCCATTTCCTAGCAAGCCTCTTTATCTTCCAATTCATGCTAACATTCCCTGCTAATAAACACCTTGCAAATCATTGTTTTTGTTACTCCATGTTCCCTAGATCAGGGAAGCACCCTAGATCTCCCTACTGCAAAAATTATGTAGTCTTAGTTACTTTTCTTGAGGCTTCAGTTCAGTCGCTCAGTCATGTCCAACTCTTTGCGACCCCATGAATGGCAGCACGCCAGGCCTCCCTGTCCATCACCAACTCCCAGAGTTCACTCAAACTCATGTCCATAGAGTCGGTGATGACATCCAGCCATCTCATCCTCTGTCGTCCCCTTCTCCTCCTGCCCCCAATCCCTCCCAGCATCAGAGTCTTTTCCAATGAGTCAACTCTTCACATGAGGTGGCCAAAGTACTGGAGTTTCAGCTTTAGCATCAGTTCTTCCAATGAACACCCAGGACTGATCTCCTTTAGGATGGACTAGGACATGTCACAATCTGGTCACATCCTTATTTCCCATGAGGTACCCCCTCCTCAGTCTAAAGAGGTCAGTATCCTCATAGCATGTGAAAGCCTGTGGTTTCTGAGCCTTCCTAACTGTCTTTTTCCTCACCTAACCAGCATTCTTCACCACTTCTGCTTCTTAAATTTCAGCCTGTCCCTCAAGGCCCAGCCAAGACCCACTATCTCAGTGTTAGTTTCCCACACCTCACCCCTTGCCTCCCCTCTTTTCTTTGCTCCTGTGACACCGTGGCATGTACTACATAGGTAAGTGCATGGCCACCAACTTACTGACAAGCTCATTCATCCATTTTGACTCTCCCAATTATTAATTCTTAAGAGGCAGAAGCTGTGTTTTATACAGATTTCATAGCACCTGTCCAGTAATGAATGCATACCAGCAATTTATTACACACTTAGAATGTTTATAAACTCTCCCTTTACTGATTTGTATTTCCTAATATATATACATATATTTAAATAAATTAGTATAAAAATCTTGATCTTTTCTTTAATATGAATTCAATATATTATTACACACGAGTGTGCATGTAGTATAGAACCTCTATTTAAAGGATGTTTCTGGAACTCAAAAGAATCTAACAGGTATTTGAAGTGATACTTTCTCTTCTTGTTTTTCTGTACTGAGAATCTCAGCAGTATCCTGAATTCAGCACTAAGAGCAAAAACTTAGGGAAGTTTATTGGCCTCTGGATAACACCAAACATACTACACTGAGAACTTATTTACTTTGTGTCTTAGACAAAGCCAGACAAGTAAGATTTTCTCTATCATCGTGCCTAGCACAAACCTAGGGGTGCAAGTGCTCAATAACTTCTTGCTAATTGATTGAATTTTTGATAATTCATGCCATAGAAGTTTCCATTTCTGAAATATGCTCATAATATCTTCAGGAATTAGATCTAGATGGTATTTCCCAAGACAATCCCTCATTCTAACTTCGAGAAGTGATGTGATTAATGGGAAAGTGATATTCTCATTTCCCATTTTTAGATTTTACTATTACCTTGAGAGGTAGCAGGTCAAGAGTCTTGCTGTCACACTGCCAGTAGTTTTCTTGGTATGGCAAAAAGTTGTAGACCTAGAAACAGTTTTAGAAACTCTGTATTTTAACCCATTCATTCTTCAGGTGAGAATACAGATTCAGAGAAAACTTCAGGTGATACAGGAAAACCAAGGAAGGAATTAAGGTCTCTTGATCCCGCAGCTTCCTCATCTTCATATAAATAACAAAGGACAGAAAAATGCCATCAAATCCTGGGGCTTAATAGAATTTACAGATGCAGGTTTGAAAATCAGTTACCTAAGAGATCTTAAAGTTCATCTCAAAAGCAAGACAAAGTGAAATTAAAAACACTGTGCGTCCTTTGGTTAGCTGCAAAATCCCAAAGTTGCACCTGCTTAAAACAACAGTGAATTCAAGCTAAGAGTGTTTTAACAGAGGAACAGTTCACAATTCTTGTCTTAGCACTTCCAATAATTAGCAAACAACTCTTTCAATGATGGGATGCCTCCCTCTAAAAATTAGGAACGTTCTTTGAAAGGATAACTCTCAGTGTCTTATATGAAGTCAACATTTGCCTTCTCACAACTCTGAAGCAATAGTCCTAGCCTTAAATTCTCTAACAGTACCAACAATCCACTCTCCCTTCCTTGGGGCAGATGTTTCTAAACAACACATAGGACCCTTAAGATTCCCTCTTCTCCACTTCTTTTAAACTTGCTTCTTATGGAATGGCCTCCCTCTCTTCTGAAAATAATCTTAGCATTTTGCCCTTGGATTTGTTAGAATGATTTCTGGTAAAGGCTATTAAAAATAAATAAATAACAACAACTCAATTTGGCTTAAAGAACAACTAACAACTCCAGCCTCAGCACAATTTAGGCATAGTTTGGTCAGAGCTCTGAGTCCATTTTCCTTTGCCTTGCTCTCCTCTACCTTTATCCCTGTGTGTTTGTGAGCTTTCTTCTCAGACTGATGACTTCGCTCATAGTTGTTGGATGCCTGCCAGCAGCAATTAGTGCTGCCTCATGCCTCATTCAGCAGGAGAGACAGGTTGCTTCCCATTAACTGCTGGGAAAAAGAAAACACTGAGATTTACATCAATTGGCCACCCCCAAGCCAATCCCTAAAATCAGGCAGACTCCAAACACTGATAAGCTTAGGTCTGGATTAATTAAACCAATTACAGTGCAAAGGGGGAGATGGAATTTTCCTGATTGGCCTTCACTGGGCATAGCTTACCCTTGAAGCTGGACTGAGGTCAAGTCCACTCAAACTTTACTGCTGGTATCAACAAGGCAGATGGAATGGACATTGAGGAGATAGTTGTATCTTCTGTCTACCGTGCATCTATCACTGTATGTGATACTGAAGATGAGTCTGACCAAAGTCCAAGTTCAGTGAAATATTCGTTATCAGTCTTATTGCCTCTCACCTCATTTTGGAAACTGTTCTTCTCTTAATACAGTCTTAGCTTGAATTCACTGTTGTTTAAACAGGTGCAACTTTGGGATTTTGCAGTTAACGAAAGGACCTACAGTGTTTTTGATTTCACTTTGCATTGCTTTTGAGATGAACTTTAAGATCTCTTCGGTAACTGATTTTCAAACCTGTATTTCTATTGCTAAATCTCAAAGTCCTGATTTTTTATGTGTTCTAAAACATTTTTTAAATTGTTTCTATCAGTCAATATATAAGCTGCCTTCTTCCAGACTGATGCTGCTTCAGTTGTATTAGATTTTTAAAAATGTGACCAAAACAAGGCCACAGATAAAGCCTGAGAAAGAAACCTCCCTGCAAACTAACACCAAATTACTAATTACACACAGTGTTCAACCAGTTACACATCCACCTACCTACTGGCATGGTTCTACACCAGTCCACAAAGCCATCCTGAGTAATTTCATCAAAACCCTAACTTAGATACAAATAGTGCAAACTCCCAACCTCCTGAGATCTCCCAGGCACCTCAGCCTATTGAAAACTAAATAAAACTAATTTGGCAGAAATGTTTTTATTACTTTCAGACTGAATCCTACAGGTAGTTACATTATTTTCCAAATATTCACAATTCCTTGTTAGAGTAATCAAGTCTAGAATGCTAAATAGTAAAGATTGACACTGCTGATCTAAGAGTTTCTAGAATCTTCCATTTTACCCCTGGAGAGAACTGGTACGACATTTGCTCAGATCACATCTCCTGGCACCACTCGCTTCCTCCATGATTTCTGCAGATTGCTGTCAATCACTCTGTGATTACATCTGTAAGTCCTTTCAACACCTTGGGATGTAATTTGTCTGTAGCTACAAACTAGAATTAATTTAAAATGTCTGGGTGGCTTTAGATAATCTATTTTTTTCTGGGACTGCAATTCACATTTAATGGTGTTTTTCTCTTCATCCTAGTTTGATGATAAGTTTTCCATAATGACAAGGACAGATGCAAAAATAGGAGTGGAATGATTCTGCCTCCTGTCTGTATTTGCTAGCATCTCACTATCTTTTCTAAGCAGTGGGGAAATCTATTATATATTCATAATTATGATTCCTAGCCTTTACATAAGTCCTCTTCATTGGGAACACTCTTCTTGTACTCACCCTTATTGTTATCTTTTATTCATCCATTAGACTTTAGAGATAATCTCCCTGAGAAGACTTCATTGATCCTCCAAATCTAAAGTAAGCACCTCTCCTACATCTTGCATTTCTTCCTGTTACCCTTCTGTGAAATTTAGCACAGTATACTGTAACTCCCTGTTATCATATCAGCATTCCCCATTTAACTGTAAGATGTTAGAAGGTAAGGTCTTTACCTTATTATTTTTTTCCTACAGAGGTTTTTATAGTGCTTGGCACCTGAGTTACATAATATTAACAATTATTAATTTAAAATGTAAAGGTCCTTTCTGTTAATTTTAGTATTTTCCAATTCTTATATTTTTCCCAAGATTTTTTTTTTTTATGGTCACATTGCCATGAACAAGTTTCCTTGATGATCAGAACTAAATCCAAGTTTTTCAGAGCTTTGCCCAATAAAAGGGTACTTGTTGGGCCTCTCTTTATCAAAAAAAAAAAAAGTTTCATATGGAAGGAGAAAGAAAAAAATCTAGTATCCATATCTAGTCAATCAGAAAGCCAGGACTTATTATAAATTCCTTTTTGAGGCATGTGAAGTATATCCTTACAAATGGGAACAAATGAAAACAAAAGTAAGGTAACCATTTTTGCAAAGAGTAATATGAAACAAATCCTGGTTTAGAATTTTTTTAAACACTTTTCAGACATTAAGACAAATCTAGTATTTCAAAACCTTGAAAACTACATTCTTTTAAACCAAATGTTCTTAGTAAATTTTACATAGTCTTTAGTTTTCCTCTTGTATCAAGGGTATTTCTTACTGATATACTTTTCTTACAACAATAAATGTTCTTAACTTATCCAATTTGTCACCTGTTTGCTAGTTTATAAAATTTTAAAGCTAATGGTATATACAAACCCAAATAATGATATTTCATATTTATAAGTGCATCCTGAGATGAATAAATAATGAAAACCCAGTCAGTTTCTATTAAAAGTGTAGGATCTGAATGTTTAAGAAGTTATCTACTAACAGGGAAGTGGAACAGTATTGACTTCATCTGATTTTATTAAAATTTAAGTAGATTTCGGTGAAGTGAAGTGAAAGTCGCTCAGTCGTGTCTGACTCTTTGCAACCCCATGGACTATACAGTCCATGGAATTCTCCAGGCCAGAATACTGGAGTGGGTAGCCTTTTCCTTCTCTAGGGGATCTTCCCAACCCAGGAATTGAACTCAGGTCTCCCACATTGCAGGTGGAATATCTTGTTTGGTCACTTATTTTTTTTTTTTAATCTGTTCAGCACTGGCATGCAGTAGTTGTCTTGATTTATTGCCACAGATCACTTACTCCGGTATCTTTCAAGCCATCATTGGCTATATCTACATGCTGGCTGACAACTTGCCTGACTATATTTTTCAGTTGTACTCATCAGTCAAAGGCAATTTACAAGCAACTACAATTAACTGAGGTCAGAAGTAGCTTTCTGTGATTGAGGTTGAGAGAGAAAAACTGATGCTGACTAGCACAATTGAAAGTTATAGTACAAACTATTCTACAGCAGTTTTTTAAAATTTATTTATTTATTTTAATTGGAGGCTAATTACTTTACAATATTGTAGTGGTTTTTGCCATACATTGACATGAATCATTCATGGGTTTACATGTGCTCCCCATCCTGAACCACCCTCCCACCTCCCTCCCCATCCCATCCCTCTGGGTCATCCCAGTGTACCAGCCCTGAGCGCCCTGTCTCATGCATCGAACCTGGACTGGCGATCTGTTTCACATATGATAATATACATATTTCAATGCTATTCTCTCAAACCATCCCACCCTCGCATTCTCCCACAGAGTCCAAAAGTCTGTTCTTTACATCTGTGTCTCTTTTGCTGTCTCACATATAGGGGCATTGTTACTATCTTTCTAAATTCCATATATATGCATTAATATACAATCTTGGTGTTTTTCTTTCTGACTCACTTCACTCTGTATAATAGGCTCCAGTTTCATATACCTCATTAGAACTGATTCAAATGCATTCTTTGTCATAGCTGAGTAATATTCCATCATGAATATGTACCACAGCTTTCTTATCCATTCGTCTGTTGATGGGCATCTAGGTTGCTTCCATGTCCTAGCTATTGTAAACAGCATCTGCAGCAATTCTTTAGCCAAGTGTAATGACAGATCCCAAGAGAGGAGATAAGTCATCTTTAAGTATTATTAATATATTTACAACCCATTTTGTAGCTAGTACTAATATAGCCATGAATTACCTGGACAACCTGGGGCAAATCAACCTCTCAATTTTTCCATTAGGCTCTTCCAAAATTGCAGTCTACCTAGTTTGTATTAGGGAGCCCATAAGTTATTTTTTACTATATAAAGCAAGCTCTTAGGAACCTTGTACATAACCATAGTAAAGATTTACATCCTTTACATCCAATATAGATTTTAATCCTTTTCATTGTGTCTATTACACCTATGAATTCTTAAATTTTTTCACAAAGGATCTTTGTTTATTACTTTCATCATTTTTTATCACCTTGTAGCTTTGACCCTACTTTTAACTTTCCCTTAGCCTAAAATCTAAATTGATCTTTGCAGAAAACCAATAAAAATTTTATACATGGGTACAACCTAATATAAGCTCAATTTTTCTTTAAACATTTGCCTCAACAATTTATTCATAATTATAGAATCTGAAGATGAAATGTAAGTCTTCCGTCTAGGACAAGAGGTTCTAATTAAATGAAGAAAATATTAAAAGTTTTCTATCCCTCTTTTACTTAAGTCAAATTATTAGTCCTTTCTCATGTAAATGAAAAATTAAAAGTTTTCTTATTTTTGGAAGTTATGAATTAAAAAAAATTAGTGCTCCTTATTCTAACTTGATCCTACATATGTTTCTGAATCCATAACTCTACTCACTATTTGTATTATAGCTGAGTAGGTAATAGGCTCCAATTTTGTTGTAATTTACCTATATTCTCTGTTATAAGGCCTTCATTAAACTATTTTATGGGTTTTTTCTGAAATTCAGAATTTATTTCCTTGTATGTCTGATTTTTTTTTCTACATTCTAGACTTTGTATTTGAAAAATTATTCTGAAAATATTTTGCAGACTACAATAATGGTGGGCTTCCCAAGTGGCACTAGTGATAAAGAACCTGCCTGCCAATTTAGGAGCTGCAGGAGACTTGAGTTTGATCCCTGGGTAGGAAAGATCCCCTGGAGGAGGAAATTACAACCCACTCCAGTGTTCTTGCCTGGGAAATCTCATGGATAGAGGAGCCTGGCAGTCTGCTGTCCATGGGGCCGCAAAGAGTCACACACAACTGAAGCAACTTAGTCTGCACACACAATAATGGTACTTTCCTCCAAGGAGCGCTTGTGTTTGCTTGGCAGGGATGCTGCCATTTCAAGTCCAAAGATTATATAAAAACTCATGACCTGGCCTGTGACTTACTATGGGGTGTGTTATTCCAATGAGTCTCACCCTGCGGTGTTCCACTTGGGCACTTCAGCTCACTGTGGAGATAGTCTCTTGTTTGACGCTGAATTTTACCAGAGAACTGAGCTTTCTTTCCGAAGCATCTTATAACAAAGGTTTCATTTTCTGGGAAAATTAAAATGCAGCTGGGGCAAAAGAAGCTTCTTTTAACCAACTTCTGCACTAAATAAACAAATAGTACAACTCCAAATTAGAAACATAGGGTTTTGTATGTTATTTGAATTTGAGTAGGTGTTTTTAGTGTATATTTGTACAAACTGTGGAGATTTCCTGATAGCTCAGTTGGTAAAGAATCTGCCTGAAATGCAGGAGACCCCAGTTCCATTCCTGGGTTGGGAAGATCTGTTGGAGAAGGGATAGGCTACCCACTCCAGTATTCTTGGGCTTCCCTTGTGGCTCAACTGGTAAAGAATCCACCTGCAATGCAGGAGACCTGGGTTCAATCCAGACTCCAGTACTCTGGCCTGGAGAATTCCACGGACTGTATAGTACAAACTATACAAGCTGTACCAACTATAAATTGATTTTTAATTTTGTACAAGAGAATTGACTAATAGCCTAAGCAGTTCAGGCTGCTATAACAGGTTGTCCATGTACCATAGGCAGTTCTGGAGACTAGAGATCTAAGATCAAGTTGTCAGTATGGTTAAGTTCTGGTGAGGGCTCTCTTTTAGACTGCAGACTTCTCCTTATATCTTCACATGACCAAAAGAGAACTAGAAAGCTCTCTGGGGTCTCTTTTTATAAGGCACTAATCCCATTCATGAGGGTGGAACCCTGATGACCTAATTCCCCCCAAAACCCTGCCTTGCCTTCCAATACTATCATATTAGGGGTTAGGATTTTAACATGTGAATTTGGAAAGGGTTAAAAAAAACAATCAGTCCATAACAATTAGAATAGTGGTCCTGTTTTAAGAGTCTTGAGTGCCATGAGATTTAAGCTCCAAGCAGTTCTAAATCCTAGCTGTTTAAAATAATTTTTAAAAATTGTTTGTTTAGAAATGCATACATTGTAATAATTTTTAAAAGACCATCCAAGGTAATTCTGTTTTCTTAGTTTATAAAGGTGAGAATTTAATGTCCTGTCAAAAAACATTAATTTGGCCTGTAAAGTAAATTATAATAGCGTGAATAAGGCTGACACCACCTTGTGCGTGCTGTGTGTTCACTCAGTTGTGTCCGACTCTTTGCAACCCCATGGACTGTAACCCGCCAGGCTCCATTGTATCATCTTTGTTTTCTATTGTCTAGCAATAAACACTGCAAGTCAGACTGATCAGTGCATTGACCTCAGATGTAAAAGCTTATATCTTTGCAGGTCAAGTTACCTTTAAGAGTCAAACTGAAAAATATTAATTTTCATTCATAATCTCAGAGTAGAAGTAGAGATAAAATTCAAGCCCAAAAGAAATTCCAATCAGTAATGAATGTCAAGCCAACAAACTGTAAATACACAATGAGAGGCCATATGGACTTTTCATCCTAAAAATTATTTGGTTCCATAGCCTTTGTTTCATTCTTCTGAGGATGAAAACATATAGAATATTCTAGCAAAAAACCAGATCTACAGTTTAGTCAATCTTTCTAAACAATAGTATAAAATTCCTTCACTCTATGGCCCAAGCTGAGGAAAATCTTGAAGAAAATTCCAGAAAAATAAAAGCCTTTCTACTAGAACCTAAGCAGTACATTTTCTGTGATAAGCAATAATTAAACAGCTTAATGAGATAAAACTATGTCATAATATTAACTCACTTAAAGTTCAATGGTTTTTAGTTTACTGAGTTTTCAACCATCACTGTAATCTAAATTTAGGACATTTTCATTACCTCAAAAAGAAATCTATACCCATTAGCATTTTTTTCTAATTTACCCTCAGTAAACCTCCTAACTGCCAGCCCCAAACAACCATTAATCTGCTTTCTGTCTTCACAGAATTGCCTAGTCTAGACATTTCATAAAAATGGGGTTGGGCTCTATATGGTTTTTTAAGGCTGGCTTTCTTTATGTAGCATACTGTTTTTAGGTTCATTCATATAGTAGCAGTTATCAGTACCCCATTCCTTTGATCTGCCTAATAGTATTCTATTGAATAGATATGCCACATTTTGTTTATTCATTCAGCAGTTGTTGGAAATTTGGGTTGTGTCCTTTTTTGGGCTATTATGCATAATGATGCTATGAACATCTGCACACAAGTTTTGATGTGGACATGTTTTTGTTTGTGTAAATACTCGAGTGGATTTGTAGGTCTTATGGTAATGCTATATCTAACCTTTTGAGGAACTGCCACACTATTTTCCAGTGTAGTTGTACCAATTAACATTCCCACCAGAAGTGTTTGAGGGTTTCAATTTCTTTACATCCTCACCATTTTTTTTTTTATTGTCAGTTATTTTTCTTTTTACTATAACTATCATAGTGAGCTGTGAAGTGGTATCTCATTTGTGACTTTGATTTGCATTCCTGTGGTGACTAATAATGTTGAACATCTTTAATATGCTTATTAAATGTTCCTGTATCTTCTTGGAGTAATTTATTTACAAGTCCTTTGCCCATTTTTAATTGGGTTATTTGCTTTTTTGTTAATGAGCTTCATATATTCTGGATACAGACCTCATCAAAAATGGGATTGCAAATATTTTCCCTTTTCAATTTTTTGATGATGTCATTTGAGGCATAAAAGTCTAAAAATTTTGATCCCATTCCTTTTTTTGCTTGTGCTTTTCATCTCATAGCTAAAAAAAAAAAAAAACCGCTATATAATCCAAAGTCACAAAGATTTACTTGTGTTTTCTTCTACATATTTTATAGTTTTAGCTCTTACATTTAGGTCTTTGATCCATTTTGAGTTAAATGTTGTGTCTGATTTGAATTAAGCATCCAGATGCAAAATTTTGCATATTGATATCCAGTTGTCCCACCACTATTGATGAAAAAGAATACTCTTTCCCCATTTTTGTCAGAATCAACTGATGATTTGATGAATCAGTAGCCCAATTGATGTAAATGCTAGGCTCTTGAGCTTACATATGGATTTCAGAATCAATTGGTGGACTCCTTTTAGAGTAACATTTACATGTTAGCTCACATAAATTTAATTTCAATGCCATGTTTTTTTCAAAATATTTTCTAATCAAATGTTTCACTTATTCAACCTCAACCTCTCCATTGGCCCCTTCTTCTTTTCCTAACTTCCATAACTAATCATGCTTAGTTATTCCCATTCTTAAAAAAGTCAATTCTTGATATTGTCCCACCCTTCACAGTCCAAATTCTTTAAAGAGTAGTCTGTATTTAAAAAAAAAGACTAGTCTCTATTTTTACTTTTAAGTCTCTGTTAAAGTTATATGAAAAAAAGTTATCAATGATATTCTAATTGCCAAGCAGAACAGTACATTTTTAATCTTTATTGTAACATTTTATGGAAACTACCCTTATATTTTTTCCTCTTTTCTCATCTGTTGTTTTTTATGATACTACCAAAATCTCCTTTTATCTGTTTCCTCTTGTCTATGTCTGTTTTGCTCAACTCTTGCTTCTACTCCTTACATGCTGCTTTTACCCAGGACTGTTTGCTCAGCTTTCACATTTTATAAATTTTCACCAGTCTCTAAAATTAAACTATAATCACTTACTCCCATTTACAGGTTTTACTTATTTTCACATGGTTATTCAGTATGTATCTCAAAAATAAAAAATTGAGCTCAATATCTTTCTTGTCAAAACTTGTTTCTCATTCTTCCTTCCATATATCAATAAATAAGCTACCTAATTTAACAAGCAAGTTTTGAAATCATTTTTAACTCTTCCCCCCACACTTTCTCACATGTAAATGGTGAATTTGTCTGGTCAATTTCATCTCTAATTTGTCTCCCATTCTTACAATCCTTTTTATTCTCTGACTCAGCTCAGTCCTTTTCTTTGGACTTCAATAAAAACTTTCATATTATCTTTCATGGTTCCAACAATTTTGCTGTAAAATACAGGACTTATTGCATCAGTCCTATTCTTAAAAATCCTTCACTGACCTCCCATTACCTGGAACATAACTGAATCTACTTAGTTTGGTGTTAATGATGCTGCAGAAAGTTCCAGCTTACTTTTTCAGTCTTATGCCCAATGACACAACTTCTCCTTCAACAATCCCTACCTTCTTTGTTGTTTCACTTCTCAAATATGCCACCAAATACACACACTGCTGTTTTAGCCATGAAGGACTTGCTCACTGTAAACCTCGCACATTGCTCATGCATTTATATGAAAGGGAGGCAGGAGAGGGAAGAGAACAAAGCAAGAGAATAATCTCAAACAAAGACCTATAGAGCATAGCTTCAGCCAGATCCTGCAGAGGAACTCTACAGTTACACTTCACAGATGTCTAAGATTAGCAAACTAAGCTGTCATACTCCTGTATCTGTCAGCCACTAGTCATGGGCTATACAGAAAGGGATTAAATTTCCAGAGACTTCTAGATTTCTGCATGTGTGGACAAGAACCTTAGTAGAAAAAGTGTAGTTCCCAAAGAAGACGCATATTTCAAACTTGCCAGATTTTAGTCCAATAGCTTTTGTACTTGCTTACTTCTCTTGGTTCTTAACTTTCCCTTTAATTTTGGCCTGTCTTATCAACTCTTCTATAAATACAAAAATAATTTTAACATTTAATCTGCTTTCTAGTTGTCTACAACGAGAGGCTTGGTTCTAAGAAAATAATATATTTTTGTTCTGGTAATTTTAAGTCATATTTTTTTCTCAATTTTTGTTTTATTTGAACTGTTTCTTCAGATTTTATATATTGGTGGATAATTTTCTAATTCATTTTAAAGGTCTGTCAGTGAATTTAACACATTTACATTTATTACAACTGTTGGTGGCACTCATCTATATCTTCATATTTTATTGACTTTTTCTATTATACATTTTTTATACTTTAATTCTCCTTCCATACCTTCCATTGGACATATCGAGGTTCTTCTTTCTGTATAAAAGTTAACATTGAATCTAATTTCTTCATTTGGTTACCAGGGAAATGATATATGTCTGCATTAATTTTTTTCTTTTTTTTTTCTTTTTTTTTTACTTTCTACCCCATTTGTTATGCTTATCAACACTTTTTTCATCTAAACTCTCCATGATGTACTTTCAGTTCCACCACCACATTTGTGTTTTTTACATTTTTAACTCTGAGATTTATGGATCATTTATGGATTTTAGGTTTGTTTTAACAGCAAGAAAACTTACTAAGTTTTTCCTCACCTCTACATTCTATATATTTCTTAGATCTTCCTAGGTTTATTTGACAACTTATTAGTATACTTCTGAAAGAGTTTTCAAAAGAATCATTTGCTTGATGAAACTTCTGAGCTCATTTGTCTTAAAATATTTAAGTATATTTCCTTTACATTTAAATTACTATTAGTTGAATAGAGTAGTCTAGATTTCAAGTTCTTTTATTCTTATTCTTTAACAGCACTGCCCTTCTTCATGAAACAAAATGTTACATGTATTCTGCATATAAGATTAACATTGAGAAGTATGTTACAGTCCCTTTCTTGTTTCTTTTGAAATAATCTGCTCTTTCTATTGGAAACTTTAAGAAAGGTCATTGATGTTTTAAAGTTCACTGTAGTATGTTTGTATTTTTTTAATTGTCCTAAGGCTTTAGTACTATGAAACTTGTCAGTGCTTGTCTCTCTTTAATTCTTAGAAATTCTAGGTCACCATTTCTTTAAATACTTTCTCCCTGCCACTTTTTTTTCCAATTGATTTTCTGGAAAAACCTTTAAGTTGGAAATTGACATGTGCATACTCATCCTTCACATCCCTAATTTGTTTTTCTATTCTTTTTCTTTTCCTTTCCTGATAATTTTTTTTTAATTCCTCAATTTAATCTTTAAAGTCACTAATTTGTTACCCAGTTTTACTCATTCTCATATTTTAATTCTTATGTTGAGCCTTTTTCTCTTTAAAATGTTGGTATACTTGTCCTTTCCACTGTTTTCCTTTATCTCTTTGAGAATACTGATTATACTTGCCTTATATTTAATTTTTCATTTATATTAAGTTTTTGGCCCTCCAACTCTTCTTTATGCAATGTAAGGTAGAGGGATTTACCTCATATTGGAGATTTTCTAACTTTACCATCTTTGTTGAACTACTCTTTGTGGATCTCTCTCCACAGCAACACTACCATTGAGGGATCAGATCCTCCATTCCTCCTCTGTGGTCCTGGCAGCAATGGTGGGGAAGGGGGATTCTCAGGAGCCAGCCAAAATGCCTGAGAATCTACTGTTGTTCACCTTCTACAACAGCAAGGTAAGAGTTCCATTCTGCTCTTTTCCTACCGTCTTACCACCCATTTTCCTACTATCTGGAGCTGTGCTGGTGGTACTGTTGCTGTTGTTTCTTACTGAAAGCAATAAGCCATGCAGTGCAATATGAGAAAAGAAGGAATTAGAACGAGTTTCTCCTCAAAATTCTATTGTCCTTGTACCCAGCTCTTTTCATATCTAGGTTATATTTCCATGCATGAAAAGCAATCAGATTATGTCTTCCTAAGAATTCTCAGTCTGTTAATTTTAGTTTCTGAGAATCAGCCATACCATCACTTCTCTAACATCCACACAATTATATCCAGGGAAAAGAATCCAGCGATACTCATTCATTTATTAAAAGCTAGGGAGGTTTCCCAACTATCCTACATTTTACCCTCATAACGAAGATCAACTTTGTCACTGCATCTCCCTTTTCAGCACCCCATTTTTGGCCATCTATTACAAACTAATTCAGTTCCACAAGATTCTATGTACCTAGCACAATACATTGGGGAAAAGTATATATCATGATCTCAAACTTCTAAGAGAAATTTCTGTTTTGCTGGAAAGGCCAGTTTGCTTATATAAAAATCTCTGAGGAATAACCAAGTTATCAAAGTTATAAGTTAAATAGTCCTAAAATTAATATGATAAAACCTCTCAGTATTACTCAGACAGTAAGAAATAACCAGTGCATCCTGTGAATAAATAAGAGCAAGTAAGTAAGGAAGATAGAGTGTTACAAGTCTTCTAGCATCTCTATCGTACTCAATTGCTATGAAGTAGTTCTTGATTTGGCAGTACCTCCTCTGAAAGAGGATACCAACCCTAACACTAACCTTGAACTGCTTTTGAGTTCTCCAGAGTACAGTACTTACAAGTACTTAAGTTGAAAATTGCTTCTCTCTCTTTTTTCCAGGGAGATTTTTAATTGTAGATAAAATATTCCTATGGAAAGAACTCTTTTAAATTTGATTTATTTATACATGTTTACAAATGCCTATTTTTAAATCAACCCAGAAACTTTCACCTTTTACCTTGATAATCCCTATGTCATGGCAGAACTGTATTTGTTGACATTGACAGTTTCATTAACTTGAACTGTTGTAAATTACCTCTCCCAGTCAAAAGTCTACAATATGTCTAAAAGGAGATTGTTTTCCTCCTATGTGCACCATTATTTCTTTTAGCTCTCCAATATCTTAAAGCCATCGATTTGTGCACGAAGATCTTCCAGGATTAACTGAACAAAGAATTTGGTGAAGACTTCTGGGAAATTACCACAAAAGACAAGTCATAATAGGTGGTTGCAGCAGCAGAAATGCTCTTTTAAGAAAAGCCTTTCAACGGACTCAGAGTTAGAATCTCCTACGGGTTCTACGAATAGCAGCAGCCTTGGTTGCAAATCAAGGGCATGATTGTAGGTACACAGAGCTCGGCCCAGGTGGTAACTGGCACAAAGGGTCAGCCCTAAATGAAATTGTGAAGTCAGTAAAATTCATTTCAGTGCACACAGCAGTGTCTTTCTCCTTTACCTCTCCTTCTCTGAAAGCTTTCTTAATGCTTGAAGTTTTCCCCTTCTCTGACAACATAAACTCACTTAATCATATATTCATTCAATGAACAATTTATAAGAGTCAAGTGCCAGATGCTAGCATTATTAGGATACAGAAGGCATAAATTATAAACTTAATAACTCATAATCTAATGGGGAGAAAGATACAAAATAAATCACATTATAAATACAATAATCAGAATTCAATACCACGCATAAACATGACTCAAAGAAGAAAGACTTCAGCTTAAGAAGACTCAGAGAAAGTTTAAAATGGGAACTTACCAGGCCTTGAACCATTAGGTGTGGGGAATAAGATAAGGGGAAAGAGTATTCCATGAAAATTAACTGATTGTGCAAAAATAGAAAAAGTTATAGCAAACTGCTTCACACTAAGGTGTGAAATTGCTAGGATAAAAGGCAAAATTTCAAGTCTATGGAATAAATCCCTAAAATATGATTTTATAGAACCTGACAAATTAGGAGCATTATTTGGCTTTGCAGGGAAACCTTTCCAGAAACCCCAACAAACAATAATGCTGTTTCCTTTTAAATATAGAAATCCAGTCCTAGTTCACATCAGGCTTCACAGTTTGTGTGTCTGTCTCTCCCTCCATTGGCATCTCTATTCTTTTGTCTTTATCTCCATTTTAGGACATACTCACATACACACACACTCATTCTTACACATATTCACACGTGCATAGTAAGTAACATCTGACATGGACCACAGTTCTATAGAATATGTCATTCCAGGATGATAAAGTGGCCAGAGCATTTGTTTGCCACCATACTAACAGCGAGAAGTCTAATCAGATTGTTTTCCTACTTGGCCAGATTTAGGGAAAGGTCAGAAAAATGTTTTGTTCTGTTTCTTTTTTATAGGAAAGGTCAGAGAAAAGGTCTAGGGAAGAAATGTTTTGAGCGGGCTGAAAATAGCAGGCATGATTGAACACTCTAGGTAAATCCCAAAGATGCCGAGAATCAGGGTCTGTGGTTCTGTTATGGAACCATGCCCCCTCCTACCAAGTTATCCAAAAATGTTTCCTCACACTAGGTGAGAACTAGGTGAGGTGCTGCTTTTAATATTTTTAATAACTACTGTCAGATGTGCCAGTTTATTTTTTGTTATAACTTTCTGTTTTGATGTTGGCATGGCTTAGCCTAATGGTATGATTTTTGCAAGTCTTTCTATCTATAGCCATGTTTTGTCATCTCCTCTGAAGACTATATCCTCTATGAAGTTCTTGTTAGCATACCCTTTATTGGCTAGTTCATTGTGGATCTTAAAAAACACAGTAAAAATAGTCCTATCATGGCTCAGCAGGTAAAGAATCTGTCTGCAGTGCAGGAGACACAGGTTTGATCCTTGGGTTGGAAGAATCCCTGGAGAAGGAAATGGCAACCCACTCCAATATTCTTGCCTGAAAAACCCCATTGAAAACAGGAGCCTGGCGGGCTACAGTCCAAAGGGTCGCAAAGAGCTGAACGTGACTGAACGACCAGCGCAGCACAGCACAGAGGGTGTTTAGTAGAAAAGTAAACAAGTCACTTCCTTATTTCACTGCAACGCTTAGCGGTTCATGTTGAGCCGCGTGTGCTGTGATAGAAACATGCTGACCTGTGCGTTAGGCAGACAGACCGAAAGACAATCCATTTGTACCTGGAAGCTAAGCTGATTATGCATCAAAATCAAAAGGGTAAAATTCAGAATATATCACTGTGCAGGACAACTAGATACCAAGCAGCCTACCCTGATCAAAATTGAATTACAATTTGAAAAGTTATCAAACAAATGGAATTCATTTTAGTAAACAACTGAACTTCAAAATCATCTAAGCCATGGCCATAACCCTTGGGTAAGCTAGTATCCCCATAGATGGGCTAATATTATTTTCAATCAGGTTATCTCACAATTTTGAATCACTTTATTTGATGACTTAATTGCATTGTTTAAAAGGCTTCACCACAGCAGACATACAGAAATCTATTTTGAGGCAGTACACAAGTTTCTAGGTCTGCAAGAAACATTAAAAGTTATGGATTAATTTTAAGCAGATAAACTCCCATCTACTAGATAATGAGCTATATTTGGATAATGGAAGATGAGCTGATATACAAAATATTACCTCTAATTCTTCTATGCAAACCAATTTTGTTTCTCAAGCTTTGGAATTCCAAATCAGCATTCTACTACTGCACAAAGGACTATAATGGACAGTCTTTCATTCACATTCCCAAACTACAAGTGGCCAGCAAAGAAGAAATAATATGGTCCATACTACCACAAAGAGGGGATAATAAGAGCTAACACTGATCCAGTCCCCACTTGACCTGGGACAGCACCTAGAATCCAGGAAGTCTGTCAGCTTCTAATGAAATTGGAAACATGGAGCAAATCCTATAATAGTCTATATCCAAGAGGCGAAGAGCCGACTCATTAGAAAAGACCCTGATTCTGGGAAAGACTGAAGGCAGGAGGAGAAGGGGACAGCAGAGGACAAGATGGTTGGATGGCATCACTGACTCAATGGACATGAGTTTGAGCAAGCTTCAGGAGATGGTGAAGGACAGAGAAGCCTGACGTCCTGCAGTCCACGGGGTCACAAAGGGTTGGACACAACTGAGCAACTGAAAAACAAACACTATATTAAAATGTCAGAGAAATTCAATAGTCATAAACTATAACTTTCCATTATAGCAATGCTTCTAAGCCTCTTTTCCTCTTCAAATATTTAATGTATGAAATAGAAAAGTCAGTTTTCTATTAGTCTAATCATCATTTAAAAAACTGCCAAATTGGGTCATGTTGTGATGCTTTTTGGACTATTCTTTGATGTAATTTACAAGGATATGAATTTTTTCGTGTGAGTAATGACCCTGGAGGTTCTCTGGTATGACAGGAACCTGGAGTCTGGGATGTCAACCACAGCAGTCTGTCCTTTCTCTGAACTGCCCAAACACTTTGCTACAAATGGACAAGCTCCTTGGTACAGGCTGCATCCTCAGTACTTAGCGAAACATCCGAGACAGTAAAGATTAAATAAGATTGCCGAATAAACATAAATCTAGAGCTCCTTAAGTATTACACTTATTTATATTCATGCCATTTCTGAGACTAGATTATATTTTCTAATAACATTTATCATTTCCTCTTATTATAGACATGTAAGATGCTTAAAATGAAATCATGAAAGTACAGAAAACCATGAAGAAATAATTGCCTATAATACTATAACCCAGAGAAAATTATTATATTTCCCATATATCCTTTCAGTATACCTTTAAATTGTTTTCTAAAGTTATGTTTTACACATTGAGTCTGCTAGTTTTTCATTTAAAAACATATGGTATATATTATTACCCACATTAGCAAGTATCTGTCTTAAAAAATCATTTAATGATTATCATTTCATCATATGTTGTTCATACTTATTTACACACATTATATCAATAAATATATTGGGCATATGTATGTTATTGCCCATTATTTTTTATAGGCAAGATAAACAACACTTTGTATTTAGTAGGTATTCAGTTAGTGTAGCTCAATTGTAAGAATGGTTGCAAGAATGATTTTTACCATAAGAGGGGATAAGCCAGTGGATTTAATTATTGATATCACAAAAATTTCCCATTTTCTACTGATAATCTCATTTACTAAATATTCAATTCAAAATGACTTCATTAGGAACTGTTACCTGATGTTATTATGTAGAATTGTGGAACCGAGATTGAAATATAAATTTCATAATATTTTATCCTAAAATAGGGTCTTAATAGGGTTAAGGGTTGATAAATATTAGATCTCACAATAATGTACCACACAATGTAGAATATTCAGCAGTATCCATAACAACCATGATTCTTTAAAGATATTTTAATTGCAACTTTCCTTGGAATTGTTGATGGTTTATTGTGACAATATAAAGACAACTTAAGCAAGACTATTTATTGATAAATGGGTTTCTAACCAAGATGATAGAAAATGAGATTTATATTCTGGTTTTCTGACAAGGCAGTGGTTGTATCTGAAAGGAAAAAGATGCAAGATACTATTTCTGTGCTATCTATTTGAAGAAAAGAACAACATCAAGCATATGAAATAAAAAGAATGTCACCTTCAGGTCCCAAACAATTGAATCTAAGAAACTAAAGGAATTTATATCGATCAATCAGCCAGGAAACAAAACATGATAAAAAATCAAAATCATTTCAAATCAGAATTTCAGGCCTGGTTTCCTTTGGAGGCTAATATGGCATGACATTGCATGAATGTGGCCAGAAATTACTCCTGTATTTAGAACAACAAAACTACTTTTCTGTGCATGAGAGAATGTGCATTGGTCATCTAATTAACACTAAAGTTCTTTTTTTTTTTTAATATATTCTGAATTATTGGGTAAGTATAACTGATAGTCAAGTCACAACAGTGTTGGGAATAGGGATACAACTTAAGGAAAAGATACTAAGGAGTCTAATGGAAGCCATAAGAAAAAAATCAAAAAAGAATAGGAAGGTAGAAACAGGAGAATATTTTACTCTGTTTAGGAGTGTGGATGAAGGATGAGTGAAAAGGAGAAGGAAAAATCAACCATGAAGAGTAATTCAAGGTGCTAAGAGCAATGAAGCTGGAAAATAAAAGAAATACAGTTTATTGTTAGTTTTCCTATGTGAAACTAAGGAAAAACTAAAAGGGTTCTGACATCTGTGTACAAAGTATCATGTAGAAATCCTGATTGTCCCACTGAGCTCTTTATTATGATGTGTATCTCTAGCAATAGTAAAACATACTTCCTCCTAAACATTGCCAGTGTTGTTGGCAGTCACGTTATATCAATTTTTCTAAGATTTTAAATTTAGTTGTATAGAATTTATTTTAAAAAATTTGGTGTGGGAAAACATCACCAAAATCTGTGCTAATCACTTTGATGCAAAAATCATCAACATTTTCCCATGACTAATAAGAATTATCCAAAAGTATCTTGGTAAATGATTTTTATTTCTATATGAAAATTTATTTTCAGTTTCTAGGAAGTAAATGTGCTTTCTATAATTTCATTATTATCAGTGAAGCCATAAAAGAGAAACTTCATTTTGCGTGGTCCCTTGAGTTTTCATTTTAGCAAATATTTCACATTTCACCCCTTGTGGCCGTCAGGCTAGACATTACCAGTCCCCCTTCCTCCCCTGGCACATGGGAAGACTATTGTCCAAGCTCCCTTTCTATCAGGGTAGGATTGTGTCCCTGCATCTTGTTGAAAGAATGTGAGTGGAAATATTCTATACCTCTTCCAGGACTGACCAAGAGTTCCTCTCACTCACTCTTTGCTTGTTGCCAGATCAAAGCAGAGAAACCTATGGAGAACTTTGAAGAAGGCCTAGAAGACAGTAGCCCCACGATGGAAACAGCTAGTATTCTTTATCATTTTTCTAAAAGCCATACATTAAACATCCAAACCGTGATATAATCCAGCAATAAACACTTATTTTGTTAAGTTACTGAGATTCGGGGTTTCCTGTGGCAGCTAGCATTGATCATTGCTGAATAACAAACCTGCCCTTCGAAGTTTTTCTGTTGACATGACTGATTTTGTGTGTAAGTGTTAGGTTTGGGTAGTTTGAGGAGCATTTTGTGATGATTGTTCTCTACAGGAATTTAAGAAATTTTTTATTGAGTTCGAAAAAAGTAAATAACTGGGTTGCTCACACCACATTATCAGCTGAACTACTTTGTAATCAACCAAAGACTCTGCATATTTATTCCTCCTGAATATCAGTTCCCTAAACTACCTCAGGACTTAAATGTTCTGAAATATGTTGTTCCATTCAGTTCACAGCTAAGTGTTGTTAGTAGTCCTTGATTACTCATTAAAGCCATCAGCTTTACAGAATAGAACTGCTCTCTTTTTTTCCTGATGGTCAAATACTGTGTAAAATAACTGTAGATATTTTGGAATAGGAATGAACCTTACAGACTATAGAATTACAACACTTTGCAGATGAGCAAGCTGTGTTTTAAGAAAGGATAAGGGATCAGAGTAAGGACTCAGACAGAGCTGGTTGGCAGCAGAGCTGAGATTAGAATTATCATCTCCTGAATGCTAAATTATATTCCTACCTGCAGCAGTTTTTTGACAGCAGTGTCAATTACAGGACTTCTGATAGCCACATTCATTTTAAGTGATACCAGCCAGCCCACAGCCAAATCTTGTTCAACTTGATTCACTGGCACCCTACCCTTTCCTATTTGTCAACCTAAGTAATCAAAGAGTAGACCCCAATATAAGAATAGTCAATCCTCATGTTGCCCTGCCGTCTAGATTGAGATCTGGTGTATAAAGATGAAGTAGGCCCATGGTTTTTGGAATCTGAATAGGGAAACATGGAGAGCGTTAATCAGTTAGCTGTAGGATCTGATATGGAAAGTCTATATAAAAAGATACAGAGAATGATGTAGGTCAGGGCCTTGAGGGATCATGATGAGGCCAAGTTATAGGGGGGAATTTATACTTGGAGGTAACTGAAATTTCGCCAGAGGGAGATGCTAGAACCAGTGAATTGCCAGAGTTCCCTACATTCCTGATGTCTACCTTGACCTATTCCAGTACCAGTCAATAAGCCCTCTGTATCTTATGGTGACCTAGGTGAGAAACTGTCTTTACGACAGGAAAAAAAAGAAGCTATATAAGAATACAGAAACACTTTCATACATCCTTCAACTAAATGAGAAAAACCATTATATGTGGAAATAAATTACAAAATAAAATATCAAAATAAACATTTACAATTTTAAACATGTATCAAAAATATAAACAAAATTTAAGGGCATACAAATTGAGTATAAATATTTACTAAAATCATTTAACAAAAATGTAAATAACTTTATTGTATAATGAGAACATACATGTGAATAAGAAAAATACTAATGCTCCAGATAACCATGATGGTGTGACCACTCACCTAGAGCCAGACATTTTGAAATGTGAAGTCAAGTGGGCCTTAGGAAGCATCATCATGAACAAAGCTGGTGGAGGTGATGGAATTCCAGCTGAGCTATTTCAAATCCTGAGATGATGCTAAGAGATGAAAATGCTGTGCACAATATGCCAGCAAATTTGGAAAATTCAGCAGTGGCCACAGGACTGGAAAAGGTCCATTTTCATTCCAATCCCAAAGAGAGGCAATGTTCAAACTACCACACAATTACACTCATCTCACACGCTAGCAAAGTAATGCTGAAAATTCTCAAAGCTAGGCTTCAACAGTACATGAACCAAGAATTTCCAGATATTCAAGTTGGATTTAGAAAAGGCAGGGAAACCAGACATCAAATTGCCAATGTCTGTTGGATCGTTCAAGAGAATTCCAGAAGATCTACTCCTGTTTCATTGACTATGCCAAAGTCTTTGACTGTGTGGATTACAACAAACTGTGGACAATTCTTCAAGAGATGGGAATACCAGACCACCTTACCTGCCTCTTAAGAGACCTGTATGCAGGTCAAGAAGCAATAGTTAGAACTGGAAATTGGTTCCAAATGGGGAACAGAGTACGTCAAGGCTGTATTTTGTCATCCTGCTTGTCTAACTTATATGCACATTATATCTTGTGAAATGCCCAGCTGGATGAAGCACAAGCTGGAATCAAGATTTCTGGGAGAAATATCAATAACCTCAGATCTGCAGATGATACCACCTTTATCACAGAAAGCTAAGAGGAACTAAAGAAAGCCTCTTGATGAAGGTGAAAAAGGAGAGTGAAAAAGCTGGCTTAAAACTCAACATTCAAAAAACTAAGATCATGGCATCCAGTCCTATCACTTCATGCAAATAGATGGGGAAACAACGTAAACAGTGATAGACTTTATTTTCTTGGGCTCCAAAATCACTGCAGATGGTGACTGCAGCCATGAAATTAAAAGACACTTACTCCTTGGAAGAAAAGTTATGACCAACCTAGATAGCATATTAAAAAACAGAGACATTACTTTGCCAACAAACGTAGGTCTAGTCAAAGCTATGGTTTTTCCAGTAGTCAAGTACAGATGTGAGAGTTGGACTATAAAGAAAACTGAGCACTGAAGAATTGATGCTTTTGAACTGGGGTGTTGTAGAAGACTCTTGAAAGTTCCTTGAACTGCAAGGAGATCCAACCAGTCCATCCTAAAGGAAATCAGTCCTGAATATTCATTGAAAGGACTGATGCTGAAGCTCTAATACTTTGGCCACCTGATGCAAATAACTGACTCATTGGAAAAGACCCTGATGCTGGAAAAGATTTAAGGCAGGAAGAGAAGAGGTAAACAGAATGAGGTAAACCAGAATGGTTGGATGGCACCATCAACTTGATGGACATGAGTTTGAGTAAGCTCTGGGACTTGTTGATGGACAGGGAAGCCTGGTGTGCTACAGTCCCTAGTGTTGCAAAGAGACAGACACAACTGAGCAAGTGAACTGAACTGAATGCTCCAATGAGATAAGATGAAAAGATAATGGACTGACAGTTTAGAAAAGATAGAGAAAATGCTGTTACTTGCTCAGTTATGGCTGATTCTTTGTGACCCCATGGACTGAAGCCCACCGGGCTCCTCTGTCCATTGGATTCTCCAGGCAAGAATACTAGAGTGGGTTGCCATGCTCTCCTCCAGGGGATCTTCCCAAACCAGGGATCGAGCCCAGGTCTCCTGCATTGCTGGTCGATTCATTACTGTCTGAGCCGCTAGAGTAGCAGGACAGAAAAAGCTGATTAGCATTTAAAAATATGCTCAACCTAACTAATAAGGAAATGAGAAGTAAATCAACTATGAAATATAATTTTTATTTATCAAATTATCAACTATCTATGAAATGTTAATAATATTCTTATAGCGGTTTGGTAAGAAATGTGATCTCAACTTATGCCCAAGTCATTCTTGAACTGAGTCATTCTGGAAAACCATTAGGCTGCACATAACTAGAGTCTTCAAGATGTTTATTCATACTTACCCAATAATTGATACATGATCAGAGGTGTACACATAGATTTATATCAACATTATGTTACCAGTTATCACAGTTTTCTGTACATGTATGTGTTTGTAGGCTATCTTCCTCATTCATTCACTTTGGTATCTCCAAAGCCAAGCATAACACCTGGCATAGGGTGCCTGACACAGAAAACACATTTGATGACAATTTGTTGAGTGAATAAAGAGGAAGGAAAACAGTTGCCACAGCATTATTTGAAACAATAAAGAAATAGAAAAATGTATCCTGTGAATGATTAAATAATGTATAGTACATAAAATATAGAAGCATTAAAATTATGCTTTATGAAATTCTTAATACAAGAAATTAGTTAAAAGTAAAAGTTAACTGAAGCAACTGTACTAATTGTATATATTTTCTAAGTAGTTTCACTTGGATATTTTTTTGTAATAAAAGGGAAAAAATATATGGATGTTTAATATGAAAGCACAATATTTTAAAAACTACCAGTAACTATATAATCAGCATTATTTAATAAAGCAAATTAACACTATGTTCTTATCTGCATTCCTAAGAGCATATAGAAGTCAATTTAAGAAACATAATTCTGCATATCTACTGTTACAATTCACATTTCTAAGGACTAAAGACTAAATACCCTTAATCTATGCTTTTTCCTCAAAAGTCAATGAAATTGCTTTTCTTTCTCTTTCTACAGCATATTAAAGAACCAACTTATAGTTTGTACTTCATAACTACCTCTAACTCTTATCAAGGAATAGCAAACTTATTGTCCCGTCAAAACCTATTAGTAACTATTGACAATTTTTGACCCCCTATAGTTTTCATGCATATTAATATTCTTAATATTATTGTTGTTCAGTGTCTGAGTCATGTGCAACTCTTCACAACACCATGGACTACAGCACTCCAGGCTTCCGTGTCCCTCACCATCTCCTGGACTTTGCCTAAGTTCATGTCCACTGCATTGGTGATGTCATCCAACCGTCTCACCCTCTGTCACCATCTTCTCCTTCTGCCCTCAATCTTTCCCAGCATCGGGGTATTTTCCAATGAATTGACTAATTTGCATCAGGTGGCCAAAGTATTGTAGCTTCAGCTTCAGCATCATTGAATATTCAGGGTTGATTTCCTTTAAGACTGACTGGTTTGTTCTCCTTGATGTTCAAGGGAATCTCAAGAGTCTTCCCCAACACCACAGTTCAAAAGTATCAATTCTTAATATTATACATATTAATAAAATGCTTAGTTGAAAATACATTGGTTCAATCCTATTTCATAAAATTTTCTCCTTTAAAGAATAGGTGATTATTCAGTTTACCTTGTACATTGTATTCCTTTAGTATGGTGAGTATGATTTCTTTAACAAGGTAAATTTCCTCTGACTTGTGAGAAAAGTAAATTGGAAAAATGAGCCAAATTATATTCAGTAGGAACTCAAGGAAACATACCGAGGAGTTTCAAAAAGTGCATTTTTCAGTTAAAATGATTTGTGGGCTGAGTCTAACTAAGCTCCTAATTTTTCTGCACATATTTATCATTAATCTATAAACCTAGCTACTCATTTTCACATCTGGGTGTACACAGAAATCATTGTTACAGAATCAGGTATTTCACCAAACACACTTTTGTTTTTCTTACACAAAGCAAATACAGCATGTTTGTGTCTGTCATTCACCTCTCAGCAACTAAGCTTAAGTACGCATTTTCCAAAATTTAATGAAACTATCAAAATAGAATGTCAAGAGAACAAGATGGCAGAGGAGTAGGTGGACGTGGAGTACATCTCTCTCCACAGATACATCAGGAATACACCTTTAGACACAGAAGTGCATGCAGAACACCAGCTGAGAGTGGACAGGAGTACCTGACCTGTGGAAAAGAATATATAGAATCATGCAAAACTCAAAATCAAGCCCTGAGCCTTTGGAGTGGGAGCACTGACTCCAAGACCCTAGACTACCAGAGAACTAACCCTAGGGAGTATCAAATAGTGAGAACTCACACAGATGAAACCACTTGAATACAAGACCCAGCATCAGTCAACCACCAGTAGCATCCTGTGTAGCATGACTCATCTAAACAAAAAACAACATAAAAATACAAACCCAATCATCAGCAAACAGGATTACACCACACTCAGCCTTGCCTATCAGAGGAAAAACAAAAACTCAGAACAAATCTCACCCTATACAAAGTTTACACAAACCACTGGACTAACCTTAGGAGGGCAGAAACCAAAAGGAAGAAAGAATTCAACCTTCTTCAAGGAAAGAATTCAACTTTCCTTGAAGACTGGGAAAAGGAGACCTCAGACACAATAAGTTAAAAAATAAAATGAAATGGCATAGAAATATTACACAAATGAAGGAAAAAACTAGAACATAGAAACACAGAAGTCCAAATAAATGAAGAGGAAATAGGCAAATCACCTGAAAAAGAATTCAGAATAATATCAAAAACCTTGAAAACAAACTGAAGAAAATGCAAGAATCATTTTACAAAGACCAAGAAGAGTTAAAGAATAAACATACAGAGACAAGCTACACAATTACTGAAATTAAAAGTACTCTTGAAGGAGTCAATAGCAGAATATCTGAAGCAGAAGAATGAATCAGTGAGCTGGAAGATAAAATGGTAGAAATAACTTCTGAAGAGCAAAATAAAGTAAAAAGAATGAAGAGAACTGAGGATAGTCTCAGAGACCTCTGGGACAATATCAAATACACCAACAGTTGAATTATAGGAATCCCAGAAGAAGAGAGAAAGAAAGGGTATGAGAAAATTTTGAAAGAGATCATAGTTGAAAATTTCCCCAACATGGAAAAAGCAAATAGTCAATCAAGTCCAAGAGGTACAAAGAGTTCTATACAGGATAAACCCACAGAGAAACCTGCCAAGACACTTACTAATCAAACTAACAAAGACTAAACACAAAGAAAGAATATTAAAAGCAGCAAGGGAGAAGCAACAAGTAACATACAAGGGAAACCCTATATGCTTAACAGCTGATCTTTCAGCAGAAACTCTGCAGACCAGAAGAGAATGTTAGGATATATTTAAAGTACTGAAAGGGAAAAATCTACAACCAAGATTACTGCACCCAGCAAGGAGCTCATTCAAAATTAATGGAGAAATAAAAAGCTTTTCAGACAAGCAAATGTTAAGAGAATTCAGTACCACCAAACCAACTTTACAGCAAATATTAAAGGGACTTATAAAATCAAGAAATGTGACAGAAGAAAAAAAGATCTTCTTTTCAAAATCAACCCAAACAATTAAAAAACTGACAATAGGAACATATATATCAATAATTACTTTAATTGTAAATGGATTAAATGCTCCAACTAAAGCACACGGGCTGGCTGAATGGATACAAAAACAAGACCCATACATATTCTGTCTACAAGAAACCCACTTCAGACCTAAAGACACATATAGACTGAAAGTGAGAGGATGGAAAAACATATTCCATGCAAATGGGAAGCAAAAGAAAGCTGGAGTAGCAATCCTCATATCAGACATAAAGACCTTAAAATAAAGATTAAAAGAGAAAAGGAAGGACACTACATAATGATCAAGGGATCAATCCAAGAGGAAGACACAACAATTATAAATATCTACACACCCAACATAGTAGAACCTCAATACATAAGACAAACACTAACAGACATAAAAGGAGAAATTGACAGTAATACAATAATAGTAGGCGACTTTAACACCCCATTCAAACCAATGGACAGATCATTAAAACAGAAAATTAATAAGGAAACACAAGTCTTAAATCATACACTAGATGAGATTGATCTCTTTGATATCTTCAGGACATTCCATCCAAATGCAAAAGAATACACCCTCTTCTCATGTGCCCATGGAACATTCTCCAGAATAGACCATATCTTGGGTCACAAATCAAACCTCAGTAAATTTAAGAAAATTGAAACTGTATCAAGCATCTTCACTGACCACACTGCTAAAAGACTGAGTAGCAATTACAAGAAAACAATTATAAGAACACAAACACTTGGAGATTAAACAACACATTTCTTAATAACCAACAGGTTACCAAAGAAATAAAAAAATTTCTAGAAACAAATGACAAAACATGACAACTCAAAACCTGTGGGATGCAGCAAAAACAGTTCTCAGAGGGAAGTTTATAGCAATACAATCCTACCTCAAGAAACAAGAAAAACATCGAATAGACAATCTAACTTTACACCTAAAACAACTGAGAAAAGAAGAACAAATAAACACCAAAGTTAGTAGAAGGAATTCTTCAATATATGCAAATCAACCAATGTGGTACACCATATTAGCAAGTTGAAAGATAAAAAATATATGATAATCTCAATAGATGCAGAAAAAGCCTTTGACAAAATTTGGCACCCGTTTATGATTAAAACTCTTCAAAAAATGGCCAGAGAAGGAACCTACCTCAACATAGTAAAGGTCATATATGATAAGCCTACAGCAAAGATTATTCTCAATGGTGAAAAACAGAAAGCATTCACCTCAAAACTGAAAGCATTTCCCCTAAGATCAGAAACAAGTCAAAGTTGTCCATTTTCTCCACTATTACTCAAGATAGTTTTGGAAGTCCTAGTTATGGCAATCAGAGAAGAGAAAGAATCAAAGGAATCCAGGTCAGAAAAGTAGTAAAGCTCTCACTGTTTGCAGATGATATGATACTGTACATAGAAAACCCTAAAGATAGTATCAGAAAATTGCCAGAGCTAATCAATGAATTTATCAAAGTTGCAGGATACTAAATCAATACTCAGAAATCACTTGCATTCCTATATACTAACAATGAAAAATCAGAAAGAGAAATGAAGGAATCAATCCCATTTATCATTGCAACAAAAAGAATTAAATATCCAGGAATAAACCTACCTAAGGAGACAAAAGAACTGTACACAGAAAATTATAAGACACTAATGAAAGAAATCAAAGATGACATAAATAGATGGAGAGATATTCCATGTTCCTGGGTAGGAAGAATCAATATTGTGAAAATTATTATACTACCAAAAGCAATCTACAGATATGATGCAATCCCTATCAAATTACCAATGGCATTTTTCACAGAACTAGAACAAAAAATTTCACAATTCACGTGGAAACACAAAAGACCCTGAATAGCCAAAGCAGTCTTAAGAAGAATGGAACTGGAGGAATTAATCTTCCTGACTTCAGATTATACTACAAAGATACAGTCATCAAGACAGTATGGTACTGGCACAAAAATAGAAATATAGACCAATAGAACAAGATAGAAAGCCCAGAAATAAACTCATGCATCTATGGGTCCCTTCTTTTTGACAAAGGAGGCAAGACTATACAACAGGGCAAAGACAACCTTCTCAATAAATGGTGCTGGGAAACCTGGATAGCTACCTGTAAAAGAATGAAATTAGAACACTTCCTAACACCATACACAAAGATAAATTCAAAATGGATTAAAGACCTAAATGTAAGACCAGAAACCATAAAGCTCTTAGAGGAAAACATAGGCAGAACATTCAAAGACATAAAGCAAGATCCTCTATGACCCACCTCCTAGACTAATGGAAATAAAAGCAAAAATAAGCAAATGGGACCTGATTAAACTTAAAAGTTTTTGCAAAGCAAAGGAAACTATAAGCAAGGTGAAAAGACAACTCTCAGAATGGGAGAAAATAATAGCAAATAAAACAACTGTCAAAGATTAATTTCTAAAATATACAAGCAGCTCATACAACTCAATACCAGAGAAACAAACAACCCAATTAAAAAGTGGGAAGAAAACCTAAAAAGACATTTCTCCAAAGAAGATGTACAGATGGCTAACAAACACATGAATAGATGCTCAGCATCGCTCATTATTAGAGAAATGCATATGAAAACTACAATGAAATATCACCTCACACTGGTCAGAATGGCCATTATCAAAAAGTCTACAAACAATAAATGCTGGAGAGGATGTTGAGAAAAGGGAACACTCTTGCACTGTTGGTGGACATGTAAATTGATACAGCCACTATGGAAGATAATACGGAAATTCCTTAAAAAACTAGAAATAAAACCACCATATGACCCAGCAACCTCACTCCTAGACGTATACCTTGAGGAAACCAAAATTGAAAAAGACACATGTATTCCATTGTTCATTGCAGCACTATTTACAATAGCTAGAACATGGAAGCAACCTAGATGCCCATCGACAGATGAATGGATAAAGAAGTTGTGGTAATATACACAATGGAATATTAGCCATAAAAGGAATGCCTTTGAGTCAGTTCTAATGAGGTGGATGAATCTAGACCCTATTATACAGAGTGAAGTAAGTCAGAAAGAGAAAGATAAATACCGTATTCTAACGCATATATAAGGAATCTAGAAAAACGGTACAGAAGAATTTATTTACAGGGCAGCAATGAAGAAACAGGCATAGAGAATAGACTTATGGACATGGGGAGAGGCAAGGAGAGGGTGAGATGTATGGAAGGAGTAACATGGAAACTTACATTCCCATCTGTAAAATAGATAGCCAACAGGAATTTGCTTTATGGTTCAGGAAACTCAAACAGGGGCTTTATATCAACATAGAGGGGTGGGGTGGGGACAGAGATGGGAAGGAGGTTCAAAATGGAGGGGATATGTGTATACCTATGGCTGATTCATGTTGAGGTTTGACAGAAAGCAACCAAATTCTGTAAAGCAATTACCCTTCCCTTAAAAAATAAATTTTAAAAAAATCATAGTAAAAAAAAAAAAATTATACATGTAAAAAAAATAGAATGTCAAAGTGCCAGCTATCTCCTATTTGGCTTTCTAGAACTTTATTTATTAAGTGGTTTGAGTCTCTAAAGGCCACCACTCACTTTTCTAAGACCTTGACCATAGACTGTTCTATTTCTTGCCTATTACATTTTTAGCAGGCAGTTGGCTATTTGATCTCTGGTTCCTCTGCCTTCTCTAAAACCAACTTGAACATCTCGAAGTTCACGGTTCAAGTATTGCTGAAGCCTGGCTTGGAGAATTTTGAGCATTACTTCACTAGCGTGTGAAATGAGTGCAATTGTGCGGTAGTTTGAGCATTCTTTGGGATTGCCTTTCTTAGGGATTGGAATTAAAACTGACCTTTTCCAGTCTTGTGGCCACTGCTCATGGGAAATAGATGGAGAGACAGTGGAAGCAGTGTCAGAATTTATTTTTTTGGGCTCCAAAATCACTGCAGATGGTGACTGCAGCCATGAAATTAAAAAATGCTTACTCCTTGGGAGCAAAGTTATGACCAACCTAGATAGCACATTAAAAAGCAGAGACATTACTTTGCCAACAAAGGTCCATCTGCTCAAGGCTATGGTTTTTCCAGTGGTCATGTATGGGTGTGAGTGTTGGATTGTGAAGAAAGCTGAGCGCCGAAAAATTGATGCTTTTGAACTGTGGTGTTGGAGAAGACTCTTGAAAGTCCCTTGGACTGCAAGGAGATGCAACCAGTCCATCCTAAAGGAGATCAGTCCTGAGTGTTCATTGGAAGGACTGATGCTGAAGCTGAAACTTTGGCCACCTCATGCGAAGAGTTGATTCATTGGAAAAGACCCTGATGCTGGCAGGGATCGGGGACAAGAGGAGAAGGGGATGACAGAGGATGAGATGGCTGGATGGTATCACTGACTCTATGGGCATGGGTTTGGGTAGACTCCAGGAGTTTGTGATGGACAGGGAGGCGTGGCATGCTGCGATTCATGGGGTCACAAAGAGTCGAACATGACTGAGTGACTGAACTGAACTGAACTGGCTATTTGAATATAAGCTACAAAAAATCTAGTCTTCTGAGATCAGCCACAATAAATCAGTGGATAGATACTTAACCTTCTAGAACTCAACCTAGGGGAAGCAATTCTTCTTATGCTCAAGGATTCATAACAACAGCTAAAAAATGCTACAGGATATGCCTATTTATGGGTCATCTAACCAATCCAGTATTCTTGCCTGGAAAATCCCATTGAAAGAGGAGACTGACAGGCTACAGTCCATAGGGTCACAGAGTCCGATACAAGTGAAGCCACTTAGCATACACAAGCTTTGACTAAATAGAAGTTTTATGCTGAAGATCCTCATGAACCATGCTTTACAAACAAAATAACACTATTGACCTGCCTTCCCGCCATGGTATCCTGCCAGGGAACAGTTTTCCCAGTAGGGTGCAACTGCATATGTTATGATCCAAATACCTATAGACGTTTCCTTTGTGTGCGAGGGAGTCTGGCATAACACCTACCATTCCTGATAGAAAGCTCTCGATGATACTACTCTTGGAGGATTTCTCCCTCCTTCTTAGCTACATAGTTATTTTTCCTTTATCTCTACACTCTCTTTGGAATGTCTTTATTTGGAGCAGCAGCAAGCCTTTGGGATATGTTAACTGGGGTTATTGGATTAAGGTTAAGGAATTGAAGTGTTTCCTGAATTGATGAGGAGGGCCTGCACCTAGGGGCACATACCCTGCTTCCTTGCACTAATGAAGTATACAATGGGCACTGCCATTTCTTCTGACCCTAGGATCTTAACAATGTCACTTCAGCTTCTCAAACCAGTGAATAAAACATGTTCGTAACAGAAGGCAACGGAGGGAACCCAGAGAGAGAAAATGCAAAGTGCAGGGAAGAAACTTGTAGACTTTTATCATGATTTTAAAATAAAACATTTATTGAATACCATTCACCAAAAAGGCAAGACAGCCTACCATGGCTGAAATATTGTAAGAAGGGAAGAAATTTTGTCTCTTAAGCAGTGCAAAGTTATACAGGTGACAACCTGAACAAATTAATGGAGACAGACAGATATAGTGGGAAGCAGAAGAGATGGCATGATGACAATGTTTCCACACAAATGTGTGTGTTTTCCACAAAGTACAAATTTGTGTGTGTGATAAAGCAATTGTCATTTTGTATTGAATTTAAGTTAAAAGTGCAGGCTAGAATGAAGAAGCAACATAAGGTCACTCATTGGTCGTGGTTACGTACTTCAAACTGGGTGAAGAAACACAGTTGGCATCAGATACCACTGACATGTTGAATATTTGAGACATCTGTGTCATGATTCTTTTAACAATTAATGCATCAGGAAGAAATAAGACTTATTTTCATTCTGAAAGAATGCCATGTGAATGGAGATTATAATTGTTCATAGACATTCATGAAATATCTAGCCTACAATAGGAGAAGAGTAATGGTACATTCAACTAAGTATAAATATATCACAGTAATCCAAGTCTATGCTCCAACCAGTAACACTGAAAAAGCTAAAGTTGAATGGTTCTATGAAGACCTACAAGACCTTTTAGAACTAACACCTCAAAAAGATGTCCTTTTCATTATAGGGGACTGTAATGCAAAAGTAGAAAGTCAGGAAACACCTAGAATAACAGGCAAATTTGGGCTTGGAGTACAGAATGAAGCAGGGCAAAAGCTAAGAGAACGCACGGTCATAGCAAACACCCTCTTCCAAAAACATAAGAGAAGACTTTACACATGGACATCACCAGATGGTCAACACTGAAATCAGACTGATTATATTTTTTGCAGCCAAAGATGGAGAAGCTCTATACAGTCAGCAAAAACAAGACTGGGAGCTGACTGTAGCTCAGATCATGAACTCCTTATTGCAAATTCAGACTTAAATTGAACAAAGTGGGGGAAAACCACTAAACCATTCAGGTATAACTCAAATCCCTTTTAATTATACTGTGGAAGTGAGAAATATATTTAAGGAACTAGATCTGATAGACAGAGTGCCTGAAAACTATGGACAGAGGTTTGTGAAACTGTACAGGATACAGGGATCAAAAACATCCCCAGGAAAAAGAAATGCAAAGAAGAACAATGGCTGTCTGAGGAGGTCTTACAAATAGCTGTGAAAAGAAGAGAAGCGAAAAGCAAAGGAGAAAAGGAAAGATATTCCCATTTGAATGCAGAGTTCCAAAGAATAGAAAGGAGAGATAAGAAAGCCTTTCTCAGCAATCAATGCAAAGAAATAGAGGAAAGCAATAAAATGGGAAAGACTAGAGATCACGTCAAGAAAATTAGAGATACCAAGGGAATATTTCATGCAAAGATGGGCTCAATAAAGGACAGAAACGGTATGGACATAACAGAAGCAGAAGATATTAAGAAGAGGTGGCAAGAATACACAGAAGAACTGTACAAAAAAGACCTTCATGACCCAGTTAATCACAATGGTGTGATCATTCACCTAGAGCCAGACATCCTGAAATGTGAAGTCAAGTGTGCCTTAGGAAATATCACAACAAACAAAGCTAGTGGAGGTGATGGATTCCAATTGAGCTATTTCAAATCCTGAAAGATGATGCTGTGAAAGTCCTGCACTCAATATACCAGCAAATTTGGAAAACTCAGCAGTCGCCACGGGACTGGAAAAGGTCACTTTTCATTCCAGTCCCAAAGAAAGGCAATGCCAAAGAATGCTCAAACTACCACACAATTGCACTCATCTCATACGCTAGTAATGCTCAAAATTCTCCAAGCCAGGCTTCAGCAATATGTGAGCTGTGAACTTCCATATGTTCAAACTGGTTTTAGAAAAGGCAGAGGAACCAGAGATCAAATGGACAACATCCACTGTATCATCAAAAAAGCAAGAGAGTTCCAGAAAAACATCTATTTCTGCTTTATTGACTATGCCAAAGCCTTTGACTGTGTGGATCACAATAAACTGTGGAAAATTCTGAAAGAGATGGGAATACCAGATGACTTGACCAGCCTCTTGAGAAACCTGTATGCAGGTCAGGAAGCAACAGTTAGAACTGGACATGGAATAACAGACTAGTTTCAAATAGGAAAAGGAGTACGTCAAGGCTGTATATTGTCACCCTGCTTATTTAACTTATATGCAGAGTACATCATGAGAAACGCTGGGCTGGAAGAAGCACAAGCTGGAAGCAAGATTGCCAGGAGAAATATCAATAACCTCAGATATGCAAATGACACCACCCTTATGGCAGAGAGTGAAGAAGAACTAAAGAGCCTCTTGATGAAAGTGAAAGAGGAGAGTGAAAAAGTTGGCTTAAAGCTCAACATTCAGAAAACCAAGATCATGGCATCTGGTCCCATCACCTCATGGGAAATAGATGGGGAAACAGTGACTGACTTTATTTTTTTGGGCTCCACAATCACTGCAGTTGGTGATTGCAGCCATGAAATTAAAAGACGCTTACTCCTTGGAAGGAAAGTTATGACCAACCTAGACAGCATATTAAAAAGCAGAGACATTGCTTTGCCCACAAAGGTCCGTCTAGTCAAAGCTGTAGTTTTTCCATTGGTCACGTATGGATATGAGAGTTGGACTATAAAGAAAGCTGAGCACCGAAGAATTGATGCTTTTGAACTGTGGTGTTGGAGAAGACTCTTGAGAGTCCCTTGGACTGCAAGGAGACCCAACCAGTCCATCCTAAAGGAGATCAGTCCTGGGTGTTCATTGGAGGGTCTGATGTTGAAGCTGAAACTCCCATAGTTTGGCCACCTTATGCGAAGAGCTGACTCATTTGAAAAGACCCTGATGCTGGGAGGGATTGAGGGCAGGAGGAGAAGGGGAAAACAGAGGATGAGATGGCTGGATGGCATCTCCGACTCAATGGACATGAGTTTGGGTGGGCTCCAGGTGTTGGTGTTGGACAGGGAGGCCTGACGTGCTGCAGTTCATGGGGTCGCAAAGAGTTGGACATGACTGAGTGACTGAACTGAACTGACATGAATTTAGATGCATTGGAAACAAGATAACAGATAATGTAGAAGTAATGTAGTCAAATATATTGTTGCTCTTCAGTTGCTAAGTCTTGTGCAGCTCTTCTGTAATCCCATGGACTATAGCCCACCAGGCTCCTCTTGTTCATGGGATTTCCCAGGAGACAATACTGGTGTGGGTTACCATTTCCTTCTCCAGGGGAATCTTCCCAACCTAGGATGGAACCCACATCTCCTGCATTGGCAGGTGGATTCTTTACCACTGAGCCACCTGGGAAGTCCAGTCAAATATACAGGGGTAGCATAACTGGAGTGATGTATCCCCTACATAGCTAAAAAGCTGGGTAGGCAGCAGTGATAGCCACTATGGGAAGCAACTGATTTGCAAAAGGACACATTCATAATGGTAAGGGAAATGCAGGTTCTTACAGAGGCACCATGTTAAAGGAGAATTTCTAGGATCCAAATCTGAGCTCCGTGATGCTAACCAACCCTCTTTCAGGGTTCTCAGTGCCAGGTTCTGGAGGGATATGTATTTTATCTCTCTGTGATGAAAGTCCATGGAACTTTTTTGTCTATCATTTTTAGCATATTGATATGCATAACAACATCCATTTTAATATTATTTATTATCAATCAGCATCTTCAGTCAAATAATCATAGAAAGGGGACAATTCTGAGCATTCTGTTAAATTGGTTGAATAGATGTGACACTGCCTTATTTATACATTCCTTTGTACAAGACATGGTATTTGAGACATAAAAGGGTGCAAAGTATGGGGAAGAGGTCAATGAAAACAGTGAGAGTCCTGGATTAATCTGGAACTAACTTGATTAACAAGAGTTCAAGTAAGGAAACAGGATTGATATGTACTACATGTATGTGGTGTACTAGACATTCTCATGCATTCTACATATTGTCTTATTAAATTAAAAAAAAGCCATTTTTAACCCTTTGTTCCTACAGTATTCTTAAAGCTGGTCTAAGGTATTACCTGATAATGTCCTCTCTGCCTTTAAGCTATGCTGAAATTCTCTGTAATTTTTAAATCTGTCGTTTTGAACATATCAAAATTCATTTAATGACCATCGTCACCAATTAGCACTTATCAATATTCAGAGATAATGTTCCATTCTGAACATTCTGTTAAATTGGTTGAATAGGGCTGGCACTGCCTTACAGTTAGTTTAAAAATAAAATTCAAAGCTATGTTCTAATTAAGAAAGTAATATGGTAGTGTTTTAGTTGCAAAGTTGTGTCCGACTCTTGAGACTCTATGGACCATAGCCCACCAGGCTCCTTTGTCCATGGGATTTCCCAGGCAAGAATACTGGAGTAGGTTGCCATTTCCTTCTCCAGGGGACCTTCCTGATGCAGGGACCAAACCTGGTCTCCTGCATTGGCAGGTGGATTCTTTACTGATGAGACAATAGTATAAAAACTGGAAGATATTGGAAAGGATAAAGAAGAAACTAAAGTTATCCTGAAGCCTCTCACACACATTTGACCAAAATTTGATCAATATTTATGTATTAGGGCATTCCTATTCCTCTTCATATATACATGCATATTTTAGCATTGTTATTTAGTTGCTAATTGTGTCCAACTCTTTTGTGATGCTATGAACTGTGGCCTGCCAGGATCCTCTGTTCATGGGTTTTTCCAGGCAAGGATAATGTAGTGGGTTGCCATTTCCTTCTCCAGGGGATCCTTCTGATCTAGGAATTGAACCTGTGTCTACCACATTGGCAGGTGGATTCCTTACCACTGAGCCACCAGGGAAGCCCCTACAGTTTAGCATAGTTGAGGGCAAATTATTATACACAGTGCTGTATTTTACTTTTACATTAACTTTTCATTTCAGTTCAGTTCAGTCACTCAGTTGTATCCAACTCTTTGTGATCCCATGAACTGCAGCACGCCAGGCCTCCCTGTCCATCAGCAACTCACAGAGTTTAACCAAACTTATGTCCATGGAGTCAGTGATGCCATCCAGCCATCTCATCCTCTGCAACCTTTCCCAGCATCACGGTCTTTTCAAATGAGTCAGTTCTTCACATAAGGTGGCCAAAGTAGTGGAGCTTCAAGCTTCAGCTTCAGCATCAGTCCTTCCAATGAACACCCAGGACTGATCTCCTTTAGGATGGACTGCTTGGATCTCCTTGCAGTCCAAGGGACTCTCAAGAGTCTTCTCCAACACCACAGTTCAAAAGCATCAATTCTTCGGTGCTCAGCTTTCTTTATAGTCCAACTCTCACATCCATACATGACTACTGGAAAAACCATAGCCTTGATGAGACAGACCTTTGTGGGCAAAGCAATGTCTCTGATTTTTAATATGCTGTCTAGTTTGGTCATAACTTTCCTTCCAAGGAGTAAGCGTCTTATAATTTCATGACTGCAGTCACCATCTGAAGTGATTTTGGAGCCCAAAAAATCAAGTCAGTCACTGTTTCCACTGTTTCCCCATCTATTTGCCATGAGGTGATGGGACCAGATGCCATGATCTTGGTTTTTTGAATGTTAACTTTAAGGCAACTTTTTCACTCTCCTCTTTCACTTTTATCAAGAGGCTCTTTAGTTCTTCTTCACTTTCTGCCATAAGGGTGATATCATCTGCATATCTGAGGTTATTGATATTTCTCCCGGCAATCTTGATTCCAGCTTGTGTTTCCTCCAGCCCAGCATTTCTCATGATTTCTCTGCATATAAGTTAAATAAGCAGGGTGACAATATACAGCCTTGATGTACTCCTTTTCCTATTTGGAACCAGTCTGTTGTTCTATGTCCAGTTCTAACTGTTGCTTCCTGACCTGTATACAGGTTTCTCAAGAGGCTGGTCAGGTAGTCTGGTATTCCCATCTCCTTCAGAGTTTTCCACAGTTTATTGTGATCCACACAGTCAAAGGCTTTAACATAATCAATAAAGCAGAAATAGATGTTTTTCTGGAACTCTCTTGCTTTTTCTATGATCCAGTGGATGTTGTGAATTTGATCTCTTCTGCCTTTTTAAAACCAGCTTGAACATCTGGAAGTTCACAGTTCATGTATTGCTGAAGCCTGGCTTGGAGAATTTTGAGCATTACTTTACTAGTGTGTGAGGTGAGTGCAATTGTGCGGTAGTTTGAGCATTCTTTGGCATTGCCTTTCTTTGGGATTGGAATGAATATGGACTTTTTCCAGTTCCATGGCCACTGCTGAGTTTTCCAAATTTGCTGGCATATTGAGTGCAACACTTTCACAGCATCATCTTTCAGGATTTGAAATAGCTCAACTGGAATTCCATCACCTCCACTAGCTTTGTTTGTAGTGATGCTTCCTAACGCCCGTTTGACTTCACATTCTAGGTTGTTTGGCTCTAGGTGAGTGATCATACATTCATGATTTTCTGAGTCACAAAGATCTTTTTTGTACAGTTCGTAATATCTTCTGCTTCTGTTAGGTCCATACCATTTCTGTCCTTTATTGAGCCCATCTTTGCATGAAGTGTTCCCTTGGTATCTCTAATTTTTTTGAAGTGATCTTTAGTTTTTTCCATTCTATTGTTTTCCTCTATTTATTTATACTGATCACCAAGGAAGTCTTTCTTATCTCTTCTTGCTATTCTTTGAAACTCTGCATTCAAATGGGTATATCTTTCCTTTTGTCCTTTGCTTTTCACATCTCTTCTTTTTACAGCTATTGTAAGGATTCCTCAGACAGCTATTTTGCTTTTTTGCATTTCTTTTTCTTGGGGATGATCTTGATTCCTGCCTCCTGTACAATGGCACAAACCTCCATCCATCGTTCATCAGGCACTCTGTCTGTCAGATCTAGTCCCTTAAATCTATTTCTCAGTTCCACTGTTGCTTACCATCACAAAAAAATTCTTATTTTTCCATCAGTGTTTCCTAGAATGAGAACATTCCTGAGTTACGTAAGGGTTAAAAGATGGAAACACTCTTATCAAGTCTCTTTTCCCCTTCTTTCTCTCTGAAGTAATCAGAAAACTTATCACTTGTCAAAATAAACATGTAAGGTTAGAAATGATAGCATTGAAAAATAATATGCATTTCTTTTTCTGGACAAAGCAACTTTAAAGGCATACTTAAATTCTTGTGCTTTATTCAGTTCATCTTGGTAGTGACTTATTCTCATATAGAAGAACCTGCTTGACAGTTGCACAATTTAGTAACACTAAAACTGCTACTACTACCTAATATTTGAAAATGTAGTCTATGTCAGGCTTCTGTACTCAGCAAAGACTCTATGAGGGGGCACTCTTATTATTTCTAATTTGTATATGAGAATACTTAAAATACAGAGTCTAAATAAGGGTGGTGTCAGAAAGTAAAGAAGAACTAAAGAGTCTCTAGATGAAAGTGAAACAGGAGAGTGAAAAAGTTGCCTTTAAATTAACATTCAAAAAACTAAGATCATGGCATCCAGTCCCATCACTTCATGGCAAATAGATGGGGAAACAATGGAAACAGTGACAGACTTTATTTTCTTGGGCTCCAAAATCACTTCAGATGGTGACTGCCACCATGAAATTAAAAGACGCTTGCTGCTTGGAAGAAAAGCTATGACAAACTTAGACAGCATATTAAAAAGCAGAGGCATTACTTTACCAACAAAGGTCCATCTAGTCAGAGTAATGGTTTTTCCAGTAGTCATGTATGGATGTGAGAGTTGGACTGTAAAGAACGCTGAGCACTGAAGAATTGATGCTTTTGAACTATGGTGCTGGAGAAGACTCTTGAGAGTCCCTTGGACCATAAGGAGATAAAACCAGTTAATTCTAAAGGAAATCAGCCCTGTTTATTCATTGGAAACCTGGTGCTGAAGCTCTAATATTTTGGCCACCTAATGCACAGAACTGACTTATTGGAAAAGACCCTGATGCTGGGAAAGATAGAAGGCAGGAAGAGAAGGGGACGACAGAGGACAAGATAGTTGGATGGCATCACTGATTCAATGGACATGAGTTTGGGCAAGCTCTGTGTGTTGGTGATGGACTGGGAAGCCTGGCATGCTGCTGTCCATGGGGTCGCAAAGAGTAGGATATGACTGTGTGACTGAATTGAACTGGGGAGAGGCACAGTGAGTGGAAGCAGAAAGACCAGATGGAAGTTCACTGATTCAGTTGGCATGAGTGATGGTGGTCTCTTGGCCTGGGGAAGGGAAGTAGAAAGAACAGAATATGTGGCAAAAGTTGAGTCAACAGGATTTGCTTCCTTATGTTGAGTTACTGGGGTCCACCTCATCTTTACCCACTGACTCAGTCTGAACCTCGGAGAAAATGCAGGATAAACTTTTTCCCTTCATGTATACGTGATCTTCCTGAAATCTTTCCATATTGAAGAGCCCTCCAGCTATCTTCTGATATCTTTTTAATACTTCTGAATAACCTGAACACCAGTGAAGACATACAGATGGGTTATAATTACAGGACAGGATGATCAATATCATTCATTATAAGAAAAATGCAAATTAAAACCACAATGAGATACCATCTCACACCAGTCAGAATGGCCTTCAAAAAAATCTACAAACAATAAATGCTGGAGAGGATGTGGAGAAAAGGGAACCTTCTTATGTTGCTGGTGGGAATACAAAGTGATACAACAACTGTGGAGAACAGTATGGAGATTCCTTAAAAAAAAACTAGAACTAAAACTACCATATGACCCAGAAACCCCACTACTGGGCATGTACCCTAGGGAAACCAGAACTGGAAAAGACACATTTACCCCAAAGTTCACTGCAGCACTATAGATTGTGCTGCAATATAATAGCCAGGATTAGTGCAATAAATAGTGCAATAAATACAATAGCTGGGATATGGAAGCAACCTAGATGTCCATCAGCAGGTGAATGGATAAGAAAGTTGTGATACATTTACATAACAGAATATTACTCAGCTATAAAAAGAAACACATTTGAGTCAGGGTTGCAGAAATCAGTAATTGGGAAACCAAGCACCACACTCGGAGAGCTGGAGAACTCAGGTTTATTACACTGCCGGGACCAGAGGAGTTAACACTCCAAGTTCTGAGCCCTGAGGTTACAGAGGTTTTATAGACAGACGATGGTGGGCTACACTAGCTGCTAATAGGCTTGTTTAAACCAAGGTTTTGTGCACATGGGAACAGTGGTCAAGAAGAGGAGGGGGATGCCTGACCTTTACATGGACAGGCGTGATTAAGCAGGATTGCACGGGCTGGGCAATTGCAAAGAGCAGGACAAGGTTAAGTGAGATAAGCTTCAGTTCCTAGTATTGGAAGTCCCCACTTTCTGAAACTACATGACCTACATGATCCGGACTTTGCAAGGAGCAAGCTGAGTTACAGAGGCAGGATGAGCAGAAGGTTATATAAAATTTTAACTTTTCCTCTTCATCAGTTCTAATGAGGTGGATGAACCTAGAGCCTACTAGGGAACCTAGAGCCTGCATAGTGAAGTAAGTCAGAAAGAGAAATATCATATATTAATGCATATATATGGTGTCTAGGAAGATGTTCTCACCATCCTATGTACAGGACAGCAAAGGAGACACACACATAAAGAACAAAATTTTGGACTCAGTGGGAGAAGGAGAGGATGGGATGATTTCAAAGACTGCATTGAAGCATATATATATTGCCATATGTAAAATAGTTAGCCAGTGGGAGTTTGATGTATGAAGCAGGGCACCCAAAGCAGGTGCTCTGTGACAACCTAGAGGATTGGGATAGGCAGGGAGGTGAGACAGGGGTTCAGGAAGGAGGGGACACATGTATGCCTATGGCCAGTTCATGTTAATTTATGGCAAAAACCATCACAATTTTGTAATTATCCTCCAATTAAAATTTTAAAAAGTGGTGCCCACACTGAACACTTCATTTGGGTGTTCTCTGACACTAAGATCATGGCATCTTGCATCATCACTTCATGATGGGGAAACAGTGGCTGACTTTAATTTGGGGGGCTCCAAAATCACTGCAGCCATGAAATTAAAAGACGCTTACTCCTTGGAAGGAAAGTTATGACCAACCTAGATAGCATATTAAAAAGCAGAGACATTACTTTGTCAACAAAGGTCCATCTAGTCAAGGCTATGGTTTTCCCAGTGGTCATGTATGGATGTGAGAGTTGGACTGTGAAGAAAGTTGAGAGCCGAAGAATTGATGCTTTTGAACTGTGGTGTTGGAGAAGACTCTTGAGAGTCCCTTGGAGTGCCCAAGGTATCCAACTAATCCACCCTAAAGGAGATCAGTCCTGGGTGTTCATTGGAAGGACTGATGATGAAGCTGAAACTCTAATACTTTGGCCAACTGATGCAAAGAGCTGACTCACTTGAAAAAACCCTGATGCTGGAAAAGATTGAGGGCAGGAGGAGAAGGGGACGACAGAGAATGAGATGGTTGGATGATATCACCGACTCAATGGACATGGGTTTTGGTAGACTCTGGCAGTTGGTGATGGATAGGGAGGCCTGCTGTGCTGCGGTTCACAGGGTCACAAAGAGTTGGACACGACTGAGTGACTGAACTGAACTGACCCACAAAGGACAGTTAGGCTACTTCTTTCCAACGTACTACATTTCTTTTAACAGAGCCTAATGCACATGAATTGCATGCATAGTGAAGAAAAGAGGTGGGGGATATGACTTGAAGGGTCAGAACCAGGACAATCACTTGTCATCCTGTTGTTGCAGAATATCTGTGAGAGTGATTACTGTAGGTAAAGGTAACAGAGCTGAGGAGATGATTGTTTTCTTAGCAGATGACCATCTTAAGAGAAGGTGCTAAACCGATAATTAAATGTGCCTAATGCTGAAAAGATCTGCTGGGTGTAGGATCCATTGTAGAGAGCAGATAGAGAAGCAAGATAGGAGAAAGAAAAAGCAAAGCAGTGTTCCTCATGAGAAAGCATTCTGAGGTTTTATGTTCAAGAAATAAGGTGAGTAAAGTGGAGAATTCAGGTGAACAGAGAACAGTTTTTAAGTTGGAAGCAATGGTAAACATGATTTTTGGAGTAAAGTTCTCTGGGCTCTTTAATAACCTTGATTGGTATGACTCCTTGTTTTGCATCAGTCACAAATAACACATGAACCAAATTTTAACCAGTTACTACAAAGGAGGTGTCTTAACTATGTTTTACCTAATTTTTTTCCTTATCAGTTATTTCTGCACCGCAGTGCCATAGGAATACATTAAGTCTATTAACTCTGCAGTGGTCTTAGGATGTGAGAATTTGTGGCATATTAAAACTGTCTCCTAAATGCCAGATCTGATTTTCTATCTTTGTTACATTTTGTTTCTATTATTCCATGCAGAATATTGCCCTATTCTGTGAAGGAGCATCTGAAATTATGGGAAGAACATGAGATGGTGGAGAGGGACATTTTGAAGAGGACATTAATGTAATCCTTACGAGGAAATGTACCATATTCAATGAATGAAAGTACATCATTTCATTAATCCTCATTCAGGGATGAGGGCATTATGTACACAATTCTCAATAGGAGAGGAAAGAGAGGAAAAATAAAATCATAATAGTTAATATTAAACTCTCATATTTCTTATAATACATGCTGAGAATGTTGAGTTGGAGGTAGAAATAAACAGGAAGGCCACAAGCAGGGCTTCTAAAACAATTTTTAGTTTTGAGACCAAATAATCCTTCAATATTCACAACCTAGGTTATAGAAAAATATAATCCAAGAACCAAAAACAAATCACTAACAAGAACCAAACAATAGCAAAATCTCATTTTTAAATGTTTTCTAGGATTACTAAGGATTCTACAGAAATTAATGCATTTATTTTTACAGCTTCCTGAATTGTATATTCAAACAAAAAAAGAATAGTTACAAAGGCTAGCATCTATTAAGAGCTTACTAGTGCTAACCTCTATGCTTAGTGAATTGCCCTGATGCCTTACAAACAAACCACCATAACCCATCCTTGCCAGCAGACCTAAAGAGGCAATACTTCAAAACTTTATATCAATGAAACCTAAATTCCTTAATAGGATATCCGAGTACTACGTTTCATTGGAAGTACTTCCTGAATAACCGATGCATTCATATGTTGCATTCTGTAGCTTACCATGCTACATCAATTCAGTGTCTGTAAGGAGATTTTATTATTGGCTAAAGCCTTAAAGATGTTTAAGGGTAAAACTAGGCTATTATATAAGGGAAAAAACATTGAATTTAATGTAGTTAAACATTAAATGTATTCTTGGCAAAGCTCCACCCCAAAGGTTAAGAGTAATATCTTACAGATTGGGAACTAGTTGAGATTTACAAAATAAAGAGTAGTTAAAAAGACTTTTGTTATTTAACCTGAACTGGGACAATTTTTATCTAGCCTTTTATAAATTAATTGGAGGGAGCTCATGAGTCATAGATAACACTAAACTCTTCTAGTTGGTAAAGAGAGGAATGGATGGGAGTAAACTGTAGCAAGATAACATGAGATGTTGAGATGGTGTAGAAATGGCAACCAAACTCCTATGGGAGCAGCTGCAAAGCAATGCATTAGATATCATTTACATCCTTTTAAAAAATACTAGACCTGAATATATTTGCAAAATATTCAAGACATTGAAACATGATTTTTTTTTAAAGTAAAATCAAAGAGCAAATATTTTTTTTACCCATTTATAAAGTAAGACCTATCCTTTACTGAAATGGTATACAAAGCAGTAACTAATTATTGTTCTCCTAAAAATACAGTCATTGTGTTCCTTAGAAGTAGGATATGTAGTTTCCAGTCCTGGATCAATTGCTGCTTCTTTTACTCAGTAAACCATTCATTTAGCCATTCATTCAAAGCAAGATTTATCAAGTACTTATTATGAGTCAGACACTTTGCTGGGTATAAGGAAGGGATGTATAGATAATGAACCTAAACTGAATGATTTCATAATCTAGTAGGAGAGATACACAAAATAGCAAACAGTTATTATAGTGATATATTATGTGATTAAACATAAATTTATGGAACAAAAGTAATATATGAGATGAAACTAGTTCACGTGAGGGTAGGAGATATTTTGCTAGTAGTTAAGTGTGGTCAAAATTTACAGTGGCAGAAGAATGAAAGAGTGGTGTTCAAGTTGATATAAGCAGGGAGTAGCTGGATTATGAGCAACCTACCATGCTAGGCTAAAGTGTTTATTCTAACAGTTGTAAGGCAAGCAAAAGTCAGAAAAATGTAAGGAGAGGTGGGCCAAAGGCAGTTAAATTTATGTTTCAAATAAATCCACACTGCTATGGAGACAAACTTGGAGGAAATTTAAGACTGGAGACAAAAGAAATATTAGGATACTACTGAAAAACTTGGCTAAGAAATAAGAAGGACTTTACATGCAGATGAAGAGAAAATTGGTGGATTTGATGGCCTATTAGAATGTGAGACAAGAAAGGAAGGAGTTAAGGATGAACCACATATTTCTGAGTTGGGCAATGTTATGCCCGATGTCCAAATCCCCGAGCGGGAAGAGAGAAGGCTTCCAAGACAATGCAACTCGCAAAAAAAGGGAAGTTTATTGCTGACTCGAGACAGGGCTTACTGCCGCAACCAACGCAGTGGTGCAGGGTCAGAAAAGCGCTGAGCCCAAGCTGTTACCCAATTTATAAGGTGTGCATAAGCAGTTGGTAGCTGGCTTAAGCGGATTGGTTACATGTTTGCAAAGTAATCTTATTGGCTCAAACCTTCGCGGGCTTTTTTCAAACTTGGGCGTTCGCGAGCTTTTCAGCTTTCCCCTGATAGGTTCCCTTTTTCTTAATGGGCGCATATTGATTGGCTGGATCCAGGTGACCTGATAATCATGTTACCCTGGAAAACCAGGCCTACTCCTAATCTAGGCTGCCTGTCACGGCGCAGCCTCACAGGCAACTGGGTAGATAATGAAAATAATACTCATCAAAATAGAGTAGGTTTGTTTTAAATAATTTGAAGACAAATTAAATTCCAAGAGCCTTTGTGACTTCCAAGAAAAGAAGTATAGTAAATATTTGAATGCATACAAAAGGTTGGACATAAAATAGGTCTCTATGCTACAGACACAGATTTTAGAGTTTTAAAAATGAACACAACAGTTGTAGCCATGAGTTTGCATAATAAAAATGAGAATATAAGATTGGCTAGTGATGGAACTCTGAGAGTCCTCAATACTCTACTAACAGTAGCACCATAATATAGATACAAATGTGTATATGCACACATTTTTCAAATCCACATTGCAAATCCATATAAAGTATGTTCTCAGATCATTATGGAACTAGAGAAGCAATCAATGACAGAAAGATACATAGAAAATTCTCAAGTATTTGGCAATTAATATAATTCTTTGTATTTAATAACATGGGTCAAATAAGAAATCTCAAGAAAGATTAGGAGATATTTTTAATTGACTGAAAATTAAAATATAGCATAGCAAAATTTGCAAGATGCAGCTAAAGCAATACTTACAGGGAAATTTATAGTATGAAGTGCTGTATTAGAAAGTTAGAAAGTTCTCAGTCAATTATCTGTTTTTACTTTATGAAAGTAGAAAAGGAGAAGCATGCTAACTACAAACTAAGCAGAAGGAAGTAAATATTAATAGCAGAAATCAATGAAATTAAAAACAATAGAAAACAATAAAAAATTGATACTGTGAAAATCAATAACATTTATAAGCCTGCAGCCAGACTTATAAAAGGGAAAAAGAGGAAGAGAGAAAATAAAAATTACAAATATCTAAAGTAAATAGGTGATATCATTACAGACTCCAGAGATTGTAAAGATAAGAGAATACTAGAGAAAATCTATATGCACACAATCAAAAGGATAGATAAAATGGACTAATTTCTTTAAAGACACAAATTAACAAAACTCACTTGAGAAGAAATAAATAACCTTTAAGATCCAGAACACACTTTCATTACTGAATTCCACTAACATTTAAGGAACAAGTAATAATAATTCTGTATAATCTCTTCCGGAAAATAGGAGATAACTCACAACTCATTTTGTAAGGCAAGCACACCCTTCCTGAACCAAATAAGAATTACAGGGGGAAAAAAAACAACTATAGACCAATAAATCTTATAAACATAGGCTAAGGAAGTTAACAAAATATTACCAAGTTAAATCAAATAAAATATAAAAAGGACAATATATAATGACCAAGTAAGTTCTTTTTCCAGGAATGTAAACCTGGGACAATACTTAAAAATCAAACACCATAACTCACCATATTGAGAAACTAAAGAAAAAATATATGATCATCTTCATACATGGAGAAAGAATTTTTCATAAATTTCAACATCCATTTATGATAAAAGTCTCACCAAACTAGAAATAGAGGTAACATTCTTAACCTGAAAAAGGCGATCTTGGGGAAAAAATGTTGCCATGATAGATATGAAAGACTTATTATAGTCTTCTTAAGATATAGAATAAGGTAAGGATGTCTTCTCTCATCACTCCTATTCAGCATCACATTGGAAATCTTAGCCAGTACAATAAGGTAAGAAAAGAAACAGAAGATGTCCAGCTTGAAAAGATGAAATAAAATCTGTTTCTCTTTGTAGATAACTTCTCAAAGAATCAGGACTTCCCTGGCAGTCCAGTGGGTAAAGACTCTGCACTTTAACTGCCAGGGACACAGGTTCAGTCCCTGGTAGGGGAATTAAGATCCCCTGCTGCTGCTGCTGCTAAGTCGCTTCAGTCATGTCCGACTCTGTGCGACCCCATAGACGGCAGCCCACCAGGCTCCGCTGTCCCTGGGATTCTCCAGGCAAGAACACTGGAGTGGGTTGCCATTTCCTTCTCCAATGCATGAAAGTGAAAAGTGAAAGTGAAGTCGTTCAGTTGTGTCCAACTCTTTGCACCCCATGGACTACAGCCTATCAGGCTCCTCCATCCATGGGATTTTCCAGGCAAGAGTACTGGACTAGGTTGCCATTGCCTTCTCCAAGATCCCGTGATGTGAGACCAAAAAAAAAAAAAAAAGGAATCTATACAAAAGCTCTTTGTAAATGAGCCTAGAAAAATTGCAGGATACAAGGTCAGTATACAAAAATAAATATTATTTCTGTATGGTTGCAATGAACTTGAAATTTTTCAAAATACCGTTTATAATAGTACCAAAAAAGTAAAATTTTAGATAGAAATCTACAAACAAATTTCAACATCTGTATGCTAAAAATTATAAGCACTGATGAAAGAAATCATAGACCTAAGTAAATGGAGAAATATAAAGTATTCATATGTTAGAAGACTGAATGCTATTAATTCTACTTAATTTAATACACAGACAACACAATATAAATGAAAACTGTAGGAGTCTTTTTTTGTAGATACCAACAAGCTGATTCTAAAGGAACTAGAATAGCTGAACAATTTTGGAAAAGAAGAAATAAATTTTTGGAACCACACTATCCAATTTCAGTACTTACTATAAAGTTATATAAATCAAGAAAATGTGGTATTGGTGAAGAATAGACATATAGGTCAATGCAACAAAATAGAGAGCTCAGAAATAGACCCTGACAAATAGTTAATTTGTTTGTGACAAATATGTAAGGTCAATTCAATGGAGATATGTTACTCTTTTCAATAAACAATGCTAGAATAATTGGATATCAACAGGCAATTCACACCTCATCCCTTGCACAAGATTTAATGCAAATAAGATCATTGGCCTAAATGTAAATATAAAACTATAAAACGTCTGATCTGAATGGCCTTGGGTTTGTTAATAGAGCTTTTAGAACACCACGCACACATACTGTTGGTCAAAATTAAAAATGTCCAGTCACTTTAAAAGACAGTGTGGCAGTTTTCTTATAAAGTTAAACATGTATATATGAACATATATATACAGGTAAAGAAGCAACAGTTAGATCTGCACATGGAACAACAGACTGGTTCTAAATCAGGAAAGGAGTACGTCAAGGCTGTATATTGTCACCCTGTTTATTTAACTTATATGCAGAGTATATCATGATAAATACTGGACTGGATGAAGCACAAGCTGGAATCAAGATTGCTGGAAGAAATTTAAATAACCTCAAATATGCAGATGACACCACACTTATGGCAGAAAGCATAGAAGAACTAAAGAGCTACTTGATGAAAGTGAAAGAGGAGAATGAAAAAGCTGACTTAAAACTCAACATCCAGAAAACTAAGATCATGGCATCTTGTCCCATCACTTCATGTCAACTAGATGGGGAAACAGTGGAAACTGAAAAACTTTTATCTTTTGAGCTCTAAAATCACTGCAGATGGTGACTGCAGCCATGAAATTAAAAGACATTTACTCCTTGGAAGAAAAGTTCTGACCAACCTAGACAGCATATTAAATAGCAGAGACATTACTTTGCTAACAAAGGTCCATTTAGTCAAACTATGGTTTTTCCAGCAGTTACGTATGGATGTGAGGGTTAGACTATAAAGAAAGCTGAATGCCAAAGAATTGATGCTTTCAAATTGTGGTGTTGGAGGAGTCCCTTGGACAGCAAGAATATCCAACAAGTCCATCCTAAAGGAAATCAGTCCTGAATTTTCATTGGAAGTACTGATGCTGAAGCTCAATACTCTAGCCACCTGATGCGAAGACCTGACTCGTTTGAAAAGACCCTAATGCTGGGAAAGATTGAAGGCAGGAGGAGAAGGGAATGACAAAGGATGAGATGGTTGGATGGCACCACCGACTCAATGGACATGAGTTTGAGTAAGGTCCGGGAGTTGGTGATGGACAGGGAAGCCTGGAGTCCATGGGTTCACAAAGAGTCAGACATGACTGAGCAACTGAACTGAGCATGAACAGCAAAGTGCTGGAGTCATAGCCATCAGTGTGGACCCATGGATTTTAAGAACGATACAGAGATGCATACATTAGATGGATAGATGATTGATAAATCATCTGGATTTGTATACATATGCACATTTCCTAGCTCTTTTGACAAGAAGTATTAGAAGCAGTGCCATCCCTGTGGCCATGAGAACAACTAATAACCAGATTTTTTGATTTCTAAATATTTATTCTTTAGTAAAAGCAACCAGAGATTCTTGAGGAAGTGGTTGTTTCCAGGGCTGGGGCAGGAGAACACAAGAGGAACCTGAAGCAACTTGTGATACCAGAAAGGGAAAAAAAGACATGCGAAAGTTTTTGTTTGTTTTTTTTTTTAAGGATGAGAACATGATCTCCATTTGGCTCTTTATTGCTAAGATCAAAACTTGAGTAACAAAATAGAAATAGTACTGGATTATAACTCATAAAACAAATATCTATAAGTTCATACTTACAAAAATGTGAGTAAATAAGATAAAAGATATAATGCTTTCTTATAAAAATTACAAGTAATAAATGAAGAAAATTGAAAATCACTATTAGAGGAGCATAGTGCTAATTATGCAGGGTGGATTCACCTATGGGTACTAGAAGTATGGAGAAAATTTAAACAGGGTATTTGCAGATTCTCAAAGCATCTTCCTCCATTTGTTTATTCATTACAAAGGGGACAATGATAAGCTTACAATGGAGAAACTGTCACACAGTTTAATCAAATGATTAAAAGTTATCATCAAGATGAATGCATATCAACATCATTTACCCTGACTTAAAGCTCTGAGAAGAGAACTCTACCCCTGCAGCATTCTTCCCAAGAATGCATAACTTGGATCTAATTATGAAGGCATATTTCACAAACACAAGTAAAAAGATATTCTACATATGAATGAACCCACCAGTACACTTTAAAGATGTCAAGATCGTGAAAGGCAAGGTCACCAAATAAAGGAGAGACTAAGGAGATATGACGTCTAAGTATGTTGTTGGATCTTGGATTGGACCCTGGAACACAAAAGGAACACTGATAGAAGGACTAGGGAAATTGAGTAACATGCATAACTTAATTACTAGTATTATGCCCATGTTCATTCTTTACATTTGATAAATGCATTATGATTATGTAAGATGTTAACTAAAGAGGAATCTGGGTAAGAGATATAGTAATTCTCTGTCTAATATTGCAATTCTTGTGTAAGTCTAAGGTTATCTCAAAATTAAAAATTAAAAGGAAAGTATTGAGGATATTGAGCAATGGGAACTCTTATACATTGTTCATCATTAGTATAAAATATAAATTATTACAAATACTTTGAAAAACCACTTAGCCTCTTCTCAAAATAATCCTATATATGTCTCAGAACTGTGGTATTGGAGAAAACTTCTGAGAGTCCCTTGGACAGCAAGGAGATCAAACCAGTCAATCTTAAAGAATATCAATCCTGAATATTCATTGGAAGGACTGATGCTGAAGCTGAAGCTCCAGTATTTTGATCATCTGATGCGAACAGCTGACTCACTGGAAAATTCCCTGATGCTGAGAAAGATTGAGGGCAGAAGGAGAGGAGGGTGTCAGAGGATGAGATGGCTGGATGGCATCACTGATGCAATGGACGTGAACTTAGGCAAACTTTGGGAGATAGTGAGACAGAGAGGTCTGGCATGCTGCAGTCCATGGGGTGACAAAGAGTCGGACAAGACTGGGTGATTGATCAACAGCAGCATGTCCTATTTTGCAGTAAGTCCAGTTTTAGGTATGTATCATACAGGCATGTGTGCATATGTGCTCCAAAAGATATACACATTAATGTGTTTGGTAACATTATTTAAAGCATTAATAGCAGAAAGCTGGAGACAAGCCCAATCTCTATCAATAATAGAACAGATAGATTTTGGTGTATTCATACAATGAAATACTATACTGTAATGAAATGGAACAGACTACTGTTATATTAAACAACATGGGTGAATCTCATTTGGGTAATGGTGAGTGAAAGAAACACAAAAGAATATGTATTGCATGATTTCATTTACATGAAATTCAAAGCTAGGCAAACGAATCTATGGTGTTCCAACTCAGTATAGTGGCTCTCGTAGAGAAGAAACGGTCTTATGCCTGGGAGGGGACTCAAAAAATGCTTCTGGGATGCTGGTAATCTTCCAGTTCTTGAGCTGGATAGTTATATGAATGTATTCATTTTGTAAAATTCATCAAGCCATACATGTGAGATGTATTTTTCTACACACATCTTATAAATTTTAATATAAGTAAAATTTGGTAGTTTTTAAGACAAAGCATTTCTTGGCTGTTCTGCTATGAATAGACCTTAAGGATGCTGAATGAAAGTAGGGTGTTCAGATAGACAACTGCACATTATAAAAAATAAGAATATTTGATTTATAAATTTTTTTTACCAGCTAAGCCACAAAGGAAGCCCAAGAATAATGGAGTGGTAGCCTATCCCTTCTCCAGCAGATCTTCCTGACCCAAACCTGATCTCCTGCATTGCAGACAGATTCTTTACCAACTGAGCTATCAGGGAAATCCTTTAAAAAGGAGAAAGATAAAATACTGGACCACAAGAGCATGTAAATGATAAGAGATGATCTCAAAGTTTTCTCAAGTCCTAATGTTTTGGGGGAGTAGATTAAAATTGATTAACCTTTGTTGAGCATGAGTATTAAAATTTCGAGAATAATTTCTAAAGGAATAAAAATAGATTTTTTTCTAAAGAAGTAGTGGAGAAAAATGGAATGAGACAAAAAACCCTCAATCAATCAAGAAAAATGCATAGAGAAGTGAGACAATTAGGAAACACAAAATAGGTGGTAGAAATGAATTCAAATATCAGCAACCGTAACAACGAATTGACTTCCATTCAAAAGAGAAAAAAATTTTCAACTTGGGGAATAAATCCAACTTTACTTGTTTTCAAAGAGACACACCTAAAATATAAGATGTTAAAAGGTTAAAAATAAAAGGACACAAAGAGACACACTAAGCAAAGATCAACTCAGATAAAGAAAAGTTTCTATATTAATTTTGTGTCAAAGGAAGAATTAGTAGAGTTTAGAAAGGAGGACACAATTTAATGATAAAAGTTTTAACGTAGAAGATCAATGTACTCAAAACTTATAGCACCTTGTAAAATAGCTTAAAAAATACAAAACAAAAACATACCAGAATTATAGATAGAAGTAGATACCCTACCTTCATGGTGGGAGTTTTCAACACACCTCTCCATTTTATTCTTAGGTAAACTAAACTGAAAACTTTGTAAAGAATACAATAATCCTCATTTATAAGACTTATATAGAATGCTATGTCTGATAACTAAAGAAATTCCACGCTTCTCAGGTACTCAGGGGCACATCTTAAAAAAAAATGTGGGGGAGAGGTAAATACTAGGTAATCCTCTGCTAAATTTTAAAGAATATGTATTATGTACTCTGACTACAATGAAATTTTCCAAAGCAAAACAGAGATATACTTTAAAAGGTACTTTAAAACATACTTTAAGAATTTTCAAAAACCACTTCTAAAAATCAATTGATCAAAACAAAATCACAATTGAAATGATAATTTTGAACTGAATAATGGCAGTACTTCATATCAAAACTTTGAGATGGAGTTTAAGCAGAAATTGGAGGGAAATCTTAGTCTTAAGTGCTCTAAATTCATGAGACTTAAATAGCAAAAATAAATAAATATTTGAAAAGAACACCGCCAGAGTGATTGTGAGCAGAATTAGGTGATGAGCGAAAAAGAAGTCTCAATAAAAATAGATTTTGCTATTTTTGTTATTTGTAGAAAAAAAATTCTGAGTAATCTATAGAATTGCTAATTGCTGAAGAGAAGTCAAAGATATGAAAAACTGATCTTGCCCTCAAGGAAGATTATATAAATCAGAGTGAAAAATAAAGACTAGCCAGTGGGAGCAGAGATTGTGACAAAGTCTGAGAGTGACAGCTTGACTGGGGTGATGGGAACTGATGAGATGGGGCAGCCCTCACCAGTAGCTCTTCAGTCTGCGACCATCAGCTGCTGGCCTCCAGCGATGGGTATAGGAGACAAGTGTGTGTCCTTAAGGGAGATTCCGGCTTTGGATAAAGAGGAAAGTGAAGGAGCTTTCTTTGAAGAGAAGTGTGGGAAGCTTTGTTTACCATGATACGAAGGTATCAGAGGAAGGGAAGAAAATGTTTAGCAGGGAGTAAAGAAGTGGGAGAAAGAATCTGGGAAGACCCACATGAGGAGAATGTGGAGAATCTAGGAGAAGCCGAGAGCAAAAACTCTCATGATGACTCTGGCCAAGGGGGTGGAGGGGAGTGAGGCATGAGGCATTTTTCCTTCTGAAGATTCTAAATGAAACTCTGGAGGAACGTTGTATTTTGTATTAATGCTTCTGCAGGTTAAAGCTTCTAAAATGCTGTACACTTGGTGATTCTGGCAAAACGTAGCCTTTGGCCAAAGTTCTAATGGAACACTGGTAAGACATGACTAAGGTCTTTCTGAAGTTCCTTGGGCTAAAAGCAGCAGATCATAGGAATCCAGTGATAATTAGAATGAGACATATTAGAGGTAATCCACTGTGCTGCATGGGTGATGGTTTAAGTTTTGGTTTCTAGGAACGTTTCCTGGGGTGGGTCTCTGGCAACAGTTGATAATGGACTCATTTGATGAAGCCAGGTTGGACTGTTCCAAAACTTAACAGTTATGTGGCCCAAGGTGAACTTCCTTAGTGTCCCCCTCCCCCTTCTCTGTAAATCTGTGAAAATGATACAGAGATCTTGTGATGATTACTGATAACATAGGAAATTTCCTAGCACAGTAGACATCTGCCACATGGTAGGTAGTTCATAAATGGTATCTTATCATTATTATTGTCACTTCTTCCAGATCACCACTGTATCCACAAGTTACAAACATACCTAAGTGCTTTTAAAATCACCAGTCCTTTATCGCACGGGCACATGACAACCTCTATCTCCTGGCCAGAGTCCACCAGATCAGTGATTTTACTTGCTTTGCAGCATCCTGTTGACCAGTTCCAGCTTCCTCTTCAAAGTTGCCTCATGTCGTCCACGTTGGTACTCCCTCCTATCTACCCCAGGGGACATGGGGAGGGACAGTAGGACAGCAGACAGCCTTTTATGTTGTACTTTATATTCCTGCTCTCATTCTTTTATACTGCTCTCTGCTTTACTCTCTTTTATCCTGCTCTTGATTCATTCATTTATCAAACGTTTATGGAGTGTCTAGGTACTAGGTTGGACACTAGTGATGCAAAGTTGACAAAGGCACAGTCATGCCCTGAAGGATATTTACAGTCCTGTGGGAGAAACAGATGTGAGTAGATTCTCACAAGGCAATTAGATAAGTGGCAGTGGGAGGGTTTCTGTGGTGCTCTGGGAGCACAAATGATGAGGCAACTAACTCTTTTAGGACAGACAGAGGTTTCACAGAGGTATCTGAGCATCTTTTAAAAAGATGATTAACATATGTGAAACAGGTTGCCAGTCCAGATTGGATGCATGAGACAGGGTGCTCAGGGCTGGTACACTGGGATGACCCTGGGGGATGGGATGGGGAGAGAGGTGGGAGGGGGGTTCAGGATGGGAACACATGTACACCCATGGCTGATTCATGTGAATGTATGGCAAAAACCACCACAATATTGTAAAGTAATTAGCCTCCAACTAAAATAAATTAATTTTTAAAAATAAATTAATTAATTAAAATAAGTAAATAAAAAGATGATTTAAAGGGCCACCAGTCCATGAGATGGCAGTGAGGATGAGGAAGGAAGTGAGAAAGGAAAAGAGAGTCTACAGACCAAGAGTTTGGGGTGGGGGGCAGGGAGGGGCGTGGATTCCAGCAGAGAAAGCCAGGATGTTAGCTTAGCTGCAAGATTTTAAGGGGAGGTTTAGGGGAAAAAAGAACAAAATAATATTCAGGGGAAAAGTAAATAATATTTTTCAAAGATACTTTGCACTGATTAAAGAAAAATTCTTTTCCACAAGTGCCTAAGATTGCTTAAGGCAAGAGCACATGCATTCCCTATAATTCTTACTGAAAAAATGAAATCTTTGAGATTCATGTCATACTTGTTAGAGATGTTGCAGTAAACAAAATTATCAAGGCACCTTTAAGCATCATCGACGGAAGAAGGTTTAGTTTGGTTTGAAGTGATCACACTTTCTCTTGCCTTTCACCCACCTTCTCCTGGGGTTCGGTTCGCTGCCCTCACATCTCCTTGTAAGAGGGTCCTTGCAGTGGGAAGCAAAGACTCAGGCTACAGCAACCCAGTGTGTGCATTTATATCTCCAATGCCCTTATATCCATTCCCAAACTGGGAAAATATTAAAATAAAAAAAAGCTCTCTCCTCCTCTTCTGCCTCAACAAAAAACAATATTAGAACATAGTCAGTTGAACCCAGTGAAGGCCATCAGCAAAAATGCAACTTTTGACTTCAGCTTTAACTCACCATCCCAAGACCAGTGGGTTACATAGGAGTCACTGTTGGGAAAAAGCTTCGCTCAAGAGTTATTAGGAACATAACTATATTTTAAGATAAAGTAGGAAAAAATGTTCTGGGAGTGTATAAGTACAGGAGGAGTGTGTTAACTAAGGTGAAAAATGGACAAAACAAATACATTTTGACAATTCTACCAGGTTCCTTCCTTGACCCAACTCTTACAACATACATATTTCCTAAGAGTTTTTACATTTCCTCATTCCTGAAGGAATGAATCTAGTCTTTTCCTTAAGCCACTAAAACTCTTCAGAGTACCTTGGTAAGTCAGGCCAGAGAAGTAGAAGAGGAAATGCAAATACAGAATACACTTGTTTATGATTTTCTCATAAATATCTATAAGTCAAACACGCGAATACTTTTAAGGGCCAATTTTACTGGATAAGACCCTGATGCTGGGAAATATTGAGGGCAGGAAGAGAAAAGGGCATCAGAGAATGAGATGGTTATATGCCATCACCGACTCAGTGGACATGAATCTGAGCAAACCCTGGGAGATAGTGAAGAGCAGAGAAGCTTGGTGTGAGGCAGTCCATGGAGTCACACAGAGTCAGACATGACTTAGTGACTGAATAACAACTACATGCAAAGAGTTGACTCATTGGAAAAGACCCTGATGCTGGGAGGGATTGGGGGCAGGAGGAGAAGGGGCCGACAGAGGATGAGATGGCTGGATGGCATCATCGACTCGATAGGCATGAGTTTGAGTAAACTCCGGGAGTTGGTTATGGACAGGGAGGCCTGGTGAGCTGTGATTCATGGGGTCGCAAAGAATCAGACACAACTGAGCGACTGAACTGACTGACTGACTGACTGAGGGGTGTCCTGTGTGGGTATGGTTAATTGGGATTTGTTTTGTGAAGACTGGTGTCAGCAATGTTAGTGTCTGTTAAAAATGTGTCAAACTAACACAACATTAAACATCAACTATACATCAATATAAAATAAAAAATTTTTTGAAAAGATGAAATGTGTCTGTTTCCAGATACAGCCTAGGCTATGTACATACAGAGACATCTCCTTGTTTTGTGGAGTTTTTGAATTTCTTTTAATGGAGGTATAATTGGTATGTAACATTGTATTAAAAGTATATAACAGTGATTGTGATTTAATATTCATACATATTGCAAAATGGTCATTGTAATAAATTCTAATTAACATCTCGTTAACATATGTTACAGGCCATGCACACACCACATCTTCCTGTCCTGTGGCATTTTATTCTAACACCTACTTTGAATAGTAACCAATTTAAAAAATTTTAAAGAATTAGAAAAGAAAAGCCAAAAAGAATCATCTAGTGAGCAAAATCCTTCACTTCTATGTTGAAATGGAAATTAAGAGAGGTTGAACTATTTGGTTACCTTAACTTGGTATCTCATATCAAGGAACAATAAGTGATTTAATGTCAATGCTGTGGGAATTACAATAGTTTCAGTACATTTAGAGAGAGGAGGAGAGGACATTTTAATTACTGTGAAACTACTCATAATCACAGAACAAATATTTTCTTACTATTTTGTAAATAACACTGAACTCTTTTTATCTCCATCAGCCCCAGCCAATGTGGTACCATTTTTACATTGCAGACCAGTCAGGCTGAGGAGCATTAAATTTAATTTGTGCAAAAGTTGAAGGTGGAAAAGCGTGAAATTAACTTGACGCATTTTTACGGCATTTTCTATCTTCTAGCTTCTGTCAGCCTTTCCAATCCAGAATGATTTGATTGGCTGTGTCATAATTTCCCCATCCCTGGAGCTTCCCTCTCCTCTCTGTTCAGTGGGATTTGAGGGAGTCTGTGACGCTTATTCTTCCTTAGTCTACAGGCAACCCAGCTGAAGGAAATGCTGATTTATTTGGCTTGATATTTACTTTGGCAGAGCTTCAGTCTGTGCTCAAGGTCCACTCATCTTGGTGACTCATCTCTTGCAGGAGTATGTGTGTGTGAAAACAGCCAAAGATGAGTCAACTCATTCAAAAAATCATTCAGCATGGCCCAAACGGTTTGCAAAGATTTTGAAAGAAAACTAAACCTTTTATAAGGCTGTATATTACACAGTAACTTATCAGCCATTGGTTGCTAATATAACACCTATAAACTCACAAGTTTATTACAGACACACCTCAACCAGTGGGGTTAAAGCTGCAATATTCCATATTGTATCAAAAAATGAAGCACTTCTATATGATTCTAAAAGCACACAGAATAAGAACTAATTGAAGACAATTGTGTTTAGGAAGAAAGAGGCAGATGGGAATAAGACTGTGGGTTGCCTACTGTAGATTTCATTTAGTGGCTAATTGTTAAGTTTTACAAGAAATTTCTGCAGTATAAGCACTCCTCTCATTATTAAAAATCTAGGAAGATCTTCTATCAATTCTGTTCATCTCCCGATAGGACCATTCACATAGTACATATTATTCAAGTAACATAGTTGTGCAGAGATTTTGAAGTTTTGTCAGGAGAGTTTCCAAAGGAATGTATTTGCAAATTACAAATGAAGATAGGATATTACAAACAAAAATGAAATGTATAAATACCATAATTGCAAATTCTACCTTATACCATTGTGTACTTATTATTTAAAAAGTAATGATCAAAGCATATCTTGTGCTTATTTATAGATAGAACAGTGTAGTAATTTTTAAAGGTACCTATTTAAAATTTTTTCTGTTCATGAACTGAAGAAATGTGTCTTTTCCAGGGCTGGTGCATCATCCTTAATAGAACATTTTCTAAATAATTTAATTTCTTTTCCAAGAGAAAGCAGGTATTTCTCACCCTAGACAGGACATGTACTTCTTTTGACAATATCTAACACAAAATTGGATCATCTGCATTAATTCCATCTGCTACACATGAATATTTTTAGAAAAGGCAGAGGAACCAGAGATCAAATTGACAACATCCACTGGATCATCGAAAAAGCAAGAGAGTTCCAGAAAAACATCTATTTCTGCTTTATTGACTATGCCAAACCCTTTGCCTGTGTGGATCACAATAAACTGTTGAAAATTCTGAAAGAGATGGGAATACAAGACCACCTGACCTGCCTCTTGAGAAACCTGTATGCAGGTCAGGAAGCAACAGTTAGAACTGGACATGGACCAACAGACTAGTTACACATAGGAAAAGGAGTACATCAAGGCTGTATCTTGTCACCCTGCTTATTTAACTTCTATGCAGAGTACATCATGAGAAACGCTGGGCTGGAAGAAGCACAAGCTGGAATCAAGATTGCCAGGAGAAATATCAATAACCTCAGATATGCAGATGACACCACCCTTATGGCAGAAAGTGAAGAAGAACTAAAGAGCCTCTTGATGAAAGTGAAAGAGGAGAGTGAAAAAGTTGCCTTAAAGCTTAACATTCAGAAACCAAGATCATGGCATCCAGTCCCATCACTTCATGGGAAATAGATGGGGAAACAGTGGAAACAGTGGCTGACTTTTATTTTTCTGGGCTCCAAAATCACTGCAGATGGAGGTTGCAGCCATGAAATTAAAATTAAAGGACACTTCCTCCTTGGAAGGAAAGTTATGACCAACCTAGATAGCATATTCAAAAGCAGAGACATTACTTTGCCAACAAAGGTAGGTCTAGTCAAAGCTATGGTTTTTCCAGTAGTCAAGTACAGATGTGTGAGTTGGACTATAAAGAAAACTGAGCACCGAAGAATTGATGCTTTTGAACTGTGGTGTTGGAGAAGATTCTTGAAAGTTCCTTGGAAGGAGGAAAGTTCCTTGCAAGGAGATCCAACCAGTCCATCCTAAAGGATCAGTCCTGGGTGTTCATTGGAAGGACTGATCTTGAAACTGAAACTCCAATATACTTGGACCACCTGATGCGAAGAGCTGACTCATTTAAAAGACCCTGATGCTGGGAAAGATTGAGGGCAGGAAGAGAAGGGGATGACAGAGAATGAGATGGTTGGATGGCACCACCGACTCAATGGACATGGGTTTGGGTGGACTCTGGGAGTTGGTGATAGACAGGAAGTCCTGGCATGCTGTGGTTCGTGGGGTTACAAAGAGTCAGACATGACAAGTGACTGAACTGAACTGAACACATGAATATTTCCATGGGTGGTAGGCTCTGATGGTGCAGTTTTTTATGAAGCGTCATGCATTTATATTTGGCAAATATAAACACAAAAATACATATTGACTCATACCTTGATTCTACCAAACATAAATAAAAGCCTTCCTATTTCTGAAAGGAATATAGAAATAAATAATTCACAGGCTTTCACAGAAAGTTTAAAGGGCCAAATAATAAACCTATAGTTGAGTAAAATACAATCAGCTTTCCTTTAATTTTGAAACAATAAAAACACTGGAGAAATGGAAAGGAAATGTGAAAGAGAGAGATAACCGTTTTTGTGTTGGGAAAGAAGGCATAGAGGTATTTGTCCTTTCCAAAAATGATTTAACACTTACAGAAACTCATAAGATAGGGATTCATCCTTATGGCACAAATGATAAAACTGAAAATCTGGGGAACTTTTACTTGATGAAATTTACACAAATAGAATTAAGAACTTAATTCTTGTTAAGTTTAATTAATGTTAATTCAGAGAAGACGATGTCTGGGATAAATTCTGAAGAAAGAATTAAGCCTATTTTATGAACAGGTGAACACTGGAGAAAGAATATGGTAGACAAAGGGTGATTAATCCTAATAAGAGCTATCATTTAAAGCATTTACTATGTGTTAGATATTTAATGTACAAGTACATAACTATCAAATTAACATAACTTATATGGTTCTCATAATGATACAATGAAGGAGGTGATATTACATTCATCATAGAGAAGACAAAATGGAGACAAGGAAAGTTTTAAGTAGCCCACCAAATATCTGACATGTTAGAACCTGGTTTGAAACTAAGTCCGAAGCATCTCTAAAGTCTGTTCTTTCCAAAGTCATAGGATCACTAGTGCAGCTGGATCAGAGTGGAGGAGGAGGAAGAAAATGGTGGGATTGAGCCTGGTGAGTTGAACAGACATAGGTCACAAAAAGCTTTGTAAGCCAAATGATGACTGTTTACAACTTATCCTTGGTTGACAAGAAGTCTTTGAAAGATACTGAGGAAATGACATGATCATATTGGAGCTTTAAGGTCATTCTGGGTAAGGTGTGAATTGTAGAGATTCACTTAATTTAGGAAGCAGAGAGATCAGTTAGTAGTGAAATAACCCAAAGAAGTATATAATGCCCGTTCAGTTAAGTAACCATGGAATTGAAGTAGACGCAGATGATTCTAGATCTATCAAAAAGGTGAAATTGACAAGATATAGAGACCAATAGATTTCTTTGCTAATAACAGAGTAATGATTCTGATTAGGTTACTTAATAAATCAAACACATACTAGAAACTAACTCTACAGTTATGGGCAAGCAAGTAAACAACATCTAACAAAGATTCAGTTATCAGGCTAGGTTTAAAATTCATGGAAAAGTTTTGTTGCTGTTAAGATTAGAAAAATGTTACCATTATAATAAATTTGGAGAGCCCATGAAAAAGCAACTTGGATTTTAAACTATGACATGGGTGATTTCTGTATTTGAAAGCACTTTGTTTGTTTTCATGTTTAATTTGCTTGTCCTACATTTCTAAAATGTAAACTCCCTGAGGGCAGGAATTTCATAATTCTTGTTGGCATTCTAAACCCTGCACATAGAATAGTCCTGGTATAGTAAGCAGTCAATAAATGTGTATGCATTCATGACAACCTAGTGCATAAGACTGAGATCCTGATTACAAAACCCCTCATAGTCTTCCGCTAAGTATTCATGCAATATTTTTGCTCCCTCCCTTGCCAAATCAATGATATTGGGGTCATTTTTGACATTTTGAGAGGACAGGAGTCAGAAATGTAATGACAAAGGTCCCTGAACTCTGACTCGACCTTCTTCCTCCAAATAATGAACACCAAATTAATTTTCAGATTAAACAGTCTTAAAATTCCCTAGAAAATCAATAACACAAAGTGATAAGACTAAGGTTAGATGATTTATTTATCCATTGACTTTCACTATTTCTGGCAAGAGATATTAAGGTCAGTGATGATTACCTCATCTCTTACTCCTTCCCCTAAACATTATTCTCCTCACTGCTGCATTTAACCTCGAGGACCACCCAGTGTTGCTTGGATTTTAAATACAATCAGCTCGAATGGGGGAGAAATCAGGGTAAAGATAAGACCAAAAACTGTGAGTCTAGGATTTGCCTGTGAGGAAGAAGAGTCAGTGAATAGGAACAATCTCAGAGACAGAAAAATCCAAACGAGGTTATTAACTCAAGATCAGAATAGCATAAAGAGAATCAGAAGTTGGTTCAGAGGCAAGAAATGCAAAAGAGAAGCATATCTTGGAAGGAAAGAGGATTACATTCACCTGGCTCAGAGCCTCACCCTTTCTTTTACTCAGATCTATTTCCACAAGAAAATTCTGGAAAAGCTTTTCATTCTGAGCATGCCCTTTGTCTTTTTGTCTCCAGATTTGCCTTATTCTGTGCCTGATCTTTGATGGTCTTCTAAGGGTTCTTCCCAACCCCTTCTAGACACATCCACGGCCCCGGAAAAATCTTATACTCTTAACAATTTGAGGTATTCTCACAATGTTAATTACAGCAAGGAGTCTCTCTCTCTCTCTGTTGATCTTTTCTTGAACCCCTGTTTCATAGTATTAACTGCATATAGAGCATCTCCAGTTGGAACATTTCAAATTCACCAATATTAAAAATATATTTTCCATTTATATTTTTAACCATATTTTCATCGTTACTTCCTACATCACCTTGGGTTCAGATAACTGCAATGCATTCTCATCTGGAAATTCTACCTTCACTCTCTTCCACTTCAAATCCAACTTACACCTAACTTCAAATTAAAGAGAACTCAAATTTCACTTTATCATATTATTCGTCTGACTTAAAAAGAAAAAGTTCAATTAGCTTTCCATCATAATGAAGTTTCTTAACCTATCTTATATAGGAATTCTTGGGGTTTTTTGTTTTTTGGGGTTTTTTAGAATTCAAAACCACTAAGGACTGTATCATCATTAGACTGTTAATGATGTCCTGCAATATGAGGTCCCATCATGTTTCCCCACTGATTCTCCATCCTCATCACCCAGCAAGAAGTCCACAGGCCAGGGGTGTTACCCATGAAGGGCTTTTGATTCCTTCACCTAAACTACAATCCAGGTACCTGTGACCTTGATAGTTCCTTCACAAATAGCCCAGAGTCTGCTTCTGGGGCTTGTGTGGGCCTCCTTCCTGACTAGGTCCTCCTGATGGAGCCATGAGACAAATTTGTACAGGTCTCCAGTTCAGTTCAGTCACTCAGTCGTGTCCAACTCTTTGCGACCCCATGAATCGCAGCACACCAGGCCTCCCTGTCCATCACCAACTCGCAGAGCCTACTCAAACTCATGCCCATCGAGGCGGTGATGCCATCCAGCCATCTCATCCTCTGTCGCCCCCTTCTCCTCATGCCCCCAATCCCTCCCTCCCAGCATCAGGGTCTTTTCCATTGAGTCAACTCTACGCATGAGGTGGCCAAAGTACGGGAGCCTCAGTCTCAGCATCAGTCCTTCCAATGAATACTCAGACTTATCTCCTTCAGGATAGACCGGTTGGATCTCCTTGCAGTCCAAGGGACTCTCAAGAGTCTTCTCCAACACCACAGTTCAAAAGCATCAATTCTACGGTGCTCAGCTTTCTTCACAGTCCAACTTTCACATCCATATGTGACCACTGGAAAAACCATAGCCTTGACTATACGGACCTTTGTTGGCAAAGTAATGTCTCTGCTTTTTAATATGCTATCTAGGTTGGTCATAACTTTCCTTCCAAGGAGTAAGCGTCTTTTAATTTCAAGGCTGCAGTCACCATCTGCAATGATTATGGAGCCCCAAAAAATAAAGTCTGACACTGTTTCCACTGTCTCCCCATCTAATTCTCATGAGGTGATGGGACCAGATGTCATGATCTTAGTTTTCTGAATGTTAAGCTTTAAGCCAACTTTTTCACTCTCCTCTTTCACTTTCATCAAGAGGCTCTTTAGTTCCTCTTCACTTTCTGCCATAAGGGTGGTATCATCTGCATATCTGAGGTTATTGATATTTCTCCTGGCAATCTTGATTCCAGCTTGTGCTTCTTCCAGCCCAGCGTTTCTCATGATGTACTCTGCATATAAGTTAAATAAGCAGCGTGACAATATACAGCTTTGACGTACTCCTTTTCCTATTTGGAACCAGTCTGTTGTTCCATGTCCAGTTCTAACTGTTGCTTCCTGACCTGCATACAGGTTTCTCAAGAGGCAGGTCAGGTGGTCTTGTATTCCCATCTCCTTCAGAATTTTCCATACTTTATTGTGATCCACACAGTTGAAGGCTTTGGTATAGTCAATAAAGCAGAAATAGATGTTTTTCTGGAACTCTCTTGCTTTTTTGATGATCCAGCGGATATTGGCAATTTGATCTCTGGTTCCTCTGCCTTTTCTAAAACCAGTTTGAACATCTGGAAGTTCTCGGTTCACGTGTTGCTGAAGCCTGGCTTGGAGAATTTTGAGCATTACTTTACTAGTGTGTGACATGAGTGCAATTGTGCGGTAGTTTGAGCATTCTTTGGGATTGCCTTTCTTTGGGATTGGAACAAAAACGGACCTTTTCCAGTCCTGAGGCCACTGCTGAGTTTTCCAAATTTGCTGGCATATTGAGTGCAACATTTTCACAGCATCATCTTTCAGGATTTGAAATAGCTCAACTGGAATTCCATCACATCCACTAGCTTTGTTCGTAGTGATGCTTTCTAAGGCCCACTTGACTTCACATTCTAGGATGTCTGGCTCTAGGTGAGTGATCACACCATCTTGATTATCTGGGTCGTGAAGATCTTTTTTGTACAGTTCTTCTGTGTATTCTTGCCACCTCTTCTTAATATCTTCTGCTTCTGTTACATCCATACCATTTCTGTCCTTATTGAGCCCATCTTTGCATGAAATGTTCCCTTGATATCTCTGATTTTCTTGAAGAGATTTCTAGTCTTTCCCATTCTGTTGTTTTCCTCTATTTCTTTACATTGATCACTGAGGAAGGCTTTCTTATCTCTCCTTGCTATTCTTTGGAACTCTGCATTCAAATGGGAATATCTTTCCTTTTTTCCTTTGCTTTTAGCTTCTCTTCATTTCACAACTATTTGTAAGGCCTCCTCAGACAACCATTTTGCATTTTTGCATTTCTTTTTCCTGGGGATGGTCTTGATCCCTGTCTCCTGTACAATGTCATGAACCTCCGTCCATAGTTCATCAGGCTGTCTATCAGATCTAGTCCCTTAAATCTATGTTTCACTTCCACTGTATAGTCATAAGGGATTTGATTTAGGTCATACCTGAATGGTCTAGTGGTTATCCCTATGTTGTAGTAGTCTTCAATTGCTGCATAAACCAATTACTACCAACTTACCAACTTAAAACATCCATTTATCTCACAGTTCTATAGCTCAAAAGTCCCAGTGGGCCCACATGGGTTCTCTTGGAAGGTCTCATAAGGCCACAGCTATGGTGTTCACTGGGCTAGGGTCTTACTGAGGATTGGGAAAAGAGATATGGTTTCAAGCTCACTCAGGTTTGAGCAGAAATCAATTTCCCATGGTTGTAGGACTGAAGTTCCCATTCCCCATTCCCTTCTGACTGTCATTCAGGAGCCATTCTCTCAGCTCTTTATGGCCCCAGCATGCCTCTTCACATGGCCCATCTATCTTCAGACCACCAACAGTTCATGGGGTTGCAATCTCTCTGACTTCCTCTTCAGCCAGCAGAGAAAGTTCTGTGTCTTTCTCTGTCTTTATTGGCTCATGGGATTACTTTGGCTCACCAGGAAAAGCCAGCACAATAGCCCTATTTTAAGGTCAGCTGTGCCCTACAAACTTACCTGATAAGTGATGTCTCACTGTATTTACAGGTTCTGAGGATTAGGGCCAGACATGTTAGTACTCCAGCTGCTGTGGAAAAGTACCGCAGACTGGGGACTTAAACAATAGAAATGTATTTTCTCACAGTTTTCTCTGGAGGCTGAAAGTCTGGGGTCAGTGTGTCAGAAGAGTTGGTTTCTTTGAAGGCTTCTCTCATTGACTTGGAGATGACTGCCCTCGCCCTGTGTCCTCACATAATCTTCTGCTTGTACATGTCTGTGTCCTAACTGCCTCTTCTTACAAGAATGCCAATCATATTGGATTAGTTCCCACTTATATGACCTCATTTTAACTTAATTCTCTCTTTACACTCACCATCTCCAAATACAGTTACATTCTGAGATACCAGGAGTTAAGACTTCAAGATAGGAATTTTAAGGGGACACAATTCAGCTCATCATAGGGACTGCTTTTAGAAATCTGCCTACTGCAAGAATTCAAAATGGGAACCTGGCCTTGAAAGTTTCTGTGAAGGCATATTTGTCAATGTAGGAGGACAGAACACATTCTGTTTAACAGTTTTCCCACTTTACTGTTTTTAAGTATTTTGATATATGGTATGTAGGTCTTCAATTGTATTTCTGCTCCAATTCTGCGGATCTGGTGAATGTGCCTGGACAGAGAGGTGAGGAATCTGAGAGGAAATGAACAGAGCTGGGGGCTGCCTTTCAATGAAAAGCAAAGGTGGTGGTAGCAGCCACACTGGTGTCTATGAAGTGAAATCTAAGTATCTACTGATACAGCTAAGTCTATGATTGGGGAATAAAGTCTATTTTCTTTAACCTATCATTTCAAAGCATACATATGGTCAATCAGGCATTCCTTACTCATCCTTGTAAGGTGGAACGAGCTTCCTTCACCTCCCCAATTTCCACTCTCACACACTCTGCCCGCTTTGTTCCTTCCTGCATAACCCAAGACTGTCCAACTGTCTTAGTCCACTCAGGCTGATAGAATGGGTGGCTTAAAAGCCACTAAGACGAGGTGACTTATCAACCACAAAACTTTATTTCTCAAAGTTATAGAGACTCAAAAGTCCAAAATCCAGGTGCTGGTTGATTCAGTGTTTGGTGAGGGCCTATTTTATAGATAATAAACAAATGTCTTTCCTGTGTCACACCTGGCAGAAGAGGCCAGGGAGTACTCTGGGGTCTTTTATATAGGTATCAATTGCATTCATGAAGGCTCTGTCTTATAAAGTCTCCACCACCTAGTACCATCACATTGGAAATTAAGTTTCAACGTGCATTTAGAAGATACAAACAATTCAAAGATGACACCAACCTCCTATTAAAAACCTACTTCCTTAACTACTTTCAACTTCCAAGGCATGTTCTTGACTCTCTCAGTCATTTGGAATTTGACATTTATAATTTTGTACAACCTTCTAAACATTTTAATGTCATAAACAAAATACAGTATCTCTTCTAGATTGTGATCATGTTGAGTTCAAGTACCATGGCTTACATACCTCTCCCAGTGTAGAGGGAATGCACCTAACTTGGTAAATGCTCAGATGAAATGAACCGAGTTTATTGTCCTAATGTTTGTTTCTTATAGATGCAACATGAAAAATAATTTGGTGTTAAAATAAGTTTGGGCAGGTTTTACAAGGTTACAACATGTTTCTTAAAGACATCTCAGAGTCTTTAATATGCCATCATATATGGTTAATATCTAAGAGAACAGTAATGAAGACTTTACCAAATTTATTGACCTTTTATTTCAAGAGCATGTTATGCAACTAGTGTTCCTAAGTATATACTTTTAAAAAGGCTGGCTTAAGAATTAGTCCTCACCCAACTCTCTTTTTAAATACATAGTATTATTTATATGCAGCATATAAAAGAATTCCAAATATCTATATGTATTCAAAAGTCTTTATCCTGATATCCCTACTCTAACTATAGGCAATTGTTCATGCTATATGAAAATTCCTATATGATATGAAAATTTCTGGCTCATAAGGTCTTCAGGGATAAAAGTTCAGGTCTTTTCCATAAAGTTTAGTGATGGACTGAACTCCACGTCCTTTGAGGAAAGATCTAGAGTAAAGAGCTTTATATCGAAATATAAAATATCAAGATTCCAGTTATTAAGTGGAATGTGTTTTTTAAAAAGAATATAGTGCCTCTGGAGGGCACTTAACATTTCATTACTGTAAATGACTTTGACATCCATAAGGTTTAAGTTATCAGCCTCTCTTAGATTGTAAGCACTGTTCAGATGGACACAGTGGCTTTCTTAAGTTCTATAGAGTTTAAGAATACATTTTTCTAAAAATGTTAATGACAGTAATGATGGTTTCCCTTGCAGAGTTGCTATGAAAATTAGTAACAGATACTCTAATAAATACCTTGAGCTCCTTTGGGAAAAACCCAATAAAAATTAATTTCATGTAATAATACTCTTGTCTGTGTACCTAGACCTACCTGTATATTTGTTGTTGTTGTTCAGTCACTAAGTTGTATCCAACTCTGTGACCCTGTGGACTGCAGCGTGCCAGGCTCCTCTGTCCTTCACTATCTCCCGGAGTTTGCTCAAATTCCTGTCCGTTGAGTCGGTGGTACTATCTAAACATTTCATTCTCTGCTGTCCTCTTGTTTTGCTTTCACTCTTTCCCAGCATCAGAGTCTTTTTCAATGAATCTGGCCTTTGCATCAGGTGGCCAAAGTATTGGAGCTTCAGCACCAGTCCTTCCAATGAATATTCACAGCTGATTTTCTTTAGGATTGACTGGTTTGATTTCTTTGCTGTCCAAGGGATTCTCCAGAGTCTTCAACACCACAGTTCGAAAGCATCAGTTCTTCGGCACTTATTGTTCTTTATGGTTCGACTCTCACATCCATACATGACTACTGGAACAGCCATAACTTTGACTATTTGGTCCTTTGTCAGCAAAGCGATGGTCCTTTGTCACTTTTGAATATGCTGTCTAGGTTTTTCACTTGTACACTAGAGGATCTTAAAATACAATGCAGATGGATAAAGTTTAGGATCAGCATGAGTGTCTGAATATTGAGAAGCTGGGTCAAGTGGGTAAACCCTTGAGTACATACTCCTGATTTTACTGTTTACAAATACCAACATGATCAAAGTTTTAGGATATAATTTCTAGAGTCAAAGAGAACTGACAGTCCCCAAACCATTCCCCTATTATCTTAGCTGATCTACAGGGAACTATGTTGTGGAAAACTTTATCTAATTTGTAATAATGCTGTGAAACTGAATTTTCCATTAGTACTCTCATATATTGTATTTTCCTCAAATACTTTCACTCTCTTTTCTAATTGAATTTCTCGCTTTTGAAGCCAGAGTTTCTTTTATCAATACCATTATTAGCATTTGCATTCCTATTTTTAACTCCCATTTCAAGGCATGCCTTGAAAACATTTTGTTGAAAGCAGTTATTTGCCATGTTTTGCGAATTGTAGTTCAGCAAAATTGAAAAATACCTCTCCTGCATTAGTAACATAAGAACAAAAATATATTTTATCACTTTGAGTATGTAAACACAGAGAACAGAAAATCAAATAATAGAAATAAGAGGAGACATAGTCTAATGGACTCAGCAGAGAATTGGAGCCAAAAATATCTGCACTCCAACCTTGGCTCCAGTACAGGGTCCTATGTCCTTGGGTATGTTCCTTTGTCTTCATGGAGTGAAAAAGTACTTTTAAAAAGCAAAAAATAAAAAAACCTCACTGTAGTAGAAATAGGGGAAAGTGGTCAGAAGCATGACAGTTATTTCAGTACTATCTAAAGCAAGATTTTCACTTTTAGCTATGACTGTTTTGTTTCCTTCCGTTTCTGTCACAAGCTTGACACTGTTTCTGTTTATGTAATTCTAATTGTTTTGTCTCTGTACCCTTTGAGCTTGGAGACTTCCCAGCCATAAGTCATTTAAAAGCCCTCAATCAAACAGCCTTACCCTTCAGTCTTGTTACTACAAGGGTATGCAGTTATATAAGTCTTTAAAGACACCAATAGCTCAAGAACCAGAGCATAGATGCTTGGTACTCTCAAGTTTCCCTAAGGGTATAACCAGGTTGAGTATGTTCTATTACATGCAGTCTCCATCTGTGATGTTTGGACAGGAAATAGAATGCATGGTACCTCACCAGCAGCTTGTATCAATTTGTCAGTTTAATTGAAGGCCATTTGTGTGAGGGCTTGCACACATCACCTCATGAGAAAACAAAGGTCTCCTCACAACAGCAAACATCCCAAACACAACCTGAAAGCAATACCACGTGCTGCTCCCCCTGACTTTTCCTGCATCTTACAAAGTATTTAATATAAAGGGCCAAATAAATGTTTGCTAAATTGACCTGAATAAGCTTAAGTTTCTCTTCTTAACTGCACAAGCAATAATACTTCTGCAGGTACCACTTAGGGAAAAGTTAATGGGTAAGGACCAGGAATCAGCTCTTTTGCTGACTGTCCACTTTCATGAGTGAGGCTGCTACTGCTGCCTAAGTCACCAGCCCCATCCCATCATCTCTGTAGCCATGCATGGACTGGACCACAGCTGAGACTCTAACCAGGCTCACCCTTCTCCAGATGCCATATTTTGGTAACCTAGACAAATTGCAGTGGGAGTCACCTCTTCTGACTCTTCCCACTCTTCCTTAAGGTCTGACTTACATAGGAAGGTCTCCTTCTCTCTCCCACAATGGGCTTCTCAGAAGTTCTATGGGCAGCAGTAGAAAACTTCCCTCAATGACTCGAATTTCTCTCTATCTCATGAGTTTACACTACCAACACGTCTCTGTCCCCTGTGCTATATGGCCAGACAGCCCTCTCCACCAGAGTCCTCTTGCAGCCGCCTTGATCCTTTCTCTTGTGAGGCTCACTGCCCTGTGAAAGACATACTTTCAGTAAATTGCCCAGCAACTGCCCTAAAAGTATCCTCGTATCTGAGTTTTTGAATAAAGTCACCACCACATCTCTGGAAGATAAAATATGTACATACTTCCAAATTAACTCCTTTTTAAAATTCATGAGGCTCTTGAGGTACTATATATAAACTGTAACTATTAGGAAATAGACTTTCTTCCCAGAATATTCCTTTGTTGGACCTCTTTCCTTCCTTGTGTCACCCAAATGAGACAAAGGCAAAATGGAGCTGTCTCCCACGGAGCTTAGTTTTGTCAAAAGTGCAAGTGGAAAGCCCCACATAAACTGCCTTTACCAGACAGAAAGGTGAGTGTGATACACATTGCTTTTAACAGGAAGTAAGTCTGTTTGGAGGTTAACTGCTGTGTGCAGACAATGAAAAGATGAGGGTTCTACATACAGAACCCAGAACCCTTTGGTTGAGTCTGTCTCTCAGTGTACAGTAAGCATGGGGAGATGGGAGACAGGTTGCCATCTGTCACATAGAATTCCCCCATCTAGCTCTGCAGCTAGGTGTTGGCTCGGGTGATAATAAGTCAAAGGGAAAGGAATGGCACGGTGGTAAAGAATACAGCTGCCAGTGCAGGAGATGCAAGAGACTCAGGCTCAATCCACGTCAGGAAGATCCCCTAGAGGAGGAAAAGGCAAACTACTCCAGTATTTTTTCCTGTAAAATTCCATAGAAAATTCCCTGGTGGGCTCCAGTCCATAGGGTCACAAAGAATCAGACATGACTGAACACCCACATAGAGAGGAAACAAAAGCAGACAGGACCCCTAAGCTTAGTGGGTAAACGGGAAAGAATTAAGAGAGAGAGCTTTTCACTTGGAAAAACAGTGATGTGATGGGCTTCAACCATAAATCCTCTTTGAAAGAGCTTTGACATTTTTTCCTTACATTCCACATTTTGACAAGTGAAGTCCTGTTTTATTTTGAGGCTGGGACCCAAGATAGAGAGACAGCTATGTAAGAAAAAAACAAATGGAATACATATGGTATAGGCTTTTCACTGAGCCCGGAACAACTGACTTGCTCAATCATTCTAAAAATGAGAATATGAGTGACTGAGGTATGAGTCCATTCTAGGAACATGTTAATACAGATAGAGAAGTCAATGCATATAAAAGCTATAGAAAATAAAGCCTAAAATGCTCACAAGCTGTTCAGCTCATGTTATGAACGGAATGTCTACATGGCCCCAAAATGTATATGTTGAAATTCTGACCCCAAGTGTAATGATATTAGAAGGTGGGGCCTATGGAAGGTGATTAGCTCAGGAGGGTGAGGCCCTCATGAATGGGATTAGTGCCCTGATAGAAGAGGCCCACGAGAGCTTTCCCACTCCTCCTGCCTTGTGAAGACATAGTAAAAATCCTATGAATAGGAACTGAGCTCTCACCAGATTCAGAATCTGCCAGCATCTTGCCCATCGACTTCTCAGCCTCTAGAACTGTGAGAAATAAATGCTGTTGTTTAAACCACTCATTCGGTGCTATTTTTGTTACAGCAGCCCAAACAGACTAAGACAGTTTATATGGACCAAGAGAAAGACCTAGAGCCAGAAGGGAGGAGAAATTTGAAACCACTTACTCAGTGCCATCTAAAACACTCAAAGCAGAGTGACATAAAACTAGAAAGCTGACAAAAATTAGCCATGGACACTAACTGTTGTAGGATAGTCCATTGAAATATTTTGCAGGGTTTTAAGTTTATTATAAGAAAGACTTATCAGGGCTTGGAAAGGTACAGAAATGGCAACAGAATGATAAATACTATCAATGTTTATAACTGTGAAGAGAGGGGAGGAAAATTAGCTTTATGTTCATTAGATAAAAAGAGATTAGAAGGGGTAATTACTGAGGTGTTGAAAACTCTGTAGAGTATTGAGAAGGGAGAGACAGGAAATGGCTCAAAAATGAAAGAGGACATGAGCAGAAAGCAATAAAGAACTGTGCATTAAAGGGAATTCAGAAGCCATGTATTTATAGAGTAATTACTGCCGTGTGCAGAAAAGGCTACTGGTATCAAACAGGCAGTATCCTAACCTTGAGTGCATTTTTACAGTGAGTCAGATGACTGCTTCTTAGGCATGGCGTGGGGATTGGGGTGATTGGGGGAGGGGTTCCTCAAGGCACAGAACCTGCATCAAGGGATTGATGCCTTTGTCAGGGCAAAAAGACTGCTTTCCTTCCTGAAATGTGAGCTGCTCTCATTAACACACTGATCTGGCAGAGCCACATCCTAGAATCCTAAAAACATCAGCTTCCATCTAAACTTTTCATTTCTTATGTGCCTAATTTGACTTAGTCAGCTTGATGGCAAGTTTGCAATGTTATAAATATGCATATGGCCTGGTATCTGCCACCGTCTGATCCTGACTTATTTGCCTATCGGAAAAAGCATAAGCCAGGGAGGATGTGCAGCTGGGCAAGCCTCCAGGTTTGGAATTCAGTCTTGATAAACATCAGATAATGTTGAGAGCTTATCTCAACTAGTCAGTCCCATACAGCCTCTGACCTTTTTCCAATCACTTGACTAGCTCCTATTCTCTGGAGTTGGAAAAATTACCTATACAAATCACAGTTTTCCTATAATTTGATCTATTATTGTTATGGAATATTTTGACACCCAAATGTCTCATGGTTTATGGGTGAACCAATATTTGTTCTTCTTTATAGAGATGTATATGCCCTAAGTTACAGTCTCCCTGAACACTGAAAAGTGTTAAAACCCAGAAAACAGCCTTAACACAGTGAGTGAGTCACCTCACTCCATCCATTGAGTGGAAGTTCAGTGTTGCAGAAAGAATTCTTCCTCATCTCAAACAAATTCAACCTTTGTGCATCCTCAACACATTGTTAAGTATCTCTTTCTCTCTAGTTACAACCATCTCATCCTCTGACGTCCCCTTCTCCTCCCACCTTCAATCTTTCCCAACGTCAGGGTCTTTTCCAGTAAGTCAGTTCTTCACATCAGGTGGCCAAAGTATTGGAGTTTCAGCTTCTGCGTCAGTCCTTCTAATGAATATTCAGGACTGATTTACTTTACAATTGACTGGTTTGAGCTTAGATTTTTCTGTTTTCTTCAGCATCTACATCCAATTGGTCAAATCTTATACATTCTACTTCAAAAAAAAAAAAATACATTACTTTTAGATTCAGTTTCCATTTCTCAGCTTCATAGCCTTAGTTCCTATTTCAATAATATTTCACTCAACCTATTGACATAGTATCCTCACTGGTATTTCAGATTTCAATCCATCCATTAGCAAGGTTTTCTATAAATCAAATCTGATTATATTATTGTCCTACTTAAACCGAGCCATTTGCTGTATCACTCCCAGAAAAAGTGCTCTAAATTCTGCTTCTGTATTCAGTCTCATCCCTTGCCATTACCTCTTGTGTTCCATCCTACCTTTCCTTTTAATGCCCTTGAGAACAATACATTCTCTTGTGCTTGATGACACTGCAAAGTTCCTCATCTGCTAACATTCATTTTATCCCCCTCCAATTATTTACCTGCAAAACCTTTCCTTATGTTTTAAGGCTTGGTTTAAGCATTATTTGTGGCCCATCTTCCTTGATATTCCCCACTCAGTCAAAGTTGGGTATACTTTGAACTACTACCCCACCCCCCCAACAAAGCACTTTGTAGAAGTCTCTATCTGCTGCTGCTGCTGCTGCTAAGTCACTTCAGTTGTGTCTGACTCTGTGCAACCCCATAGACAGCAGCCCACCAGGCTCCCCCGTCCCTGGGATTCTCCAGGCAAGAACACTGGAGTGGGGTGCCATTGCCTTCCCCGGAAGTCTCTATCTACTACAGCACAATTGATACACAATCTCCATTTGGTGTGCAACACTGCCGTTCTCAACCAGATTCTGAGCTCCAGTCAGGAATTGTCTTAGTCTGTTTTGGCCTTCCCTGGTAGAATAACTGATACATAATATATACTCAATAATTGCTTAGTGAAACCAATAAACAGTTTGGTTCTGTGATTTCCATGAAAGTAGGATGTTCAAGTGCCCATGGTACCAATGGCCAGGAAAAAACTTAAGGTAGTTTCTTCTACTATGAAAAGTCAAGAAGAAGGTGGGACTAGATGATTGTGTCTAAGCTAGCTGGGGAAATTCCCATGAATTTAAGCCATTAGAAAAAAAAGTTTTTAATTTACCCTCTCCTCCCCCTCAGAAAAGTGAAAAGAATTCAAGCTTTTGAGCAAATGCTTACTAACCAACCCCAGAAGGTAGTTTAGAGGTGTCTAGATCTGAATTTTCTCAGAGAAGTTTAATAGTAGCAACACATGTGGTATATGTAGCAATTTTTTCTAAATGTTTCCATCTTTATCTTGGCATATATTTTCACAAATCTAGCCAGCAGATATGAGAATATACTGAGATTTCATTTAGCATATGAAGAAACCAAGGACTCAAGATGTTAGACAATTTTCTCAAAATTGTATAATGTGTCACCAACTGATTGGTATCCAGTCTCCCAAATCTATGTTTCATGTTCTAGAAACCTGAATGTGTTGTCTTCTCTCTAAAGCTTCTTCCTTTCTCATGTCATTTCTTTCATCAATGCAATAATAATTTATTATACAATGATTTTTCTAAAAGCTATGATAAAATGGAATAATCAATTTAGAGTTAGAAGGCCTGACCTTGAGTTCCTCTACTTGATAGTGGTGGTGGTGGTAGTCACTTCAGTCATGTCCAACTCTTTGCAGTCCTACGTACTGGAGCCTGCTAGGCTCCTCTGTCCATGGGATTCTCCAGGCAAGAGTACTGGAGTGGGTTTTCATGCCTTCTTCCAAGGGATCTTCCTGACTCAGGGATTAGACCTGCGTCTCTTTTGTCTTCTGCATTGGCAGGCAGGTCTTCTCACTATCACCACCCGGGAAGCTCATTAAAAGGAATCATCTCCATGGATTGTTAACCCGCCAGAATATAATGAAAAGAGGACTTGGTTTTGGAATATCTGGGTTGGATCCCAGTCCAACAGCTTTCTAGCTAGGTCACCTTGAGCAAGCCACTTCACTTCTCTGAACCTCAACTCCCTTATTTGCAAAGTGGGAATAACAATACTTATGCAGTTTACTCTTATGAGACAAATCACATGAAATCACCCTGTAAAGTATAAGTGCTATGCAGTGATACTGTAAACCTTTATTGAGTGTTTGCTATATGCAAGGTGATGCTCTAAGTATTTTACTGAGATGGGCTCATTTGAATACTAACAATGATTCTATGAAGTAGATGCTATTATTTACTGTTCCTACTTTATAGATGAGAAATAAAAGGCATGCAGGATTTAACCAGCTCTTCCAAAATCACACAAGTAAGAAGTGGAGCTAGGATTGAACCCAGAGAGTGAAATGCCCAAGTTCATCTCCAAACCACTTAATTATGATAGCTCTCCAGCTAACACACTAAGTACGTTCATGTTTTAGGACCTTAGGGCATATGAACTCAACTGCCCTTTATATGTATTGTCTCCCTCAATCCCCTCTACAACCCTATAGTTTATCCAGAGGCAGCAAGTACATATTAACAAAGGTCCATGCTTGCTCCTCCAGTCTATTGTGAACACAGCAGCCAGAGCAAGACCTCTGTGTTCAAAACCCACTAATGTTTCCCACTTCATTCAATGTAAAATCAAAGATCTTTGTGATGGCCCAGAAGGCCCTTATATAGTCCAGCCATTGGCTGATTCTCATACTACTCCCCCTCATTTCTCCCTTCCAGCCTCACTGTTTTCTTTGCTGTTGCTGAAAAATGGCAGATGTGTCCCCATTTCAAGACCTTTATCTCAGCTGTTTCCTTTGCTTAGAAAGGTCTTACCCAGATAATCACAGGCCTTATTCCCTCACTTTATTCATGTCTCTGCTCAGAAAATAAGCTATCAGAGGTTCCTTTGACTATTCAGTATAAGATAGAACTACCAGCCCCTTTGGTCACTCTCAAATGCCTTACCCTGATTTTCTTTTTCACTAGAGCACCGATCCCAGGTGGCTCAGTGGGTAAAGAATCCACCTGCAATGCAGGAGTCTTAAGAGATGTGGGTTCGATCCTTGGGTCGGGAAGATCCCCTGGAGGAGGCATCACAACCCACTCCAATATTCTTGCCTGGAGAAGCCTACGGGTAGAGGAGCCTGATGGGCTACAACCCACAGGGTCTTGAACAGTCGGACACAGCTGAAGCAACTGAGCATGCACACATGGTACCCATCATCAGTGGCATCCGCTGATTGTACCTAATAATTTTCATTTATGTATTTTATGATGTTTCACTCATGCCATATGCACATAAGCATACATAAAATCTCCCTCAACACACACATATACATATACACTAGAATAGTAGCTACTTACCAAAAGTTCAGCTTTTGTTTTCTGTTATTATTACCCAGTACTGTGCCTAACGTCTAGCAAAAGTCTCAAAATCAAAAAGTTTTGTAGATAAGTGGGAATAAAAGATATCATGCCCTCAGAGAGTTTGAAATCTGGTGAAAAGGCAAAAGAGCCTTATTAAGAATTTCTAAGAAACCCTGATAGTGATAGGAAAATCTTGGATGGTTTTTCTTCCATTTCTTTTAGAACCTTTTGGAGTTCCAGACACAGTCCTCTGTTATAAGGTTGAGTAAGTATTACCAAATAAATACATATCATTCCCTTCCACAGAAGTACCTCCCTATTACTTCCAATCAAATAATGGCTTACTTTACTGTCAGTGGTGAATAAAGAATTAAAATTCACCTGATTCAAGTCAATTCTGGACCAGGAAGTAAAGTTGAGGCATGTGCAAAAGGATTTTGTTTTTTTCATTTCTGATCTATTTTATGAGAAGTTTTTGTTTAATGAGAAGTTACAATGCACTCATGTTACCAAAATATCTCATGCATCATTTTTAATCCAGGAGAAGGTAGGCCCTAACTGACCTATTAAGGTTCCCTTCCTTTTTCTCTGATACCATTAATCAACCTGGCTATTTCATGGTGCCATCCGGCAAGGGAGGTGGAAAAGTAGATGTCTCCCAAAAATTCTATCAAAGCATGGTTGGAGAGAAGAGGAAATCTCTTGAGAGGAAGTGTTTACAGAGGGTTTTAAAGGGCCATGAATAGGCAAGGGGTAGAGATGTTAAGTTTTGTCTTAGTCCTAGTTAAACATTTACCAGTGTCCATTACATTTGACAACCCTGAAACAATATATGGTGGTGTTATCACTGCTTCATGGAAGAATTGCTCAGAAACCAGGGAACTGAAACATGAACCTTCACTGCTCCCTGGTTAGGTGATGTACCTCCATTTCTTTCCTTTCTATGAGGCATTAGGACTCAGTGGAAAAAGCGTGAGCTTTGGAATCAGACAAAATTGGTTTTAAATTTTGCATCTACTGCATATTAGCTGTTTGATTTCAGCATGTCACCTAGCCTTCCTGAGACTGCTCCCGCTCTTGTAGAATTGCATTTTTAGATCAATATCATATGATCTTACTTCCATGTGGAACCTTAGCAAAAAGTAATGCAGGTAAACTTGTTTATAGAACAGAAACAGATTCACTGACTTGCAGGACGGGCTTGTGGTTGCCAAGGAGGAAAAGTAGGGGGTGGGATGAATTGGAGGTTGGGATTGGCATATTGTTGTTGTTTAGTCAGTCACTAAATTGTATTCAGTGACTCTTTTGCAGCTCCATGCACTGTAGCCTGCCACGCTCATCTGTCCATGGGATTTTTCAGGCAAGAATACTGGAATGGGTTGCCATTTCCTCCTCCAGGGGACCTTCCCAACTCAGGGATCAAACCCAGGTCTCCTGTACCTCCTGAATTGCCAGGTGGATTCTTTACCCCTGAGCCGCCTGGGAAGGCCAGGATAGGCATATACACACTACTATATGTAAGGTAGATAACCAACAAGGACCCACTGTATAGCACAGAGAACTATACTCACTATTTTGCAATATCTTATAAGGGAGAAGAAACGGAAAGAGAGTAGAGATATGAATATGTATAACTAAATCATTTTGCTGTACATTTGAAACTAACACAACATTGTCAATCAATTCTACTCTAATAGAAATAAAAAATCTTTTAAATTGTATTTGTAATATCCACTTACTAAGACTTTTATGAAAATTCAGTTAAATTACTATGTAGTAGCACATCCAAGTGGTCTTAGGGCATGTTCTATTAACTACCTCTCTGTCTTAATAGAAAAAATGGAAAAAAAAAAAAAAACTTTCAGTTAATTCTTAATAAAGTAGCCAATGATAAAAAAAAAAATAATTTTATCATATGCTTTTTGAAATAAAGATTTCAAATATTTCTCCAGAAATGTCTAGGGATTTGGGAATCCAGGGACTCTAATAAAAAGGCCTAAGGGCCAAACAAGAAGGTAAGGATGAATGAAAACTGCGTTTACCTTCTATACGTCAAGTAACGCATTTAAGATCCAATGGTTGATGGATGTCCTTGCAGCGTCCATCTCTTAAATTTGGTCAAAAAAGAAGAGTTGCTCAAATCTTTAGCTTGTAGGAGGAGATATAAGATAAAATGCAAGAAGAACTTTGGTATAAAGAGGAGCCGAAAACACGATTTGCCCCTAGGGAACGTCAGCTCTCCTCTGACTCTCTTTTCACTCACACACACAAAAAAACACTGAGAAATTTCAAAGTCACTGGGTTAAAAGAAAACTTTAAAACAGCCAGGGTACCTACAAAGCAACCCCTATCTGCCCTGAGTTATGTAGAGAGCAGCTTGGATCTTCACACACCTAATGCAGTGTCAGAGCCCAGCCAGTCCCTGGATTGTCATGAATCTTTTATGAAGGCTAAGTGAACTGAAGTGTGGCTTCAGCCCACTGCAATTTGGGGGTAGGAACTGGAACCCCAAATTTACCCTGTGTCTTGATCATGTCTCAAGGGGGTGGGAGCACTTGAAAGAGCTCCTTTGATTGCCCAAGTTGATATTCCCAGAATTCAGTAGTGAAATCAGTACCAAGAGTTAGCAAAAATAGACACTCTGATTCTAAGAGGAAAAACCAACATGGCTATAATTACATAAGGGAGGAGAACAACAACAAACTATGAAACTGTATGAAATATTGTCATAAAAATCATGTCATGGTCCTTTTGGAAGGGAAATGGAGTTAAATACTGGTAACATGGCTAGTCTTCTCTTTAATTTAAAATATATTTGAAAAAGAAAAATATATTTGAAGCCACCAAAATAAACTTGGTGTCTGATTTTAAAGAAATTTATGTAACTCTGAGTTTCTACTTTAAATATCTGTTTCTCCACATTGCTTACCTGCTGGCAATTTAAGAGCCTGATTTGTGAAAATCACTTAACTCTACAAATATCCATCATATTGATGATATCATGGAGGTATCTTAAGAATACATCCAGTAGAATGAATGCTAATGTATTCTAAAAGACTTTTTTTAAAAAGCCTAGTGAGTTTCTATATGTCTAGTGTATCTCAGCAATTTCTATCTTCACAAAGAACAAAGTTAGGATTAGATGTTACTTCAAGTAAGAATCAGCTCAGTCGTGTCTGACTCTGAGAACCCATGGACTGCAGCAGGCCAGGCTTCCCTGTCCTTCACCAACTCCTGCAGCTTGCTTAAACGTATGCCCATCGAGTCAGTGATGCCATTCAACCAACTCAGTCTCTGTCATCCCCTTCTTCTCTTGCCTTCAATCTTTCCCAGCATCAGAGTCTTTTCCAGTGAGTCAGTTCTTCGCATAAGGTGGCCAAACTATTGGAGTTTCAGCTTTAGCGTCAGTCCTTCCAGTGAATATTCAGGACTGATTTCCTTTAGGATTGACTGGTTTGATCTTTAGTCAATTCCCTTAGGATTGGCTGGGTTTAGGTAAGAATAAGACATTGCAATAATTATAATAATATTTTACTATTATATAGTATCTAGCTCATTAAATTTTTTTTTTTTAACACACAGTTCATTTTGTTGTTTCACTTCACAGGTTGTAACAACAACACTATGAAGGGGCTCAGAGAACTGAAGGCTCTTTGTCAAGCAAGCTGGCTGGAAGAAGGTAAAACCAGAACCAGAAATCAATTCCTCTTGGTTCTGGGAGTAATGGTCTAGACTGGCAGACAATGAAGATGGTCCTAGTACCCAGCCTACATTATTTGAAAGATTTTTTTTAAGTATTGTGCCCCAGGTCCGTGGATTTCTTATCTGAGCATTTTTCTTTCATGCTTTCCATTATAAAAGTAACATAGATTTCAAGTGTAATTTTGTAATTCAGGGAGAAAAGTAAAAATATTTACTGGAAGGGGATTTGATAAGATTGTTTTAAAATCATTTTGTAAATATAGCATGTAATTTTTTAGTTTTATTGGACTTTTATATTTAAAATAACTTAATTATTTTAGGCAATACTTTAAAAATATACATTTAGTATATTTCTATATAGACAGCTGTGATTTTCTGTTTATTAAAAGTTACCCTTGAGTCCAGAATGAAAAGTTCTGCAACTTTTCTCAAGGTCATTTATTATGCTAGAAAGGACCTTAATTTGTTTCATTTCATTCTAAATAAACAGAATAATAAAATACAAGAAATTTCATTTTTTAGTGCATGTTAATTGGCGAAGGGACATCTGCTTGCCTTGTAGTCTTGTACTTTACAAATCAAAATTATAAACATGCAGACTTTTTCAGAACTTATAAATTTCCTTCATATTTCGCAGAAGCCTACTCATATGCAGAAAAACAAAATCAGATGTTATCTAGCCATCCAAGTATTCCATGAAGAATTAAGAAAATGTACAATCTGCAGGATCCAAATCTGCCATTCTGTTTTCCTTTAACTTTTTGGTAACTAGGAAGCAAAGGGATTTCAAGAAGTAATATTTCCTTTCAGATAGTTAACGTGGCAGTGGGGGTGGGCAGGGGAGACATACAGCTGACCTCCATCACCTGCACCCAGGATCCATTCTAAGTGATTTGTATAAATGTTAACCTCCCCTTCCTGACCTCTCCTGAATAGGAAACTAGAGAGATCAGAGGTGGCAAGTCAGGGCTCCAGGGCTTTTCTCAAGAAAGAAAACTACCAAGAAATGAAGACGGAAAGGAAAAAAAAAAATCACTAGAGAATTATGTGAGGGTCTATTTCAAAATACTGCACTAGATAATGATCATGACTCAAAATAAGGAGGAGGTATCCTCAACACTGCCACTCAGTAACTTTTAAATAAGTAGTATATTGACTAGCTTGATAATTAGTGAACATCCCAGGTTTTCCCCTACTCTTGTAGTGCTTACTATGAGTTAAGCCCTCTGCCCAGTGCTGACCACACAAATATAAAGATGACTCATAGTCTTTTCTCAAGAAGCTTACAGTTCATATGCACTATTATGAGGTAAGTGCCGTGCTAGAGCCTGTATAGAGGAAGGGCTCTCATTCTAGCCTCAGGAGAGAGGGAAGATCATTGGGTTACTAGCTCCATATAAACTAAGGCCATGTCACCACAAGTTCTACATGCACAATACAATATACCCCTAATAGATTCCCGGTGCATTTGATGACAATTTCTGCTGAGTCTTATAGAATGAGCGAGTTCTATTGGTTATGAGAAAGGAAATGACTTTTTCAGAATGTCTAAGATTAGAGGCTCTAAGGTAAAGGAAGTTCTAAGAATTGTAAGGCAAGTTTTAGAAATGGCTGAAAAACTAAGTGTTGATGGATCATGAGAACAGGCAGATATGCAAGAACATATCTTGAAGATTCTTGTAAAGTCAAAGTGTTAGTTGCTCATTCATGTCCGACTTTTTGAGATTCCATGGACTGTAGCCCACCATGTTGCTCTGTCCATGGAATTCTCCAGGCAAGAATACTGGATTGGGTAACCATTTCCTTCTCCAGGGTACCTTCCTAACCCAGAAATCGAACCTGGGTCTCCTTCATTGCAGGCAGATTCTTTACTGTCTGAGCCACCCGGGGAGCCCAAAGTTTCTTGTAGGTCATGTTTAAAAATATACATATTTACCAAGAAACACAGTTCTTACTTTATAAGGTTGAATAAACCAATAGTTCCAGTATAATGTATGCCTAGGTGACTCCTTTGAAAGCCTAGAGAAGTAATATAATCAAAGTTAGCCGTCTAAGTGGTCCTACCAAAAATGTGATGCTTGAGCTTTGGATGAGCAAAGTAAAGAGGAATCATATTATAAGGGGAAAAATAGACATCTGAAGACATGGAGGTGTCAAGTACCATGGTTTTTTAACAATCCAATATGCCTAGAGCCATGGGTTTTGATGAAACTAGAGGAAAGAAAGGGACCTGACCATGATGGTTTCTATGTGCTAAATTACATTGTTGAACTTGACCCTGAATGGAATGGAGAAGCATTCAAAGACTTGAAGCAAGAGAATCGAGCAGATTTCCATTTTAATAAGATCTGTACATGATGTGGCTGAAAAGCAGGAAAATCAGTGAAAATGATTCTCAAAGGGAGATTACCACCCCAGAAGTCAGGTTAGAAATTTGGGGATGTCTTTGTTGTCCCAATAATTAGGAGGCATTATAAGCATTTAGAAGACAGAAGTCCAGAGATGCTGGAGGTCTTCCAACGCCAGCAACTCTGAATAAGGAAGACTGTTCCTATACCAAACACTATTTCCTCATGTCCTACTGGACAATCAAGTATGTGAAAAATCTTTCTGCAATCCTCTGAATTAGAATCTAACACCATTTACATGTTAAAACAAAGTGAGCTTCACTGTTTTAATTTATAGTGAATTTTGTATGAATGTAAGTACCATATAAATTGAGATAAAATTTTACTTTGAGGGGGCAGGGACTTTATCAAAAGCTGTTTGCCATTTCAGACAAAAAAAAAAGCTGTATCATGGAAATGTTGCTTGTCACCAACGCAGCCCACACCTGAGTTATAGCCATTATTGTCACTGTGTTTCCACAGGCCCAAGCTCCCAGCCCTAAGCTCTGACATCGTTTCTCCCCCAACAGCCTCTTCCACATCCAGCCACAAGTCCAGCTAATGGTATCTCACCAGGCTGCAACCCTCCTGTTAAGAAAGGGTCTTCAGAAGATCTAGAGGTCATGAGAGACAATGGAATGGACAGTTCTGAATAGGAAAGAAAATTGGATTTGAAGAGTGACTCTCCAACTGGAATGTGCATGTACATGAGGATGAGAATTACCCTGGGAGGTGAATTTAAAAGCCAGATTCTCAGCTCTACCCGCTGAGAATCTAGGTCAGCTCAAGGAGTAAGACCAAAGAGTTTGAATTTTAACAAGGTCTGCAGGGGACTCTTGCAGACATTTAGGCCTCAGAACACCTTGGAGAACCCCTGCACAGGATGCTATCTGAGATCTCCTCTAAGCCTAACGTTCCCCGACCCTATGAAGACAATGGCTGACTATAGGCCTGAGGGGCTTCTATCTGTTCCCTGGGTAGGACCACCTAAACTCTAAACACCACCATCTGACCTTGGCCCCAACATAAGTGACCACATGTGCCATGTGTCTTTGTGACCACCCAACATATGCTCTAAGCAACTGACAAAGTAGCCACCTTGTCATTATGTACACAAAAGGCCACCTTTAGTATTCACACACATCTATGAAAGGTAAATGGTCAAGAAAGACTCAAAATATGTAATGTACATCATAGCAGCTGTGTAAGAAATAAAGTTTTGCCAAACTACACTAAAATGTACTCTATGACAAGAGCGGTGCACTTTCTCCATGGCTGTCATAGATTTCATGGACCCAGAGAAATTCAGCCATTTTTAGAAATCCCATGAAATTTACCTTTTCACTCGAATCCACATGAAATCAAAATTTTTCCCTACGAGTCCCCATAAAATTGGCACATTTCCTCAGAAGACCCCATGAAATTATAAAGAATATTGCAGATTCTTTGCTCCTGGCCCTTGTTTGCACATCTTAAAGAGACAGGTTAGATTATAGAATTATTTCATTTTTCTGATAAAAAGATGAAGTTGCCCTATTTCTTTCCCTTAAATTATCATCATTATTCACTTTTCTAATTGTTCTTTAAGACGAGAGTGTATCTGAACATTTAAGGGGTAAACATTTCTGGAAAATCATCTGAAGTAAGGAAGTTGTGAATAAGAGACTATCCCAGTAGTTTTCATATTCACAAACTATGCAATACTCAAGTCAAAATAAAATTTCCCCCAAAGCAAAAAGTCTCATCTCATTGTAATATACAAATCTGCAATGGCAAACAGCGCCTTTTATAAAGTTCTACTTCATAGGATGTGTGGAATCAAATAAGATCACAAATGTGCAAGTACAGATAGTTCTGTGCTTTAGAAATATAGAATATTCAGGTGGAATAGTTTCAGAATTAATGAGAAAAAATTGATTATTATAATAAGTGAAAATATAGACGTTTCTGCTAAAAGTAGCACATGTATTTCAATTAATTTAAAATGAACACTCAGCCTTTTCTATTCACAATGAAAAACAGAACATGAAAATAATAAAAAAGGGCATCATGGCAACACAAAACAGAATTGCAGCAGAGAGCTGGCTTTAAATTATGACAATTTATGCATTATGAAAATGAAAGGAACACACATATTTCATATTCCTGTCATAATCATAAGATCTTATCCTCCCACTTTTACCTAGATCTTGATTCCCTCCAGTTGTTAAGCAAAACAAGCTCTCAGTTCAGGCTTAAGGCCACACTTGCCTGAATATGAGCCACTATTCCTTCCATTCAAAGGAGGAAGCTTGGCTGTGGATGTATCCTTCTAAATGTTAATCAACCTAACAGAATTCCTAAGCTGTCCTCACACTTTGATTTTGAATCATGTGAAAATCTCAGTAGATTCACCATGCACAATCGAAAATCCAGAAAGATGCTGGGGATGACCACAAAAATCAGTGTAATAGAGAGAGTTACTCCAAGATGTCAGCCAGAAATTTTCACACTGTATCTAACTACCCCACAAAATAGACAGATGCAACTATAGAGAAGAAAAAGTAATTTAACTTGTTCTGATATTTGGAATTCTGATTTCGATTCAGATGGGAGAGATTGGACTGTCCTGGTAAAAACATCAGAGTGGAAAGAAAAGCACTTCTCTTGGCTCTCGACCAACATTGATTGGATTCGCCTTTAGGTTAATCAATTGGCAACTGAATTAACTTTCTGTTGTGATGATAACCTTTCAGGCTTTCTGGCGATACACAGCAGATGGAATCTGGGGTTGAAAAGCAGGGGAACAGGGTTCTAATCCTAACTTTACTATTAAATAGTGATGTGACCTTGTGTTCCTCAGTTAACCTCTTTGAGCTTCATTCTCCTTATCTGTAAAATGGGGACAGTAATCCCTCATCTGACAACTTTTCAGAGTTTCAGTAAAGCTCATAGCACATTTTCAATGGAGAAGAGCTGTGTACTTGTAAAAGGTTTTCTCAGAAGGAAATTCAGTGAACAGAGGACCCCCAGGAGCCTCCTTCTGAAGTCACAGCCAAGGGATAGCCCCCAGTACTTCCACATTCAGGATGTTCAGACTTAGCAGAAGAGGCACATATATCTGCCAGCAAACATTCTTTGTGTCTTGGATTTCTAATCTACAAACAACCTGGGTAATGAAATTGAAACTGATCTTTCTCATGTGATATTTTGAACATTGAGTGCTTAAAACAGACAACCATACACTTTTGGTAAAGTGTCAGTGATGCAGAACTTTTTACCTGTTGATAAATTAGTTTAGTCCTTGGTTCTTTGTATAATGAACTCATGTGGTAAGTTATATTACTTTCCTTACTTTATTGATGATGAAACTAAAATGTTAAACTAAAATGTGGTTTCCTGATCCAGGGCCTCCAGTGAGGAAGTAATAGAGCAGGGCCTTGAATCCAAGGAATCAGTCATCTGTTCTTCAAGGCCCTTGTCTTTGTTTTTATTGATACTTGAGAATAGCTTCTAAAAAGCTGTGTTAACCAAGAGGGTTGACTGTTAAATTTTTTTATTAACAGACAATTTGGGGATAGGGAGTGGAATTTAGGATTGGTTAAGCAAAACTTATATAAAAGTAAAGCAAAAATATTAATTTACAGAATGCAGTTTTAATATTTTCTTTACTTTCTTTAAATGAAAAAAAAAAAAAAAAAAGAATAAAACCAATAGCATTAGGAGGTGGCTCAATTGGTAAAGAATCTTCCTGCCAATGCAGGAGATGCAGGTTCAGTCCCTGGGTTGGGAAGATCCCCTGGAGAAGGCAAAGGCTACCTACTTCAGTATTCTTGCCTTGAGAATTCCATAGACAGAGGGTCCTAGCAGGCTACCGTTCATGGGGACGCAAAGAGTTGGACTCAACTGAGTGACTAATGCACGCGCGTGCGTGTGTGTTGGGAATTACCACATTAAGAACTTTTCTTTACTAATTGAAAGTGAAATTGCTACTACTATACGTTTTCCATGTTCCCTTGCCTGAACAAAACAAACACACACACGCAACAACAACAACAAAACCCCCAGGCTGCCCGGAAGGTCCCAGTGCTCACATGTAGAACCTCTAGGTGCTAATGGAATGGAGTGTGGACTGTGATCTGAATGACTTACAGAAATGCCACTCACCCTATTGCCCGGGACAACCAGTGTTTCTTCAAAACTGCAGGACTACAGTTGACTCTGGAACAACTTGTAGATTAGGAGCATTGATTCTCCTCGCTGTTAAAAAAAAGTCATCTAATTTAGTCAACCCTCCTTATCCGTGATTGCAATTCAACCAACTGTCAATCATGTAAGACTGTTGTATTTACAACTGAAAATATCCACCTAAGTGGATCAAGCTTGTGTTGTTCAAGTGTCAATGGTACTTATATTTGACAAGACATTTAAATAAAGTGATTGTCTGGCTGAGGTGTCCTGCTCTTTCTATCACACAGTCTCCACAACACAACTTTTCCCAAAATTGATGAGTTTCATAAATGGAGCATAAATAGTATACAAATAAGTCTCAATTCATCCTAAGTATCATAGGATTTCATATACAGAGTGTAAAAATAATAAATAGTAGGCAAAGGTTTAGTTAATATATGTAGTTAATAATGAAGAGTCTACAGGTGAACCCCAAAGAAGTGCAGTCATTTGAACACTTTACCCCACAGATGACGTCTATAGACCTGTTGAAGATTGGGGTTGGGGTGGTGAGCGGGGAGAGCGATGGCTGACAAGGGTCTATAGCAGGAGCCATTAAACAAACAGATTCAACCCCCTGTCTCAAGTCCCTTCCACCTGTTTCAATACAAAACCAACTGGAAATATAAGTTAAGGAACAGATAAGCTCCACTCCTGATTCAAGCTATTAGTCAGACATGGGTTCGAGAGATGGGAGTGTTACACTGGACATGAAGTTATCATTTTAAATTTGACTGATTTTTTTTTTTTTTATAACAGCTGAAAGTGATCTGACAACCATAGGAGTGGCCTGAGATGTTACTGACTGGGAAAACCACTTGATGGTGGTCATTTGAGAAAGAAGAAAACTCTATCTTCTATGTAACTCTGAGAGAGTTAAGACTATTCAAAATGATAGCTTTAAGTGTGATAAATAAGCTAGAGGGGTCTACAAGGGTATGGTGAGGGGTCTTAAAAGGAACAACTGACATAATATTGAGATGCTAAAGGAGTCTCAGAGATGTTTATAGCTATGAGCAGACTATCACTTCTGTTAGCCTCTCTAAGCCTCTCCTTTTTGCTTTTGTGAAGTTGCTTACCAAAGTCATTGAGTCATGTTTATTTTGGTCTTAACTCTTGATCACTGGCTTTTAAAAATAGCAAAGGCCTTGCTCTACACAATGCAGAGTCTGGTCCTTTTTTTTTTTTTTTAAATAAGTGAGCTCTACTTTGAATTTCACTTTGGTGATTTCATTCCCTTAACTGGTTGACTCCCCTTAATGCATTTTGAGGATGGAGACGTTTGTTTTTAGGATATAAAGAGAAACATGAGTGCCAAATGAAAGAACAGATTTCAAAACCTGGATCATTTGGGTTACTTCTATCACTCAGGAAGGGAACAAGGAAGAGAAGCAGAATGAGAGAGTAGATACAAGCGCTTCTGAGGACCCCAGAGTCAGGCCTCTAGCTGACTTCCTGCGGGGATGCTGCAGTGACATCCACGCTCCGATGGAAGCTGGCAGCAGGCACGGAGGAGAAGGACAGCAGTCCTGCCTCATTGCGCACCCAAGGGTGTGATGGGGCCCTCACACCGCCACTCACACCCACCGCCGGCCCTCGCCCATTGCAGAGTGCTTTCAAGAGAGGGCGCAGGAAAGGAAACAAAGACGTTTCCTCGTTTCTTCTTTAGGTTCTTCTGCCTGAATTTTATCCTCAGCTCTTTTTGTCTCCTACCATGTGTACTAAGACTGTAAGAAATGAAATGCCAACCCTCGGCAACTAGAGTGACTTAAGAGAATAGATTCTCAAACCAAAAGCAGCCATTTTATTATTCAGGAAGCTTTTAACATGCCTTTCTCTGACAACGCTTTTACTTTCATGTAATTAAGAGATTTAAAAACCTGGAAAACGTGAATGATTTTGCTCATATGTATGCTCATATGTATGCCCATACATACACAGTGCTCACAATGAATCATGTGCTATTTTGTGCAACCAACCAAAAAGTATTCCTTTGCAGTTTAATCATTTTCATCTTTACTTCTTGCATAAGCCTGGTCCAAGTGGTACATTGAATGCTCAAAAGCAACATTATACTACAATTATTTAAACTGAAAAGAAAGATTTTTCAAGTGGGAATAATAAAATTACCTAATTTCACAAACTGAAACCTATTCCACCAATAAAATGCGTTATACTTTTTTAGCATCTCCTGAAAATTACTACTTGTAATTTAGGAAACTGCCATCATTTAATACTTGGTTATACAGAATAGTAGTAATGATTTTTCTTCACCATAGATAATTAAGATTTAGTATAAATTAGATTACATAATCATGCAGCCCCTTTTTCTAAAATTACTACATTTCAACAGTATGATTTAAATGCACAATGTGAATAATATACAAATATTTGAAATATAAAAAAGTATATGTAAGATATAAGCAAGGTCCATTCTTATACAACAGATTTATTAAGTGAAAATCAACTCTGGTTTTAAAGTTTGCATATTTATAGCTTATAAGTCTTTAGGCCTTCTTATAGTCTTACTCTTGGGTTTTATTTTGCTTTGATTTCCTTGGCAAAAATTTAAAAATTTCAAAAAATTATAGTGATTCTCACACCTTTATTTACAAGTTTGGGAGAAAGTGACTCAACTGACTTTAGTTGTTAAGTTTAATCACATTAAGAGAAAATAACTTCAGTAGTAACGATCAACAACAACAAAAAAGAAACTTAAGATGTGGTTTTTCAATTTGGAAAGTAGCTGGGAGTTTCCTAAAAAGTTAAACATACAATTAATACATGACTCAGAGAACCAATTCCTAGATACTTGCCCCCTCCCTCCAAATAAAAGTATATGTCCACACAAAAACTTAATGTGAATGCTCATAGCAGCATTACTCAAAATTTTTAAATAATAGAGAATTTAAAGATCCATCAACAGTTGAATGGCAAACTGTGGTATGTCCACATGATGCACTACTACTCAACAAGGGAAACAGAATGAATTAGTGGATCCATGCAACAGGAAAACTTAGAAACATTACGCTAAATGAAAGAAGCTATATATTAAGGACTACATATGATATGATTACACTTAACATGGCGTTTCTAAAAATAGCAAAATCATTAGAGACAGAGAGCAGATCAGTGTTTACCTGGGGCTGGTGATAGCGTGAGAATTGGCTAGAATGGGCATTAGGAAATTTGTGGGTAGGATGAAAATGTTGTAAAACTATATTGTGTCGCAAACTGAACTTTAATAAAACACCAAAGTATACACATTAAATTAGTAGATTTTACTGTGAATTACATATAGAAAGAACTTTTAAAACTCTAGGCTTTTTCTATTCTCCTTCTCCTAATACTTCATATGTTTCTCTGCTTTTTATTCCTGATTGAAGTAGAACATTTTTCATTCGGTGATCTTCTACTGAAAACTCACCCAAATATAGCAGCTCTTCATACCTCCCTCCTTCTGTCTGCCTGGCTTGTTCATTTACTCCGTCATTCAATTATTCAACAAGACTATATTGAGCATCTACCAAGTATCAAGCTGTGCTCTAGGTGCTGCAAATGCAAGATGAATAAGTCATCTCCTAATGCCTCTCTTTTATTCTCATCACAAACTCTGTCTTCATCTTAGAGCCGCTCTTTCCTCCTCTTCCCTATGTATACTTAATATCCTATTTATATCAGTAATTTGCAAGTTGGTTCAGGGCTTTGCCAATGTTCTACTTCACTTGAAGTGTCAATCTTTTAGAGTTGAATGAATATATCTTTAAAACACTTAACAAATTCAAAACTAATTAATCTAATAAAATATTTGTTCAGTGGTTTCTTTGAAAAAGCACACCAGGCCACATCAATGGTTTGGGACAAGGACTTTGACTTTGCTCAGCAATATCAACTTAACTCAGCAATATCAACTTAATCTCCATCACTGACAACTGAGGCAGTTCTGAAATTGTATGAAGGGTACTCTGCACTCTGAAGAAGAGACAGAGACATCCAAACCCGCTTAGTGGGTAAGAAGTAATTCTGGTGCCTCTTACACGGGAAGTGGCCCTCAGATTTTCATTAGATAATGCCCAGAAATATTAGTATGTCAGCCTTCAGAATCTGGATTAGCAATTCAAGTCTGTTTTCTCTGCGCATAGATTTTTTTCCATTTCTGATTTCACTAATGCTGAGCAAAGACATGACTCTCTTCAACCTTCTCCTATAATGTCATTTGCTGGAGAAATCACTTGGTGACCAACACTGCTATAAACACAAACAGAAGGATTATATCAGAGAGAAAATAATTCTCTCCCCAATATTTAATCAACTTTTTCAATACTCTGGCCCTTTTTTTCATATAAAATGATTAACTTAATAAAATCAAAAGCACTTAATTCAGTTATATATCTTATAGATTTCATTTATGGAGACTTTGTGAACTCTATGTCCTCTCCATCAATCCCAGCATTGCTGAGGAACGAGGAAGAAACATTTGGACAAAAGGGTGTGGACACCAAAAAAAAAAAGCAACACACGAGGAGCAGAAGTTATTGATGCACGCAACACTACCCCTACTGTGTCAACATCAGGCTTTACCTGGTACAGTGTCAATTCTTGCCTTTAGCCAGTTATTCAGTGACAAAAGTGGAGATTATGTTGATTTGAGAACTACTATAGCATGCAAAAATAAGTCTTTTGCAGTTCCTTGTAATAAATCTTTTATACTCTGATTGTTCAAAGACGTTCTTGTTTGTTTTTTCCTGAAACTGCCCCATCTCACCTTTTAGTGTTAGTCCTTTGTAGTGAATGGTTTGGTTTCTAGCAGAGCACACACTATCATCTGTACACACTGATGCTCTCATTTCACATGGTACCTGGCCCTTGGACCCTATCTTCAAACCTGGTCAGAAGCACAGATGTCAAGTGGTAGAAGGACTATCTTTCAGGGTCCTTGATAGTAAAAAGTCTTACATAAATCAGTCTTGCAGAAATAAAAAATAAAAAGAAACTGTGAAATTTGGTGTCATCTGTGGAAATTGTCCCCTTGGTTGAATTTGTATGGAAATATCTTAAATTCAGGTTTCGGACTGATGTTTTGCTTCCGTCAACTTTAATGCACTGTGAAAAAATTTCAAAAAATTATAGTGGGAAAGATTTCCATTAATAGAGAAACTTTAGTACTGGTTGCTGTGACCAAACACTTCATTTAAAAACGGTTCTGTCATCCTATGTTCAAAATATGTCTAAATGTAAGTAGAAAAAAGTTGAGTTGTGCCAAGGACTCAGATTTAAAACTGGGAATGTGGGGGTGGGGGGCAGTAGTGAATAAAACCAGGTTTTCTGAAAAGCACATAGGAAATATATCAGAGTTGTGTTTTCTACGTAACACTCATTAGTAGTCATGAACTGGGGGAAAAAAATGAAGTGAGAGAAGTGATTTTTAGAAAGATAAACAACAGGAAGTTTTCTCTTCATCAGCAGTAGTATTGTGAAAGCAGCCATCTTTTAAATGGAGGTAAGTTATCACGGCTCTTTGATGACTAGGGAAGAAAGGGCAGAAGGATGGTACCTTGTCTATGTATTTCTATCCTGAGATGAAAATGAGAAAGATAAGAGTGTAAGGTGATTTTGAAACACAGCAGGTGTAGAAAAACCTTGAGATGAGTTGCCCTTTCACAACTACTAACTGGATGGAGAGACCCAGGTAAGAGGTCAGTGGCTTTTCTCTAATAAGGAGCTGAAAAGAATAATGAGGTGATACCTGAAGCAAAAGCTGCAGGAGCCAGCCTACGCGTGTCACAGAAACATTAGCATTTGTGAGCAGAGCATCGACTAGGTTCAATGCAATGCAAAGAAGGACAATAGATCAACATTTCAGGTTGGACTTAAACAGAAATTAAAAATAGATCAAAAACACACTTGTGTTTAGGTATTGATATTTCTTTCAGTCTTGCCTCCTCAATCTAAGAAATGAACTCTTAAATGTAATTTGCCAAGTAGAAATTACAATTTTGTTGTCTAAATCAAACTTAAAATAATACTGAAAGGTCACCTCAAAATATATACGTTATATGTATGTAAGTGTACAATAACAATTTAAAAAGCAGAGGACATATTATGAAGAGATGGTGGGGAGAGTCTCTGTGAACTAGGGGGAAAAGTCATTCTGATAGACATTCTTAATGTTAGTTATCAAATAGGAAGTGACCTCCAGCCATTCAATATACAGTCAGAGACAGTGAGTCATAGTTCCGATCTTCCCCGTGTTCTTTGGGTAACTAGGTCTATTCAGAGGAATTGCGTTCCCTCCAGTCTGTCTGAATCTGCAAGTGCTCCTCAAGGACCAAATTGACCTAGAAACTTTTGGAACACATATGGTTAGTAAGGTAAGTACATCATTCAAGATGAACAGTCTTTCCTGTCGATGGCATTCAGCACACTGCATCTGGCTAAAAGAACCATTTCTAAAACTCCAGAGTTACCCTTCTCTCTTAGCAAACTCTTTTCCCCCACTTGCACTGGGTTTACCTATATTTCACATTCCTTTCCTTCTGGAAACTCAGGCTACAACTCAGCCACAAGTGGTATATATTGGCAACCTGGAAGCAGTCAGGGACCTAATGCTTTATGGCAGCAGTTCCCAACCTTTTCGGCCCCAGGGACTGGTGTAATGGAAGATAATTTTTCAACAGACTGGAGTAGTAAAAGGATGGTTTGGGGGTGATTCAAGGGCATTACATTTATAGTGCACTTTATTTCTATTGGGGCTTTCCTGGTGGCTCAGATGCCTGCAATGTGGGAGACCCAGGTTTGATTCCTGGGTCAGGAAGATCCCCTGGAGAAGAGAATGGCAATCCACCCCAGTATTTTTGCCTGGACAATTCCCAAGGACAGAGGAACCTAGTGGGCTACAGTCCATGAGGTCACAAAGAGTCAGACACAACCGAGTGACTAACACTTTCACTTCTTACTTCTATTATTATATCAGCTCCATCTCAGATCATCAAGCATTAGATCTCAGAGGTTGGGGATCCTTGCCCTTTGGGATACACTTTCAATAGTAATCAGAGGGATCCAGAAGATAAACTATTCTTCCCCTGTCCCCTCTGCAGACTGCATAAGAAACCATGGTCCACATAGCTCCCCAGAGCCATCCCCAAAAGACTAGCTAAACGTCTGTGTTTTCTTTTGAAGCTGTGGCCACTTCAGTAACACATTATGCTACATTTGCTTTGTCTTTGCCTCTTCTTCACTTTCTTTCCCCCTTCACTCTTGCTGCCCCTGAACTATACTCTACAATAAAGCATTAGCATATAAATTTCACCTCAGATTCATTCTGTCATCTAAAGCTAAGCGTGGATGCCTGATAAATTTCATTATTTTGATTGAGCGCCATTATAAGCAGAAATTATTGGCCCATGACAATGTCTAATCAAACGTCTTTGCCTCGTTTTGAACACTGTGGACCAAGTGTGTCTCTCTCCTCTTACAGAAACACAAAAGGAGAAAGAACCAGAAGCACAAGGTTTTCCGTGCTGGATTTACAGATGGGAGAGATGCTATCTCAACTGGATCTTCAGGAAAGGATGAGACGACTTTGACACATCTTGATTTAGGTAATCAATGATTGCCTATTAATCCTATATGTTTATGTGAGATGGAAGAAAAAGTCATTACATTGTGGTCCTGGAAGCATTAGGCCCCATAAGAGACTTTCCTGAAGGTGTCCTTTAATACTTATACACATAAATTCTGGATATACCAAAGTTCTCCAAACACAACACGATAAAACTCTCAGACTTCTATGTCCTTGCACAGACTGTTCATTTTCCCTGAAGGTCCTAAACATGCACACATGCACACACACACACATATATACACACACTTCCATCTTGAAAATGGATGATTCAAATAAAGACCTTTTCAGTGGCTGCCCCAAATGTCTCTCTTTCTCATTGCAAAATTAAGTGTTTCTGTCTCCTATTTATACTTCTGTTCCAATTCCTAGCTCACAGCACCTATCTGTCTACTGGTCTTTTAACTATAGTGGGAATTCCCTAAATTATCAGATTGTGTTGCTTATGTTTTTATATCCCCAATATGTCTCACGACCCTTGAGACATGATAAGGACCAAGTAAAAAGGAAGGAAGGGGAGACCAAAAAGGTGAACAAGAACAAAGAAGAGGGGGGAAAAGACCATGGGAATGTATTCTATCAGTCTCCTTACATTCTTTGTTTCTCCCCAAATTTTGGATTTGAAGAAGAGAGTCCAAAGTTGAAATAATATATTTTTGAAAGTTTTAGAAAGCATCACAATATTTCATGCACTGTACCACAAAATATTTTAAGTCAATCCTCAGGAGATATTTTTCTGATTAAAATGTGCATTCAAGAGTATAATAAAAATCAATAAAGAAAAGGCTGCTTTCCAGAAACTTGTTTTGAGGGAAGTTGTGTTGAAATACTTTAGATCTACAAACAAACAGGTATTTGTATTTCAGTACCAAAGTTTGACATGTATAAAAAGGACACCATGAATTAGAATGGATCACTGTGTAATGCATAGTAAGTCAGCTCATCCTACGGAAGAGATAGAAACTTCTATGTGCAGTGTTTTTAACAACAAATTTGATTGAGCACTAACACACAAATCTTCTCCTAATCTTGAACCTCCGAGGAGCTGACCCAGATGCATGAGAATCTTTCGCTAAGTGGAATAGTTGTGCCATACCCAGGCTGCTTTCAGAAGCACCCAGGCTGTGAGAGAAGCATCATTTCCTGAATAGGGCTGTGCTATCCTGACACAGTTTAAAAACTGAGGAGGCAATTACTATTTTTGATTGTGTTAACCTGTGTGTAATTATGTAATTACCTACAAAATTTAGGCAGAGTGTTACAGATCTAAATCATTAACTTTAACAATTGACAAGCTGCTTTGATTAGTATTTTCATAGTGTAGGATAACATACTTTTGTCGGCTTTCCCATGATTAGTTATGATTGGGAATTTATTTATGCAGAACATTTTTATTGCTTGTTTGCAGAAACAGAGCTGGAGCGTGAGGGCAGAGGAGTCACGTGCCTCCCTCGTGGTTCACTCAGGAAACGCCAGTGATGAGAAAATACAGAAGAGGTCCTCGTTATCACCCCCCAAATGACATAAAATCGTAGTGTCACATTACAAGAGTATCCGGAGAATTCAGTTTGGAAGAATTGGGCTCTCCTTTGGCAAATTAGACTAACAAGAACATCAGTGTATGTGGCATCAACTCAGACTGTCACACGCAACCCCCGACTTGGTCAGACAGCCCCTCTAACGGCATCGATCCATGCAGCTGCTCATCTAAGGAAAACACATGTCAATATATTTATTATTTACTTTCTAGCAGAAACCCAGCAGCTGCAGCAGTTTTTGAGAGAATTCTCTGACACATCTCATTTCCTATCAGTCTTAGGTGCTAGTGGCTATACACACACATTCCTATTAGGCTAACATCTCTGAATGCAGCTAGCTATTGGGAGAGAAAATCCTTTAATTTCTTGGCTATGATGGGACTGTGTGATGCCAAATTTCAACTCTCTATGGGAGACAGAAAGTCCTCGGGACATGAAGCTTTTCTTGTCTCCCCAGGCAAATTGGCTGGGCTCACTTGTTTGAAGGAAGCGATTATTAAAAATGGCTTAGAGAAATTTTAAAGTAAAATTAAAAATAAAGAGAGTCCCCCAGCTACTATGCATGTATTGTCTTTCCCTTCTTAGGGAGAGTGTTTGAGGTGGAGATCAGAGTAATCAAAAGCAGCTGACACAAGTAATCCATGCTAATTTTAAATGAAAATAAAAAGTGTGTGATTTGCCACTGAGATCAGAAGGTGAGACTATCCCTCCAAAAGAATTTGCAGAGCAAAATGGACCTTTAGCTCTCAGTAATCTTTCCTTTCTCTCTGAAATTTTATGACATTGTATTCTAGTGAAAATATCTAGAAAGGAATAGTTTCATGTGATTGTCATTGTCTCCCTATCTAAATAATAACAACATTCTAAATGCGGTTTATGGAGCAGAGGAGTAAAGAGGAGCAGAGAATGCTGTGCCACATGAGAAATTTTTTTCTATATCAGATTAGGAATGCCAAACTCCACAACTGTAAAATATGGATCTCTCAGAATCAGACATCTCTGTTGCCATGTCTCACAAGCATGAACATCTGCTCCATCTTTCACAATGAGACTTTTCCTCACAATCAGACAAGCTACTGTCTTTGAGATGCAAGCTTAATTATACTGTTTTTAAACCTTCCTGACTGAACACATGTGAAACAATGTCACTTCCTTACTGTCTTTAATCTTGTCTTTCCATCTCTGTAAATGTAATGTAAATGTAGAATTTTATCAAATTTCAATTCTCCATCCAGCCTTATAGTTTTTCTCCTACTTAGCTATGACTCTCTAATAGTTCTTATGAATTTAAGAAATATCTACCTTTCTGAAAATCTGGAGACTGCATCCTACTCTGCTTCTCTTCTCTGAAAATATTATAGGTTATCTCCTCCATTATGCACATTATGCAAGAAAGCAATGTTGTAGGATGCTTTATAGTATTCTTTTGCTTTCTAAATAAAATGATCACACATAATTTTTTTATTATTAACTTTTTTTGTATCTGCTTTCCATGACCTACATAGATTCATATCTATGACTATCTATGTTTGCAGCATATTTGGAGGTGGCAATATGCATTTCCTCTGCCAGAGCATGCTACACAACAATGAAAAACACCAAGAATGAAAAAGAGCCAGAAGTCACTTGGGTTTTATAGGTAAGTTGTGTTGTTGCAGAATCTTCCTCTGTTGGCACATCATATCCAATAAGGCCATTTTGCTGCCTAAAGAACTAATCAATTTGTCTTTCTTTTCTTTCTAAGCACAACATATTTGAATCCAGTCCCTCAGTTGAAACTCAGGTATGAGATGAAGCTCAGATCAGCAATAGGATATGATGGGCATTTGAAGTGGAGAGAGATTTGGGGATATTATTGGGAATGATGTGAAGTTCAGCAAAGAAGAGAGGAATGGGATGAACTCTGGGATGGTGTAAAACAAGGAGTGTCTTTGCACATATTACTTGGTAACAATAGCTGTATTTATATTTTAATACGGCTGTTTGGGACAGGATGATGCCTGTCAAAAACAAAGCAATTCAAATCTCTAAACCAAGATTCCTTTGTTGTGGATGGTCATCCCATGCATTCTAAGATGTTTAGCAATACCTGCAGCCTCTCCCCACCAGATACAGGAGACTTTCATTCAGTTATGAAAACAAAAAGGTCTCCAGGCACAGCCAAATGTCCCCTGCCTGCCTGGGAAGCAAAACTTCTTCCATGTGAGAACTACTCTTCTAAAAATCTTAAATGTCTCACTTTACTTTTGACAACACAAGCTATCCCTTATGTTACCTGCTATGGCTTTCAAAGGAAAGGCAAGTGTCCATAGAGTTTAAATACTCCGTATTCATGACCCATTAGCAACGGCTAAGCAGCCGCATGGTTAGTTGGCCACACAATCAGAAAAGGAAGTTGATGACCCAGCTTTATCACAAATGTATAAAGACCCAAATGTATAAAGTCACAGCTCTGTTCTCTACAATAGCATCTAGATAGTAAGCAAGCAAAGCAGGCCTGGTGTCTCCACAACATGCTTCTAGATACTCTATGGACACATGACACTCTTTTTCTACAGGACATTCTTTTTTACATTTAACACTCCATTAATAAAAATCTCAAGAATGGTTGAGGGTGATGGCACCTGGAAGAAGGAAGCCAGTCTAAGACATTCTCTTAAAGCCTGTCAGGGTCTTGCAGGACGGTAGAGCAGTCTTGTTTCTAGATGAAAACAATATTATTTTCACTTCAGCACACTCAAAGGTCCATCATTAGTTTAATCTTCATTTAAAAATTAACCATGAGCTACTTCATATTTCTATATTCTTAGTAATATGGCCTTTCATTAAAAGGTCCAAACAGAATTGTATTAGGACAGCAAAATATATCTAATAGAATTTTATTAGAGTTTTATACCCAGTAGACTTGCTTTTAAATTTGAAAGGTATGTTACTATCAAGCTTACAGAAACAATACATTTTACATAATTTTACATTTCCAGGGATATGCTGGCCTTTCTTTTTCTGATCTCATAAACTTTTCTAAATTTCTTAGGAAATGAAAGATTCTAAAAATCATAAAAGTTCCTGTTATTTCCTAAACAGCATGCAAAGCTGTTGCATAATCTCAGAAAAAGATAGACAGGACAGACCTTACAAATATATTTTAAAGCTCTGAAATGTAGACAAGAATATGTAAATTGAAAGTAAATTTATTTTAGTGAACTGGCAAGAAGGGAAAAAATATAGGGCCATATGTTACCATCAGTTTTGCTATGCATATTTGGGGGGAAAAAAGTTTCTTAAGCCAGGCATTTTCAGTCCATAAAATGCCTTCCATAGGTAACCACAAGCTGGCAGAAGTAGCAGGCAAGTGTTGAAAGTTAGAAATGAGGACAATGCTTTTATTGGTGGCAGAGCAGAATTGGGAACTTGGTCTAAGAGGAATGGAGATGAGGGTATGATAATTTTACGTAAGTGAAAATGGTATCAGTGAGTAAGGAAACTCTCAGCTAGAAGCAGAAGTTCTTTTTTTCACCTCCTTTTCTCCCGTTGGTGTCTCTATTCACAGAGGAACTACCGTGAAAATCATCTACAGTGTAAAGAACACGTATTCCGGCTCACCTCTCTGTTCTAGGTACTAAGTGATTTCTTCTTTCCTGCTTTGCTTCAGTAAAAATATCACAGTACACAGCAGGTCAGTTGAGATCTAGCCACAAATACAAATAATAAATTATGTGGACTAATATAAATAATATGCTGTCTGAAAGCAAGGCTTTATCTGTTCTAACTATAATCTGCAGTTCTGGAATAATGCCTGGGATACAATAAGCGCTCAGTAATTTTTATTAAATGACTGAATATCATAATAATTTTGTGACATCATGAACTTATATATTTTAAATTAATAATTATTCTTCTATGTATATTGTTTGTGTGTGTGTAACTGTATTTGGACTCTGCACATTTCCATGAAAGACTAGAGACTGCTCAATGATGACATGTTTGTGTATGTGTATACTCCTTTAGTCTTTCTAAACCATTTTTCCATGGCTTATAGTACACAAACTCAGAGGACAGAATCCCAACTATTTCAGAAGACAGAATTCTATTTTTTTTAACTGAGACCATAAGCAGACAAGTGACTAAATCTCTAAACTTCTATTTCTTGATCTATGATGTAACTAAAAGCTCTCCTAAGGTTCCTGTGAGGATTAAGTGGACTGATAGGCATGAAATTGCTTGGCAGAATGTAAAATATGGGATAAATGTCAATGGCATTACTGAAGTTATTTTCAGATAACAAAGAACATGGATGAATATTATGATCATTAAAATATTAGCAATTATACAACCTCCTGGACTCCAAGAAGTTCAAAGTTTCAAGGCACCAATAGCACGTAACCAAGAGTCTCGGGTTCTGAGGCTAATTGTAGCAGTGAGACTTGCTAGAATTCTTGAGTTTTTTGCACCTCAATAACATCATTTGGATAGCACAGCCCCTCAGAAAGTTTCCCAAGCTTCCTTTCTGCCCTAAGGTTTTACGATTCTATGAAAGAAACAGATCGATGCGGCACTTGGAGCACAATCCAAAAGGTAAGACCAGGCTTGAGGAAAGTGTCAGAAAAAAGAAAGGAGTGTAGTTGGTCACATCTCGTGTTCAACTTACAAGTTCTCAGCCCAACTCTCCCTCCAGTCATTACTGCAGCAACCAGCTTCCCTCAGCTGTCATCTTGTTGCACAATGCAGACCCCTCAGGACACCCGTCAGCACTCACACATGGGCAGCCTGGGAGTGCAAGGAATTCAGGACCCAGAGAGGAAGGCTTTCGCCATTGGAGGACAAGATCCAATGGACTTAACTCTCCTCCTCCTATCCCTCAAGTAAACATTTCTAAAGTGGTACTCTATGGCTTCTCGGAGGGTTCTGGGAGGATGAAACTCAGATCCCCCCAGGGGTGACCAACTCAAGGCCACATCCTTGAGTGAAGAGGCTTTCCCTCTTCCCTGTTTCAGGCTTCCTAACCTACCACTCCTGTTCCTCGGGATCAGTTCCCAAATTAAGCTACCGAACACAAGCCCTGATCTCAGGCTATGTTTGTTGGTGGGTCACAGACTAAGAAACAAGTGATCTTGAAAAGCTGACCTTCAGGATGGGATTTCAGAGCTGAATCATTCAAAGAATACACTGAGGTAAAGAAGTCATCGTTGTAGTAGCATGAAGTTCTGGTAACTTTTAGTATGCCATACCATCATCATTACTGAGCTAGCATCAGCTTTAGTTGAGAGACTTTGTAAGTCTTAAGAATCCCAAGGAAGTGTTTAGAGGAATTCTCCTCTTCTGCGTTTGCAAAACAGACTGTGATCAATTTTCAGTCCTGGATTTAATTAAAGCAGTGATTGAATAACTTTTATATACCAATGTCAAAGACATGATAGACAAATCAACAGTATTGCAAGACCTGAGATAGAGGCATTTCATACCAGGTGGTTAGACTATAAAGCTGTATGAAAGAAAATCTATCGACATCACATTCATGTTTCAGAACTTAACATTCTAACCAAGAAACCTAGAACCAGTCTCAGTGTGCCGTTAGGATGGCACTCTGAAGCTTGGTCTGTAATAAATAATATAGAGATATCAGAACTGCCTTAACAGAGGATTGAGAAAAGATTCAGAAACCTCAGAAATAACAAAATGATTTTTTTTAATGTGAAACCAAAGAATCTATACCTATGAGCCTGCCACATTAACAAAATTTTAGGGGTCAAAAGTTCTGGGGCAAGCTATGACATTCCCAAACCCTAACCTAACCCCGTAAGGTAAAGGACAAGTTGCTGGACTTGCCCCTTCACTACCAGGATAAATGTACACGCTGAGTGTGTGCTAGGTTGTGTCTGACTCTCTGCAATGCTATGGACTGTAGCCTGCCGGTTCCTCTGTCCATGGGATTCCGCAGGTAAGAATATTGGAGTGGGTTGCCATGCCCTCCTTCAGGGGTTCTTCCCAACCCAGAGATCGAAACTGAGTCTCTTACATCTCCTGCAGTGGCAGGCAGGTTCTTTATCACTAGGGCCACCTGAGAAGCTAGCATATAATAAGAATATCTGTATGTTGGAGTCAGTGCACATTGCACTTGGGAATGACACAGAAGGTTTGAGTAGATTTCAGAACAAGATATGGCATTACAGAAGTTCCCATCTCAAGTTGCAAGCTGCCCTGACCAATGGGCCAGAGAACACAGCAGATCCAGTGGTTCTAGAGGTGTCTACGGTGGGTTCTGACTCCGAATGTGGTGTCTGGTAAGTCCTATCAGTAGACTCTGAGAACTCTCCTCCATTTGAAAAGCATCTCCTGGCTTGTTCCCATGCCTTAGTAGAGGAAGAACACCTTGGCCATGGAGCATAGTGAATATGCCACCAAAGCTGTCCATTATAAGCTGAATATTATCCCAACCATTGAGCCACAAGTTTGAGCAAATGAGGCAGTGATCCATTGTTAGGTAGACTGTATACAAGTAAGTCCAGAAAGTACAAGGAAATTCTATGAACATGAAGCCCAGAATCTTACTACTTCTTTGGTTGCATCAAGACTTTCCCTCTACTAAAACCTAAGGCCTCATGGGGTGGTGCCAATGGTATAACGCAAAAGCAGAAGAGAAAAACCTGTGAACCCAGCTCATCAATGGATTATCTTGATATGTTGGTAATAGTCAAATATGGACTACAAATGCTCTATGGAGTCCCATACCAGGAGATCCTGAGTTGAGGAAAAATCCCAAGTTCTTTTCTGCTCTGATGTTCTATGACAGAATAGGTGTGTCTGGCATACGTGTAGCAGCATCCAGAATGGAGAGCTGTATTTAATAAGCATATACTGGACTTCTCTTGTGCCCTTCTCTTAGTCTATCTTGCACTTTAGCCCTTGCTGTTGTAACCAGAAACACAGAATGAATCCTGACAGCACCTCTCTTAGCAACTCCAAATATTACTTGCTTTATGCTCTGGGGCTTCAGTGACTCCCTAGCAGCATGAGACACTTTGGAGAGGTGTCAGGCCACAAGAGAGCAGTCTGGAATTGAAAGGGAGATAATGTCCCATTAATAACCCTTTTGTTGACTTCTTAAGAACCTTGAAATAAGAAGACAACCTCGGATTAGCTAATTATAAACTCTAGGCATGCTGTGAGTGTCAGAAGGCCCCCAAGGTAGGATTTAAAGAGACCCACTAGGTACTAATGCATGTACAGCTTGGAAGTGCAAGAATGTTGTTATTCAGTTGCTGTCTGACCCTTTGTGACCCCAAGGATTACATCATGGACAGGCTTCCCTGTCCTTCACCATCTCCAAGAGTTTGCTCAAACTTCCCCAGGAAATCATTTCCCAAAACAAACTACCCCCAATCAAACCTTTGTGGATTCTTTTCCTGCTGGGACAGCTAGGCTAGCCCTGAGAGGTAAGAATAGGAAGCACAGTTCCTTAACTGGAGACTTGGTTCTGATATCCAGTAATTCATGAATGTATAGATCTAACACAAGAGATGGCATTAAATCATCCTTCTGATATTTTGTACCCTTAGTCAAGAGATTTTGCTTTGTCTGTTTTGTAGTGATGATGGGGAGGGGAAATTTCTCAGAGAAATATGGGGGAGAGGATAAAAGACCTATCTAGAAAAAACTATCAGCTTGTCACTATCCATGATGCCTGATCCTCCTCACTCGAGACTGATTTTGAATCTCATACCTGGATGAAACTCTGTAGTATCTCCTCAAGGGCTTCTTGGTGGTTTCTCGGCTAATTCAGGAATCCCAGTCTTCTTGTAACATTTTGACATTTTCCATTTTGGGGGATGAAGACAACAGCCTGGGTTAGCTAGCCATCTTATCTGGAAAATAGTTTAATTTTTAAATCAAACATAAAACTAACCATGCACTATCTCTAAGATCTTGAGAAACTCATTTATCTCAGCATCCTCATCCGTAAAACAAAACATTGTTGTAAAGATTACATGATAGTATCTAGAGTTGTGTCTGATACAGAGTCACGCTCAACAAGTATTAGCTGTTGAGCTAATAATTCTAGTCATGAATTAGAGTTGTATATTTGGTTGCTCTGTAATGAATAAAGGTACTCCCTGGTTACTGGGCAACAGAAGGACCTATTCCCAAACTGGGGACCTCTGACTGTGGCCCTGCCACTGACTCTGTAAGAGTAGAAACCCAGACAAAAGAGAGGATCCCCAGGGTGGTAGAAGAATTATATCAAATGCTTAAGATTTGCTTCAGAAGGATGCGGGTTTCCTAGAAACTTCTCCCACGTAGCAGGAAATATATATACCATGTAAGCCCTGGAAGAAGCAGAGAAGAAATCAAGACCAGCAAATGTCTTCAAAATTTTAGAATTAAATTATTGTAGAATTAGAAACCTAGGCTTTGGAAACATTTTTTTCCTTTTTTTTTTTTAACTTCCTGCAGTTTTATTTTTTCTTCTCCTTTATCATCCGAAGCTTTTGTCTCTTTCGTTAGTCTTTAGGGAAAAAACAGTGTTCCCTTTAACCTGATCTGCAAACAAGATAACAACATATCCCCAGAGACCACACAGGACGGGGGCAGCTTACCAAGATGAGGCGCCTCCAAAAGAAAGGCGAGTTTTTCAGGTACACAGTGAGGGAATGTGACCCAACTCAAGGCCTTTTTAAGGCCACACAGAGACCTCTTTGGAGAGATCTTAAGACTCGGAGATTTCTCTGTGAGTTTATATAAAGGAAGCCCATATTTTGTTGTCTTGTTTTAACTTTTATTGCTAAAATAAGAACTGTGCATGTTTAAGGACTCATGAGTGACTAACGCACACACGAGGACTCATGAAGATCTGAGATACACAGTGAAATGATCACAACGTTCAAACCAATTAACACGTCTTCTCCTCACACACTTAACATTTGTGGGTGTGATGCAAACCCCTGAACTGTACTCTCTTAGCAAATTTCCTGTATTCACTGTGGGATGATTAGCTCTGATCACCATGCTGTAAACTGGATCTCTCAACGTGCTCATTCTACATAACTGCAACTTTCTGTCTTTCAACCAACATCTCCTCCTGGGAGCCTCCCCCACCCAGTCTTGCCCTGATAATCACTGTTCTACTCTCTGCTTCTATGCATTCAACTTTGTTAGCTTCCTCATGTAAGTGAGATCATGCAGGTTTTTTTTTTTCTTTCTCTGTCTGGTTTATTTTACTTAGCATAATGTTCCCCGAGTTCATCCACACTGTTGCGAACGGCAGGATCGTAAACGAGGTCAGTCTCTTAAAACAGCATCAGAATCAGGCATCTGTCATAACTGCCACTTCTAAATGCCGAGGCCAAATATGAGTCAACACTTCCAAAATGCACACAGAAAAGTGTACTACTCTATCTTATCCTAAAATGGCACAGCATTTTATATAAAGATCATCTCTAATACTCACTGGTTCCTTCTTTTTTGCCTAACAACTAACATTAGCATAAGCCTATGTCAGTAATGTCAATAAACAAAGAAAAAGTTCAAAAAATTAATCAATTTTTGATTATCCTTCTCAATTATTACCAGCTTGTCTATGCAGTTGCTTGCTCTATATTTGTTCTTCAATCTCATAGGAAGCTCCAGCCTCAAGATCCCCTTTTTTTTCTTATGGACACCCTCATCTCTTTACCTCCATTCCCTATAAAGCTTACATTTCTTAATCAATCATTTAAATCCATCTATTATTGATATAGAGAACATACTATATATGCCAAGGGGTGGAGGGGTCAGGGAGGGATGGATTCGGAGTTTGGGATTAGCAGATGTAAAGCCATTACGTTCTGGATAGCCCTACTGTAGAACACTGGGAATTATATTCAATATCCTGGGATAAACCATAATGGAAAATATGAAAGAGAATAGATATATGTATGACAGAATCATTTTACTGCAGAGCAGAAGCTCACAATGTGATAAATAAACCACAGTTCAATAAATTTTTAAAAAATCCTTCTGATTTTTACATCCTTCTGATGTCAAAAACCTGCAAGTCTCGTTCTCTATTTTTCCTTCCAAGGAAGTAACAACTAACAAAACCCTGGACTCAGAAGAATCCAACCTTTCATCCTTCCCAATTCTGTGCCAGGACCGCTGAGTGCCATGGGCATATCTCAATTCTGTTAAGCTGCTGCTATTACAGATTTGAGGTTTCCAACCTGTGTTGAGTCCTCACTGCTGCCCGACCACCATTTACATCAGTGATTGCCAACCCTGGCTACACATTAGAACCCTGGGGAACTTTTAAAAAGTCCTAATACCTGGGCCTCACCCCAAACCAGTAAAATCAGATCCTCTGGTGGCAGGATTGAGGCTTTGGTAATATCCAAAGTTCCCCCAAGTGATCTAACACACAGCCAGTGTTTAGAACATCGTTCACAGTCTAGGTAGCAGATGATAATCACCCGGAGTTATTTAAAGTACTGATTCTGGGTTCCCCCTTCACGTATTCTAATTTAGTTTGCCTAAGGTACAGTCTGGGAGTTTTGACAATTCCCTAGGTGATTCTAATGTGCAAAGGTAACCCCACTGGTGAGAGCCACAGTGCTCTGGCCTCCAGCCTTCTCCTCCCAACTCACCACAGATGACGGCCTTGCTTCCTGTTTCACAGAGAAAATAGAATTTATCAGAAAAACCTCTCTTATCCTTCCTTTCTGCCATTAAAGTCACAGCAAACCTCCTCCTATCGGTGGCCAGTCTCTGCACTCCTTTCTGGCTCTGTCCTTCCCCCACGCTCTCAGATTTCTCTCCATCGTTACTTCCCTCCTTTCCCTCTGCCTGTTCCCCACGGGTAGTTAACATGTTCCCCATCACTCACTCCTAAGGAGAGCTTTCCTCCTCCCCACGTCGTCTTTGAGTGCTCTCCCATCTCCATCACCTGACAGAAGCAAGCCTCTAAACTGTTGTACACTCTTCCTCACTGAGTGGTCACTCCTTTACATGTTGCCATCTGTTTATTCCCAAAAAAAGAATATTCCAGAGAAACCAGTGACCTCATTGTCGCAAATCCAGTGTGCAGAGCTCACTCAGCCTTTGTTGTTGTGCAGTGTTGTGCTAGTTGCTCAGTCGTGTCCAACTCTCTGTGACGCCGTGGACTGTAGCCCGCCAGGCTCCTCTGTCCATGAGGATTCTCCAGGCAAGAATACTGCAGTGGGTCACCATGCCTTCCTCCAGGGGATCTTCCCAACCCAGGGACTGAACCCAGGTCTCCCACACTGCAGGCGGATTCTTTACTGTCTGAGCCACTCAGCCTTTATTTTCATTAAATCCTCAGCAATGTTTGGCCCTGCTGACTTCACCCTAACTTCTTGAAATCCTCTACCTCTCCTTGGTGTTTTTAACTCCACACTCATCAGGTTTCCCCCTTGGCTTCTCGGATATGATTTCAGCTGCAGTCACAGGCTCTGCTCCCTCAGCTCTTCTAAATGCTGCTGCCCCTCGGGGCTGCAACCACCCACACTCTCTGCTCTCACGTCATATGTCCGTTGTCCCCCATGACTTTCATACAGTGTGCTAAGTGATTTCACACCTTTATGGATGTGAAACTCAACCCACAAAGGCAGGTAGTTAAGAATTACAAATGATTTGAAATTCCATCTCAGAGATATTATTCTGTAAATTGATAGAAAACAATTAATGAGCTCCTTTAGGGGTTCCAACAAGTAATTCTGCAGTTCTGGGGTCACAGGCATTGGGGCTGAGATGGAGAGCTAAGTACCACATCCCAAATGACTAGATGATCTCAGAGATTTCTGAAAAGTCTCCCTGTAACTAGCCTACCTTTGCTGTTCAGGGTTCATAGCTTTTCTGCTGTGTCTGAATCATTGCACTTAGGACACAAGGACCCACTTGTCCTCCTACTTACAGGGTCCAATATGTCCTGGAGCATCTCTCTTCCTCTCTGCCCCACTTGCTCCTCTGCCACCTTCAGTTCCGTTTCTCACCTAGCTGATGTCCTCTCATTGTATTCCTTTAGGAAAAATCTCCTCACCCCCTGTATCTGCCAATTAAGTTCATTATGTTGGTGCTAGTGGTCAAGAACACACCTGCCAATGCAGGAGGCGTAAGAGACGTGGATTCGATTCTTGGGTTGGGAAGATCCCCTGGAGGAGGAAATGGCAACCCACTCCAGTATTCTTGCTGGGACAATCCCATGGACAGAGGAGCCTGGTGGGCTACAGTCCTTGGAGTCGCAGAGTCGGACACAACTGAAGCGACTTAGAACATTACAGCTAAAAATGATGCAATCAGGAAAATGTTTCCCAAGAATAAACTTTGGCTCTAAATTTGATAAAATCAGACAGTAAGTTAATTAATAACATTTATAAAGAACTTATCACAGTGATGAACACATAGGGAACAACTAATAAATGATAGATATTCATATTTCCCTACTTAAAAATAATTTCTGATACCATATATAAAATAAATGACTGAAGCAAATATTAAAATGTGAATACCAAGAAATGGGTTATACTTATTTGCCATATATACCAAGTTGGGTTATACCAAGTTTGGCATAAGAATTTCATACCTAATGGCAATTTAAATGAACCAAAAAAAAAATGTCCAGACAGAAAAATCATTCAACTTCTGTCAGTGTTTTATGATGAAAGAACATGAATAAGAGTCACATGATTTTGTGTGGCTACATGTAAAGCACTTAGAAATAGTGAGCCTGGTTTGATCACAAGTGAAATGAGAAACCAAACTTTTTATTTCAAAGTTTCTTCTCACCTGTAAAAGTATCTGATACTAAAAATAATTTCAAAATAATAATAATAATTTCAAAGAGGCACCATCTAGAGAACATAACTTAATAACACTGAGTCTCTGACTGAACACTGAACAGAGACTGCATTCGCTTCCCTTCCATGCAAGGGTATTCTTGATTCTAAATGTTCATATGAGTGAATCCTTGCATTTCTAAGCAATATATTGCTTAGCTTTGTGTTTTGAACTTCCTAAAACTATATTATTGCTGCATGCAATGTGTCTAAGTTGGTTTTTCATTAGGTTTTATGAGACTTATACATTTGGATGTATACTAATTATGGGATTTTAACATCTATACTCATGAATGAGTCAGTCTATTTTTCTATATTTCCTTTGCGTGGCTCAGGCACTACAGTTTATATACTGTATATACAAATATTTATATATAATAGACATCTATAAGTGTATATGTGCTTATATAAAATGAGGTAGGACGTGTTTGCCATTTTATATTTTCTAGAAGAATTTTTACTTATTGGGAATGATCGTATCCCTAAATGTTTGGCAGAACTCACATAAAAATCAGTTGGGCTTGGTGTTTTCTTGGTAGGAAGACTTAAAAATGCTGATTTAATTTTTAAGACTCCTCAGGGTTATTTGGTATTCCTGTTCTTCTAAGTCACTTTTGAAGTTATATTTTTTAGTTATTTTATCCATCTCATCTAAGTTCTCCTATTTATTGTTCACATTGTTCATCTTATTTCTTTATCATTTTAATTGTTCATTGTAACTACAATTATGTTTCTTTTTATGTTAATATTTTATGCTTTTTCCTGATCCATTTTGTCAGTTTATAGATTTCACTGTTTTTGGACATTTTTAACAAGTATATTCCATATATTTTATGTCACATTAATTTATGCTATTATCTCTACTATTTCTTTGCTTCTATGTTCCTTTGGGTTTATTCTGTTGACATTTCTCCTAACTTATGGTGAACACAAAGCTCATTAATTTTAAGATTTTATTGTAATATAAGTACTTACTGCCATATAGTTCCCTTACAATACTGTTTAACGCTACTCAAGAAGTGTCTGTGCATATGGCTTGTATTGCAGTGACCATGGAGACAAGTTGCTTTTATCTCCTTCGAAAGGCTGTGCTACCAGGGAACCCTACTCAATACTCTGTAATGATCTATATTGGAAAAGACTCTAAAAAAGAGTGGATTTATCTATATGTATAACTGACCCACTCTGCTGTATGGCAGAAGCTAACACAACATGTACATCAATAAAATGAGTTAATTTTTTTTTTAAAAAAGCCTGTTCTGTGAGACTGGCAGCAGCTGCAGCTTCTGATTCACTGTGGCATCACCACGGCCACACCTCCACAGGCTGCTCAAAGCTGAGGACCCATCACAGCAAGGATAACAGCGCAGGCCATGTTTGCTGGATGTGGGACTCCAACAAAGGGCAGCCTTCACCTGTGGACTCTCATCAGCTTGCTGAGAGTTTTCTCAGAACTGTGACTGCCTAAAGTCCTTCCTCCCCAACCCTCCTTTGTCTTTTCTTTTTTTTCCCCTGGGTTTTATTTTTATTTATTTATTTATTTTTTACTATCAAGTACAACATAGCTGTAAAATTTTTTTTCTTTTTTTTCCCATTAATTTTTATTAGTTGGAGGCTAATTACTTTACCATATTGTAGTGGTTTTTGTCATACATTGATATTGACCTGAGTCAGCCATGGATTTACATGTATTTCCTATCCCAATCCCCCCTCCCACCTCCCTCTCTGCCCGATCCCTCTGGGTCTTCCCAGTGCACCAGGCCCGAGCACTTGTCTCATGCATCCAACCTGGGCTGGTGATCTGTTTCACCCTAGATAATATACATGTTTCGATGCTGTTCTCTCGAAACATCCCACCCTCGCCTTATCCCACAGAGTCCAAAAGTCTGTTCTGTACATCTGTGTCTCTTTTTCTGTTTTGCATATAGGGTTATCGTTACGATCTTTCTAAATTCCATATATATGTGTTAGTATACTGTAATGGTCTTTATCTTTCTGGCTTACTTCACTCTGTATAATGGGCTCCAGTTTCATCCATCCATATGACCCAGCAATCCCACTTCTGGGCACACACACCGAGGAAACCAGATCTGAAAGAGACACGTGCACCCCAATGTTCATCGCAGCACTGTTTATAATAGCCAGGACATGGAAGCAACCTAGATGCCCATCAGTAGACAAATGGATAAGGAAGCTGTGGTACATATACACCATGGAATATTACTCAGCCATTAAAAAGAATTCATTTGAATCAGTTCTAATGAGATGGATGAAACTGGAGCCCATTATACAGAGTGAAGTAAGCCTCCTTTGTCTTTTCATAGCCTGAAGGCTCCTCTGGTTTACTCCTCCCCATTCCCTCTTTATTCTTCAAGGGCGTCTCCCCAGAATCTCTCCTTACATCTCATTCTATACTAGTATTCACTTCTCAGAGGACTCAGACTGACACTAGTGTTTTTATTATTATCCATCCTAAATGTTTCCAGATTTCTATTAAGATTCCTTCATTGCTGTTGATGAGTTTTCCCTTCCAAATTTCACCTCCTAACATAATTTCATTGTCTCATGTTCATATATTGTATTCTTTGAAATTTTTCATGATACTTGAAAAAAATGGGTATTAATTATTGAGTGCAGAGTTCTTTTAAGTTTACTAAAACTGTTATTTTATTCAAATTAAATGATATAGATGTAAGAGATGTATAAACCTCTCATTCCTATAGTGGATTTGTTCATTTCCCCTTTTAGTTCTGTCAAGTTTTACCTGATATGTTAGAGGCTATTTCATCAGGTATATACAACTTTAAAATTGTCACATGTTCCCAGTGAACTGGAATTTTATCTGTCTATTGAGTCCCTTCCTACATGATATTGCTTTTGACCTAAAAGTCTGAAAGTATTATTCTCATTTCATTTTTAGGCTACTTTTGCCTTTTTCCCATCTTTTACATGAAAATATTTGTTTACCCTTATATTTTATGTGTATCCTTGGAAAATGGCTTTTGCCATACATCCTTCAATCTAGAAATATCACTATTTTAATTACTGAGTTTAATAGCTTGTTCACTTACATTTATTTTGATTGATTTTTTCTGTTTTATTTTATGTTTTTCATATGTCCTGATTTTTTAACACTCCCTTTTTCTCATTTCCTCTTTCTTTTGCATTGATTGCATTCATTTCTTTTTTATTTCTTTACACCATTTGGTTCTATTTCTTGGTGGTTATCTTTGAAAATTTACCATATATTCTTAACATTTAGAAAAATCCCATTTTCATGCCTCTTACCAAATAATATAAAGATCTTAGAATACTTCAACTTTAATACTTTAACTCTGTCTCAATTGAAAATTATATTACTGTTTAGTGTTTTAGTTATCTCTTACTCTCTATTTAATCTTAACCTCATACCCTGGACATGACCAGTATTTTTTTATATACAATGTCTACATTTGTTGACATGTTCACTAACATCTTTGTTCACTTATTCCTTACACTTCAGATCTACAGTCATTTTTCTTTTTTATTATATGCATTCTTTAGAAGTTTTTTTTAAACTTGATGAGGTTAAGTTTGTAAAGAAGTCTCTCAAAAAGAAAAAGTAGTCTCTCTCTCATTAATCGAAAATTTATTTCTATTACATATAAAATCTAAATATTTTTTCCAGATTTCAATTTACTGAGGAGTAAAGTCTTTGGAGATTTAAAAAACGTTCCTGTGAGTTCATCAATGCATTTAAAAGTGTGTTTGTTTAAAATCTAAACTGATTTTCACTGAAAGGCTTTTAGAGTAGTCTATCATTATAGTCTTCCTGTAGTCTAGTCTTCCTATAATTCTGAAAGGAGCAGACTATTTTTATTATTTTATTTATAAACATAATCAAACTCAGTCATGTCTGACTCTTTGCAACTCCACAGACTGTAGTCCACCAGCTCCTCTGTCCCCTTTCCCAGGCAAGAATACTGGAGTGGGTTGCCATTCCATTCGCCAAGGGATATTCCCATCCCAGGAATCGAACCTGGGTCTCCTGCATTTCAGGCAGATTCTTTACCATCTGAGCCACCAGGGAAGCCAGTTAAGCTTTACCAACATGCAATATCAGTCCTGAATATTCATTGGAAGGACTGACACTGAAGTTGAAACTCCAGTATTTTGGCCACCTGATGCAACGAACTAACTCACTAGAAAAGACCCTGATGCTGGGAAAGATTGAAGGCAAGAGGAAAAGGGGACAACAGAGGATGAGGCAGTTGAATGGCATCACCGACTCAATGGACATGAGTTTGAGCAAGCTCTGGGAGTTGATGATGGACAGGGAAGCCTGGCTTGCTGCAGTCCATGGGGTCGCAAAGAGCCTGACATGATTGAGCAACTGAACTGAACTGAAACATGCAATATATAAATTGATGGATGTGCCAACACTCATTACACAGATTCTAAGGTCACAAGTCACCCTCAGAACATGAGTTTCTGAGGAAAGAGAGCCATTTGCCCAACTCAAGTGTTGATAGGTATGCCTTCAAGAATGCATTTCTTGTTTAAAATATTGATATATATTACAGTCAACAATTAAGTAGCTTTATGGACTGATTATCTAGTTCCAATGAAACAAGTCTTATATAAGGGACAAGAATCCTTTAAAAAAAAAAAATCCCTGTAGAAAAATTACAGATTGAAATTTACACTAAACTGAAGCATAAAAAACAATCTACAGTAGCAGAGCAGACAGTTCTCCTACACCCAGTATGAGTGCTTTTTTGGCCATTGTTCAAGGTAAAATTAATGGTAGTCTAATTAGATGTGACAAGAAGTCAACCAAGACTTAAAATTATCAAGAGGCTGACTTGATATAAAGAGTAACAATTGTCATTGTTAAATATGAAACTGGTCTAATTGATTATTGTGGCTTTAAATAATAAGCTAATGAAAGATGAAGGCACAATTAGCAAAAGATTTTAAAAATAAGATTTATTTCATCTTTATTTTACCCTTTTAAATTTATATTGCATTTATTTTATACTGTGTATATTTTACATCTATAAATAAGCTAATACACTTTTATTAGGGTTGAGTGCTCAAAGTATTTTTCCTAATAAGGATATTTATTAAAATTGGGGGTACCGATTTACTACCAAATAAGTGACTTGAGAGCTTGAGCATTTAGGATTTATCTTTATTTCCTTCACAGAGGATAACTCTGACCTTTCCATGTGATAGTAATCCAATAACTCTTTATTTATTTATTTTAATTGGAGGCTAATCTCTTTGTAGAATTAATATTTTGTTCATCTTACATATTTTAAAAGTTGTTCTTTCCACTGACTCTATTTTTGTACATGGTAGGGATTTTGAGGAGCATTCCCTCTTGGATCATCTAATCTATTCCCAGAATGTTGGTAGAATTGATTTTTATTATTCCAAACTTATGCCTGATGGATGAGTGTCAAGTGCTACTTTGAATATTATTAGTAAAGGTGAATTCATTATTTCCCTTGACAATCAGCATCGTTGCTTAATTGTTCTCATGGTTAAAAAGCTTTCTTATATTTAACTTAAATTTCCCAGTGCAGTTTAAGCTCATTACTTCCTGTTCTGTTCTCTTTGACTAATGAGAATTGGTCCCTGTCCTCCTGATAATATCCCTTAACATATTTTTGGAAGCTGTCATGTCTCCCCTTAGCCTTCTTTTCTCCAGATTGGGAATTTCCCAGCTCTACTAACCTTTTATCATACATTGTATTCCACCTGAATTTCTATATTTTGTGGTTTTCCTCTAAATTACCTTAATTTGTCCTTAGAGAAAAAAATGCATTCAGAATTTAGTAATTTCCTGAAAATAAGGAAAAAAAATAAATAGCACCATGTATAATTTACCTAATGTGATAGATAGTAAGCATGAAATTCTACTTGGGGAATAGGTTTGCTTAAAGTAATTCTTATTCACAGTTTCATAAAAGACCATGTAAGATTATCTTTCTGTTTCTACCCTTAATAGAGAAAATTTCAAGGGTCTGAAATTTTATGCAAACTTGTGTCAATGCAGCCATTTGCATAAGGTTACATGCACGAAGTGCATTTTTCTAGAAAACTCTTTCCTAGCTTTCATAATGGAGCTCTGTTACCTTCAAAAAGGCAAAATCTGATTGGATTCTAGTCCTGAGACAAAACTCAAGTGAATAGAAAACTAACCTGTTTAATTTTTCTGTTACTCAAATTTCCTTTCTGAAAATGAAATAATTTATGGCAATATACTTGAAGTAAATAATACCTATGTGTGGCATTTTTAAAAGAATCTTAAATTAATATTGACCCATAAACCAGGACTTGTTCTTAGGATTATTTTTGGTGTATTTTTATCCCTCTACACATCCTCACTAAGGTGCTGATTCAGAGTATCCTCTTTCTGTCTGTTATAATGTTGGCAGCTATATTACCAGCTGTTCTTGGCTGCTCCCAAGTGTGTAATATACAGGCCTCACATTTGTGAGTGATCTTTATAACAAGGCACAAATTCTCCAAAAATATTACTCCCAAGAGAGCAATCAAAGGAGAGAAGAATTTGTACTTCCAAACATGCTCTACATTCTCCCCTCTATGGGTATGGACCACAAGGCTCTCCACACATCTTACAATATCCTCTATGCCTCAGTCTTTGGTAGCAGATATCCCATCAGCAGCATCCAATACGGAGATAATTCCAATAAGAAGGAAGTCGCCTGCAGTGCAGAGACTGAGTTCATAGGGTCTCATTTCCATGAGGATATGTTTAGATTATGTATGTTTACAGAAGAAATAAACATCTTTGTATCAAACACCAATCTTCCTTCTCTTCAGATCCTCACTTGGGCATCCTTGTTCCAGCTCTCTGTGTGTTCTAACCAAACACACACAAATGCAACCAGATGAAGCCCCATCTTCCACCCTGTCCATGGATATATCTCTCTCCTTTCATCCAGGGGCTGCCTTGCAGGTGATACCACAGGACTCTGCTCAGTTCCCATACACTGTATGCACAACTTGCAAGTATGGAGGAGCTATTATGTCAAGGGGTAAAATTTATCAGTGGCTTACAAAAGCTAGCAGGAAAACTATCCTTTCTCCCTTTTCCCCATAGGAATGGTTCAGATGCAGTTTATGAAATAGCTGCACATCAGCCCTTTGCTTGGCTCTGATTTCTGGGAAAACAAAGCTAAGAGACTCTCTTAGCTCTTTTGACCAATGACACATAATAGAAGAGCCCCCAAGTATTTACTGTAATTTTCCTCATGTAACAGGTATTCAATACAAAGCTCTCTTTCAAATCAGAGACAAGGCATCCTCTATCTTAATCAGTAAAGATAATGTATTGAACATGGTGAATATATCTATTGACAATTCAATAAATATTACTGAGTTTCTAGAATGTCTCAGATAGTGTGCTATATATGGCTTTCTGTCCACAAGCTGAGGATTGAGAAATTCTTATATTGTAACATGGCATTTTAGCTAACTAATCTTAATTTCCCACTCCCAACTTGTGTAACTATAGCCTTTCTAAACAGCAGATAGAATCAGTTTTACTGATCTAAGAGAACCAAGAAAAATAAAATGTGAATATCAACTCTGAAGCCAAATAATCTTGTTAAGAAGTTCCCTTAGAAAAATCTTCAAACCCTTAATGACAGTAAAAGTAGAACTAATGCAAACAAAGAGAAATTCTGCTGAAAATAAATGCATTAAAAAAAAAAAAAAAAAACAGAACATAAGAAAAATGAAACTTCCTCAAAGAGAGATATAAAGGAGGAAAATTTGCAATCTTTGCAAAGAAATTAAAAGGTAGACGTGATGACTAACTTTATCTTTCTGATATCCTTATAGTGTTAATTTAAAAAAAGGTATTAGGACAAAGGCATTCCATAATTATAGCTGTTTCTAAATGCTTTTAATTAAAATTACGAATTGTATTGAATATGGTAAGGAGAAACCTCTTTGACTTACTATGTGCTTTTTAAATCCAATGTATATGGACAGTTTACACGAGGTGAGAATGGTAATCACTGTGTAAATGTGGGTAACTGAAGCTTTCAAGGAATAAGCAAGGTTGTCTCCCAGGAAACCAGATTACATGGGTGGCTGTCAAGAGGATTTGCAAGAGCGATGAGGTGAGGTTGAGGGCAAGGAGTACAAACTAAAGAAACAAGAAGATTGATGGCCTCTAGTTTGGAGTCCAGAAAGAACAGAAGGTATGAAAAGGTGGCTGGAAGGTGGGGAGGGGACATGAAAAGGAGAAGATGAGGGGAAGAGAGAACAGAAGTCTGAAGTGGTTCTTCTCAAACTCTTTTCATTGTGCATTCTCCATTTGCTTAATGTAGGGAAAGAAGCCAAAAATACCCAGTACATGAGAGCTGATGCTAGAAAAAAAATGGGCTTATGGAAAAGACCCAGATGTGGGTTTTTAAAAATACTGCGTGTGATCATGGGAGATCCTTTTCCATGTCAATTACCTTTCAGACATTAAGAAACCACTCTAATGAAAAGTAAGAAAGAGTTGGCAGCAAAGGTAGGGGAAAAAAGGGGGCTGTTTCCTTGACCGTTAGGATACTTAGATAGGGCGACCATGTACCCTGAGTATGGAAGTAAAGAGAAGTATAACAAAAAAACAAGAGAGGGAAGTGACTCCTAGGGAGATAAAGCTCCCAGGAGACAGCATCAAGGAGGTATGCCCATTTATATCAATTCACTTGGCACATTATTACAGACATGCAGCTTTTAAAACTGACATCAACAGTTCTGCATTGTCAACTAACATATGCAGGAACTTACTTATTGGCCTCCAGTAACTCCCAGGTCATGCCGCTGACTCTATCTACAGCCTCCTAAGCAGAATCCCCTGTTCTTTCCATCTCCCCTCATCTCATAGGAAACAAATTATTTACACATGTGTTCATTCAGTTTATTCAATATGAACTTCTCATCTGAAGAATATGGACAAGCTTAGCCTGCTCTCACAGTTGTAAAGTTGTGTGTATTTAAGTACACGTTTTAATGCAAATTTTGATTATTCCATACGAATAAGTCAGATAGACTATCGGTCAGGGTCTATACCCAACCATATGGAAAAATGTCCCTGTGCACTCTTGGGACAAAAATGGAGGGAAGACAGCTCTGACCACTTTAGTCTAATATTCTTACTTAACTTTCTTATTTGAGATTTTGTGAGAGTTTTATAAAATCAACTTAATTAGAATCAGCTGAATTAAGTACAGTTTAAGTACAATAAAGTGAACCAACTTTAAGTGCACATATTGACAAATTTCCACAGGTATATACACTGAAATAACCACCAAAACAGTGATATAAGATATCTTTACTGCCTCAAAAATTTTCCTACTACTCTTTACAGTCAGGTAACCATCCACGGGGGCTTCCCAGATGGTGTCAGTGGTAAAGAACTTGCCTGCCAATACAGGAGACACAGGAGTTGGGGATTCAATCCCTGGGTCAGGAAAAGCATGCACACACACACACACACACACACACACACACACACACACACACACACACACACACACACCATCCACAACTATGCACAGACCATCACTGATCTGCTTTCTGATGTATGTGTGCACGCATCTAGTTGCTCAGTCATGTCCGACTCTTCTCGACACCCTGGACTGTAGCCTGCCAGGCACCTCTCTCCATAGGATTTCCTAGGCAAGAATACTGCAGTAGGTTACCATTTCCTCTTCCAGGGCATCTTCCTGACCCAGTGATCAAATCCATGTCTCTCACGTCTCCTGCTTTCGCAGGTGGTTTCTTTACCACTGCATCACCTGGGAATCCCTTTCTGTACAAAAGGCTATATTTGTCTGTTTCAAAAAATGAAAGTATAAAGTATTATTTATGACTTGGTGTAATGTTTTAAGCTTTGTTCATTTTATTGCATATATCAGTGCTTCATTCCTTTCTTATAGCAAAATAGTATAAATAGTCATAGTATAATATATAAAAAGGTACTCATAGTATAAAATAATATTGCACTATATGGATATAACCCAAGTTGACCCATGACCTGCTGACGTACATGTGGGTTCTATTCAGTTTGGGGTTACAACAAATAAAACTGCTAAGAACATCAGTGTTTAGTTCTTTGCCCTATGTTTTTGTTTCTCTTGGGCGTATGTCTACTGTTTGTTGAAATTGTTGTATTATTTACCCACAAGCAATGTATGCATCACGTCCTTAGCAAAACTTGACTTGGTCAGACTTGCTAATTTTAGCTATTCTAATGAAAATATTGTGGTAACTTGATATCTTTAAATTGTAGTTTCTTGATATTAGTGATACTGAATATCTGGCCATTTGCACATCTTTTATTTTAAAGTGACTATTAAAGTATATTGTGCATTATTATTAGATCATTTTTCTTATCTTTGAATTGTAAGTGCTTATGGCACGCTGTGATACAAGACCTTTGTAACTATTTGTTGCAAATATTTTCTATTTATCTGTGACTTGCCTTTTTTGTAAGTTTTTAAATTTCATGAAGTCTAATTTGTTAATTTTCCTTTATGATTCATTTTTTCCTGTTTGCTCTAAGAAATCTTTTCATTTCCCCAAGGTCAATAACACAGCTAATCAGGTCTAGATGAAGTCATTAGGGAGGGCTCTAATTCAATAGAATTGTTGTCCACATGAGAAGGGAATTTTGACCCAGACACATGGAGAGAGCCCCACATGGCAATAGAGACAGGAATTGAAGTACTGAAGTTAAAGACAAGGAATGGTTACCAGAAGCAGGAGGAGTCAAGGCAGGATCCTTCCCTAGAGACTTCGGAAACAACATAGCCCTGTCCAAAGCCTTGATTTTAGATTTCTAGTCTTCATAACTCTGAGAATAAATTTCTGTTATTTTAAACCAACAAATTTGTGATATTTTGTTATGGTGGCCTTAGAAAATTAGTACAATGTCTCTGTGTGATTTGGGAATCAGAGTAATTCTTACCTCAGTAAAATTATTAAAGAAATTTAACCTTTTGTACAGAAATGCTATAAATTCTTCATAATGCCATCTCAATGTTACAACTGCTAGTAAAACCATCTAGGTCTGGAGAATTTTGGTGGGGGAAGATAATTACAAATTTTTCTTTAAGTGGTATAGAACTATTTGGAATTTCAAATTCTTCTCGAGCCACTTTTGATAATTTATGTCTTTCGTGGAATTTGTCTACTTTGTCTAGATTTTCAAATTTACTGTCACAATGTTATTTGTAATATTTCCTTATTATACTTTAAATATCTGTAGAATATCAGGATGCTTATAAAACACAAAGAGGTGTAGCAAGTACTATGCTTCACTTTTTGATGAAAGAAGATGTACAATATGGCAATTTGTCTGGGTTTTTTGTGGGAGTGGCTATAACTGTACCCTGACCACCAAACCCTTAAAATTTTCAGTGAAGAAACCAGTCCCTGAAACTACAAAGAATCTCCTTCCCAACTTCTAGTGCAACATGTCTTTCCATGGTAAGTTCTAGTTCACTAGTCAAATCTTAGTCATCCTATCTCATTGGCATGATGCCATAAATTTAATGAGTCTTTGTGAAGAATGGTAGAATGACCAAACAGTTCAGATGTCTTCAATCTATAATATAATAGAGAGGAGAGTATTAGAATACCTTAGAGGCAAAACTGTAAATAAAAATTATTGAGTACCCTTCATTAATATAAACTACTTTAAATCTACTTTTTAACTTAGAATGAAAAATAATGACTTTTCCAAAACACAGGCTACATAAAATGTGCTCAGGGCCTTATTAATCTCCTCTAGCAAAAACACATGTGTAGAAAAAGAACACATGTCATAGGGACCACTATTTGGTTACAACTGGTCTAGTCTGTAGTCATTTCTCAGGACAATCCAGTTTCTGCAGGAAAAGGAATAGAAAATTTAACAGATATGATAGGGATTCCCTACTTTGGATCTTTAATGGTCTGACTGCTATCTACCATCCCTTCAAGATGTTATATCATTTTTTATTTATAACCTTAACTGGATTATTGTGAGAGGAATAGCAAAGACATTTCAAAAGTTCCCACTAGGCATTCCCCATTATTATAGTCCCCATGCAGTGTGAGTATTGCTCAACTGCCAAGTGTATCAGTTTTCCACTGACAGAAAGGGGAAATGACTATTGCGTGAATCTGTGGTCCGAGGAGCCCACCATGATCCCATTTGACCCAGGACTGCATTTATTATCTGGTCTCCATATACGTCCATTCTTAGAGCAAAATAATAATGATTCTTTGAGTCTTTAGGCATCACTATCAGCTCAGACCTTGTGTCCAAAAGTCCAGTAGGACCTTTGAGTCAGACCACTCAAAAGTCTGGGTGTTCCCTTGTGGTAAGCAGAACAGACCCACAAAGATGTCCATGCCCTAGTCCCTAGAACCTGTGAATAGATTCATTGCATGCCAAAAGGACTTTGTAGATATAATTAAGGTTACAGACTTTGAGATAAGGAGGTTAGCCTGGTTTATTCAGATGGCTCAGTCTAATCATATGAGCCCTCAAAAGCAGAAGACTCTGCCAGAGGCAGAGAGACCATAGAATTAAGAAAGATTTTAAGTGTGAGAAGAACTGAGTGCACTGTTACTGCTTTGAAGATGGAGGTGGCAATGTGACAAGGAACAAATTTTGCCTAAAAGAGCTGAGAGTCTCCTGTCACAGTCATCACAGGGACCTCAGCGTTACAACCATAAAGAGATGAATTCTGTTAACAGCCTAGTGGTATGGGAACATATTCTTTCCCATAAAGAAGCCTCCCAAAAGGAATATGACACTACCAACCCCTAGATTTTGGTTTTGTGAGACCTTAAACTGAACCAGCTGAGCCACTCTGTATTGACCTTCTGACCTACAGAACTGCAAAATAATAAATTAGTGTCACTTTAAGCTGCTAAGTTTGTTATGGTATGTTATGGCAGCAAAAGGGAATTAATACATGCCTTTCCCTGATGTTCAGTCAATCAAGTGTGGTTCCTTTGAGGAAAGACTGTGAGAGCATCACAGGCTACACGTGCTGTATTTCCTCCTAGGCACCCAGTCCTCCTTTCAGTCAAAGCATTCTGGGTGTGCACATTGGCTCAGCTTCAGAAACTGAGCAAGAGGTAGGAACTTTTTATTGGGCTGACCCTCCTCTGCCCACTGCTCTTCTGTTCTTACACCCTTTTGGTTATAGATTTTAAATAGCACGCTTGTTGGTTGCCAAACTATTTTGCCCCAAGGGACAACATGCTCTATTAACCATGTCTATCCTTTCCTGAGGGACAAGTTCCCTCCGCTGCCCCTTTGGTCTCGCTAGTAATTAAGGTAATTGCAGCCGCCTCATTTCTGATGATGAAGTGTCACCTCTTGACCTCCATTACTTCACAGCCATCCTGACATGTACACAGCGTGCCAGGTTTGTGACCGCCTCTCCTACCTTCAGCCCTGCCCTGCAGAGGAACACCACCACAGAATGTATTGATGTCGCTGTCTCTCTCATCAGTGCATCCCTAAAGGCTTTAGTGAGTGCTGTGATACGCTCTGAGCCCTCCTGTGGAACTAAACCTTTGAGGGGTTTTCTGGCTTCACATACTAATTCAGCGCTCTCACTCCCCCAACATCTTTATTCCTTCCTTGCTGCATGCCAGGACATGCCAGACACTTCCGCTTCCCTCAGGGCCAACCATCGTGTTTCTTGAGAGCAACGTTACCAGAGAGTTTGCCCCTTCCCTTAGGGTCTTTGCCAAGAAAATAAACCCCGTGAACTGAGAAACCATTCACAATTAACTATTTTTTACTTATTCACTCTTTCATTCCAGGCTTCTTGATCAGGTGCCACCAGCTTGGCAGGCAAGAGGGAAGTTAAGGGCAGCCTGTTATGAGGGTATCTGCTGCCTCATTGGCAGATGCCTCCGCAGCATGGTTCAAGACAAGTACTAGCTCCAAACAAGAGTGGGCTACCTCCAAGTTCTGAGGCTTGGAGGGAGGGGGGTGAGTCCACAGTCAAACTATTCTCGGGGGTTTCCAACCACTGTCCCCTTCCCATGTTTTGGGGTCAGCTCCAGATATTTTCATTCAGGGCCATTGTAGATCAGCCTTGGATGAATATTCAAACAACCCTGGAACTCTACAACTCAGCAGACTGTATCAGATTTTTAACATCCTTGGCTATGTCTGCTCTTCCACTAGGAGAGAAGGATCTCTTTGAATGCTACAAATGAGGCCTCACGCCCTCACAGTTAGCATTTATCTGTCTTTTAACAATCCTCAGTTTGTGCAGCCCCTCTGTATAGCATAAGTACAACTTATCAGAGAACAGTCAACTCCACTATCTTTGTAGAAACGTTTGGGTATCTTTCAAATGATTCACAGAAACTACAAGGGCATGTCCCTCCATTGGTCTACTTTCTTGTTCAATGCTGAAATCTTTTATCAATCATGCCACTCCTGTGTGCCAGGGACAATTCATGCCCAATCTATCATTTGGGATGGATTCCATTTTGCCTGCCTCTCAATGAATGAGTCACTCTCAAATCCCTATCTTATCACCTGTCTAATTAGACTATTCCTGGTACCATTTGTTTCAGTGTGTATGTGCTGCAAATCAAGTACATGATGGGTGGTAGTTTAGTTATGCAAGAGATTTAATGTTGGAGGGAGCAATAGGAGGTGCGCAGAGCCTTTGAATCATAATACATATCTGATATGTAGAGAAGAGATAAAATGAAGGGAGAAAAATTCAATAAGATCAATGGGAGTGCTTTAGCCAATGCCACCCATTAGGGAAGTCCCAGCGCTTGCTGGAATAAGCCCACATTAGTGCTCTCCCCAGGGCTTCCCTGGCGGTTCAGCTGAGAAAGCGCCTGCATGGCAATGCAGGAGATGGGAGAGATGTGGGTTTGATCTCCCGGAGAAGGGAATGGCAACCCACTCCAGTATTCTTGCCTGGAAAATTCTATGGACTGGGGAGCCTGGTAAGCTACAGTGCATGGGGTTACAAGAGTCAGACACAGCTAAGCACATGCACACAGATACACACCCACACCCCACACCCCCCACACTGCTCTCACCATGTCCAGGCGAGGGCTGTGAGCAGCCTGAGTGCGGTGTGCTCTCAGCACAAAAGCAAGAGTAAATCCAGAATGATAGCCTGCTCCCTGCTGCAAAATACCTGAACAGTACTTTTCATGTCTTCCATAATTAATTTTTCTCTTGGCTATGATTCCCACTTTCTGCTTACTTGTATGTCTAGTAATTTTTATTGAATATTGAACATTATGAATATAACATTTTTGAAGGCTGGATTTTGTTTTATTCTCTTAAAGGGTGTTGAATTTTCTGGCAAATAGCTAAGTTCCTTTTAGGTTATTTTCCTGTTTATCTCCATAATCTCAAATTCTCTGTTCCACACATTCTAACAAGCTGTCTCCCTGAATATCAATCTCTGTCTTCTCAATTTACCAGACCATGTTTTGGTCCTTCCTTCCTGCTCCATAGTCTAGAAATTACTTCAAGTTATAAACCTCAGGTAGTCACAGAGTTCATCTGTTTCCCTTTTCTCAATTCTTTGCTTATGTTGTCCAATTCCTGAAATATTTTTTCTTGTATTTTTGGCCAGTTTTTAATTTTTTGTGAAAAATGAAAGTCGCTCAATTGTGTCTCACTCTTTGTAACCCCATGGACTATACAGTTCATGGAATTCTCCAGGCCAGAATACTGGAATGGGTAGCCTTTGCCTTCTCCAGGAGATCTTCCCAACCCAGGGATTGAACCCAGGTCTCCTGCATTGCAGGTGAATTCTTTACCAGCTGAGCCATAAGCAGGAGATTAATTCTATACCATCTTACTCCTTCATGGTTTGATCAGATGTCTGAGTTTCTCAAAAATTTGAAAGCAGCATTATATTTTTAATTTTATGTAAACATTTGCTCAGCTCTAGCATTCAAATTCAAATTATTTTATCTGAATGAATTGCATTTCCTCTGTGCCACAGGGACCACTCTCCTGTTCCTTGATTCTCTTGCTCTTCCTGTCTTTTTTCACCTATCATACAGTTAGGATTACAAGGCAGACATCTATACAAATGTATACCCAGTGAATGTTAGCACCAAAAGTGAAACTAGGAACTTAATAGTGGGAAAGAGCAGAATAAATTAAAATTTGCTTATTGAACCATAACTATAAATGCTGTAAACATTTTCAAGATTCCTGTGATCCCTTGTAAATTCACATGTAAGAAAGCATGAAAGAGTTAAACACAAACCAAACTACAGTGAAACATAAAATGAATGATGTTTAGCTACTGAAAGCAGTGCAAAAACTGATAATATCACGGAAGAAGTAAACATCATGTAAAGATCTTTTTAAAATGTGAGGAAATATTTGTGATAGCATCTGTGTTAGAGGGATGCTATTTCCTACCGAATGCAATGGGCTTTTGAAAACTCTCCATACTCAACACAGAAAAGAAGGCACTTTCAAGTTTTTGCAGCAGGCATATTTGGAGAATTGGAAGATAGTAAAACCATTAACAAGCACATGGATATAGTATAGAAGCAAGTAAAAACTAGAAATAACTCCAGTGAAACTAAAATTCTTTGATAATCAGCAAATGTCTTACTCATTTTGTGTATCTTTTAAATACCCACACACAAACTAGGAACCCCACAAATACTGATTGAATTAAATTACTTTAACTTGGGATTTTTCTTTTTTTGGAAATTACAGAAAGTTTCATGCTTAGGTGGAATACTAGAGTTAATGGAAATACCTGTTAGACCATAAAAGAAGAGGAGAGAAATAGGTGGAAAAATAATAAGACAGCACCAGTTTGTCACAATGGCTTCCTTTTTTTCTTACCAAAAGATAGAAGGAACTGCCATAGAATTTCCTAAAGGAGATAAGTTCTGTGTTCCCAGAATTTCAAAAGATAATTGAGATTTCTTCCCCTCATGTGGAATTCATTGGAAAAATCTGAAAAATGCAACTGGGAAAGAATGTTTCAATAAAATGGACAATTTACAAAATACTAGTTTATAAAATGACAATATATCAAAAAAATAAGTGCCACTTTTTAATGCCCATTTTGGCTTGCCATTTTTAAGACTTTTTTCCCAATGGTTAACTGAGAAAAAAGAAACTTGAGCAAGAATAAACCAAAAGGAGTATTTACTGTGGATTATATGGTGAAAAGAATTAACTCTCATTCAATATCATTAATAATGAAGCCAAGTGTAAAGTGTGAGTATTCCCAGTTATCCCCAAGATGGCAATCTTCCTTGAAAGTGTTATATAACATTTCCATGTAAAATCTGAGATAATAAATTTAGAAAAAGCTATTACAAAATGTTTTTATTAGAATAATTTAAAAATACTTATATATCAACCTGTTACTTTTCTGAGATTTTCCTGCTTTACTGATATCACCACCACTTGAGAATGTTAGTGGTCTTAAAATTTTTACTTTTGTTGAATTCCTAGGTAGTAAAGTCTGACTCATCAAATTTTATTTAAAAACAAGGGAAAGACAATTGTTATTGAGAGGCAGTTTTCTTAACCTAGAAAAAAAGCATCATTTTAATGAAAAAAAAAAAAATAGACCCATAATAAATTAACTTTTTAACTGTCACCCCTTTTTCTATAATCCCTGCTATTGGTTATATATTTATGCAAACCCACAACTTAGTAATTTCTAATTTTTTTTTCAGGAAAAGGAAAAATAAAGTCTATTGAATTAATTTACACAAGTGAAACTAAGTGGAATACAGACTTCAAGGTCAAGCATTTAAGCTACCTGAAAAGTATTTGCAAGAGTAATTTGCATTTGTTTCATTTTCAATTTTTTCTTTTAAGATGGTGTTTTCTTCTAGAATACATTTACAGCTATTCTAAAAATCAGGGTATGCATTCTCTATGTCTTTTCTCATATTTTTTATGTGTTGGCAGTGGAAGGGGAGTTCAGGACAAATTAGTCCAACATGTGACCAAAGTTGGAAATTGTTATGTTTGGTTTAATATGGGTATTCTTCCCAAAGCTGTTTGTATCCTTAGAGATCATTATTCCTACAACATAGGGATCACTCCTTAGAACTTTCTTGTTCCTCATAATCAAAATATTCTTTGTCTTTACTTTCATGAATCACAAGCAAGCCCACTCGCATCTTGTATTGTGAAACAAATCTGAGTACCTGCCCCTTCCACTCTCTGTGAACCAGCATCTCGACTTTGCTTAGGCTATTTGTATGTGGTTGAAGTGGATGCATGTGGTGAGCAAGAAAGTGCTTTTTGCTTCTCCTTTTTCCTTATTGTGGATTCACTTCAAGTTGCAACAGTCACTTGTATATGCATGGCCTAGATACTTAAATCATACCTGGAATTTTCAGCTGAGAGTTACACAACCGAGCCACTACAGAGGTTCGACTGTTGAAATCTATTTCCTGGAAAATTCTGTTGTACTGTAGCTGATGTCAAGATGTGATATAATTACTAAAAACAACAATAACAACTTGGGCCATATATTTTTTAATTTCACATTAGAAAGCATCCATGTTTTGTGAGCTGCTGATTGGTGATTATGGCAGAAACAGGCAGATTGCTAATCAAACCCATTTTCTTTTTCTCCCGATGTGTGTGTTCAGTGGCTCAGTCATGTCCAACTCTTTGCAGCCCTGTGCACCACAGCCCACCAAGCTCCTCTGTCCATGGGATTCCTCAGACAATAATACTGGAGTGGACAGCCATTCCCTTCTCCAGGGGATCTCCCTCACCCAGGGATCTCCTGCATTGCAGGCAGGTTCTTTACCATCTGTGACACCAAGGAAACCCTTTTTTCCTAATAAAACGGGACATTTCCTTGTCTCTTTTGCATTTAGTTGTGGTCAGGTAATTACACTCTGGCCTATAAAGTGGGTGGCCAATAAAAATCTCCTACATAATTCTCTGTCTCAGTTCTACCATCTGTAGTCTATATGACAATACCTACTTATGATAATATTCTTTGCAGCCAAAGATGAAGAAGCTCTATACAGTCATCAAAAACAAGATTGGGAGCTGACTGTGGCACAGGCCATGAACTCCTTATTGCCAAATTCAGACTTAAATTGAAGAAAGTAGGGAAAACCACTAGACCATTCAGGTATCACCTAAATCAAATCCCTTATGATTATACAGTGGAAGTGACAAATAGATTCAAAGGATTAGATCTGTTAGACAGAGTGCTTAAAAACCTATGGATGGAGGTTCATGACATTGTACAAGAGGCAGGGATCAAGACCATCCCCAAGGAAAAGAAAAGCAAAAAGGCAAAATGGTTGTCTGAGGAGGCCTTACAAATAGTTGTGAATAGAAGAGAAGTGAAAGGCAAAGCGGAAAAGGAAAGATATACCCATCTGAATGCAGAGTTCCAAAGAATAGCAAGGAGAGATAAGAAAGCTTTCCTCCGTGATCAATGCAAAGAAATAGAGGAAAACAATAGAATGGGAAAGACTAGGGATCTCTTCAAGAAAATTAGAGATACCAAGGGAACATTTCATGCAAAGATGGGCTCAATAAAGGACAGAAATGGTAGGGACCTAACAAAAGGAGAAGATATTAAGAAGAGGTGGCAAGAATACAAAGAAGAACTGTACAAAAAAGATCTTCATCACCCAGATAATCACGATGGTGTGATCACTCACCTAGAGCCAGACAGCCTAGTATGCGAAGTCAAGTGGGCCTTAGGAAGCATCACTATGAACAAAGCTAGTGGAGGTGATGGAAATCCAGTTGAGCTATTTCAAATCCTAAAAGATGATGCTGTGAAAGTGCTGCACTCAGTATGCCAGCGAATTTGGAAAACTCAGAAGTGGCCACAGGATTGGAAAAGGTCAGTTTTTGTTCCAATCCCAAAGAAAGGCAATGCCAAAGAATGCTCAAACTACCACACAATTGTGCTCATCTCACACGCTAGTAAAGTAATGCTCAAAATTTTCCAAGCCAGGCTTCAACAGTACATGAACCGTGAACTACCAGATGTTCAAGGTGGATTTAGAAAAGGCAGAGAAACCAGAGATCATAATGCCAACATCCATTGGATCATAGAAAAAGCAAGAGAGTTCCAGAAAAACATTTACTTCTGCTTTATTGGCTATGCCAAAGCCTTTGACTATGTAAACCACAACAAACTCTGTCAAATTCTTCAAGAGATGGAACTACCAGACCACCTGACCTGCCTCCTGAGAAATCTGTATACAGGTCAGGAAGCAACAGTTAGAACTGGACATGGAACAACAGACTGGTTCCAAATGGGGAAAGGAATATGTCAAGGCTGTATCTTGCCACCTCCTTATTTAACTTATATGCAGAGTATGTCATGAGAAATGCTGGGCTGGATGAAGCACAAGCTGGAGTCAAGACTGCTGCAGCTGCTGCTGCTAAGTCGCTTCAGTCGTGTCCGACTCTGTGCGACCCCATAGACGGCAGCCCACCAGGCTCCACTGTCCCTGGGAATCAAGACTACCAGGAGAAAAATATCAATAACCTCAGATATGCAGATGACACCACCCTTATGAGAGAAAGTGAATAAAAACTAAAGAGCCTCTTGATGAAAGTGAAAGAGAAGAGTGAAAAAGTTGGCTTAAAACTCAACATTCAGAAAACTAAGATCATGGCATCCGGTCCCATCACTGCATGGCAAATAGACAGGGAAAGAATGGAAACAGTGACAGACTTTATTTTTCTGAGCTCTAAAATCACCGCAGATGGTGATTGCAGCCATAAAATTAAAAGATGCTTGCTCCTTGGAAGAAAAGCTATGACAAACCTAGAGAGCATATTAAAAAGCAGAGACATTACTTTGCCAACAAAGGTCCATCTAGTCAAAGCTATGTTTTTCCCAGTAGTTATGTATGGATGTTAGAGTTGGACTATAAAGAAAGTTGAGCACCAAAGAATTGATGCTTTTGAACTGTGGTGTTGGAGAAGACTCTTGAGAGCCCCTGGAATAACAAGGAGACCAACCAGTCCATCCTAAAGGAGATGAGTCCTGAATATTCATTGAAGGTCTGATGTTGAAGCTGAAACTCTAATACTTTGCCACCTGATGCAAAGAACTGACTTGTTAGAAGAGACCCTGATACTGGGAAAGATTGAGGGCAGGAGGAGAAGGGGACAACAGAGGATGGAATGGTTGGATAGCATCACCAACTCAATGGACATGAGTTTGAATAGACTTTGGGAGTTGGTAATGGACAGAGATGCCTGGCGTGCTACAGCCTAAGGGATCGCAAAGAGTCAGACACAACTGAGTGACTGAACTGAACTGATGACAATACCTATGTCAATTTTGGTAGCCATATATTGAAAACAGTAGTCAATCCTGAAATGTCTGTGCCTATACAATTGCCCTCTTTGCTCCTGCATAACTCCTCACCTCTCACCATCAATTGTACTTTAGAGAAGCAAGTAATAACATTTCTTTTGCATTCAGTCATGACTTAAAGGTTTACTTAAGGTTTTCAACAGCCAATTGTAGATAATACAGTGGCAAAAAGTTAAACTATTCTATATGTTGACTGCCCACAATTTTTTCTCTTCTAATATTGCTTTTATGTGGGTGACTAGTTCATTGTTTCTGAGAGTTACTACCGAAAGAATTTTTAAAGAAATTTACCTCTTACACAAGGATGTTATAGGTATTATTACAATATTTTTTATAAATCTTTCAGGGGTTCATGAAGCAAAGGCTCCACATAAAGCAAAATAATGATGTTAATTGTATTGTACACTATAATTTTAATGAATAATACTGCATAACATAAATACAAAACAACTATTTCCAGAGACAATTGTTTCTCTGAAGTGAAATGTTTGTGAATACATCAGAATAATTTCATAGAACCAATTAAGAAAGCGCTTGGTACAACCTATCCATTTTGTACTCTTCCATTTTCATAGTTACAAAGCTAAAATGCTTAGAAAAGACTAATAATTATCTCTGCTAACAAAAGAAAACTAACCCTTTTCTTTTTTAATCCAACCAGCTTTGCTTCCTACCAAAGCAGCAGAGAATTCCTGGCTCTGATCTGCACCTTCTGCCCATCCATTAAAAGTAGATGACATCATTCTCTGACCCTCTTTTCTAGGACCAAAATTGCTTTCTATTATGGAATATAATGAACAAAGGTCTCTAAACTTCCATGTTCAGGATTTCCACTTTCATCATAATGCCAAAGCCACCATCATGATGTATACCATCGAAAGGCCAGTCTTCTCAACAGCTCTGAAAAGTGTGAAATGTATTGTCTACACAATCAGAGCACTTTCTCACAGTTAAGACTTTGTCCCTGCTGGTCTCTCCATTTATAAAAAGTTTATCCCTTTCTATAAATCAAAATGTTTCTTTTACCTCAAAGTACCAATTCTATGTACTATAAAACCTGTCCCAGGTCATTTCTCTTTCTTCTCTGTCCAGAAAGCCTCCAGTCACATAGTAACCTGACTATTCACTTATGTCGCTAGAAGAACCACATGCAATATCTGTCAAGACTCGTATAAACAACACCCAGTCTGAGACTAACATGGGGGCTATGCTGGTGTGCAATGCACAATTCCAGTGGGTATCATATAGATTATTATACAGATTAGAGTGGCATAATAATCAATTGTATATAGTGGCCCAGCCCAGTACCACATTCTTAATTCTTTCATGTTCTGAGTTACACTACCCTTCATCTACTCTTTTATCTTTTCTCTGTTACTGAGAAGTACTACAACTCTGAAAACATCACCAGTGAGTGGTACATGTTATGACTACAATTCTTTTTGGACTTCCCCCCCCCCCCCATTTCTTTCATTCCTTTAGTTTCAATCTGTTCTTCAAACTCTCAAGGCTTCTATTTCCTTTCCCTTTCATTTTTATGTATTCTTTTTAGTCCTCTTCCCTGGCCTCATTTTCTTTCTTACCCAGCCCAAACTCCTTAGTCAATAATTCCAACACAGTCACAGATACTCTGCACCCTCTCCTTAGTTCTAAATCTTTTTGCATCATGGGCTCCACAATGAACTAAACCTAGATCAAGTATCTTCAGCCGGCTTGATTCAGTTTAATTCAAACTACTCTATGAATGCCTACTATAAACTAGGCACAAATGGTTTTGTGTGTGTGTGTGTGTTTTTTTTTTTTTTTTACTGTGCCTAGGTGAATGCCAGGAGCATATAGGCACAGGGCACTCACTGAAATAATAGAAAAGAAGACCTCAAGTGGGCTTTAAATTCATCATAAATGGTAAGTGAAGGTGGGGAAAGTTCAGCAGCCATGTAGGTTTGTGTCATCACATATGTATGGGCTTGGGACTCCTCCGAGATCTCAGTCAACTTGGCAATCCTTCGCTTGCTCACAGATAACTCTTGTCCTTATTATCCTTAGCATTAATCCAAACCAACACACTCTCCTCAAAATTAACCCCTGCCAGATCCCTCCTTGGCAGGTATCACTACTTCCCACTTCGCAGAGAAAATAGAAGTCATCACCCATCAACTCCCTCAATCCACCACTCTGAAACCCAATTTTACACCATGCTGTCTTATTCTCAGTTTTAGAGAAAGCCTGGTGCTTCCTAAACTCTCCAACCATACTTTGCTCTGAACCTTTCTCATCTCCCTCATAGACCTTACTTCATTAATGATTATCTCCTTTATCATGCAACAAACTGTCCTTCTGCATTAGCTTCTTCCCTTCTGTTAAAAATCTAGCCAAGTATTATCAGCCTTAAAGGGAAAAAAAAATCTAAATCCTTTGTTTGCCTTTAATAACCCTATCTCCTGTCATCCTTCTTCAATCAATTTACCTTTTTTTTAAAAATTGTCTGCTCCGTGGCCTACTTCTCTTTCTAAGCCGTGGTAACTAGTCTCACACAAATTCTAGTCCTGGAATGTTTGTAGTCAGCTCAGCATCACAATCACGCCACCTAAACCTGGGAAATACAAATCCCAGACCCTCTGACCTTACACGGTTCTAGGTTAGACTTTATCAATGAGAAACTCAGGTGAGAATTAAATGAAAGTAAACAGAAGCTGTGATTCTTTGGAGCAGGTGACATATGAGATATACAGAAAGATGATCAAATCACCATGGCTTTCAGGGAAATTCTGAAGACCCATTTGTTTCCCCTCCACAGACTGAAGCCATTTTGGGGGCTTTCAACAGATTTTAGAGAAATAAAATAACTGCTGGTCAGCTGTTGAGAAAAATTTACTTTAGCATCTCAGACTGAAATCTTTCATATCAATTTCTCCAAACTTTGGGCAATTTCTTCATCTTCAGTGGCAGCTTCCCTGAGTTTCAGTCCTTCAATTTTTCTCCTACAAGTTCTGTCAATACATGATTCTATATTAAACCTTCTATGCACAGACTACATGGAAAATATTACCTGAGTGAATGCTGATGAGTACACTCAAATACTCCCTTGAGTCTATTCTAGCAAATATCACCAAAAATCTTCAGATCTCCAAAACCCTCCAAAACTTTATTTGGTGTCTCTGAAACTATTGACAATGTGGCAACTGCTTTCTTGGAACTCACTATCCTTATGGAACTTCAGTTCAGTTCAGTCGCTCAGTCGTGTCCGACTCTTTGCGGCCCCATGAATCGCAGCACGCCAGGCCTCCCTGTCCATCACCAACTCCCAGAGTTTACTCAAACTCATGCCCATCGAGTCAGTGATGCCATCCAGCCATCTCATCCTCTGTCATCCCCTTCTCCTCCTGCCCCCAGTCCCTCCCAGCATCAGGGTCTTTCCCACTGAGTCAACTCTTCACATGAGGTGGCTAAAGTATTGGAGTTTCAGCTTCAGCATCAGTCCTTCCAATGAACACCCAGGACTGATCTCCTTTAGGATGGACTGGTTATGGAACTTAGGGGCTAGCAGAAGAGATACTTAAAGACATAATAATATTTACACATGTAATAAGATGTACTATAAAAGAAGTAAACTTCTATCAATGGAAAGAGGAAAGAACAACTGGACCTATCTTAGGGAATTATGATGAAGGATTCCCTCTGAAATGTCCTGACTATACTGAACTCCTCTGGAGTCTCCAAGCAGTACATGGGGCCTCCGAGGCAGTATTAATACAGCTAATGACTTTCCTTCCTTTCTCGCTTTATTTTATCCTCTAGGATATAACGACTATGTCCACAAATAAATGCTCTTATTTTTCTGTCCTGCGCATTTTTGTTTCTAAGGCGATAAACAATGAACAAAGGGAAAAGTGAGTAAAAAAGAGATTCTGAGTAAAGAAAATTCACTTACAAAATTCTCTGTCCAGAGTTTACATGCTCAAAAGTCTAGATTTATTCAAATAAATTTCTCTAAACCCAAAGCAAAGATCTCAAATTTTTCTACTATGATAGTGCTTTAGAGAATAATCTCAATTGTATACAAATGTATATCCACAACTACTACTTATAAGAAAATCAATTAAGTAAAAAATTTACATATATGCAAAAAACAATCTTTTGCATAGATTCTTTTCCCCAGGAAATCAAGGGCAAGATCCTCAACTACTTTATATTGTAATATGTTAATAAATCTAACAGTAACAATCAATTTAATGTGTGAAATCCACTCTTCCATAATATTTTGACTACAGTGATATTTCACAAGCTGTCAGCATTGATAGAAAATTTCCATAATTTTAGAAAACTAGGTCAACATCATATAGATACATGCTACATAATCCAGCCTATTCTGTCAATATCTTAACTCTAGCAGGAATGTGGATTCCATAATACTGTGAAATCAAACAAGAATTTCTGAAATAGAAGCAATTGGAAAATGTCCTATACTTCCAAGTTAAATTCATATGTGGAAAATCTGTGTGTAGTACAATAGACTTAAATAAGGAATGCTGCAGATGAAATAAACAAGAATTTGAGTATGACAGTCATTTTAGTTGATTACATCATAGCCTGAATTTAGAAAATCTATGATGTTACTATGGAAACTGTTTTTGCTTAAATGTAGTTATAGATATTCTTTAAGTACAAATTAAATTAATTGAAGGCAGGAATAAAATGTCAGAACCATTTAGAAGCTTAAAGAACAATCTACTTACCTAGAAGAATTAAAAAGAGTGATGGAAAAGTGAAGAATATGAACACATCTCCTAAAATAAACAATACATACAGAATATTTTCAAAGCAAGCTCTACACATTTTGAAATCCACTTGGAATAATGCAAACTCCAAATACTATCCAATTCCAACTTCAACATGTTGTTTACAATCTAGTGGGACTAAAACTATAAATTCTCTGATACCTACTTTTATTTTTTAAAACTCAAGTGGAAGAATTAATCTTCCTAGGGATTGCCTGGGATATTGTAGACACTGACAAAGTGCTTGTTGCCTAAATTAATGAACTAGCCTAGAATGAAGCAATGCCACAGTGACGATGCTGCAATTGACTAAGGCCCAGCAGATAGTGCTCTATTTCCTCTTTTTCCTGAACTAGTTACAAGTAAGAGAGATAGAAGGAAATGGAAGATGCTATGGACTGAATGTTCGTATTCCTGCAATATTCATATGTGCAAGCCCTAATCCCCAGTGTGGTGGTATTTGGAGGTGGGGCCTTTGGGAGATAATTAGATTTAGATGAGGCCATAAGGGTGGGGTATGGTATGGACCTAACAGAAGCAGAAGATATTAAGAAGATGTGGCAAGAATACACAGAAGAACGGTACAAAAAAGATCTTCACAACCCAGATAACCACGATGGTGTGACCACTCACCTAGAGTCAGACATCCTGGAATGTGAAGTCAAGTGGGCCTTAGGAAGCATCACCATGAACAATGCTAGTGGAGGTGATGGAATTCCAGGTGAGCTATTTCAAATCCTAAATGATGATGCTGTGAAAGTGCTGCACTCAGTATGCCAGCAAATTTGGAAACTTCAGCAGTGGCCACCGGATTGGAAAAGGTCAGTTTTCATTCCAATCCCAAAGAAAGGCAATGCCAAAGAATGCTCAAACTACTGCACAATTGCAGTCATCTTACACACTAGTAAAGTAATGCTCAAAATTATCCAAGCCAGGCTTCAGAAGTACATAAACTGTGAACTTCCAGATGTCCAACTTGGATTTAGAAAGGCAGAGGAACCAGAGATCAAATTTCCAACATCCATTGGATCATAGAAAAAGCAAGAGAGTTCCAGAGAAACATCTACTTCCTCTTTATTGACTACACCAAAGCCTTTGACTGTGTGGATCACAGCAAACTGTGGAAAATTCTTCAAGAGATGGGAATACCAGGCCACCTGACCTGCCTCCTGAGAAATCTATATGCAGGTCAGGAAGCAACAGTTAGAACTGGACATGGAACAACAGGCTGGTTCCAACTTGGGAAAGGAGTACATAAAGGCTGTATATTGTCACTCTGCTTATTTAACTTCTATGCAGAGTACATCATAAGAAATGCTGGACTGAATGAAGCACAAGCTGGAATCAACACTGCCAGGAGAAATATCAATAACCTCAGATATGCAGGTGACACCATCCTTATGGCAGAAAGTGAACAAGAACTAAAGAACCTCTGATGAAAGTGAAAAAGGAGAGTGGAAAAGTTGGATTAAAGCTCAACATTCAGAAAACTAAGATCATGGCACCCAATTCCATCACTTCATGGCAAATAGATGGAGAAAGATTGGAAACAGTGACAGACTTTATTTTTCTGAGCTTCAAAATCACCGCAGATGGTGATTGCAGCCATGAAATTAAAAGATGCTTGCTCCTTGGAAGAAAATTTATGACCAACCTAGACAGCATATTAAAAAGCAGAGACATTACTTTACCAACAAAGGTCCATCTAGTCAAAGCTATGGTTTTTCCAGTGGTCATGTATGGATGTGAGAGTTGGACTATAAAGAAAGCTGAGCACCAAAGAATTGATGCTTTTCAACTGTGGTGTTGGAGAAGACTCTTGAGTCCCTTGGACTGCAAGGACATCCAACCAGTCCATCCTAAAGGAAATGAGTCCTGAAGAACTAATGCTGAAGCTGAAACTCCAATACTTTGGCCACCTGATGAGAAGAATTGACTCATTTGAAAAGACCCTGATGCTGGGAAAGATTGAAGACTGGAGGAGAAGGGAATGACAAAGGATGAGATGGTTGGATGGCATCACTGACTCAATGGATATGAGTTTGAGTAAACTCTGGGAGTTGGAGACGGACAGGGAAGCCTGGCCTGTTGCATTCCATGGGGTGGCAAAGTCGGACATGACTGAGCGACTGAACTGAACTGAATTGAGACCATGAGGGTTGGGCCTCCATAATATGATTATGCCTTTATTAAAAGAGGAAAAGATCAGAACCCTCTTTCTCTCTCTGCCATGCAAAGATACAGCAAAATGCAGTCATCTGCAAAACAGGAAGAGAACTCATGTTAGTCACCAAATTTGCTGGCACCTTGATCTTAGTCTCCTAGCCTCAAGAACTCTGAGAAATAAACACCTCTTGTTTAGGAGACCCAGTCTATAATACTATATTATAGGAGTCAGAACAGACTAAGACAGAAGACTTAATACAAATATCTCCTTTAATATTGAACAGTCTAGTAAGGGAGAATGGAGCTGTTGCACGCAGGTTTCCTAACTGTGAGCTCAGATTTTAGCACTCACCAGGCACAGACAGCATGAGAACACACAGACCTTCCCATGAGGGAGTCTGCCTTTGTCAACCTAACACACACAGAAGTGCACTTTTTGTGAATGGATTTGAACTTAAAGAAAAAGATAAAAAGAAGTAACTGAGCTAGAATACTAAGCATGTTCTTCCAAAATTAAGCTATCCAATACATCCAACTCCCCCAGAAAGAAGCATGTGAGGATGAGGAGGCAGGTCACAACTGTTGTATGAAAAGGAATCATCAGGCTTTGTGAAAAAAGTGTTCTGTGCATACCAGTTACGGGAAGACTTGTGTTATCTGATAATCAATCAATCATGGGGTAGGATCAGTATACTCTTATCAAATAGGTTAAACCAGGGCATTTCTAGTCATTCATTCATTTAAAAAGAATTCATTGATAGATACTTGGTCTGGACTTTCTTGCAGATCTTGGGGTTATGAGGAAGGTAGACACAGTATCCTTAGGAGGTATATAACTTATAAAGCAGACATCAGTTGAGTTAGCAATTACAGTTCAGAGTGACATTAGCATAGAGGAAGTACAGAGTGCTCTGGATGCTCATAGATGAGACTTTAACCTTGTGAAGCTGAAGAATTCTACCTGAAGAACTCAATTTTGAAGCAGAGAGCAAAAGCATTTGGTAAGAATTAGCCTGACAAAGGAATTGATAAAGTTTCTCAGGCAAACAGACATTAAGTTTGTAGGCCTAGAGTAAAGTGTGAGAAGGTGCTGTAGTCAACAAATCAAAAGAAATTCAGGAAGGCAAGGGTGTAGTGTGAAGATGAGGGAAGAGAGAGATTCTGCTAGAGAAGCCAGAGGAAAGAGAAATGCCCAGGTCCACGTTTTAGGAAAATCACTTTGGCTCTACAGAGGAGGAATAACTAAAAAATAAATTTATGGACACTGAATAAAAATAATTGCAATATTTTAAGAGGAAAAAGTGGTAGTTTGAATAAGGGGACTAGACATAAAAACAGATAGAAATAAATGTACTATAAAAATATTTGGTAGGTAGAATAACCAAGATTTGGTGACCTTCAGAAGATATCCAATATGAGGCTAAAAGAAAAGGAGATGGATGTATTCTGCCTCAGATAGCAAAGTAGATGTTTGTGTCATTCACTGAAACAGGAACTCACCTGAAAGTGGTTTGGAAACAGGACTACAAAATGACAAGTACATTTTGGTGGATTTTAGATCCAGCTTTTTAGAATATCTAAGTAGAAATGCCCAGTAAGCACTTGGGTATATGGGTCTGGAGTTCGGGAAAATAAGTTAATTGATTAATCATAGGGTAGGATCCGTATACTCTTATTAAATAGGTTAAATCAGGGCATTTCTAGTCATTCATTCATTTAGTAAGTATCCATTGATAGCTATTTGGTCAGACATTCTTGCAGATCTTGGTGTTATGAGGAAGGTAGTCACAGTATCCACCCTTATGAAGTTTGGAAATTGGAAATAGAAGGTAGGAACCAGTGGCATATAAGTAGTGCCTGCAGCTATAACCATTTCAGTAAGTGGGTTGAATTTGGTAATGAATGATCAACAAAGAGCATTATTATTTAACCACCATTTCCTTCAAACCTATTCTGTAAGATTTCCCTTTTTTACTTTTTTAATTAATTTGTTTTTTATTGAAGGATAATTGCTTTACAGAATTTTGTTGCTTTCTGTCAAACCTCACCATGAATCAGCCACAGGTATACATATATCCCCTCCCTTTTAAACTTCCCTCCCATCTCCCTCCCTATCTCCCTCCTCTAGTTGATACAGAGTCCCTGTTTGAGTTTCCTGAGCCATACAGCAAACTCCCGTTGGCTATCTATTTTACACATGGTAATGTAAATTCCCACATTACTCTTTCCATACATCTCACCCTCTCCTCCCCTCTCCCCATGTTCACAAGTCTATTCTCTATGTCTTGTTTCTCCATTGCTACCCTGTAAGTAAATTCTTCAGGACCATTTTTCTAGATTCTGTATATATGTGTTAGATTATGATATTCATCTTTCTCTTTCTGACTTACTTCACTCTGTATAAGAGGTTCTAGGTTCATCCACCTCATTAGAACTGACTCAAATGCATTCCTTTTTTATGACTGAGTAATATTCCATTGTATATATGTACCACAACTTCTTTATCCATTCATCTGTTGATGGACATCTAGGTTGCTTCCATGTTCTAGCTATTGTAAATAGTGCTACAATGAATAATGGGATACATGTGTCTTTTTCAATTTTGGTTTCCTCAGGGTATATGCCTAAGAGTGGGATTACTGTGTCATATGGTGGTTTTATTCCTAGTTTTTTAAGAAATCTCCATATCGTCTTCCATAGTGACTGGATCAGTCTACATTCCCACCAACAGTGCAAGAGTGTTCCCTTTTCTCCATACCCTCTGTAGCACTTATTGTTTGTAGACATTTTGATGATGGCCATTCTGACAGCTATGAAGTGATATCTTGTTCTCATTTTGATTTGCATTTCTCTAATAATGAGTGATGTTGAGCATCTTTTCATGTGTTTGTTGGCCATCTGCATGTCTTCTTTGGAGAATGTCTGTTTAGGTCTTTTTCCCACTTTTTGATTGGGTTGTTTGTCTTTCTGGTATTGAGTTGTATAATCTGCTTGTGTATTTTGGAAATTAATCCCTTGTCAGTTATTTCATTTGCTATTATTTTTTTCCATTCTGAGGGTTGTCCTTTCACCTTGCTTAGTGTTTTCTTTCCTATGCAAAAGCTTTTAAGTTTAATCAGGCCCCACTTGTTTACTTCCGTTTTTATTTTCATTACTCTAGGAGGTGGGTCATAGAGGATCTTGCTTTGATTTATGTCTTTGAGTGTTCTATGTTTTCCTCTAAGAGTTTTAGGGTTTCTGGTCTGACATTTAGGTCTTTTAATCCATTTTGAGTTTATCTTTGTGTAGGGTGTTAGGAAGTATTCTAATTTCATTCCTTTACATGTAACTGTCCAGGTTTCTCAGTACCATTTATTGAAGAGGCTGTCTTTGCCCTATTGTATATTCAGCCTCTTTTGTCAAAAATAAGGTACCTATAGATGCATGGGTTTATTTCTGGACTTTCTATCTTGTTCCATTGGTCTGTATTTCTGGTTTTGTGCCAGTTCCATACTGTCTTGATGAATGTAGCTTTGTAGTGTAACCTGAAGTCAGGAAGGTTGATTCCTCCAGCTCCACTCTTCTTTCTTGAGACTGCTTTGACTATTTGGGGCTTTTGTGTTTCCATGGAGTTGTGAAATTTTTTGCTCTAGTTCTGGGGAAAATGTCATTGATAATTTGATAGGGATCACATAGAATCTGTCAATTGTGTTTGGTCATATAGTCATTTTCACAATATTGATTCTTCCTACCCAGAAACATAGAATATCTCTCCATCTGTTTATGTCATCTTTGATTTCTTTCATTAGTGTCTTATAATTTTCTGTGTACAGTTCTTTTGTCTCCTTATGTAGGTTTATTCCTGGATATTTAATTCTTTTTGTTGCAATGGTGAATGGAATTGATTCCTTCATTTCTCTGATTTTTCATTGCTAGTGTATAGAAGTTGAAGTGTACTTGCATTTCTGGGTACTAATTTTGTATCCTGCAACTTTGCTAAATTCACTGATTAGCTCTAATAATTTTCTGATACTATCTTCAGGGTTTTCTGTTTATAGTATCATGTCATCTGCAAACAGTGACAACTTTACTTCTTCTTTTCTGATCTCGATTCCTTTTATTTCTTTTTCTTCTCTGATTGCTGTAGCTAAGACTTCCAGAACTGTGTTGAGTAATAGTGGCAAAAGTGGACACCCCTTGTCTTGTTCCTGATCTTAGGGGGAATGCTTTCAATTTTTCACCATTGAGAATGACTTTTGCTGTAGGATTATCATATATGGCCTTTACTATGTTGAGGTAGGTTCCTTCTATGCCCATGAAATGAAGTCGCTCAGTCATGTCCAACTCTTTGCAATCCCATAGACTGTAGCCCATCAGGCTCCACTGTCCATGGGATTTTCCAGGGAAGAATACTGGAGTGGGTTGCCATTTCCTTCTCTGGGGATCTTCCCGACCCAGGAATTGAACCTGGGTCTCCCACATTGTAGGCAGACACTTTACCATCTGAGCCACCAGGGAAGTCCTATCCATAATATATAAGGTATTAAACTTAAAACATCCAAAGCCCCTCTCAATTTTACTACATATATGGATAAATAAGTACAACATCTATGTAAGTTGACTGTTTTGAATCTAATACTATATTTTGGTCTTATTCCCAACCCTTATTTTGCTTTGACTGATAGATCAGCAATGTCTGAAACTACAATGTTAATTTTGTCCATTATATTTTCCAATTTTGACATTTTTTTTTTCAGAGTGCTGATGTTCACTTTTAGGAAGTTCTGTTTTGAACAAATGGGGTCTTATCTCAACTCTCAACACCCTCCTCCAATCATGGTTGAGTCCATCAAGTGTGGACTCCCAACCCATCCAAAGGATGCTCTTTCATGAGATAGACAGGTATCTATGACCCAATCCTTCCCCTGCCACACAAACATATACACACAAAATGAACAATGAAATAAACACTGCTTCCAGAAACTAAATTACAAATAAAAAGAGAATGAGTTACTGAGAAACAAAGCTGAAAAATAAATATATAAGAGAAGCCCTGAGTGGAGGCCAAAGGAGAGCCTAAGAGCCAGAGCTATGGTAAATAATAAAGTTTAAAAGAAGCTATACAGTTTTATTCTGTTTCCTGTTTTTATTATACACAGAAAGAAGGAACTTATTGTTAGTAAAGAGTAGAAAGAGGCAAGACACTGAGTCATGGTAATGACAAAGCTGTAGGAAGGATACTCAGGATCAGGAGTTCCTTCAACTGGGAGTCCAGCACTACAGTGAATTCAGAACTAAATTTCTAGATATGTAATGGTGCTGGGATTTCTGAGAGGTCTTGTCTAGAGTCACCAAGAATGTTTGTAAGCTTGTGCTCTTATAAGATGATCAAGCCCAGGATGGAAGACCACAATGACACCCAGCCCATTATCAGAGGTGTGGTGACCTGGATGAAGGACACCTATGCAGGATTTATACATCCAGTACAGTTCTTCCTAATCTGCACACTGTGACCCCATTATCATCACCCCAAATGAAATGTCAGAATAAAATCCCCCTTTACTAAATTAATTTTTTAAGAAAAAAGCCAGCATGTGTTACTCTATCTTTACCTCATGTGTGTAAAACATTGGGCTCTCATAAAGACATATCATTTCACACTGCTAGAATGGTTATCAAAAGACAAGAAAGAATAATGGTTGAGAGGATGTGGAGAAAAGGGAACCCTCATACACTATTGGTTGGAAAGTCAATTCATGCAACCATTATGGAAAACAGTATGGCAGTTCTCAAAAATTTTAAAGTTTAACCACCATCTGTTCAGTTCAGTCACTCAGTCATGTCCGACTCTTTGCAACCCCATGGACTGCAACAAGCCAGGCTTCCCTGTCCATCACCAACTCTCAGAGCTTATTCAAACTCATGTCCATCCAGTCGGTGATGCCATTCAACCATCTCATCCTCTGTTGTCCCCTTCTTCCACCTTCAATCTTTCCCAGCATCAGGGCCTTTTAAAATGAGTCAGTTCTTTGCATCAGGTGGCCAAAGTATTGGAGTTTCAGCTTCAGCCTCAGTCCTTCCAATGAATATTCAGGACTTGTCTCCTTTAGGATGGCCTGGTTGGATCTCCTTGCTGTCCAAGGGACTCTCAAGAGTCTTCTCCAACACCACAGTTCAAAAGCATCAATTCTTCAGTGCTCAGTTTTCTGTATAGTCCGAGTCACATCCATACACGACTACTAGAAAAATCATAGCTTTGACTAGATGGACCTTTGTTGGCAAAGTAATATCTCTGCTGTTTAATATGCTCTCTAGGTTTGTCATAGCTTTTCTTCCAAGAAGCAAGCGTCTTTTAATTTCATGGCTGCAGTCACCATCTGCAGTGATTGTGGAGCCCAAAAAAATGAAGTCTGTCACAGTTTCCATTCTTACCCTATCTATTTGCCATGAAGCAATGAGACCAGATGCCATGATCTTAGTTATCTGAATGTTAAATTTTAAGCCAACTTTTCCACTCTCCTCTTTCACTTTCATCAAGAGACTCTAATTCTTCTTCATTTTCTGCCATAAGGGTGGTCATTTTCATATCTGAGGTTATTGATATTTCTCCTGGCAATCTTGATTCCAGCTTGTGCTTCATCCAGCCCAGCATTTCTCAAGATGTATTCTGCATATAAGTTAAATAAGCAGGGTGACAATATACAGCCTTGACATACTCCTTTTCTGATTTGGAACCAGTCTGTTGTTCCATGTCCAGTTCTAACTGTTGCTTCCTGACCTGCATACAGATTTCTCAGGAGGCAGGTCAAGTGGTCTGGTATTCCCATCTCTTGAAAAATTTTCCACAGTTTGCTGTGATCCACACAGTTAAAGGCTTTGGTGTAGTCTATAAAGCAGAAGCAGATGGTTTTCAGGAACTCTTGCTTTTTCTATGACCCAATGGATATGGGTAATTTGATCTCTGGTTCCTCTGCCTTTTCTAAAACCAGCTTGAACATCTGGAAGTCATGGTTCACCTATTGTTGAAGCTTGGTTTGGAGAATTTGAGCATTACTTTGCTAGTGTGTGAGACGAGTGCAGTTGTGCAGTAGTTTGAACATTCTTGGGCATTGCTTTTCTTTGAGATTGGAACGAAAACTGATCTTTTCCAATCTGGTGGCCACTGCTGAGTTTTCCAAATTTGCAGGTATATTGAATGTAGCACTTTCACAGCATCATCTTCTAGGATTTGAAATAGCTCAACTGGAATTCCATTGTCCCCACTAGCTTTGTTCATAGTGATGCTTCCTAAGGCCACTTGACTTTGCATTCCAGGATGTCTGGCTCTAGGTGAATGAACACCATCATAGTTATCTGGGTCATGAAGACCTTTTTTGTGTCAGTCTTCCATGTATTCTTTCTACCTCTTCTTTATATCTTCTGCTTCTGTTCAGTCCATACATTTTCTTTCCTTTCTTGACCCCATATTTCCATGAAATATTCCCTTGGTATGTCTGATTTTCTTGAAGAGATCTCTAGTCTTTCACATTATGTTGTTTTCCTCTATTTTTTGCACTAATCATTTAGAAAGGTTTTCTTATCTCTCCTTGCTATTCTTTGGAACTCTGCATTCATATGGGTATATCTTTCCTCTTATCCATTGCATTTAGCTTCTCTTGTTTTCTCAGCTATATGTAAGGCCTCCTCAGACAACCATTTTGCCTTTTTGCATTTGTTTTTCTTGGGGATGTTCTTGGTCACTGCCTCCTGTACAGTGTCATGAACCTTCATCCATAGTTCTTCAGGCACTCTGTCTATAAGATCTAATCCCTTGAATCTATTTGTCACTTCCACTGTATAATTGTAATGAATTTGACATAGGTCATACCTGAATGATCTAATAGTTTTCCCTACTTTCTTCAATTTAAGTCTGAATTTGGCAATAAGGAGTTAATGATCTGAGCCATAGTCAGCTCCAAGTCTTGTTTTTGCTGACTGTATAGAGCTTCTCCATCTTTGGCTGCAAAGAATATAACCAAGCTGATTTTCATATTGACCATCTGGTGATGTCATGTGTAGAGTCTTCTCTTGTGTTGTTGGAAGTGAGTGTTTGCTATAACCAGTGTGCTCTCTTGACAAAATTCTGTTACTATTTCACCTGCTTCATTTTGTACTCCAAGGCCAAATTTGCCTGTTCTGTGTACTCCAGGTATTTCTTGACCTCCTACTTTTGCATTCCAATCCCCTGTAATGAAGAGAACATCTTTTGGGAGTGTTAGTTCTAGAAGGTCTTGTAGGTCTTCATAGAACCATTCAAGTCCAGCTTCTTCAGCATTATTAGTCAGGGCATATACTTGCATCACTGTGATATTGAATGGTTTGCCTTGGAAATGAACAGAGATCATTCTGTCATTTTTGAGATTGCATCCAAGTACTGAATTTTGGATTCTTATGTTAACTATGATTGGCTACTCCATTTCTTCTGAGAGATTCTTGCCCACAGTAGTAAATATTATGGTCATCTGAGTTAAATTCACCCATTCCAGTTCGTTTTAGTTCACTGATTCCTAAAATGTTAATATTCACTCTTTCCATCTCTTGTTTGACCACTTTCAATTTGGCTTTATTCATGGACCTAACATTCCAGTTTCCTATGCAATATTGTCCTTTACAGCATCAGAATTTACTTCCATCACCAGTCACATCCACAACCGGGTGTTGTTTTTGCTTTGGCTCTGTCTCTTCATTCTTTTTGGAGTAGGGGTATATAAGATGGCAGAGTAGAAGGATGTGTGCTCATCTTCTCCTTGGAGAATACCACAATTACAACTCACTGTTGAACAACTGTTAACAGGAAAATGTTGGATCCCACCAAAAAAAGATACCCCACATCCAAAGGCAAAGGAGAAACCCCAGCAAGACGGTGGGGTGGGGGGGGGGTGAAACTACATTTAGAATCAAACCCCATACCCTCCAGAGATGCTCGGAGGGCTCTATCAAATTTTGTGCATACCAGGTCCCAGACACCCCACAGAGGCTGAGCCAGCACCGTGTTTGTGTGTCTCCTGAGCAGTATGGGTCAGCAGTGGCCTGCTGGAGGGGCAGATGCTCTGGGTGCAGCAGACTTGGGTATGGCATAAGCCCTCTTGGAGGAGTTGCCATTAACCCCACCATAGAGCCACCAGAACTTACACAGCACTGGGGAAACAGACTCCTGGAGAGCACAAACAGAACCCTGTGTGCACTAGGACTCAGGAGAAAGGAGCAGTCACCCCACAAGAGACTGACCCAGACTTTCCTGTGAGTGTCCAGGAGTCTCTGGCAGAGGTGTGGGTCAGCAGTGGTTTGCTGCAGGGTTGGGGGTACTGAGTGGGGCAATGCATGCATGGTACCTTTTGAAGGAGGTCACCATTATCTTCATTACCTCCACCATAGTTTGGTCTCAGGTCAAACAACCGGAAGGGAACACAGCCCGGTCCATCAACAGAAAATTGGATTACTGATTTACTGATCATGGCCCCACCCATCAGAATAAGACCCAGTTTCCCCCACATTCAGTCTCTCCCAACAGGAAGCTTCCATAAGCCTCTTATCCTTATCCCTCAGAGGGCAGACAGAATGGAAACCGCAATCACAGAAAACTAACCAAACCGATCACATGGACCAAAGCCTTGTCTAATTCAATGAAACTAAGATCCATGCCCTGTAGGGCCACCCAAGATGGACAGGTCATGGTGGAGAGTTCTGACAACACGTGGTCCTCTGGAGAAGAGAATGGCAAACCACTTCAGTATTCTTGCCTTGATAGCCCCATGAACAGTACGAAAAGGCAAAAAGATAGGACACTGAAAGATGAACTCCCCAGGTCAGTAGGTGCCCAAAATACTACTGGAACTACCACATGACCCAGCAATTCCCATTCTAGGTATTTATCTGAAGAAATCAAACCACTAATTCAAAATGGTATACTCACCCCCTGTTCATGGCACCATTCTTTATAATAGCCAAGACATGGAAACAACCCGAGTCCATCAATGGACGAATGCATGTGCAGTAGTAGTGCAGCCGTGTCCGACTCTCTGTGACCCTATGGACTGCAGCCCACCAAGCTCTAATGTCCATGGAATTCTCCAGGCAAGAACACTGGAGTGGGCTGCCATTTCTTTTCCCAGGAGATCTTCCCAACCCAAGGATCGAACCCAGGTCTCCTGTATTGCAGGTGGATGCTTTACTCTCTGAGCCACCAGGGAAAACTAATGGATGAATAGATAAAGAAAATGTGAAATACATACATACATACACACACACCACCCCCGACACACACATATATATACACATATGAAATACTATTTAGTATAAAAAAGAATGAAATACTGCCATTTTTAACACATGGATCACCCTTGATGGCTTTATACGAAATGAATTAACTCAGACAGTAAAAGATAAATACTACATGATCACATTTATCTGTGGAATCTTTTTTTAAAAAAACACCAAACTCATAGATACAGAGAACAGGTGGCCAGAGGCCAGAGGTAGGGGTGTGAAGTGGGTGAAATGGGAGAAGAGAGTCAAAAGGTACAAACTTCCATCTATGAAATATATCGTTGGGAAGTATTGTACACCATGGTGACTATAGTTAATAATACTGTATTGTATATTTGAAAGTTGCTAAGAGAAAAGATCTTGAAAGTTTTCATCACAGGAAAAAGAAAATGTGTTAACTGTATGATGATGAATGTTAACTAGACATTGTGAACATTTTACAATATATACATATATTAAGTCATTATGTCATACAGCTAATGTAATGAAACTAGTAGAATGCCATATGTCAGCTATATACCAATAAAAAACAGAATGGAGGGAATGGAAAAAATGAGATCTCTAGTAGTTTGTCCCTAAGATTCCTTCAAGCACTTTTATCTGTACTTTTAATTTAATGTGATTTTTTTTTCAGAATTTAGACCTTGTGATTTCACTCTGTTTTCATATTGATGACTTAATCCTATGTGAATCTTCTCACTGTAGGAAGCATGAGATTCCTAGATCCATATTTTAAATTTACTTCAATTGTATTATATATATATATTTTTTTCATATGTATATATATAAATTAGACCAAGGTTTATCATTCTCTGAAGTATAAATAGTACAATGGCAAAGCAGTCTCTTTCCTTAATTTGCATGTAATTTAAGCAGAAGACTAAAAAAAATTACAATAAACTAGAGGTTACGCCATAAATAAGCACACAGTGTAGTAGAAGCACTGAGGCTTATCGTCAGGCTCAAACTTGGGGATTACAGACAAGGAAAGGCTTCTGGAGAAGGTAACACCTAAGTTGAGTTTTAAAGAAGAGCACCAGTAAAGGGGAATGTCAGAAAGGCATTGTAGTCAAGAGAGCAGATGCAGAGAAGGGTTGATCATTGAGAGCAGAGCCTTACAGCAATGCTGATTAAGAATTTATGAAAATTACAGTCCACTGTGCTGTGTGCTGTGCTTAGTCGCTCAGCGTGCAACCCCATGGACTGCAGCCCTCAAGGCCCCTCTGTCCGTGGGGATTCTCCAGGCAAGAATACTGGAGTGGGTTGCCATGCCCTCCTCCAGGGGATCTTCCCAACGCAGGGATCAAACCCAGGTCTCCTTCATTGCAGGTGAATTCTTTACCGTGGATTCTTTACCAGCTGAGCCACAAGGGAAGCCCTCTGAGCTACCAGCGAAGCCTTATAGTCTACTTGGGTGGAGTCTAAAACCTACAGTCCTCTGAAAACAACAATTTCCACTCCCTAGAGAAAAAGTATTTTTAAAATATAAAGGGATTTGAGATAACTGAATTTCAGTAAACTTTTGATATTAATATGCATAAATTATTCTCATCGACAAGATAAAAATATTGATATATATATATAATATGTTTATACAATAACCTACACATTTTATATTAACCCTTGATTGATTGATTTAAGTCACTCAGTCATGTCTAACTCTTTGCAACTCCAAGGACGATAGCTTGCCAGGTTCCTCCAACCATGAGATTTTTCCAGGCAAGAATATTGGAGTGGTTTACCATATCCTTCTCCAGGGGATCTTCCCAACCCAGGGATCAAACCCAGGTCTCCCACTGCAGACAGACTACATTAACCCTATAAATTATTATATCAATATTAACTTTAGCAATATAATGTCCTTTAAATTTTCTTTCCTTTTTTGTTATAGATTATATATGTACATCAAAAAAAGAAAAAGTATTCTATGAAAATTGTTTTACTCACTGTCTCTCAAAAGCTCTACAAATATTGAGTTTCTTTGTATCCTTCCAAAGCTAGTATATATATCACAAACACATAATTGGTAAACTTTAAGAATATTTTTAAAAGTTGAAAAGTATTCAAGAATATACCTCAAATTTAAGAATATATCTTAGAGAATTCTCCAGCCTACTTCAATGTTTTTTCTTTTTTAAATATTTTTAACATTTTATTTTGAACTGATTTTAGACTTACAGAAAAGTTGCAAAAAACATTATGAATTTCCTTATATCACTCACTATGTTTTCTAAAACGTTAACATCTTATATAACTATGGTATAATTATCAAAAACAGGATATAAGCATTGTTGCAATATTATCACTTAAGCCAAGACCTTATTGTAATTTCAACAAATTTTTGGCTAATGACTTTTCTTTCTTACATGATCCAATCCAGGATCCCATGATATATTTAGTCATTATTTTCTCTTGGTCTACCAATCTGTAAGAGTTCCTCAGTCTTTCCTTGTCTTTCATGAACTTGCTACTTCAGCAGTACTAATAAGTTATTTTGTAGAATTTCCTTCAATATGGCTTTGTCTAAAGTTTCTTCATAATTAGAAAGAGATTGTGCATTTCCACATATATGCCACAGAAATGATGCATCAGAAGTTATTTATTCCAGGACCCAAACAGGAAAAATACAAGGTAAACCTGGAATATCTGGTAATGTAGGAAGGTAATAAAATGCTCTAAAAGGTGAGAGTTTTCTGAAAGGACACAAGAGCCAACAGGGTTAATGATCTAACGTCCAATGGCCCTAATGACCAAAGCAAGATCGAAGAGCAACAAAATGAAAAAACAATGGTATTGGATTATAACCTATAGAATAAACTAAATATTCATAAGTATGTAGTGATATAAATCAATAACTGAGTGAATAAATAAATAGGGGGAGGAATAGCTCTTAAAATACAAGTTCCAGTGAGTGAATCCAGAGAAACAGAGAATCAACATTAGGCAAACACTACAGTAACAATTATTACTGATAAGACCCACCAATGAATCCAAAAATTAGTGGGGCAGAAGTATGAGAAAGTAACTGCCTAGTCTCAGACTATCTCTCTTAATAACTTTAAAGGAAAAAATATTAACTTTGCAGTGGAGAAATTTGATACATACTAACTTAACCATATGATCATGGTACCCGTTGTTTGTCATATGATATATGAGCTATTTAGTGTGATGCATGGAGAAGGATAAAGATCATAATTTAATTTTCAACAAATAATTTTTAAAATATATATTTATGGGATTTAAATTTTTTAATATTAAAAATTTTAATGTAAAACAATATAGTACAAGTCTACACTTACACTAAGTCTACTTTATGATTTTTAACATGTATAAGCATGTATTAAATTTCCAGAAATGAAATTGCTAGGTCAAAATATGTAAGTAATCAGTTATGTTAACATCTATAACTGAATTACCCTCCATGCTACTTATGCCAGTTTATATTCAATCAAATATTTGTACTACAATCTCAACAACAGAATGTGCTGCTAAACATTCTAGTATAGAGTATTTAAACATCTACAAGTGTTATGGGTAATGCATAGTATTTTAGTTTGGTTTTATGCTTCTCTTTATGTATGTTCTTGGGTTATTTGTACTTTCTTACCTATGAATCATGAAGAAGGAAATGGCAACCCACTACAGAACTCTTGCCTAGAAAATCCCATGGACAGAGAAGCCTGGCAGGCTACAGTCCATGGTGTTACAACAGTCAGACATGACTTAGTGACTAAACCACCACCACCACCTATGAATCATATTTGCATATCCATTATCCTTTTCTTAGTGGAATAATCAGTCTTTCTTAATTTTATTAATTTCTGGGAGCTCTTTATGTATTAGACTAATAAATCTCATCTATAATATGACTTGCAAATATTTTAAAAAGCACATATTCTGAGGAGTAAGTTCTATTAGTGTGTTATCATTGTTGTTAGTAGGGATTTTCCAACTACTTTTATTCTCATAATTAGAACCAGTGTATGTTACTGTATATCTTAAAAGTGATAAAATATCAAATATTTTAAAGATTAGCTGCTTTCATTTTCTCTAAATTATTTCTTCTAATAAATTTAGACTTTAGGCATGATACAAAGAAGTTTTGCTCTCTATTGGTCAAAAAAAAAAGATAAGTAATCAGGACTTCATCAAATGAAGCTTCATAGGATTTTAGATCAAGCATATTATTATTAACAGCTAGCATGTTTCTAAATTGAATATGAAACTAGAGGTTTTGGCAAAAAATAGATGTTGTCTTTTCCACAATTGTAAAAGCTCCGAGTTTATTTAACTCAATCTCAGGTTATCCTATGATACTCAATATATCAATGAGAAAACACTGATAAACAACAAAAAATTGAATTCTAATTTATTATAGTAATTCTGGTACAATGTCAGTTAAATATGATCTCCATAACTGTATCTCTAGCCAGTAAAGAATGAGCTGGTCTTTGAACCCAACATATCTACAATGAAGGCTCCTGTGCCAAACATGGATTGTCATTGCCTCTCCCTTCAGTTTTCCCTTTATTGATAAATGTGATAAATATGCATATAGACAGAAAGAAAAGAGAAGGGCAGGAGAGAAGAGATGGGGGGAGAAATTTTTATATGACTATCTAAAGCTGTGGTTTCCAAATTTTTTTTATTACATACCCACATTAGCAAAAAGTTTTCAGCTTGCATCTCCAATATAAAGTTTATAAAATTATATATTAAGCACATTTTATCTAGTTATAGGATGTTAATACAATAGATTCCCTTTCTTCAACTTCTTATAAATAATGAGAATTTCTGATATTCTTCTCATTTCTAATGAATCCTCTTCCATATACTCTAGAGGATAAACATCATACATGGAAGGAGTTGTAATAGAGAACAACTGTAATAGAGAACAACAGATCCTTTCATAAAATCCAGTCTGTAACAGCAGAAACATACAATCTATTTGGAACTCATAAAAAGAAAAAGAAAATAGCATATAATCAAAAGTGAGAGATCATTTTTTTTCCTTAAGCCTGACAGAATTAAAGAGGTTTAAAGATGCTCCAGGTGTTTAGTAAAGTGTTCACAGATAAGGTGAGTTTCAAACTAAGCTTTGAATGAGAATAGTTAGAATAAAGGCAAGAGATAAACTAAGCAGATTTTACTGAACTAAAAGTTTCTGAATATGCTGTTGTACTATACATACTAGAGTGCCATGGGTTAAGGAGAGAAATGGGAGCAAGGTGGCAGATACATGAGGCTAGCCAGATGATATGAAAGTATAAGTGACCAGCCTCCTTTTATGTTACAACATCTGCACATGGTGCTAAGTACTCACACAAATAACATCCTAAAGAGCAGGCTGCTGACTCTGCCATGTGTGTTAAAATCACCTGGATATGTTGGTATAAGGCAGATTCTGAGAGCAGATTGAGGTGGGGTGTGAGATTCGCTGTTTCTGAGAAGATCATAGGTGATGACAATAATGCTGGTCTACGGACCACATTTGGAGGCCCAAGTCCATTGAGGTCGAATCCCCCACAGGCCTTATTGTGTGACTTTTATTTTGGTAGGATTTCAAAGTTACAGAAAAATTTCAAGGGTATATACTATCAACATCCCTTATCACTGTTGATGGTAACTGGCCATGGAGCTGAGGCAGTGTTTCTCAGGTTTCTTCCCTGTTAAGTTACTCTTTTTGCCCTTTTTCCATCAACTCTACCCTCTGTAAGGAGGTCTTTCTCTTTTCAGCTCATACTTCAGAAAAGAAGAGTTGTGCTCTACTTCAGAGGATGAAGTATGTACAAAGTTATTTGAAATCATCAGGCACATTAACTTGTCCCATTTATGCATTTATTTCATCATTTGCTTATAGCAGGAAAGACCTATGGATATTCATTTTGTATTTTGAATTATAACCAACACTACTGTTTTCTATTGTTGAACTTGTTTGGGCTTTGGCCATTGAGAGCTCTTTCAGTTGGCTTACATTTCCCTCTAACATACTTTTATCACTGTTTGCTTCTGCTGTTAAATGTTTCCTTCTTTTCTGGCACTACGAGATTCTCCAGGCTCATCTTCTATACTCCTTGCCCCAGTTCTAGAACCTGCTATTTCTCAAAGGAGTCTTGGTTTCTTCTTTTAGAAAATAGTATCAGAAACCAGTATCTTGGTACTAGATGTGCTTATCTGCATAGCTGAGGTTGTTGATATTTCTCCTGGTAATCCTGATTTCAGATTGTGCTTCATCCAGCCTGGCATTTCACATGATATATTCTGCATAAAAATTAAATAAGCAGGGTGACAATACACAGCCTTGTCATACTCCTTTCCCAATTTGGAATGTCAATTGTTCCATGTCCAGTTGTAACTCTTATCCTTGACCTGCATACAAGTTTCTCAAGAGGCACATTAAGTGGTCTGGTATTCCCATCTCTTGAAGAATTTTCCACAGTTTGTGGTGATCCACACAATCAAAGACTTTAGCATAATCAATGAAGCAGAAGTAGATGTTTTACTGGAACTTCCTTGCTTTCTCCATAATCCAACGAATGTTGGCAATTGCATCTCTGATTCCTCTGCCTCTCCAAAGCCCAGCTTTTACATCTGGAAGTTCTCAGTTCACCTACTGCTGTAGCCTAGCTTGAAGGATTTTGAGCATAACCTTACCAGCATGTGAAAGGAGCACAACTGTGTGGTAGTTTGTACATTCTTTGGCATTGCCTTTCTTTGGGATCAGAATGAAAACTGACCTTTTCCCATCCTGTAGCCACTGCTGAGCTTTCCAGATTTGCTGGCATATTGAGTGCAGCACTTTCACAGCACCATCTTTTAGGACTTTCAATAGCTTAGCTGGAATTCCATCACATTTACTCACTTTGTTTGTATTAATGCTTCCTAAGGCCTACTGGACTTCACACTGCAAAATATCTGACTCAAGGTGAGTAACCACATCATCGTGGTTACCCAAGTCATTAAGACCTTTTTTGTACAGTTCTTCTGTGTATTCTTGCCACCTCTTCTTAATCTCTTTTGCTCCTGTTAGGTCCTTGCCATTTCTATCCTTTGTTGTGCCCATCCTTGTATGAAATATTCCCTGGAGAGCTCCAATTTTCTTGTAGAGAACTCTAGTCTTTCCCATTCTATTGTTTTCCTCTCTCTCTCTCTCTTTTTTTTTTTTTTTTTTTTTTTTGCATTATTCATTTAAGAAGGCCTTCTTATCTTTCCTTGATATTCTCTGGAACTCTGCATTCAGTTGGATCTATCTTTTCCTTTTACTTTTCTTCTTTCCTCAGCTATGTGTAAAGCCTCCTCAGGCAACCCCTTTGCCTTTTTTCATTTCTTTTTCTTTGGGATGGTTTTGGTCACCACCTCTTGTCGAGTGTTACAAACTTCCATCCATAGTTCATCAGGCATTCTGTATACCAGATGTAATCCCTTGAATCTATTTGTCATCTCCACTGTATAATCATAAGGGACTTGATTTAGGTCATACCTGAATGGCCAAGTGGTTTTCCCTACTGCCTTCAATTAAATACAAAATACTTAGTACATCTCAAAATTTTCAAGACCGTCAAAAACAAAAAAAGTCTGAAATTGTCCCAGCCACATAGATTATTCCCTTGCTTATAGACTTCTCCCCTTGTTTGTCTGTAACTCCTCACTGCAATAGTGAGAAACCTGATACCACCACCAACCATCAACCTAGGTAGCTGTTTGATTTTAGCATACATGTATAGTGGTTTAAATTTGTTAAACCATACCCCCAAGGGAAAGAGCCTTATCAACTGGGTTTCATGTTTATTACATCCCTTTCTTTAGGTTTACAATCTCTGCTCATTTCCAAAGGTAGCTTGGTAAGCACCTTTTCCCCCACACCTTTCAGGAAAGATGCTTCATTTATATGTGATGCAGTTAAATTCTTTTTTTTTCCACTTGTTTTAGCATCTGAGATCCTTCAGCATACTAAGTGATTTCCCATTACATTATAATTTAAATTTTAATCTCTAATCTTTACTATTGTCTTTCTTCCTCCTGCTTTGGGTTTAGTTTTCTTTTTCGATTTTGTGAAGGTGAAAATTTAGGTTATTGATTTTTAGATCTTTATTCTTTTCTAATATGTGCACTTCATCTTATAGCTTTTCCTCTAAGTACAATTTTCACTGCATCACACAAATTTTGCTAAGTAATGTGTTCACATTTTGTTGATATTTCTCTTGATAATTTTTCTCGGACATTTGTGTTATTTACAAGTGCATAGTTTAATATTCAAATATTTGGGATTTCCAATAAATCTTTCTGTTAGTAATTTCTTGTTTAGTTCCACCATGGTTAGAAAATGTACTTCATATCATTTATGTTGTTTTAAAGTAGTTAAAATATGTTTGATTATCCAGAATGGTCTTTAGTGATGCTATACCTCACACCACTGAGCTCTCAAATAATGACAAGAGCACTTTTCTCTAGACTTCTTGTTATATTACGATAAATACTCTCTCCTTATTTAGGTCACTATTCATTAGATATCTAACTACTTGCAGCTGAATGCATTCCTAACTAATACATTACCACTTCACAGATTTGATTTAAACATCAATTGTGATAGTTCATATAAAATACTTGGCTCACAGTGTATTACATAGTAAACAATAAATGTAAACTACAATTTTCACTTATTTATGACCTTTCTTCCAAAATTATTTGAGATGCCTTACACAAACACACAATTCAACAGAATTCAAAAGAAAAAATTACTGGAAAAAAAGTAGAATCTCGAAAGTTAAGACACAAAACACATTCCCAGAGATATATAAAACTCTTACTGGCAGTCTCCAAATTTGATTTGAGTTTCCTAGACAATAAAGTAGAAAAAGAAACAAGTCACCTGATATTAAAAGCCAAGATAAAATTTTTTGCTCAAAATCAAGTAATAGTACAAAGCAAGAGAGGAATTAGACCTTGTAGAGACTGAACTTCCAAGATATAACCTAACCTTCTGAGTTACTGCCCACTGCATCATGTTAAGGGGCTTTATTAGGGCACCCAGATTTTGCCCACCTTTACCCTATGCCTAGAGGAAAAAGCAAAGAATTCACTATGATAGAAGAGAGTTTTCTCACAGGGAGAAAAATTTATCTGCTCCAAGCTGATAACCAGAAAAATCTTAAAAGTTGTCTACCATGATAATTTCTTGCAGTGGTTATTTCCTTTAAAATTTATATTGGCACCCAGAGAAAAACATTTAGGCTGGGTGATTTCTAAAAGACTCTAAAATACCCAACTGCTTTATTTTTAAAATCTATTTATAACTTTCAATACCCTTGCAGTAACCAAGAAAATCACAGTCATGTAAGAAGACAGAGAATGCATAATAGATACCCAAACACGGAGGCAATCTTAGAGCGTGTGAGACAGTGGGGGAGAAGAATGGAGGGAGAGAGAGAGGACTCTAAAGAGAAGCAGTAATATGTTCTTATTGATACATTTCTCATTTATTGTGATGTATATATTATCTAACAAGGAGTTGTAAATCTGAGAACCAAAAAAAATCTGCTTTAGGAAAACAGTGGTGTCTTTTCTTAAGAGTTCAGAACCCTCAAGAGCCAGGGAATATTTTCTGAAATCTTCCAAAAGAACGTTTTAATGTTCCTTTTAGAAATTTAGGAGTATTTCTTGCATTCAGGAAGTCTACAAGGTGGGAAGTTTATGACGACTCCTTAACTCAATATAAAAGTGAGCAAGAATATGTTGGTCATCACATACCTTGGGGGGAAAGCAGAGAGGATGACTATCAGAATCAAAACAATGGGGAAGGGAAAGGACTAGGTTTTGTTTTTGTTCCTAGAGTTTTCTTCTCAAGGTGAGTGAACAGAAAAGGCTCCAGTTTAAGCCTATAAAAGAACTGCAAGTCTATAGCATAGAAGCTAAGGCAGGTGCCTAAGGCCCTGCTTCTCAGGTAACTTGAAAAATGTACTGTGTGGATAATAATACAGCTCTAATACAGCTCCAAATTATGGGTTTCAATTAAGTTTTCAAATTTTTTCAATCATTAGATATAGGGGGTCAATCTTTGCTCACAGAGCTATATTTGCATAAATAAGTGACACAGATACCTATTTATTCTACTTCAAGCTTGCTTCAGTGCCTTAGTCTATGGGTAGTGTTAAAATCCACAAGACTTAAGACATAATTTGGAAACCATGCCCTCACTTATCCTAATTCATGAGATCAGGATTGCGAGGGCAGAGACCATTTGGTTTTCCTGAAACCATGCTGTGAGTACAAGAAATGCTCCTGTTTAGTTGTCATGACCTCCTGCAGGGGAGATGCGCGACCTTGAACTCTGGTGTCAGCTACTCCAGACGCATTTGCTTAGATTTATGAATGAACGCACTAGCTAAAAAGTAGCCTGATCTTCTAATTATTTGTAAACCACTTTACATACAGCGTTCCCAAAATAGGTTCTGAAGCAGCTCCACAGTCACTGAAATTTTGTAGTTCACCCTTCAGTTACGTATTTTTTTCACCTTCAGCGAATACAAGGAGTGTTTCAGCCTACATGTTAAATATGAAGAAGCAAACGTGTGAAATGAGAAAATAAAAATACATTGAATTTTTTTTAGAACATATACTTACACACTTTCAAAGTCTGCATATATTTAAATGATAAGGAAACTCCATGAGAATACAGCCTTTGCCTATCTTATTCATCAGCATAGCCCCAATGCTTATTATCAGCACCCGGCATATAGTACTCACTCAATAAACACTCCTGGAATAAATAAATAAATACTTCACTTAAGAGATAGCATTATTGCACCTAAATCATTTCCCCATTCATGCTAACCATGACCTTTCAAAAAATAAATGTATTTGTCTGGCCAAGTAGCGAAGAATGGGCTGAAAATTCTACCCAGCTTCTCCTGACTACCCATCAGAGACATGAGTATCATCTCTCAGGTGGCTGTCAGACCCAAGTTGAAATTGCTGCTGTTCTTTTCATCAACTTATAGCTTTTATGCCTCATACCATTTCCTTAATTTGAAGAAGCTAAGTTTTGTTTTTTAAGTAAATAAAGAATTAAAGTGAAAGAAATAAAGAGTAGGACCGTCAAAGAATTTTACTCCCTGTTTTGCTTAAGGACATCAACATGATTTTTAAAGAAAGATTTACCAAGAATAAAAGAGATGGCTACCTTTGTTTTTTATTATGGATGCATTAAAGGGTACAGGTAAAAATCTTTGATAATAAAAGAAACCTCCACACATTTTTAGGGAGGATATTTTAAATGTACCTACATGTATAGATAAGTAGATTCTTTGCTATCAGACACTGACGTTTCAGACTAAGGTAGAGGATTTAATTTCAGATACCTCTCAAGCTTTATACTATAATATAAGTAGAGAATGATTCCAGCCATTATGAACCAGGATCCAGATGAGTCCCTGCTGGTTTTGTCTAATTCTGACTTCACCTTTTACAACTTGTGTTTCACCTTCCAAAAGACATTCCCCATCCCCCAAACCCCCACTGCCTGCCAACAGAGATACATACAGGAGGGCATCGCTTTACAGTCCCACGTGGGTTTAGCCTTGTGGAGCCGGAGGCCTATCAGATGTGCTGCTCCTCCTCCTCTGAAGCACGGCAGCAGCACTCAAACAGTTAACCACCTTCCAAGTGTCCCAGTAATACATTCCTGCTGCAACACTCCTCAGCTCTCCAGAATCGAATTTCTGCAAATGTCTGTACATGGAGACATTCACTCCCCAGCTCAACAGAAAGGGCTGCAGTCGGGGCCAAGGAGAGTGAAAAATGAGCTTACAAATGTGGGGCAGGACATGCGTGGCTGGTTTTTTCTTTTTCTTTTGACTTAAAGAACTCAGGCTTCTGTGTGACAGTTAGAGACTCGGACAACCAGCATTCTTTAAAATGAACATAAGGATGACAGTTTGCTGCCTGACTACCACTGGCTGGCTAGAGCCCCTAAATGAATTATGAGAAAGTGTGTGGGATGGGGAAAGGATTTACCTTCAGTGATGAACCTATTGGCAGTTCTATGCATGCAACTATTATCATGCATATTCATCATTATGTCTCCACTTTTCTCCAAGTGGTGGCACTGAATGAGTTAAAAGTCAAATGGGTTGCCAATTAAGGGTATAAGTGAAATAATCTTGAAATATTTGACTGAAGGTATAAGCTTGCTCTGTGTGCTAAGCAAGAACACCACAGGGAGGCTGAAAAAAAAAAGGGTGGGGGGCAATGGGTTTGGAAGAGTGCATTAAGCCAAAATAACACACTTGTCCTGACCATCCTGGGTAGTGTGTCTCAGTAATTAGGAGGAGCAATACCCTTCTGTGGACTGGAAAAGCAAGTAAGAAGGAGACTTAAGTTAAGCTAGCATACATCAAAAATAATTGACAATGGTTAGGCTTCATTGTACTGAAGCCTGCACTGGCGTTGCAGCCACCAGCCCACCACCCACCTAAGAATTATTATTTGAAAAGGATGTCAGAGGATTATAGAAGATCCTTGTGTCTGCTCCAATTAGGATCAACACTTCGGCTGCCTGCTCACTGAGCATTGGGTATGTAATGATGAAAACACAGTGACCCCTGCTGGAGCTATGTAGAACTGCAACGTCTTCCCCGAGCCAAATGTGACCTGCAAGGTCGGCATCCTGGAACTACCGTTTGCGTGTGGCACGCCTAAAGGGCTGTGTTTGCTTATTTGAAAGAAACCTCTATATCATAATACCAGTATCAAAATAATTAACTCCAAAGATACCTTCAGAATATTTCAACCAGGCTAAAACAATTAAAATGTCTAATAATAAAGCCTTTTTATTTTCTGTATGGTGTTTATCATTTTCTTGGTTCAAATTGTGACAACAACCAGTGAACATCAAATCTGAGTCCTCCCTATTATGTTTTAGACTCCCTATAGACTCACTGTCTCCAAAATACAGTATTATTTTCAAAGAAACTTAAAATATGGAAAAAACACTAAACTTTTGAGTAATTATTTTGTTTCCACTATAAATATTATCCTAGAGTTTGAATCTTGATGACAATTTCCTTCTAAGCTATTTTCCATATGAATAAGGATTGTAAACTTGTGTTATGACAGAACATTACTGAGAAATTTTGCCTCTTAAGAATTCTCACGGAAAAGTTCAGGGGAAAAGACTTTTTCCAGCATATGTGGATTTGCCAAGTTGTTTTCTAGCTATACATAGGACATGGAACAGTTAACTCACAGAATACATGACTTTCTATCTTGTAGGATGTATTAAAATAGCATAGATATTTTTTGAATTTTTGCTGTGTGTTGGGGGTTAGAAAGAAGAAGTACTTCTTGAATAAGTTAACAGAACAATTATATCAGTGTCAGTGAAGTTGGCATAAGCTCTCCTGCAGCACCTAGGCATGTCTCCTGGCATGTTCTGTTAGCTGGCCCATCATGGGGTTCAATGTATAGCCAAGACTCAGAGGCCATTCTCTATACAGATCATTTAACCTGGTTCCATTTAATAGTTGTCACAGTACCCCTTAGTTCAAATAACTGCTCTGAAAATACACATTATCGGTCAAATGGAAAAAAAAAAACCTGTAAGCTCCATTCTAGCATCATATAAAGAAAATTTGTACATCATATTTATAATAGTTCAGTAGTCATCTTATATATGACAGTCCATGTATTAAATTTTTTTTCAAAAGGAGTCCATCTTTAGGGTAAATTAAGTCAGTCACACTAAAGTGATTATGTATGGGATGCCAATTGGTGTTGTATTTTTAGCAAAAAAAATAAAACTGAGTCAAAAAAAAAAAAAAAAAAAAACCCCAATCATGGAATGTAAACTGAATGAAGGCAGGGAATTTGTCTTTTTATTAACATCTATCCTGAATACCAAGGACATCACTCTACATACAGCAAGCACATATTAAACATTTTAAATTTGTGAATTATATATTTTTCTAAATAGTAATATTATTCAGCTTGTGCCCTGATTTTCCCATTTTCCACATATCCCCATGGACAGATTATCTACTTAATTCCTCTAAACCCTGATTTGTTCAGCTATAAAATAAAGACAATTACAACAACCATGCCAAGGAAACAAAATGAGATTAAGTTTATGAGTTTAAAAACATAACACAAAGTGCATCATATGTGGTACCGGTACATGTGAAGTCTTAAGTAAACGTTTCCTTCCTTAGAGTCAAGACAAATTCCAAGGCAGTGAATTAGAAAAAATGGTTCAAAAAGGTCATAGAAGCTGAACTAAACATCAATATATGGAGTTAAATGAGGATTAAAAAAAAAAAAAAAAACTGACAGCATTTATTAAAGAAAACCAATTTCAAGGAGTCACATGGATTATTATTATAAATTAATAAGAGACAAGGACCCACAGCAATGAAGAAGGAGGAAGAGTAATCCTTTCAAAAGGGATAGAAAAACAGAAATAAGCTTTATTTCCCAAAAACAATGCTGTCAGAAAGGCAGAAAGAAGTATTGCTATTAGAAACATAGAACAAATAGGAAGCCTGAACCCCCGTAACTCTGAGTCACAGGGGCAGCCATTTTTCAAAGTCCCTATCCGTGACGTTAACATCGCATACTTGTTCAAGAACCAAAGAATTTGAACAGTAATATACAGAAAGACACTCCAAGCCAAATTTATCATTTAGGATGGGAAACACCTATTAAAATGCCTGTTTGTCTTTTAAGGAAAATTGTATAAGCTTAAAGTCAACGCTAAAATATTTCTCAGAACCTCTCTAGGCTCCCATGTGATTTCCTGTAACTCATTTTCCATGACAGACATCTAATTTAAAAGGAAAAAAGATGCAGCAGGTGAGAGCGCGAGTGGGAGCGCTCCTGTGATGTGTTTTATAATGCTCCTCCTGTTCTGGGCGGGGTGAGGCGATGCCGCCATGCAGAGCGCGCTGGGTCGCTGAGTCTTCAGGCCTTAGTGATAGCTTTCAGAGGACACGGCACTCACCGAAGAGCTGCCGCAACGCCCAGCAGGCGTGGTGACAAGGCCAGGTCGCCTGAGTCAACCAAAGCTCTAGCTATCGTACCTCGGAATCGTAACTTGACTCAGTGTTTTGTGGCAACCTAGTTCATCCTATAAAACACGAGCCATTTCACATTACTCATTATTTTCAAAAGGAGATTTAATTTACATCCAAGTGTTATCCAAAATGTCTAAATGCTCACTTTCACAGGCGCTGGCTGTCTCCTATGAGCACAATCCATCACCAGTTATTCAATGAACAGTATGCCTCATACTACAGAAAGATAGATCCCTGAGATTTTCTTCTTAAATAGAACATTCTGTGGCAGACGTCATACAGGCAATAGGGCTACTAAAGTTATATTTAATAGGTTAATCACTTAACTGCTAGCTAACTAAAACTCAGAGTGTGTACGAAGCACAAAGAAATTTCAACTATAATTCACACTTTTTTAAACTACCCAACAAGTCAGAATAATAAAAACTGGCAAAATGTATCAAAAAGAATGGTATGATCACAACAGAAAAAAATGAGTAAGCCAGAGAAAGCCAGTAGCTTTAAAACCTCTATTCTTGAACCCAGTCATGCTTCCAATATCATTCTTCAGGCTGACCCTAAATCATTCATGCATCACCTAGATAATGGCAATTAAACATTATTCAGTATTCTGCACTTTTAATTCTTCTCTATTGTCACTTTAAGTGTAATATATTGTTATATGTTAGCCGTTATTTAAGTGACTTCTTTAATTAGTAGTTTGGGGAGGTGTGACATAATTCACACTTAAGAAAAATGTAATACATGTGTTATAGTTACTCTAAGTGAAGAAATGAAGTGAAAGTCACTCAGTTGTGTCCAACTCTTTGTGACCCCATGGACTATACAGTCCATGGAATTCTCGAGGATAGAATACTGGAGTGGTAGCCTTCTCTTCTCCAGGGGATCTTCCCAACCCAGGGACTGAACCCAGGTCTCCTGCATTGCAGACAGATTCTTTACTAGCTGAGCCATAAGGGAAGCCCATAATTATACTAAATTGATGAATAATTATTCTACACTGATGGTCAAAATCATTTCAATTAAAAGAAATTTTCCCCTTCCATTTTTACTCAGTCATTCCATATTTGTATTTACTGAAAATTTTGACTACTGTATCTAGCAGGAAAAGTAAGAGAAAAAATGAAGATATGCTTAAAAAGAAAAATTAACCACAAGAATTGCTTCATTTGACTATTTTATGCTACTTTGGAATACACACACACACACACACACACACACACACACACACACACAGAAAGCCCATTTTGCCTTTACCATCAGGTCCTGTCATTTTAGATATTTCTCCAAAGAAGACACACAGATAGCCAAGAGGCACACGCGAAGATGTTCAACATCGTGAATTATTAGAGAAGTGAAAAACAAAACTACTATTTCACACTGGTCAGAATGGCCATCTTCAAAAAAATCCACAAACAATAAATGCCAGAGAGAGTGCAGAAAAAAACAACAACCTATACTGTTGGTGGGAATGTAAATTGGCACAGCCATTGTGGAGAACAGCATGAACATTCCTTAAAAAACTAAAAATAAACTACTATATGACCCTGCTATACCACTCCTGAGCAATGTCCAGAGAAAAAGATGGTCTGAAAGGATACAGGCACCATAATTCCACTGTAGCATTACTTACAGTAGCCAAGACATGGAAGCAACCTAAATGTTCATCAACAGATGAATGGATAAAAAAGATGTGGTATGTATATACCAAGGAATATTACTCAGCCATTAAGAAGACTGAGATAGTGCCATTTGCAGCAACATGGATGGACCTAGACACTGACTTACCGAGTGAATTAAGTCAGAGAGAGAAAGACAAATATTCTAGGATATCACTTATATGGCAAGTCCAAAAAATGATACAAATGAACTTATTTACAAAACAGAAACAGACTCATGTTCTTAGAGAACAAAAGTATGGTTGTGGGGGGGAATGATGTTGGGGAGGGATAATTAGGGAGTTTGGGTTTGATATGTATACCCTACTATATTTAAAATGGATAACTAAAGGATCTACTGTATAACAAAGGGAACTCTGCTTAATTATGTAAGCCATCTAAATGGGGAAATAATTATAAAATAGATACATGTATATGTATAACTGAATCACTTTGCTGTTTACTTGAAACTGACACAACATTGTCAATCACCTCTACTCCAATACAAAATAAAAAGTTAATAAAATAAAAAATAAAATGTGAAAAAAAAGTCAGGTCCTGTCAATTTTATCCCTTACAGATCTTTGAATCCTTTTTCTTCCTCCCATGCCTACCTTCAAGCAGATAAAGGAGACTTTTAGCTCTTGTCTGGACTTCCCCAGTAATTTCCTACTGGAACTTCCCTGCTCTAACCTAATGACCCCACACCTTCCCATTCACCCCCACCCCTACCCCAACCAATTCCAACAAATTCTCAAGACAGCCAGAGGAATCTTATAAAATGCAAGTCAAAAATTGAGTTAAGTCACCTACCTGCTTAAAACGCATTACCTTTCAATGCTTCCCACATTCTTAGGATCAAGATTAATTCTTTACATGAACGTATAAGAACCGGTAGGGTCAGCTTCCTATCAGCCCCCACCAGCCTTTGCTACCCTCGGTTATGTTAGTCTTCAATTCACTGTAGTCTCTCTCTCCTCCTGTTTCCACTCCCTACCTATCAGCTTTGCACATCTCCTTAGGTGATTCCTCAAGGAAACTACCTGACACAACACTATTTCAAATCTCTTACCACATCCTTATTTTTTTGGTCTGTAAACAACAGCTATATATTGTCACCCTGCTTATTTAACTTGTATGCAGAGTACATCATGAGAAACACTGGGCTGGAAGAAGCACAAGCTGGAGTCAAGATCTCTGGGAGAAATATCAATAACCTCAGATATGCAGATGACATCACCCTTATGGCAGAAAGTGAAGAGGAACTAAAAAGCCTCTTGATGAAAGTGAAAGAGGAGAGTGAAAAAGTTGGCTTAAAGCTCAACATTCAGAAAACTAAGATAATGGCAGCCGGTCCCATCACTTCATGGCAAATAGATGAGGAAACAGTGGAAACGGTGGCTGACTTTATTTTGGGGGGCTCCAAAATCACTGCAGATGGTGACTGCAGCCATGAAATTAAAGTATGCTTACTCCTTGGAAGGAAAGTTATGACAAACCTAGACAGCATATTAAAAAGCAGAGACATTACTTTGCCAACAAAGGTCCATCTAGTCAAGGCTACGGTTTTTCCGGTGGTCATGTATGGATGTGAGAGTTGGACTGTGAAGAAAGCTGAGTGCCGAAGAACTGATGCTTTTGAACTGTGGTGTTGGAGAAGACTCTTGAGAGTCCCTTGGACTGCAAGGAGATCCAACCAGTCCATCCTAAAGGAGATCAGTCCTGGGTGTTCATTGAAAGGACTGATGTTGAAGCTGAAGCTCCAATACTTTGGCCACTTGATACAAAGAGCTGACTCATTGGAAAAGACCCTGATGCTGGGAGGGATTGAGGGAAGGAGGAGAAGGGGATGACAGAGGATGAGATGGCTGGATGGCATCACCGACTCGATGGACATGGGTTTGAGTAAACTCCGGGAGTTGGTGATGGACAGGGAGGCCTGGTGTGCTGCGATTCACGGGGTCATAAAGAGTCAGACATGACTGAGTGACTGAACTGAAACAACAGTAGGTATGAGTTATGTAAGATAAAGAATAGAATATTATTGGGCCACAAATGGCCTGAGTGAATTGTAATCCTGAAGTTTATTTCTATCATCCCAATGTGGGACCACACACTAGGAAGTGTGTAAATATATACTTGTTTCTAAGCATCAATGAAGAGTGTTAAAATGCATTACCAAAGAGTTAAATTAATCCAGATTACCTGGAGAGGTGCTGACTCTAAGATAGGATATTTGTACTAAAAACAATAATTTTCCTGGTATAAATCTAGTATATTCTTTAGATAAATCCTGGTCTTCTCATTCACTATTTTCTCCTGGCTTGGGTTGCTCTTGTCTTTCCTCTCAGCTCTCCCTAACGACAGCATTTGTTGTGCCATCACAAAGCTCTTCTTATTTATTACCTCTCAGACAATTCTTCTTTAATTATTTTGCTATTTTGTAAATTCAGGAGATGCTCTTTTAAAAGATTACATTTATTTTCCCCTATGTATTTTAAAAGATACAAATCTACTAAGACTTCCTACAGATAAATACAGAGATCTATGACTCATAGTTTATACTGTCACTCAAATCCATTAACCCCTGAATATCATTACCAAAGATTTGGGAGCAATAAAGGCATATCTCTGTGACCTCCTTCATTTCTATCTATATCCCGTCACCAAACATTTTTCCTTCAAATTTTTTTTTTCATTTTATGCTTTGCCTAGAATATTCTAACTTGTTTTCTCTCCAATTTTCTCTTTGGTTAAATCAAGACATGCTTTTCTGGAAAAGGAAAAGTAGAGGAGAGGAATTCCTATGATTTGGAGACTTTCCTTATTAAAAACATACTCACTATGAAAATTGAATTCTTGAATATGAAAGCTACAATAATAAAATATCATCTTTGACAATGATAGAGAAAACAATACTACAAGTTCCCACTGACAAAGATCTAACTTAAAACAAGCCATTTAAGATATACTCTCATAGGATGGAGTGAGTTGGTGTTTGTTCAGAACACTTATGCCCATGATTACAGAGATCATACCTGTAATGTGGGGATATTCTTCTTTCTTTTCAACACCAAGATCATTGTGTGTGTTGTGGGAATTGGGTGAAGCGGTATGGGATGAGGAAAGTGTTGTTGGCTGTCATGGTTTCATAGACAATTTAAAAGCAATTCATGACAAAACTGTGGAGTGTCCATTACTCCATCATATATTAAATGCTGAGGTCTTCAAATATTGTACTTTTTCTAAGTCTTTATGATGAAGAATTTTCTAGTTCCTTCTTATTTGTGTTAAAGCTGATCTTATCATACTAAGGACCATTAATCCACAAATGAAATCAAATTATGTTTTCTTAAATGTTTGCATATTAACAGATATAAGATGGTATTATTTTTGTTATTATTTTTAAACTAGGTATCTAGAATTTTATATTAAGAAAGTAAAGGTTTGGGTGTCAAAGGTACAAGCTTCCAGTTATAAAATAGTCATGGGGATGTCATGTACAGCCTGGTGACTCTAATTAATAAAACTATATTGTATATTTGAGGGCTTCCCTTGTGGCTCAGCTGGTAAAAAATCCACCTGCAATGCGGGAGACCTGGGCTCAACTTCTGGGTTGGGAAGATCCCCTGGAGAAGTGAAAGGCTAACCACTCCAGTATTCTGGCTTGGAGAATTCCATGGACTGTATAGTTCATGGGGTCGCAAAAAGTTGGACATGACTGAGTGACGTTCACTTCACTTCACATATATTTGAAAGTTTCTAAGAGACTAGATCTTAAAAGTTCTCACCACAAGAAAAAAATTATAATTGTGTATGGCGATGGATGTTAACTAGGCTTATTGATCATTTTGCAATATACACAAGTACCAAACCATTACAATGCACACTTGAAACTAATATGTCAATTTTACCTCAATTAAAATATGTATTTTAAATAGTGAAGGTTTATCTTTTTAACATAATTCATTTCATTCTATTTCTTACTATCTTCACAAAACTATATTCTTTCATAGTTGCCCCACAGATTCAAATTCACTTTCTGTAGGAAATGCTTCCAATATGAATTACCTCTTCATTTGGGCATACTCTCCTGTTGATTTTAGTAATCCAGGTTATAAGTACTCATGGTCATTTACGTATTGTTTGTCAGAATGTAAACTGAAGGGAAACATTAAAATTAAACATTCACAGAAAAATTACAGGCTGTAATGTCAAAAAAAAGTTCAAATCTTACTTCCATCATTTTCTGTTAGCTTTTCCATGGACAATTCATTTAATCTTCCTAAACCTTAATTTCCTATTTGTAAAATAAAGAAAACAGTGGTACCTAGTTCCTAGGTCAGTTATTGGAATCACATATTTTAATATATAGATTTAGCTCAATAGCTGGCATACATTAATAACCCACTATTATTAAATGCCTCAAAAAATACCTGTTTTCCTTGGTTCTCTTGTATTCATACATATATACTTACTTATCATAGTATTTAATATATAGTGGGTTCCTAATACATGTAGTTTTGAAAAAGACTAGAGATTATTAATTATTAGTTATTACTATTATTGTTATTAGTAGTGTAATCTTGGGAACATTGAATTTATACTAGAATAATCATGTGGTTATAAAGAAAGTCTTGTGACTTTATGTAATTTACCATTGACTCTGAAAATAAATAATCTTTTCTAAAAGTATCTGCTTTCTGTATTTCGAGGTTATTTGAGTTGTTTCTAGGATAAAAGTTAAATAAAGGCTGAAAGCATGAGATGGTAAAGTCTGGGTGAAGAGTTCCCAGAGCCTGGTTTGAGTTTTGAGTTCTCTGACTCGAATGCCACAGACAGACAGCTGCTGTGTGCCAGGCATTCCAATTTCAACACATTTCACTGGACACATTCCAGGTGAGAGGCATTTTTCTGAGCCTTGGGGATACAGCAGAGAACAAGACAGGTCCCATGCTCACAGCTTAGCATGCAGTGCCAGAGCACGGGTCCACAATAGTGGCATGAGAATGAAATTCTCTCCATATCCCTAAGTTTTGGGGATCAGAGTTCAACTCCAAAGACTGGCCAGAGCCACAATGAATTGATCCAGACAGTACCATCATCAGCAAATGAGCATCGCTATGCCATTAGACTACATTGTGAAGCTAGACTCACCTATTTTCCATTTAATAGTCTTAGTATGAAATGGGAAAATCACTGAAGCTTCAGATATTCATTTGGGTATGCAGCAAGCTTCCTGGAATGAGGAACTAGGAGGGAGACTTAGAGAACAGGCTTTTCACAAACACTTCCTGCTCAAACTTGTTTCAGACAGACTGAACATTTTACAAGAACAGGTTTCTTATTATATTCCTTTTAGCCTCCTGGACTGAAATCAGCTGGCTGAGAACCTTTACAAAAGTATCAAGCCTTTTCAAACCTAAAGTAAGAAGGGGAGTTTTATTGAGAGCTTCTTTTTTTATCCTACCCATATATCTGTATCTTCCTACATAACAAGTGTATGCATATTTCAGATACTTTCCTAATTTACAGTCTCAAAAAATATGAGTAAGTTAAATCAAATGTCAAATTCTAACACCTGTTACAAATAAACAGACTTACAAAAGCTCCCCTGGACACACTGATGGCAAGATTTAACCCACTGCTGAGAATTAGTGAAAAAAAGTTTTAGAGAGCTGTGCATTTAGAGGACAGTCCCCCAGATTTTCTTGGGAGCTAAAGAATTTCCAAGAGTAGGCAGTGAAGTCAATCATTGCTGTATCAATTTTCTGTCAATACTTCTAAAAACTTTCATTTGAGAAAAACTTCAAAGAAGGAAAACATGAATTCACCTATCCCAAGTCAAGAAAAAAATGACATCCTGATTCCAGAGCACCCCCATGATGCCACAAGCCTTGAAAAGTGAAAGTTAAGTCGTTCAGTTGTGTCCAACTCTGCGATCCCATGGACTGTAGCCTACTAGTCTCCTCCTCACATTAAGCCCGAATGGTACTTCTCATCATCCATCCATGGGATTTTCCAGGCAAGAGTACTGGAGTGGGTTGCCATTGTCTTCTCCAGGGGATCTTCCTGACCCAGGGATTGAACCTGCATCTCCCGCATTGTAGGCAGATGCTTTTATGTTCTGAGCCACCAGGAAGTCCACAAGCCTTAGAACTAGATTAAATTTCTCGGAGTCCATAACTAGAAATTCCTAAGAGGCATGTAGAAATTATTGGCAATCAGACTACATTTTTACCAGCAAAGCCACCAAACCTTTGTACTTTCTCTTCCATGTACCTAGAATGTTCTTTCCCTCGCTCCATACATAGCTTATCCCTTACTTTCACTTAAATCTCAACCCATAAACACTGTCCTTCAGGCCCTAATTACAGCACCCTCTGCCTTGATCAGAAGCCTTCTTTCTGAGTCATTCTTTCTTCACTGATATTCTCTTTGTGTTTAACCACACCATTGTTCTTCCTACCCACTTACATTATTTATATCTTCCAAACAGTATCTTCTCCTTAAATTCCCACCCCTGTCAACTTCCCATTCTGTCTAGCTTTCGAGCTAACTGTGGGAAGATGGGGACACAATCAAGCTGGAGGCAAAGGCAAGGTGATGCATTTTCTATCTTTTTATCACAATAACTGGTCCTAATAGGATTCAAGAAATGCATTCCAAATGAGATGTGGGGTTCTGCTTCTCTATCAAAGTAAGCCTACTGTATAACACAGGGAACTCTGCTCAGTACTCTGTGATAACCTAAATGGGAAATGAATTTGAAAAAGAATAGGTACATGTATGTATATAATTGACTCACTTTGCTCTACACCTGAAACTAATACAACATTGTTAGTCAACTATAAACCAATATAAAATAAAAATTAAAAAAAAAAACAAATCAAGCCTTTGGCATCCTTAGATTTGATATGTAAGATTTAAATTTTTTGCATATGCCCTAAAGGCTTATGGTATGCACTAATTTACCTGAGTTTTGAACTTGAGTCTTCAGCAGGTCACTTAGACAACCATAATATCTTAACAGGCTTTACCATTTTGCACTAATAATTGTTTGAAGAGTATATTGTTTTATCAAATTTGGGGATTTTTAAAGTTTCAGGATGTATCTCTTATCTATATCAAGCATTAACTGCAGTTATTGTGGCTCCATTTTGTACATTAAATTCCTAGTATGTGCATCAAAACTCAGGGCCTTTTATAAAGAGTTGTACATAGTAACTTCACAGTGGAACACCACAGATGGGTTGTAAGATAATTAACTATAATTACTACTCCTTGGGAGAGTGGAAGTGAGGATGAGAGGAGAAATAAATGACATACACCTTGGTACTGCATAAAAATTATCAAGGTGCCTACACAGAAGAAAATAGAATATAATTAAGTTTAACTACCCCAAGCAGTATGAACCAAGTGTTTATTAAATTATGTTGAGGCAAACAGTACTGAGAAAAAATCATTTTCCGGTAGTCTGTAATAGAGGTAGGATTGACCTATAGACTACTGTAAAAAGATGTGGAGGTTCAAGAGGGAGGGGATATATGCATACTTACGGCTGATTCACATTGTTGCACAGTGGAAACCAACAGAATATTGTAAACAATTATCCAATTAAAAATAAATTTTAAAAAGATATAGGAAATAAAGTGAAGCCTGTTACCATTAGCAAAAAATAGTAACAATCAAAAGCTGATCACCCAGTGCTCAGATCTCACCTTCTGATACTTTCTCCAATAAAAGGAACCAGAGCTACAAGAAAAAATAGCTGATGCTAGGGCTGGATCCAGGAATATACAAGACATCCAGAGCAACTTATGGTGCTAGAAAGTAAGGAAGTACTCAAAAAACAAGGGGATGGAGCATGTCAAGAGGACACATGACCCAAGCTGAAAGAGCTTTCAATGGCCAAACTGGGTCAGTCAGTTGCTCAGTCATGTCCAACTCTTTGCGACCCCATGGACTGCAGCACACCAGGTCTCCCTGTCCATCACCAACTCCCAGAGTTTACTCAGACTCGTGTCCATTGAGTCGGTGATGCCATCCAACCATCTCATCCTCTGTCGTCCCCTTCTCTTCCCACCTTCAATCTTTCCTATCAGGGTCTTTTCCAATGAGTTAGCTCTTCTCATCAGGTGGCCAAAGTATTGGAGTTTCAGCTTCAACATCAGTCCTTCTAATGCATATTCAGGACTGATTTCCTTTAGGATGGACTGGTTGGATAACCTTAACCAATTAACAAAATAACATAGATTAGATTATAGCCCAAACTATACAATATATGTCCATGAGTTCATGCTTTTATAAAGAAATGCTTGAATAAATATACAAGTAAATAAATTAGGGAGCAAAGACAAATCTCACATATAGAAGAATCCAAATAATTTCTGTAAGTACTCCCTACTTGTAAGTAGGGGACCTGAAGGCCCCATTCCTTGAATGTTTGCCACACTTAGTGACTTGATTTTAAAGAGTACAGAAAGGTGGGGGGAAAACTAAATTTATACTAGACAACCACCACCTAAGTCAGATGATGAAGGTCAACATCAACCATGGATAAGGCAGGTTGACATTATGGACCCTTAATATGCTGAGAAGAGCATGTCACCTCCACCTCCATGGCTCCTTCTCAAAAACACTTATCTCCAGATTTACCATCAGAAAAACATTAGATAAATCCCAAATGAAGGCCATTCTATAAAATACCCAACTAGTACTCCTCCAAACTGTCCAAGTTCTCAGAAACAAAGTCTCGGAAACCGTCATAGCCAAGAGGAGACCAAGGAGGCATGGTGACTAAACATAGATAGTAGCCTGGATGGAATCTTGAAGCCAAAAAACAAGACATTAGAGGAAAACTACTATAAGCTAAATTAAATGTGACGCTTAGTTAACAGTAACTGTCGGTGTTCATTTCTTGGTTGTGACAAAGGTCCCATAGAAATGTAAGATTTACCAATGGAGGAAGCAGAGTGGACTTTCCATATTCTTTTTGCAGCTTTTTTGTAAATCTAAAACTATTATTTAAAGGTTTTAAAATTTTTAAATTAACCTATAATATCCATAAAGGAATATATTAGAAATCTTTACAACTAATATGTTTTTATCCCTTGGGAACCAAGAGTAATATCAATGATAAGAATAATAATAACTATCATTTATGGAACACAGGGAGTCCCAGCACCATGCAAAGGAAAGCACATCTTGTTAATTCATTTCATCCATGCAGCAAGCCCATGAGCTAGATAGTCATGTCACCACTCCTCTTTTACTGTGAGGAAACAGGCAACGGGAGGTAAACCAGGGATGGATGGCTAAAGAGTTGCTAAGCAGTGCTGCTTAAACAATAAAAGTTTCCCATATGACATCTCCCAGATTAGACATCTGTACTCAGATATTAAAGGGATTATTTCATATAGAGGTGCAGATTAGAAAATTATAATAGGATGAATTATTCCTAACAGGCAGAAAGAATATAATCAGATTTCTTACCCTAAGCTTATGGTAGATTGCAACTGTTACGAATAGTACACAACTCTGGAATGGACATATGGTGATATAATCAATCCCAGGGATCTGAAGAGTCAATACTTACAGATGAATCAGGATTCATATAAGCCAGCTTTTACTTATGAATGTCAATTAGATGCCAAAGATATTAAAGTAGATGCAATAAGAGGGCTAGCCAGCCAAGAGCTGTACTTCTTTCTGGAATGGTGGCTCAAGAAGCAAAATTGCTCTAAAATCTTAAGAAAAAGCCTGAAAACTAGGAGGATCACCAGTCATTTTAGATCATGGGTTTTTTTTTTTTTTTCAAGGACATTTTTGTTAGGGAAGAAAAGGGAATCTAACAGAGCTAAGAACCAAAAGAAATGGGGAAGAGAGAAGACATCCAGACCTACAAGTGATCGATGCTTAGATGGCTGAGCAGTGGAGTTCAGATAAAACTGCAAACAAGGTCAATAGCACTGGGCCAAGGGCAAACGAGGTGGGACCTGGAAGGGACAGTGGACTTGGGTTGCTCTCTTATTTACTCTGGTGAAAGTTTGCCCCTGAAAGTGTAGTGAGAAAGAAAGAAAGCCAGAACAAAGCCTCTCCCAGCTTCTGTTGTTTACTTAAATTTAGATGGAAAATCTGTGCCTGGGTCCGGTTGTGGAAATGCCACATTGTAACTCCAGCACCTGGAAGGGAACCTCACACATACCACTCTTCCACAAACATTTGTTTACAGAATAAAATAATTCTCAACAAATTAGTTTCTGATAAATTCCAGTTAACACCATCTAATTATATACTGAGTGCATTCTGACAAGTGAATTCAAAATCCTAAATCACAGAGTGGGGGAAAAGGAAAGGGAAAGAGGTAAGCTGCTCTAATTTTCAAAATCCATTCACAAGCTCTTATTTCTAGATTAGTCTCTATACATTAATTAAGTCCTGACCTTCTAAAAGCAACTATTATGTCTTCATTGCTCAAAAAATATTTATCTATCACTTTTGTCAAATCTGTATCTGGCTCTGTGAATACAGAGTGGAATGGCCAAAGTACCTTACTTCAGAAAACTCAGCATATAGAAGAATAGTTGTTATAATAGCTAACATTTGGGAAGGAAATCCAGAAAAAAAGGGGGTATGTGAACACGTTTAGCTGATTCACTTTGCTCTGTAGTAGAAACTAACACTGTAATGCATGAATATTCCAATAAAAATGTTATTTAAAATACTAAAGAAAATTGGTAACATTTGTTAGACATATGAGTCAGCACCATTTTAAGCTTAAGGTTAAGGTTTAAGGTTAACCATTTAAGGTTACACATATTAATTAATTAATTTAATCTTCCCAATAAATTTATAAAATGAGACTATTATTGTTTTCATTTCCCAAATGACAAAACTATGACTGAAAAAGCTTGAGTAACTCACTCAAGGATCTATAGCTAGGAAGTTACAGAGCTCAAGTCTGAACTCAGTAAAACTGACTCCAGAGCATAAAAGTATGAAAAACATCCCATGAAGACATGTGTGATTTTTAAAATATATATTTATCTGCAAAGCACAATGCCTAGTGCAGTAAAACGAACATCAAATATCAATAGTATCATCTGAAATTCTACAAGCCTCTCTAACCTGAAAGATCCAAGCAGATGTGTATATGTATGGGGTAGCTGGGGAGGATGGTAATGGTGTAAAAAATTTATAATAATCATAATAAGAGGATAATTATCCAATTAAATTATGCCAGCAGACTCACGGGAACCTAACCTCTAAATCTTTCTTTTAGGATCAAGAAAAACCTGTGGTATCTTTTGTGTTTACGGCCTGAATCTTATTGGTCCCGTCTTCGCAGCCTCACTCCTTTTGCTCCTGACAATATGACCTCAAAAGAGGAAGTAGGGCCTTCCTGGTGGCTCAGACAGTAAATAATCTGCCTACAATGTGGGAGACCAGGTTCGATCCCTGAGTTGGGAAGATCCCCTGGAGAAAGGAATGGTAAGCCTCTCCAGTATTCTTGCCTGGAGAATTCCATGGATAGAGAAGCCTGGCAAGCTATAGTCCATGGGATCGTGAAGTCAGACACAACTCAGCACATACACATACACACACACACACACACACACACACACACACACACACACACACACACACAGAAGAGGAAGAAATTCACTTCATTCAGACTTCTCCATTGAAAATTTTGTGGGAAAATGTGTTCAGTGGAGATCTTGATGGAATCGAGAATCTCTCAGTAGTCAAAGAAGGGAGGAATTCTAGGCAGAGGGAACAGCAAGAACAAGTATTCTAAAATCTCTAGACCACAGACGATGGGGGAGGATGTGAAGACAAATGTAAAAAGCTGGGCAGGGGACATTTGTGCATAATTGCATAAATTTTGCAAAAGAGTCATTGAAAGTTTTAAGTAGAGAATTAACATGAACAGTTTCAAGTTTAGAAACAGGGTACAGAAACTGGAGGTACATACACGAGGAATCTACTGAAATAGTGAAACTTCCCAAGAAAAACATGAGTGTTATTTTTTGCAAGACACAACACAAATGATGGTGAGTATGAATAAAACAGAATGGATGTGTGAAACATGCTGTCAAGGTCAAATTTACCATCTCCAGTGACAAATTAGAATGTATTCATTCATTTATCCAAGGAATACTATGCTTTTGGCATGGCTCTAGACACAGCAATGGACAAGACAAAATCTTTGCCTTAGAAACAAGTACATTTACAACATGTTAGGTAATTATAAATACAATGAAGCAAACAACAGGATAAAGTATGCTGATGGGGGAGTAGGTGAGATAATGGGAGAGAAGGGGAGGGTGGTAAACAGAATAATGGTCCCCAGAATGTCCAAGTTTTAAACTTCAGAACCTGTGAATGTGTCATGTCATAAGACAAAGGGGAATTAAGTGTGTGCATGGAATTAAGGGGCCAATCAGTGAAGTATAAAATAAAGAGATTGTGTGCACGCTCGCTCAGTTGCTCAATTGTATCTGACTCTTTGAGACCCCATGGACTGCAGCCCACCAGGTTCCTCTGTTTTTGGGCTTTTCCAGTCAAGCATACTGGAATGAATTGCCATTTCTTCCTTCAGGAGATCTTCCTGACCCAGGGATCAAACCCATGTCTCCTACATTTCCTGTATAGGCAGGCAGATTCTTTACGGCCTGAGACACCTGGGAAACCCAAAATAAGATTACCCTAGATTATCTGAGCAAGTCTGATATAATCACAACAGTCCTTAAAAGGAAAAGAGGAGATCAGAAAAGAGAGAGAGGTAGAGACATGGCAAGTCTAAGAGGGACTTGGCTTGATGTTGCCAACTTCGAAGGTGAAAAGAAGGCCATGAACTAAGAAATGTGGGTGTCCTCTAGCTCTAGATAGTGAGGACACAGATTCTTCCCTACAATCTTCAGAAAGGAACCTAGCCCTGCCAACACTTTGGTTTTAGCAGATTTCTGACTTTCAGAACTATAAGGTAATAAAATGGTATGGTTTAAGCCACCAAGTTCATGGTGATAGCAGCAATCAGAAATATAAATGGAGTGGGAGCTCCATCACTGGGTGATCACTTGAGTGACAAGTAGTGCTGCTGGGTAGAGAAAACAAAAGGAAGAGGGGTTTTCTTTTTTTATTATTCAGAATAGGTATTTGAGAAATATGATTAAGTCAATTTTGAAATTCTTAAGAGTAAAGGCACCAATAAGGACAACCAGAAGAAAATGTTGTAAATATAGTCAAATAGGAACACTAGAAAAAAAATTATAGTAGATTAGGAACTTCTGCCTTGTTTTCAGTCAATTTACATGTGGGAGTAGAATTCATAAACAAGGATGAGATTGTCCAGGGAGTTACTACTAGTGTAGAAGTAAGGAATTCCTACCGCAGAGACACTGAGAATATTCACTCAGAAAGAAGTTGGAGAAATAGTGAGTTGCAAAGGAAAGACTGAGGGAAGGAGGAGAAGGGGGCAACAAAGGATGAAATTGCTGGATGGCATCATCAATTCAATGGACATGAGTTTGAGCAAACTTCAGGAGACAGTGAAGGATAAGGACGCTTGGCATGCTATAGTCCATGGGGTCACAAAGAATTGGACACAACTTAGCTACTGAACAACAATAACAAAAGGAGATGTATCTCTAGATATATCTAACTCCACCTGTGATCTCATTCTTGAGTCCAGACCCACATTTACAACAGCTTATGAAACATTTCCAGTTGAAAGTGGCATAAGCCTATGAAATCTGTTGTGTCCAAAATGAAATTAATTCCCTCATATACCTGATCTTCCTGTGGTGTCCTTACTTTCAGTCAAAGATACCTCCAGGAATTTAGTTATTTGAGGTGGAAATTCAGGGATTAACAATGTCTCTCCCTCTCTTTTACTAGTCTCTTCATGAAATCCTTTATTGGACTCTATCAGCTCAGCCTCCTTAAGCTTCTTAATTTCCTCTGCTTCTCCCCATCCCCACTGCTCTTTTCCAGGTCACTATTGTCTGTTAGCAAGACTACAACATTAGTGTCTCACAGGTTTTCTTGCCTCTCTCCACTCTATTCCCACAATGCTTCTAACATGCCATTCAAAACAATGCTCATGTCATTGCCCTGCCAAAAACCCTTCAGTGGTTTCCTGTATCTCAAGGTAAAATAAAAAGCCTTTAGCGTGGCAAAAGTTCCCTGAATGACCTCACTCTTGACCACAGCCCCAACTTCAATATCTCTCCTAAATCGAATGAAAAATCTGTCTTTTCCTAAATATGCTATCTGTTTTCTCAAGTGTCCCATCCTTTGCACAAATTGTTCCCTCAGCCTTTAAAAAAAAAACCCACCCTTCTCCATGTAGATAATTTATCCTAACCCTTCAGGACTCAGCTGACACTACACCTCCTTTAGAAATCTTTCCCAGACATCCCCAAAGTTTACTGAGGAGCTCCTCCAACGTGAACCCTTATGCAGAAGAGATTTATTAAAAGTTTATGAGGTAGGTCACAGACAGGATTAAAGACTGAGAATGCGAGTTTATGAAAAAAGAGGTAGAAAACAGGGATACTCTAGAGTCTGGTAATAGAAACACCCACCACTGTTGTCAGGATGTCACCAATGGAACACATTTACACAAAGCTTATTTTTCTCCCTTGTATCATTCTCTCATGATTCAAAATCCCAGGGGACAGTCTAATCGGCCTGGCTTGAATCTCATGATGATAACCTGGCTGAAAGAAGGCGTGCATGCATGCTCAGTTACTAAGTCATGTTCAACTCTTTGCAACCCCATGGACTGTAGCCCACCAGACTTCTCTGTCCATGGAATTTTCAGGCAAGAATACTGGAGTGGGTTCCCCAGGTGGTGTATTAGTAAAGAACCCACTTGCCAAGACAGGAGACACAAGAGATTTGGTCTCGATCCCTGGGTTGGGAAGATCTCCTGGAGAAGGAAATGGCAACCCACTTCAGTATTCTTGCCTGGAGAATCCTATAGACAGAGGAGCCTGGTGGGCTATAGTCCATGGGGCTGCAAAGAGATGAACATGACCGAGCATGCACACATGGCGATACTAGAGTGGGTTGCCACTTAGATCTCCTGCGTTGGCAGGTGTGTTCTTTACCACTGAACCATCGGGGAAGCCCAGAAGAAGGCATATTCATAAACATTTTTACCATCACCACACATATGGGGGAAAAGGTACTATGCCACATTAATATCAAGATGCTGCTACTAAAGGAGGAGAACTCAAAACAGCAACATGTGTCCACTACAGCCATAAACAGAGTGTGAGAATCACTGGATTCATAGTGTCAGAGATAGACTTTTTCCCTAAAGTGTGGTAATATACTGGAGAAAATCAGGATGAACTTTGAGCTGTCTTGTTTTCAAAGACAGTTGGTATTTCATTGTAACAATGTCTTATTCAGTCAGCCATTCATTAAAATGTGCTGCAGGCTAAAATCAGGGCCATTTCTTTCACCATCTGAAATAGAAAACTCAAAAAAGACATCTCGTACTAAAAATAATGTGATATTCGTTTTGAGTTGTATCATCAGTGAGGAAATTTCCAGAGTAGATTAATATAGGTAGTCCTAGGACTCATGAGAATAAGGGCTACACTCTTTTTCCTAAGAAGCAATGAGCATCTTTCTGTTACCTCTTGTTTTTCTTAAGAGCCTCACGAAATCACATGGCATAGCCCACTGTAGCATGGGATCTCTCCCAGTTTCAGCAGATGTCTGCCAGGCATGCCTAAGAATTCCCCTTCAGTTTCGTGTCATTGCCGTCTTCTACATGTCACAGATACTCAGTTGGAATTCTTTTTCAATCAGGACTTGAACTTCTCATTTGCAAAAGGGACGGGGCATTCAAAAACAGCAGTCCCTACCTTTTTGGCACCACGGAACCCATTTGATGAAAAACAATTTTGCACAGTCAGTGGGTGGGGTGGATGCTTTGGGGATGATTGTCATAAGGAGAACATGACTTAGATCCCTCATGCTTGCAGTTCACAGTAGGCTTTGCACTCCTGTGAGAATCTAACGCCACCACTGATCTGACAGGAGGCAGAGCTCAGGCAGTAATGTGAGCGACGGGGAGCAGCTGTGAATACAGATGAAGCTACCCTCATTCACCCACCACTCACCTCCTGCTGTGAGGCCTGGTTCCTACCAGGCCATGGACCAGTACTAGAATTGTATGTTCATCCTATAGCAGACAAGCCTCCTTTCTATAATCTCTTGGAAAGATCACATGAAAGAAGATTTAGTGAGAGGCACACTCAGTGTGGCTCCAAAGCCTTAAACCTAAATCTTGGGAGGAAGAACATCCATGTTTTCTGTAAATAGGATACTCGGTGTCTAGATAGCACATGTGACTTCGGCATTTTCATTTTTCTGCCGCCAAGTTCATTTGCATTCATTTTTTACTCTCATCTACTGATGGATATTAACTGAAGCAGAATTGCATACAGTTGGATATTCCATTGACAGAAAGAAGTGCTTTAATTAAAAAAAAAAAAAAAAAGTGACATCAGCTTCCAGAGGGAACACTATTAGAGAAATACAATGCTCTTCTCTACTAACTGGCAATGTTATCTTGTACAAACTAACTTTTCTCTGTTTCTAGTTTTTATACTGTGCATAGTAATATTATTGGGTTGGCCAAAACTTTCGTCTGGATTTTCTATAAGCTGGCGTGGAAAAACCTAAATGAAATTTTTGGCCAACCAAATAGCTGTGAGTGGAGAAGGAAATGGCAACCCACTCCAGTATTCTTGCCTGGAGAATCACATGGACAGAGGAGCCTAGCAGGCTACAGTCCATGGAGTCTCAAGATTTGGACATGACTTAGCGAATAAACCACCACCATAGCTGTGAGAACTCACAACATAATTTATATAAAAGTAGTTTGGAAAAGAAAAAAGCAAATGACTATAATCAAAATCAGAATAGACAAGTGCTTTGACAAATTCACTCTTTTACTCCAAAATTATCTTTCCCACCTGATACTAATGCTACCTTCAGATTCAGAAACTAGAGAAGACCTCCCATTTCCTCCCTCTGTTATATGATGCAGTTACCCCCAAGTTATGCCAAATAAGCTCTTCTCTCTAGTTTTGCAGGTTACCTACCTGTGTGTTTGTGTGTGTGTGTGCGCTCAGTCTTGTCCAACTCTTTGCAACCTGTTACCTACCTAATAGTAACTAATCAATGGCTTTTCAGCCAGTGAATGTTTTGGCTATTACAATAGTCAAATAATACTTTTCCTTCAAAAAAGGAAAAATAAAATTTGAAAATTCACTGAATTACATTATTTCTGGCAAATTTTATTTATTTTACTGTTAAGCCATCAAAACAGCAATGCCTTAAAGAAAATTGGACATGATACGAGTCAAGTAAATATAAATATTGACTATTTGTGGGTACATACATCTTGAATCTAAAATCATTTTTAATTGATTCTGGAAGAATTTTTTGAAGTTCAATGAATGCTTCACGAATCAGTTGAAAGTCCACAAATGGCAATAATCATTCACTCACTTCAATGGAAATAGTCTCATTAACATGTCAGCTGCTAAAAATGTATGAGTCCAGCCATGTTCTTTGCCTGACTTAAGGTAAGAAACCCTACTTGCACAGTTTTACTTCAAAAAATAATCCTTGTTTAAATTGTTAACAGTTTCCTCTAATGGTCGCCCATGGTGAGAAATTCAACCCTCCCTCCCTCCCTCCTATATGAACATTTCCAAATCCTTCAGCTAGCTTTTACATTGCCAACGCAAAACAACTTTTCTGACTGCATTTTAAACTATTTTAACCAGCTTGAGAGATAGGCATCTTCCTCAGTGCAAAAAAATGCAAAAATTAAATCTAAACTTCAGAATGCAGGAAATCTAAGACTTATGCAAAATGATCTCAAAATTCCCAAAAGTAATAAGCAATACCTATAACAACATCAGAACAAATATCCAGTAAAACAATCACATGGTGTTAACTAAGCAGCTCTTATAGATTATCTGTTGTATAAGAATTAGTTTAACTAAATGGAAACATTTCAAGTAATTTTTGCACTCACAGTATGAGGTTTGAAAACGGTGGCTTCAAGGAGGGTTTCATTTCTATATTGGTTACTTAAAACACTAGGATGGTTAGGAAAATATCATACAGAGTCTGCCTTGAATTAAAGCAGTTTCAGTAAATAGAGCTCATACCATTCATGGGAAATATTTTTTAAAACCAAATGGGACATTGAAGCCTGCATTATTATCCCATTAATTTTGAGTCTGTAGAACCATTCATTTAGCACCAATATTGTTTAGTTTGAGCCAGGAGCTAAGTTCACATTCCAGAAATATTCAATTCAGATTAGGGAGAAGAGCACAAATTGAAAGAAATAATAACTTAATTATATCATAAGATTAAAATGCCAAGAAAGTTCTTCCCATTTACCAGTTTCACTAGATAATAAATACCACTGACTAACATTTCAAATACTATTTTAAAAAAAAACCAAACCTGCTTTTGCTTTTTCTTGGAAACACCAACTGAATACCTTCTTAATAAGTTCTCTAAAAGCAATTAGTGACTTTTTTCTTCATTGGAATATAAGGTTTCACAGGAAGTTTTCAAGCTCCAGCACCTACCCTCTTTCTAATGCTTCAAATCCAAATGGCAAGTAGCCACATGGCACAGAGCAGTTCAATGCAGAAGCAGGAATCTCTTAATATCTAGAAACCAGCTCTACCACTTCTGCTCCTGGCACTAAAGAATGAAAAGGAAGAGAAAGAGGAACTGCAGTAGAAAATCTCTGTGACCTTGAGCTAGGCAAAGATTTCCTAGGTATGACACCACAAGCAAGATCCATAAAATAACAAACTGATTAAGTGGACTTCACTGAAACTTAAAACATACTCTTTTAAAAACCCTGTTAAAAGAATGAAAATGTTACAGATTATGATATTACAGATGTTACAGATTTGATCTTTGCAGATTATATTTGATGAAGTTTCTAAACAATAAAGATCTCTAAAAACTCAATGGAAAAAAATTTAATGGTGAAAAATTGGACGCCTCTCCAAAGAAGTCATGCAGATTGCTAATAAGCAGATGAAAAGATATTCAACATCATTAATCAATAAAGTAATGCAAGTTAAAGCCACAATGAGATACCACTGCATATCCACTGGAATGAATGAAATTTGAAAACTTATATCCAGTATCTATAACAGTGTGGAAGAACTGAAACCCTCACACCCTGCTGATGGAAATGTAAAATGGTACAACCACTTTGGAAAACAATGTGGCTGTTTCTTAAATTAACACACACCTGTCATATGATTCAGCCATTCCACTCCTAGATTTTTACCTAAGAGAAATGAAAGCATCTGTCTGCATCTTATATGTGAATGTTCATATAGCTCCGTTTGTAACAGCCAAAAAACTAGAAACTAGAAACAAGCCCAACACCATTAATACATAGAATACCACTCTACAAAAGAATGAGCTATTGATAAATGACAAATATAGATTAAACACAAAATACATCTAATGAGTGAAAGAAATTAACAAAAAGGTATTGGGTTGACCAAAAGTTCATCTGGGTTTTTCCATAGTCTAGAGAAAAATCCAAATGAACTTTTTGGCCAACCCAATACATATTGAAATATTCTATTTATATGAAATTCTAGAAAATGCAAAGTAATCTGTAGGTAATGAAAAAAGCAGACTGGTGGCTGCCCTGGCAAGGGGGAAAGGGGGTGGGGAGGAGCAAGAGAGAAGGAATTACAAAGGAACACAAGGAAAGCTCTTGAATGTGATGAGTACATCAATTATGTTAACTGTAATGATAGTTTTATGTATATAAACATATAAACAAAATTTAAAAATTGTATGCTTTGTGTCGGTGCAATCTAATGTACATAACTTATACTTCACTAAAGTTGTGTTTGCCCCCACCCAGAAAAAAGACAAAAAGACAGACACAAAGACATACAAACAGAAAAACACTCTACAGTGACAATGTTAGGATACCATAGAGTTGGAAATAAACCAAGCTGTCAGCTCTTGGCACACACTAAACTTCCTTTCCCCACCTTGTAATATCTGTATTTATGAGCTATCAAATAAGGTATGAGGTCTTCATGGATAATATACTTATACATGCAAAAGGCATCCAATTAGCCACTCTCTTCACTTGCCCAGGAGAATAATAATCAATGACTGATGAGTTGCAAAGCATACAGATCTGATTTACAGTGTTTCCCTCCATTGTGATGGTGGGTGGGAAAAACATACTTAAGCATTGGGAAATGCTTCTTTGCCAAGCTTCACTAAAGGCCTAGATGGACATCTTTTCTTTCCACCCCAGACTTGCACCAGTAGTCATCTGCTGTCTCACAGCCTCGATGGCTCTGTCCGCAGAGCAGATGGAGCTGTTCTTTCTTTCTTCTTGTTAGATTTGATACTCACTGATAAACATTTCCTCCTTGCTGAGTATTCTTGTTCACATGTGTTCATTTGGCATTGTACCTGCTCATAAGATGTTCTAGCAACATAGGCGCCAAGTCGTAATGGTTCTTCCCTGGAGCCCTAGGAGTCTTTGGGGTACTATTTAATTTTGTCCTCTGTACCTCTGTGATGAAGATAAAGCTTTATACTTTTTTTTGCAATACATTGTTGATATGCTCAGATATGTTCAGCTTAAGATATTTGTATAAACATATCAGTCTGATGGGGCTCTCCTGGTGACCCAGAATTGGTGACTCAATCTGCCTGCATTGAGAAGTCGCAGGCTTGATCCCTGGGTTAGGAAAGATTTGGTATTCTTGCCTGGAGAAGCCCATGGTCAGAGAAGCCTGGTGGTTTACAGGCCAGGGAGTTGCAAAGAATTGGACATGACTGAGTGACTGAGCAAACACACACATCGGTCTCACATCCTCTATGAACAGTGAAGATTAGCTCTTTTCCACTTCAGTTTCTTCCCTATGGAAGGTGCCAATGGCTTTATTAAAAAGAAGGGGCTGTTTGCCAATTGGAACTGCCTTATGTGCCCTGCAAAGCAGCCCAACACAGCTGGTGGGCCAAATAATCAGTCTCTGTCCTGGGGTTTGGCTCCTGCCAGAGCTCACACAACCTGAGAAGCAGCAGAAAAAAGACAACATGTCCTTAGTGTGTGTAGTTATTTTCTTGGCAGAAGTACAGTTCAGTTTACATCAGCAAGTGCTGTCCACATAGAGTATTTACTCCATATATAAACAGGTAGTTCAGATGACCCTTGATAGACGTGGTAATAGTTTGTACTAACAGCTGACTCAGAGCTGAATTCTGCCAGTTATCCTGTGATTAACTCACTGCACTGGAAGAGAAAAGGCAGCTCTGACTGAACCCTTGGGTTCAGGTTGAGAATCAGCCTACAGAGAGCTCAACTACTATGATCCAGTCAATGGGCAGTGAACCCAGACGTTTTCGATACCTTTAAACCATTTCCAGCATACATGAAATGGGAAGACAGCAACAGCATCGATACGAGCACTGATGCTTCCTGAAATGCCATCCTCTGTGGTGTTTTGGGTTTTTCTTTTGCTGTCTAAAGCCACTTGAGGTTTAAAATACATAACCAACCCAGCCTTCCAGCATGCTTTGGGTTTGCAGTGAGGAAACATAATTCAAGGAACACAAGGCCAACAGCAAGCACATTCCCCATGATTCCTACCAGCCAAGGGCTTTGGACAGAACTGACAGGTCTTCAGAAATGTCATGAGTATAACTTTACTCAGTAAATGGGTTTTGCCTTCCTGTATTTCTTCCCATTCCAGTTCTGACAGTATGAGTTTGTTCAAAATCTCTCTTCAGCCTGAGGGTGAAAGGACTCTTAAAAACTTCCCAGACCAACTTATTGTGTCTCCAACTTAAACTTTAGACATAAGTTTACATCTCAATATTTTTAAAATTTGCCCAATTTACGTTTACTTAAAGTGCTGCTAACCTTGAAACTTAATTGAAATGTTGGATATTTTGGTTACTCTTTGTCTCCAGCAATTTTTAAAATTAAATATTTGCCAAAGTAAAAGTTGCTAAGTATCTTAAAAATATTTGCCGCATATGCTGAAAAACCTCCAGTTACTACGTGAATGCTCTCTGAGGTGCTGGATTAAAATTTCACTTACTCTATTTGTTAAGGATTTGGGGATTTTTTTGTGTTGACAGGGAAAGGAAAGCAGTATTTGAAAGTAAAAACCAAGCAAAATTATATGTATTTCAGAGTATATCACTCTGAACAGCCCACAGGGAGCAATGAAGTCACATGGTTAGAGTCACGTTCCTTCTTATTCATGCATTTCCTGATATATAAAAACATCCGTGTAGTTCGTTAGAAAGTGCGCACTGGCACAGTCTGAGTCCATTGTGACTTCCCGACAGGAAGTGGGGGTTCATATGGGCTGCTGGAGTGTGAGACATAGGTGGCCCCGCCACTTGTTTTTTTTTTTGTCATTTCATTTTGTCTTGATCTGCTTTTCTGCTGCATCACACAGCTTGTGGGATCTTAGTCCCTTGACCAGGGATCAAACCCAAGCCCTTGGCAGTGAAAGCACAGAATCCTAACTACTGGGTCGCCAGGGAATTCCCATTTATTAAATATTATTAAATATTTTTAACATTACCCAAATTATAATCTACAACTGGTAGTTAGCAGTAATTTTTTTAACCAGAGTACTGTATTATAAACAACCAGTCTAGGGAATGCTTTGGTTTGGCCTAGAACACCTGCAGGGAGAAAGGTCAGGAATTACCCTTGGAAAAGGGGAACCAGGACTTGAGGCGAAGGTAAGCTGATTTTCTATTGTCTTAGTGCATGTTGGCTGCTATAGCAAAATACCACAGACTGGGTAACTTGTAAACAACAGAAATTTCTCTCTCATAGTTCTGGAGGCTAAGAGGATTAGGACAGGGTACCAGCTGATCTGGCGTCTGCCGAGATGTCTGTCGCGCTTCCTGGTTCATAAATGGCCATCTTTTCACTGTGTCCTCACACACTGGAAGCAGCGAGGGAGCTCTGCAGGGTCTGTTTTCAAAGGACAAGAATCCCACTCATGAGGGCCCAGCCTCATGACCTAAGCACCTCCCAAAGGCCCTCCCTCCTAATACCACCATATTGGACATGTGTGTCTGGGGGGACACAGCACCTGTGGTCATTCGCTCTGCTTTCTTAGTTTTTTGCTCCTGCCATCTTTCGAGATGCGTAGGCTTTCACTGCTTGTCTTCATCACAATATAAGAGACTCACAATCCAGACTGGTATTAACAATCACCATGAACTGAATATCTATCATGGGCCAAATACTGTATTATCATTTTCCCATAAGTCCATGCAACCCATAATCCTCACAATCACCCTCCAAGATAAGTGTTATTAATCCCATTTTACATGCAAGGAATCTAAGATTCAGAGAGGACAAACTATTTATGGGCAGACATATAGTATTAGGTAGCAGAGCTTCAAGCTCAAGATTGTCTGCTTCCAAAGTCAACATTTATTCTATTATTTTGCATATCATTCCTTCTAGTAAACTTAACAGACTGTCAAGCCTTCCCTGAGGGTGTGTTTCCTCCATTCCTGCCACTTTTTGCTTTAATAAAACAAGCTGCCCTTCCCTGCCATTATCCTAGTTATTTCAACATGGTTATGCTTGCTAATGGACTTCCCAGGTGGCGATAGTAGTGAAGAACCCCACCTGCTAAGGCAGGATATGTAAGACATGAGTTCAAACCCTGGGTTGGAAAGATCTCCTGGAAAAGGGCATGACTACCAACTCCAGTGTGCTTTCCTAGAGAATCCCCAGGGACAGAGAAGCCTGGCAGGTTATGGTCCATAGAGTTTCAGAGTGGAACACAACTGAAGTGACTTAGCACAAACGTACATGTTTGCTAATAACAATCATAGCAACAGCAACACCCATGCATGACTAATCCAGGTGTGTTTGTTTGCCAAATAAAAAGATGCATTTTTGTTCCTTACTAGAGAAATGACTCTGGAACTGAGGACAACATAGACTGGAAGAGCCCACCTACAGTTGGAATGGGACATTTAAAAGAAGAAAATGGGGACAATTTCAAAAGTTATTAGTCCTAGGAACAAAACATTTCTCAGGTCATCCAAGATTTAGTTTGCTTAAACTAAAGTGATAATATAGATTTCTTAGCACATCAGACAAGAGAAACTGTGGTTTGAGGGTAAGAAGTGATGTACAGAGTTTTAGATACCTATGGAAGTCAGCAAAGATTCTTGTATCTGGATTCTACATCTATTCTATTTTTCAGATTAATTTATAGCTAATATAGTAATATAATTTTTGCTATACTCAAGTGTTATTTTTCAAATTTGAGAAATTTATTCTTCCTTTTTAAAGGAAAATAATTGTAAAGACTTCTGCATACTGCTTAAATATAAGCTTCTTATGCTTAGAAAGTAAAATTAATAGCAAAATTAATCTATGCATTAGATAGTCAAACTATGAATATAAACAAACTGAGTTATCAAGCTAATATCATAGATAATGCCATTTTACTTAAACCAATGTGTTGGCATTAAAAATAATAGATAATATACCCTCAGGTTTGGTTCTATGTTTTAACTATTTATGTATGTTGAATTCAATAATATTAATGTAGATAAATGCCTTTTCAACTTAAGCATGCAGCGTATAATGAAATTAATCACTTCAAGGTTTTGCTTTTTTTGTTGTTACTTCAAGATTACCAGACCTTACATTTAATCAAAGCCACAATGATCTACTTTCACATGTCAATGTAAATAACTTTATAAAAATGGTTGCAGAGCTTCCCAATTTACAATGGGGTTAAGTTGAAACCATTGTAAGTTGAAAATATCATAAATCAAAAATGCATTAAGTATACCTGACCTGCAGAACATCATAGCTTGGCCTGTGCTCTGCTTAGTCACTCAGCATGTTCAGCTCTTTGCAACCCCGTGGACTGTAGCTCGCCAGGCTCCCCTGTCCATGGGATTCTCCAAGCAAGAATACTGGAGTGGGTTGCCATCCCCTCCTCCAGGGGATCTTCCCAACCCAGGGCTCGAACCCAGGTCTTCTGCATGGCAGGCAGATTCTTTACGGTCTGAACCACCAGGGAAGCCCAAGAATACTGGATTGAGTAGCCTATCCCTTCTCCAGGGGATCTTCCTGACCCAGGAATCAAACTGGGGTCTCCTGCATTGCAAGCAGATTCTTTTCCAGCTGAGCTACCAGGGAAGCCCCATAGCTTAGCCTAACCTACCTTAAATGTGCAGAAACATTTTAGCCTACAACTAAATAAAATCATCTAATACAAAGCCTATTTTATAATAAAGTGTTGAATATCCCATGGAATGTATTGAATACTATACTGAAAATGAAAAACACAATGGTTTTCAGGGAACAGAATGGTTGTACGTGTACTGGTTGTCTACTCTGATGGCATGGCTAACTGAAAGCTGCGGCTGGCTATCCTGTCCAGTACCATGAGAAAGGAACTTACTGAATATCACAAGCCCAGGAAAAGACCAAAACTCAACATCTGAAGTACAATTTCTATTGAACATTTATCACCTTTACACCACCATAAAGTCAAAAAATCCTAAAATGAACCATTATAAGTTGGGGACAGTCTGCAGTTTAACTGAAGATAAAATTAGTATCATGGTACATGAATAAAGTTTAATTTGGTAAGAGAGATGAGAAATACCAGTGGTTGGAATTTCTTTGGATTTTCTAATATTTCCATCATTAAAGTAGTCTAGAAATAGGCAGCCCATGACTAATCCAGGGAAGCCATGATGTCAACCAAAATCCAGGCTCCTGTATTTCTGCTCCTAAATCACACCTTCCATTTTCCAGATCACCCCATTGTCCGTGGAGCTCACACTGGAATTCCAATCATCATATCCACACCGAACAAAAAAAAAGAGCAAATGGAAAGGGACAAAAAAGATTCCTCCCCGTTGAGTCAGTCCCCTTTAAACAGTCTTGCCATAATTTTAACACTTATGTTTCATTTGCCTAAACTTAATCATATGGCTATGTGTTTCCCTCAGTGGCTCAGGTAGTAAAGAATCTGCCTGCAATCCAGGAGCCCTGGGTTGGGAAGATCCCCTGGAGAAGGAAATGGCAACCCACTCCAGTATTCTTGACTGGAGAATTCCATGGACAGAGGAGCCTGGCCAGCTAGTCCATGGGGGTCACAGAGTCAGACATGACAAGCAACTTAGCATGCACACAATCATATGGCCATACTTTGTAGCAAACGAAGAATACCAATGCAGATTTGCTTGGTTTTGGTTTGCAGGCCTGGGTATGTTACTAAGATGAAAGAGGAACATGGATATTGGAGTGGCAACTATCTATCTTTGTAGCATGTTTTATTTTTAAAGTCTGCATTTACAAAATCTAATGCAGTTCTTAACATAATCAGGAGCACTTACATACACTGCCAGTAAACTATTGCTATTTGGTACACACAAAGATGACATGCACTGGGTATCTGTGAAATAATAGTAAAAAATATATTGGTCTCTGTTGCCTGTTCATGACACAGAGCCCCTAAAACTCTTGTAATTCCCTGGGCTATAGGAATGTCTTTTGTTGTAAACAGCCTACTCTTGGTAGGCTCCTGGATAGCTTCAGGATTGAGATGGGTCACCAGAAAGAACAAACCATGATTAGAAGCTTGGAACTTTCAGCCTTACCCTCATCCTTCAGGAAGGGGAGAGAGGCTAGAGATTGAGTTACTAATTGACCATGCATACGTGATGAAGCCTCCGTAAAAATCCCCGAAGCATGGAGTTTGCTGAGCACATGCATAGGCCAGGTTGGCACACACTCGGACAGAAGCTCCGGCACTCCCATCTCTTTCAGACCTCACCCTCTGTATCTCCATCTGCCTGCTTCTCTGTAACATTGGTAAAATCAGCTAGTGAATGTAAATAAGTGCTTCCAGGAGTTCTGTGAGCCATCCTAGCAAAATAAAAAACACAAGGAGCGGGTCATGAGAATTTCAATTTATAGTCATTTGGTCAGAAATACCCAGGAAAGCCTGACACTTGTAATTGGTGTCTGAAGTAGGAGCAATCTTATAGAACTGAGCCCTTCACATGTGGGGGTCTGATGCTAACTCCAGGCAGAGAGTCAAGGTGCTGAATCGAATTGTCTGTCACCCAGCTGGTGTCACAGAATTACATGATGTGGGGAAAAAAATCACTACTGGTGTCAGAATTGCTATGTGTATGTCAGTAAAGGAGATACCCAGCAGTGTATATTGCATGTCTACTCACAATGTGAAAATGGTAATACCTCTACGGTACAGGTGCTTTGGTTTCTAGTTACTGAAACTCTTACACCCCAAGTGGTGAGCTGGTTCTACCAGCATTTTTCTCTTCTAAAACGCTAGCAAAATCTCTGTTCATACAACACAATGACAGTTTCTAATTTCTAACATAGCCTCCAGCAACCTAAGGGATCAAAATTTTCTGTCTTTTATAAAGGAAGCATCTGAGGTTTAGAGATTAGACAACATGCCTGAGGTCATGCAGCTAAAGCCGGGCTGGCCCCCATGTAGGTGCTGTGCCTCTCAGGTCTCCTCCTGATGATTCAGACATCTGTGCAAAGCTCCCTTGACAGAGTGCCTTCTTCAGACCTAGGGATCTATTTAACACCCTGCATGGTCCTGCAGTTTTAGTGACTTAAAAGAATGAATGTTTTTTTCTGGCACTTCAATTTCAAGGCATCTCAAAGTACCAGGTAGAGTGAGTTCTACTCTACCAAGTACAGTGTTGAAAATGTATTGTTTTACATTGTTGACAGCAAATACACAACAAGTTTTAACAATTATTATATAGAAATGACATCATTATGGTTGTTAAGAACATTAATTCTAGGCAGAGCCACTATGGAAAACCTCCCTACTGGGAGGTTCCTTAAAAAACTAAAAATAGAACTACCATATGATTCAGCAATCCAACTCCTAGGCATATATCTGGAAAAAAAAACATAATTCAAAAATATACATGCACCCCAGGGTTCATGGCAGCAGTAGTTCACAATAGCCATGACACAGAAGCAACCTAAAGGTCTATCCACAGAGGAATTGATGAAGAAAAGATGCGCTACGTATATACAATGGAGTATCGCTTAGCCATAAAAAAAGAACAAAATGATGCCATTTGCAACGACATGGAGGGACCTAGAGATTGCCATGCTGGATGAAGTCAGACACAGGAAGACGAATGTTGTATGATATTCCTTAATGTACTCAGTCACTCCGTTGTGTCTGACTGTTTGTGACCCCATGGACTGTCATCTGCCAGCCTGCTCTGTCTATGGAAGTTTCCAGGCAAGAACACTGGAGTGGGTTGCCATTTCCTACTCCAGATACTGCTTATATGTGGCATCTAAAAAGAAGGTACAAACGAACTTCTCTGCAAAACAGAAGCAGAGTCACAGATGTGAATAACAAATTTATGGTTATCAGGGGATAAGGGGGAGGGTAAATTGGGAGATTGTAATTGACATATACATGCTACTCTATATAAAATAGATAACAATAAGAACTTACTGTATAGCACAGGAAACTCTACTCAATACTCTGCAATGAACTGTACAGGAAAAGAATCTAAAAAGTAGATATTAATAATATATGCATATGTATAACTGATTCACTTTGCTGTGTACTTGACACTAACACAACAGTGTAAATCGACTATACTTCAATAACAATTTTTAAAAACTATCCCACAGGCAACTATTTCCTTCTAGTCTTTTCTTGTGATACTTTAAGTAGTCTTCATCATACTGTACTATTTCTTCCTGCTTGTTCAACATATGACATAAGCATTTTCCTGCCATTAAAATTCTATGATTTTTTTTTTAAAGAACAGTAATTCCAGATCCACAGCACTAGCTTTTGAATCATAGTTCCAAACTTACTGGCAGTGTGATCACCACTGGGTGAACCAACCTGTGTCCCAGTTTTCTCATCTGTAAAATGTAGATAGTAATAGTAAGGTTGTTAGAAAATAAATGGGTTAGTATGTAGCACTTGAAATAGTTCCTAACACATAGCAATACTATAGCATTTGCTATCAGTAGTAGGAGTAGTTATATTATTATTTTTATTATTACAGTCATCCTATAGAGGCTGCAGAAGGGAACACTTTTCCATAAATGGGAATACTCTAATGTGAGAGTCATGAAGAAAATAACTTAGAGAATCACAGAAAATGAAAATGAACTTAAGAATCACATAGACCCTCAATCAAATAAGGTCTCAGATATATCAGTTATTTTGGATAGAGATTTGTCCTTAGCTGGCAACAAAGGAAACTATTTGTTTATTTTTTTAATTCACATATGCTACATTTTAGCAAAATAATTTATTTTTTTTTTAATTCAAACTGCCAGACTCACATCAGAAATAATGACAACTGGCGGCAAGAGGGAAAAAGGGACTAAATCTTCAGTTTGGGTGGGGGTGGGGAGAAGCACCCACACATTTGGGAAAGGCAGGAACTACTATGCAAAGCAACACCAGCAAGAAAAATAAACAAGGGACTCAAGTGCACATCAGAGATAGGTCTGACCGTGTGTGTTCGTTGCTCGGTCATGTCCAACTCCTCAACCCTATGGAATGGAGTTCACCAGGCTGCTCTGTCCATGTGATTCTCCAGACAAGAACACTTGAGAGGGTTACCACTCCCTTCTTCAGGGGATCTTCCTGAGCCAGGGATCAAACCCGGGTCTCCTGACTCGCTCTTTACCATCTGGGCCACCAGGGACAGGTCTGACCATAGTTAGCCCTAAACTGGATTTTCCTGAGCATTTTCCTACTTCTAACTGACCTGTTATCCCTCCTACATTTAGATCTCACATACCTCCCGATTCACTTGAAATTTCTTTCTTCAATTTGATATGTACCGTGGTTACACATACCATGGTTATGGTATCCCACAAAGGAATAATAAATGAGTTTAGAATGCACCCCCTTCTCTGCAAGACAGACACTGAAGGATGGCTTCAGACTTCACTGTATAAAAGAGTACAATATTCATCAAAAATAATTACTAAAAGAAAAAATGTATTTCTGAGCAGTATTATAAAACGCCTACTTTCCCCCATTCTCACACAGATGAACTCAGTTATAAGGTTTCTGTGGAGTGACCCTCAGAGTTCATCTCCTTCCCTTCCCCAAACAAAAAAGTGAAATAAAGAATACCTTTGAAACTAAAGGCAGAAAACATTGCAGGGAAAATAAAAGCAGTTATGCATGAGCCACAGTCTGATTCATCTGATGAAATTTTAAGATTCAGCGTATAGAAATGACTGACGCCTGCCAAACTTACTTTAACGCTCACTCTTTACACCAACTATCTCCCACTAAGTTCACAGTTCAGTTCAGTCGCTCAGTCATGTCAATTATATTATGTTGCTTTGTTCCTACCTTTTTTTTTTTTTTCTTTTTGCTTGGAAAGAGGAAAAAGGTAGGAACAAAGCAACATAATATAATTGCTGTGGGTCCCAAACCCTGGGGCTGTCTAAGCCTGCACAAGGGCCTCCGCACCCCTCTCTCCCTGGGAAGCCCCAGCAGCCTCTGGATCTTGGCACGTGTGTGGACACCCCACCTGGTGTTGGTGCAGCTCTCCAAGCTCAGAGCCCCTTTCTTGTTTCTGCCTGCCCGTTTTCCAGCACAGTAGCACCCCCACTAGAGGGCAGGAAAGGGCCCAGAGAACCAACAGAACTCTCTTAACCAAGTTCATAAAGTTTCGACAGTGAAGAATTAAATTCTTTTTTCCCCAGTGTCGTCGGTGGTCCTAATTAACATATATAATGGAGAATGGATCTCACTTTGAGTTTCAGAATCACTGAATAGAATTCAAAATTCTAATTCTGTGACTGAGTCAAGATTTTCCCAGCAGTTATTTTATTTGGCAAATTCATTCTTCTCCTGGAATAATAATACCTTGGAGCAGGCTCTCCTTTGCATGTACATAAGACAGCTCATATTGTGTAGCAAAATGCTGATTGAATTGACTATAACTCCCATCTACTCGAAGAAAAGGCAGACTACAGAAATCAGGATTTTATATATTTTCATAAACAAGTCCTAAGATTTAAAAGAGAGAACAAAGTTTTGCTGCAAATAATATGCTTACCCTAGCTCAGCATAGTATGGTGCCTACTGCACCCAGGTATGACAGGAATAAAACCAAAAGAAAGCTAAAATTTCATATTTCAGAATTGACTCCAAGTCAATCTAAGTTTGAAATATTTGTGCAACTTTGCTAGGCTGAAAACAAATGGTGTCCTTAATTCAGGGGTTGCGTTTTTTTTTAACCTATACTATGTGAACTCTTGGAGAACATAGATTTGCTACCCTTTCTTTATAAAATGCAACTGCTATTTCTATTCTGGGGATTTCTCATGAGTTAACAGCCACACTGTCACATATGGTTGCCTTTCCACCTAGTACTGTTGAGGGTTAAGTTCCTATTGATTTCTGTCACTAGGGCTTGGGGTTTTGTGTTGTCTTTTTTTTTTTTTTTTTTTGAGGTCAAATGTGTTTTATCTAAGAGGTCAAAGTGTGGCAGTGCAGCTGCAGTCTGGGCATTCCCAGCAGGAGGAAAGTAACAACACACCAGCTAAAGAGCCGTGCATGAGGAAAAACTACAATTAGCTTTTGCTGCTTTTCTGCAGAATCTGTATTTGCATTTTAAATTACATTTTGGTGTACTCATTTTCATCTTTCCTTTGGCTTTTAAAGCTGGAACAGAGTCTCCTGACAAAAACACTGCCTGAGATTGGCATTTATTAGGGAGGGGGGGAAACACATCCACATGATTTTTTTTTTTTCTAAAATATTCCTCTGAGATTAGTTATTTCAGAAAGTCATGTTGACAGGCAGATGGAGAGAAAGATGCAAGATGGTTTCAGAGATTCTAGGAATCTCAAAGCCTGGATTTCCATTTCAACATTTCAATTCCTTGCTAGTCAGTGAGTTTCTCTAGCTCACTATATTAAAATGTGTGCTAGAGTAATATATATTACACTTGCTCTCCTGATACATGCTGACAATTACATAGCTTATCACGCCAATAAGTTTATTGAAATCAAATCAAATCAAACTTGTCTCTTAAATCCCTGCGGAGATGCTCTTTCCACAAATTTATAAAGCTGTATTCTCCCTCCCCTTGGTTAGCCTAAAAACTATCGATTAGCAACAGACTTCTTTCTAAGTGAGCGTGCACATGTGTGTGCTCAACTGCTAAATCACGTCTCATTCTCTGCAATTCCATGGACTCAACCCACCAGACTTCTCTGTCCATTGAATTTCCCAGGCAAGAATACTGGAAATGGGTTGCCATTCCCTTCTCCAGGGGATCTTCCTAACCCAAGGATCAAACCCAAGTTTCCTGCATTGGCAAGTGAATTCTTTACCACTGAGTCACCTGAGAAGCCCTTCCTAAGATCACTGGGTGTTAAATGTACAAGAAAACAAATTGACACAAATAAGATTGTGGGCTTATTGTCACTTCTTTGAGGGGGGCCAGCGCCTCTGCATTAAATGATTAACACATTTGACATTCTCATAGAGTCTTTGGTCAACGACTTTATGAATGGGTAAGCCAAAAAGAATACCTTATTTTTCATTTTATTCCTAAGGGAGAGATGCAGAAAAAAAAAGAAAATTGAGCCAGGTGCCTAGATGGGGATAGAAAAATATCACAACTGAACTGTCAGTTTTCTAAAAAAGATAATAATGAGGAAATGAGCAACTATGATTGGCTCAAGTGTACTTAAAGGTACTGATATTGTGGGATATTTCTAATTCTCTACAATTGTAGAAAATTCTAATTTCCTATTATCTTCTTGCTTTACAACTGAGTGCCTCCTAGTCTGTATTTTTCCAGCACTCAGTGGTTTCTTGCAATACAGTAATAATGAAAACATTTAGGTTTGAAGCACTTTTACACACATTCATGAAGAAAAAAAAAAATCTGAATATAAAAGGCATCAGGGACAAATTTGTGAAAAACACAGATAAAACCCCTGGTCCCAGAAGTTTCCATTCTAGTTAGCAAAAGAATCAGTAAGTAGGAAATAAATCAATGAACAAAACCATTGCGGATAGTTATCAGTGTTATGACAAATAAAGCACAGTGATTAACTAGAGTGACATGGAGAAGGTAAGGCAAATGCAAACGGAATCATCTGGAAGACCTAACAGGAACTGTGACACTCGGGCCCCACGGCAAGGAGAAGATGACAATGAAGAAACCTGGGGTCAGAGTTGTAACAAAGGGCACAGCAAGGGCTACGGTGCTGATGGAGAAACCAGCTTGACATTCAGAGAAGCTAACGTGGTTGCTAGATGGCAAGCAAGAGGAAAAGTGAAAGGGGACGAACTTAGAGGCACGGTCCCCATTTTCAGGTCATTAGAAGCTCCTGGGCTATGGATTCTTGTGAGATCACCCCTAAAACAGAGTGGAAGAAAACCGATTATATTTGGCTCACCATTTGGAGACTAGCAATATGGGGAAGTTTCTTCCAGACAGTTTCTCTCTGATCCACGTGGTGCTAGCTGGGGCAGCTGAAACTAGAGAACCCATGCCCAGGGGATTTCTTCCCTCATGGTCAGGGCCTCAGCGCTCCCTGGCCCCTCTCTACACGGCACCTCACATCTGAGGCCTCTCCAGACGGCTTGGTACTCTCCCAAGCGGCACGGTGGCTCTCTCACGGTCGGCAGTCTCCTTACCTGAAGTCGGGCTTCTCCCAGAGCAAGCCTTGACCCAGGCTTCAAGATTCCTGATGACTCTCTTGAAGTCACAGAACATGACTTCTACCAATATCTGTCACACCAAGTTCTAAGGCCAACCCAGATTCAGAGGGCGCAGAGTCCAAGAATCTCAGCCATCTGGAGTCTGCCACAGAGTCCGTGGATAGTTTTCTGTGTTTTATTCTGAATTCAACAGGAGGCCACCGGAGGCTTTAAATATGGAAATAGCGGGATTTGGGGTTTGTTTTTAAAAGATCATTTGGCTGCTAGAGAATACATTGAATGAGGACAAGACAGAAAGCAGGGAGATAAGTTAGCCACTAGTATGGTTGTCTGGATGGCCTATGACACGTTGGCAGCAGCTGAGCAGGACAAGAGTGGGTACTAACGGAGGCCATCATAAAGAATTGCACTTGGATAGGTCTGGGAGAAAAGAACCAAGAGGAACTACTTCCATGTCTCATGTAATTGCCCTAATAGCTCCTTGAGGTAGCTGTATGCTGCTGCTAAGTCACTTCAGTTGTGTCCGACTCTGCGCGACCCCATCCCTGGGATTCTCCAGGCAGGAACACTGGAGTGGGTTGTCATTTCCTTCTCCAATGCATAAAATTGAAAAGTGGAAGTGAAGTCGCTAAGTCATGTTCCACTCTTCGCAACCCCATGAACTGCAGTCTACCAGGCTCCTCCATCCATGAGATTTTCCAGGCAAGAGTACTGGAGTGGAGTGCCATTGCCTTCTCCGAGATAGCTGTATGGTAGGTCTTATTTTCCCCAACCTTTTTTCAGATGAAAACAATGGAATTCATAAAGAAAAGAAAGAAAGGTAAAGAGGAGGGTTAGGAAGGGAGGAGAGGACAGAAGGTAATACTTTCCTAAAACAATTAACTAGACAATAAGAGAATGGTTCTAGAGTTAGTTCTGATACCTATTCAAATATCTTCCTTTTATACAATGTGGTTAACTGTCAGTCATTGGTATAACAAGTTTTAAATTATTTATTCTTATTTTGAAGTAAAAAGTGAAAGTGTTAGTCTCTCAGTTGTGTCCAGTTGTTTGCAACCCCATAGACTGTAGCCCACCAGGCTCCTCTGTCCATGGAATATTCCAGGCAAGCAAAAGTTTTGGTCTTAATAGTTCCAGAATTTAAACAATGGGATGACCGATATTTGACAGGCCTGACATTTACATTGAATTGATTTTACATCTGTTAAACATCACCTACTACATATACACTTTTTAAGTGGAATTGATAATCAACATGAATAGAGAAAAAGCATGACCTAGTAGAAAGGCCCTAAAGGTTCTACTCCTTCTTTCTGCCTTCAACACTAAACAACTGTGCAAATGTTTCTTAAAGTATATGCTTCAGTTTCCTCATCAAAGCATTATTATTTTCAATCATCATGCTATGGACAGGTAATAGGGAAAATGTTGGGGAAAAAGTTTGTGCACTTCAAAGAAATTAGTGTAGGATTATTGTAAATTCTTCCCCAAACCAACATTAATTTAAATTCAAATTGTAATACTTTAAAATTACTAAATTTAAAAAATAAAATAAAATTACTAAATTTTAAAATACCTAATACATTGTGACTCTTTGTGAGTGGAGTCCTTTTACTGGCACTTCTCTAAGCCATGCTAATCAGCATGCAGCGCTTAGCAGAATTTTGCCAAACCAGTCATCAGGTACAAAAACATACAACATGGTCACGAAAATAAGCATTCTGTGAGAATCTTCATCACTAAGTCTTGTCTGGGACCTTTATTACAACAGTGTAACTATTAGTCAAAGTTGATCATCACAGATAATAATTTTAATCTCCCATGCCTTTGCTTTATGCTAAATTGTTTGCCAAAGTCAGCACCTCCCATTTGGTGAGAGCCTGGGGTGTTGTGCACACAAGTGCTTATGTACATGTACACACACACACACACACACACACACACACACACACACACACCCCACACACACCATAACAAAGCCCAAGATAAGTTTCTTTCACTTTTGGCAATGTTCCTTTACTGACATGTGAATACTGATTGGACTTGTTTCTGTAAAGTTCTATCTGAATAATTACTTGGTAATGTGGTCTGAATTTTGTATTCCTCAACAGAAGTAAGTCAGAAACATTAAAACTGCCTAGATATCTTTTTAACTGTTTCCAGTTGGACCAAAAAATTGTGCAGTATATAGGTGAGGATGGAAGCCGCTCTAAATACAGAAAAGCCAGACCATTTCTCTCCTACTTGTTTTGGGAAACTTATCTGATTTGGAAATGCTTAGGTATCGGCAGGTTTGGAGACCTCTGCTGAATGTCTAAATACACTTTCTGATTATTCAAAGATTTAATGAATGTTTCCGATAAATTGCAGCCAAAAGACCTTTGGATTTCAGTGCGAACAGAATTCAGTTAGATATTCCACTAGTGTCATCCTTCTTAAAATTCAAATTAAATAACCAATGTTCCAAAGCATAAAATTCCAAATGAATCTTCTTTTCCTTCGAAAGCATCTTTCTTCTTCAGATGTCACTAATTCTGCTAAAGACATGAGCATTCTCATTTCCCTCTATGCTTGAAGACTAAGTTCTTCCACTTGCGCTATCCACCCATCCACTTGCATTGTCCATCCACATACGGACAATTCCATCATTTCTAAAACCTTCCTGGGTCTATGATTTCACCTTTCGCACTCCCTAAATCACCTTACAGGGCTTCCCTGGTGGCTCAGCTGGTAAAGAATCCACCTGCAATGCAGGAGAACTGGGTTTGATCTCTGGGTTGGGAAGATCCCCTGGAGAAGGGAATGGCAACCCACTCCAGTATTCTTGCCCGGAGAATCCCATGGACAGAGGAGCCTGGTGGACTATGGTCCATGAGTCACAAAAGAGTTGGACATGACTTAACAACTAAAGTACAACAACAAAAATCACCTTACAAAGTCTCTCTGCATAATACAATTCTGAAGGAAAATTTGGTTGTTACATTTTGATAAATGTTCTTTTAGAGTCTACTTATTGACTACCAAATACAGTTCAGAGTCAATCTTGGTCCCCAGGTCAGGGCCACCTCTCAGGTGTGTGGGGTGCTGGGCAAATAGTTTTTCTGCAGAGCCCTTATCTATACAAATGATTCTTTATTAAAAATGCACTAAGAATCTTTACACCCATGTGAGGTACAGTGATTTATGGATGAAAATTTTAAATCATAAATAGAGAAGATGGGTTTGCATATTTATTTATTAACCATTCTGCAGAGGTAAAGATTCTTCAGGGTCCATCCTTTCTACTCTAGATTCTGGTAACCATCTTGGCATTATCTTCTGGTGGTGGCACAAACTTCTCATAAGCCTGTTAATCCTAATAGGATTAAGTCTCCATTTCTTATTTTTATTCCTCACATTCCAGAAATTGTTGCCAGCTCCTGACCTAACCTGAGTTCAAAAATAATTATGCTTTTTGTATTTTTTCCCACTGAGAGAAAGAAAGCAGCGTTGCTATTAAGACAATACAAGGCTCTTGGGCCTTGCTTTTGTTGATCCAATATAGATCATCTCACCTCTAAATCATCTACAGAATGCTGGTTACATCACTAACAATGCTTCCTCAGTCACTGAGTTGCCCATGAATAGTCACTGGTTTCCAGTGACTGTCTCAAAGATGGTTACTGTACTCCATGAAGATGGTCACAGTGCAACTCTTACCAAGAGTCTGCAAGAAAATGTGAACGGCAATTCATTTTCTGGTCATGTTAACTTTACTGTTTGGAATTTTATCACATCAATATAGAATGACAAATCTTTCATCCATTTCTAAAATTCTTGAGGTTATTTCTAGAATGTGTTCTTTTCAATGCTGACCGCAACTCTGCTGCCTGTACACCACCACCACGAAGGAAAACAGGAGAGGGGCTGTGAGCAAAGTGAAAAAAATGTCCCTTTTATGTAACGAAAGTGCATCCTTGGCCTAGCGTGGCTGTGACCAGCCTCAGAGAGCATGATGTCAGCTCATTAATTGGAGACAAGTAAGGATGTGATTCAGAAAGTCTTAACAGCCTTGACTAACATTCACATTCTTAGAAACAGAACTTCAGATCTTCATCCTACAATTAGGACAAACTAATCCCTTGCTGAATACCTGTAGATTATCTAAATAAATGAAAGTTAAAAGATAAGATGGAATTTGGTCTTTCATTCTTAGCTTCATCAAAAAGTATTTAGCCCGCTGTTATTTTTCCAAAGAGATGCATCTACAAATACAGTAGTGACAAATTATAGTGAAATTCCTTTTACCCATCTCTTTGAAGTAGATAGACACTGACTTCTATAGTTGTCTATTACCCACGACTACATAGACTTCCACTTAAATGAAAACCGAAACAGTCATCTCGTTTCACCTTCCAGACTGAGAGACTCATCAGCAATTGGGAAGGCAGCGGCTGATGTTCTCTGTCAAGCTGACCTGTTTAACAATCTAAAATCTATTAGGATAATCTTATCTTCCAGGATTACATGCGGCATAGTGTGGTTATGGAAGGTGTCTGGAAAGATGTCAGATGGAGCCTGCGTTTAAGGAAGCTGATTGTTTCCCCTCGGTCCTTAACACCCATTCTGAACTGTGTGAGGAGGAATACTGTATATTTAAACGCATCTGTTGTACAACTGCTGACTTCAGAGCACTCTCGCAAGGGGTGGGTAATCACACAGATGGTGTGCTTCATGACCAGAACCACTTGCTGTTAGATGCCACATTCACAGAGAACATGTAAATACTTGGCACCAATCTGGGAGTTTTCAGAGGTGTTATATTCATTTAGAGAGTTACAGCTTTGGTGGTGACAGCTTCTCATTTTGGGCTAGCAGGATTAATTCTTCCCTTTTTACTCGACAGTCCAAAAATTGCCATCATTTCCTGATCTAACTTGAGTTGGAAAAGAGTGGTGTATTCTTATTTTCCTTATTTCTCCCCTTATTTAAAGAGCATTACTGTACCAATAAGAATGTGATGCACAGGGGCCAGATGAAGGGAGAATACTGGCCTGGTGTGTCACAGTGAAGCTTTCAGGTCTATTATTTGTGCTCCTTCCCGCATTTCAGTAACTACCACTAGCAGTCAATGGGATTGTTTATTTTCCCTCACTCCAAACTTATTACAAAGAGCACCAGGTTGTTCAATGTATATTTTCTACAAACATTCACTTGCCCATCCCCCTATCTATAAAACCCATTATTGATGGAGGGCTCACTGAGTGTAAAATATAATTGTTCCCTAGGTTATTCTCCTGACATCTAGGTCTTGTTTTCAAAGTAAGAAAGTTCAGGAGGGGACACAGACAAGAAGGGCTAGCAAAGACAAGGGGTGAGGGCTCTGCAAGGAGGGGAGGAAGGTAAAAAGGAGCACAGTCAGTGCATTGGTCAGAACAGACTGTCAGTCAGGATAAGGTGTGATAAGATAGAGGCATGCTCAGGACATTCTGCACAGAAAGCGTGTACCTGAGCATGCAATGCATGTGGCCACAGCCCTTACTGCAGATCTAAGTATGACTGTTGCAAAGAGTAACATAGGGCTGGACACTAGGGGAACTGCAATGACAGAGTAGCTCCCCTAAAGGAGTCCACCATCCAGACAAGAATATACACCAATAAACATAACAAACTGTCAACATGAAAATAAATAAATGAATGACTATAACATAAGACTCCAACTTCAAAGACATACTTTGCACTTGCAACATCATACTAAAAAACTCCATTATAACAGGATATGTCTAGAAAGACAATGTTTTTGAAATGAACAAAAAGCAATAATATGCAAAAGAAAATTCATAAGAGGTAAGCTTAGAAAACTAAAGGGAAAAGAAAGACAAAAATAATGGAAGCCAGGAAAAAAGCTTGCATTAGAAACAAAATTATTTTGGTTTTTTCCAAGAGTCATTTAAATTTTTTTCTGTTTATATATTTTCTATAGAAAAGTTAGAAAAATAAAGCAAAACAGAACATACTGCTAATCATTGCAGATGGTGACTGCAACCATGAAATTAAAAGACGCTTGCTCCTTGAAAGAAATGCTATGACCAACCTAGACAGCATATTAAAAAGCAGAGACATTACTTTGCCAACAAAGGTCCATCTAGTCAAAGCTATGGTTTTTCCAGTAGTCATGTATGGATGTGAGAGTTAGACTCTAAAGAAAGCTGAGTGCCAAAGAATTGATGCTTTTGAACTGTGGTGTTGGAAGAGACTCTTGAGAGACCCTTGGGCTGCAAGGAGATCAAACCAGTCAACCTTAGAGAAAATCAGTCCTGAATATATATTGGAAGGACTGATGCTGAAGCTGAAACTCCAATAATTTGGCCACCTGATGCAAAGAACTAACTCATTGGAAAAGACCCTGATGCTTGGAAAGATTGAAGGCAGAAGGATAAGGGGATGACAGAGGATGAGATGGTTAGATGGCATAATCAACTCAATGGATGTGAGTTTGAGCAAGTTCGGAGAGTTGGTGATGTACAGGGAAGCCTGGTGTGCTACTGTCCATGGGGTTGCAAAGTCGGACATGACTGAGTGACTGAACTGACACTGAATTGTGACATCTAGTGAGAAACAATTACCCATGCACAAGAACTATGATTCCCTTGTACACATCTTAAGACATTTATGC